>NC_134109.1:71896666-72552500 GCF_040939455.1 Microcebus murinus | reverse complement strand
GCAGTGTAGGAGTGTTCCTCTCTCTCCGCAACCACGCCAGCATTTATTGTTTGGAGATTTTTTGATAAAGGCCATTCTCACTGGGGTTAAGTGATATCTCATTGTGGTTTTGATTTGCATTTCCCTGATGATTAGAGATGTTGAGCATTTCTTCATATGTTTGTTGGCCATTCTTCTGTCTTCTTTAGAAAAATTTCTGTTCAAGTCCTTTGCCCACTTTTTAATGGGGCTATTTGATTTTTTCTTCCTAATTTTCGTGAGTTCTAAGTATATTCTAGTTATCAGTCCCTTATCGGATGCATAGGATGCAAAAATTTTCTCCCATTCTGTAGGTTGTCTGTTTACTTTCATGACTATTTCTTTGGCTGTGCAGAAGCTTTGTAGTTTGATCATGTCCCATTTATTTATTTTTGTTGCTGCTGTGATTGCCTTTGGGGTCTTCTTCATAAACTCTTTGCCCAGGCCGATGTCTAGGAGAGTGTTTCCAACTTTTTCCTCTAGAGTTCTAATAGTTTCATATCTTAGGTTTAAGTCTGTTATCCAGCGTGAGTTGGTTTTTGTGAGAGGTGAAAGGTGTGGGTCCTGTTTTAGCCTTCTACAGGTGGCTATCCAGTTTTCCCAGCACCATTTATTGAAGAGGGATTCTTTTCCCCAGCGTATGTTTTTGTCTGCTTTGTCAAAGATGAGATGGCTATATGAGGATGGTTTTATATCAGGATTCTCACATCTGTTCCACTGGTCAATATTCCTGTTTTTGTGCCAATACCATATTGTTTTAATTACTACAGCTTTGTAGTATAGTTTGATATCTGGCATATTAATGCCTCCCATTTTGTTTTTGTTGCCTAGAATTGCTCTTGATATTCGGGGTCTTCTTTGGTTCTAGGTAAAGAATTTATGAAGAAGACCCCAAAGGCAATCACAACATCAACAAAAATAAATAAATAGGACCTGGTCAAATTAAAAAGCTTCTGCATAGCCAAAGAATCTGTCAAGAGAGCAAACAGACAACTCACATAATGGGAGAAAATTTTCCCAAGCTACACATCTGATGAAGGGCTGATAACTAGAATCTATTTAGAACTCAGGAAAATCAGCAAGGATAAATCAAACAACCCTATCATAAAGTGGACATAGGACATGAACATAAAGTTTCCAAAAGAAGACAGAATAATGGCCAACAAACATATGAAAAAATGCTCAACATCTCTAATCATCAGGGAAATGCAAGTCAAAACCACAATGAGATATCACTTATCTCCAGTGAGAATGGCCTTTAATAACAAGTCCCAAAACAATAAATGTTGGTGTGGATGTGGAGAGATAGGAATACTCCTACATTGCTGGTGGGACTGCAAACTAGTTCAGCCTCCATAGAAAGCAATATGGAGATACCTTAAAACGATAAAAGTGGATCTACCATTTGATCCAGCAATCCCATTACTGAGCATCTACCCAAAAGAACAAAAGTCACTCTATGAAAAAGACACCTCCACTCAAATGTTTATAGCAGCACAATTCACAATTTGCATAGATGTGGAAATATCTGAAAGGGTAAACAATAAATGAGTTGATTAATAAAATGTGGTATATGTACACCATGGAGTACTATTCAGCAATAAGAAACAATGGTGATATAACACCTCCTGTATTTTCCTGGCTAGAGCTGGAACCCATTCTATTAAGTGAAGTATCCCAAGAATGTAAAAATAAGTACTACATGTACTCACCAGCAAATTGGTATTAACTGATCAACACCTAAGTGAACATACAGGAATAACATTTATCGGGTGTTGGGCAAATGGGTGGGGAGGGAATGGGTATACATATACATGATGAGTGTGATGCACACCAACTGGGGGATGGACACGCTTGAGGCTCTGACTCAAAGGGGGAGGGGGGCAAGGGAAATATATGTAACCTTAGCATTTGCACCCCCATAATATGCTGAAAAAATTTTTAAAAAAATAAATGACTTATGCAACCAACTATTTTGTCCAATTTTGTTGTTATTTCAGTGAAAAACATGGTCAATAGGGTCCTAAATTACTTCATTGTTGTCTCTGAATCAGTAACTTTATTCATTGATTATTTACACACTCATAATGTAGACCCTTTTAAGAAAATAGCATACCTGTTAAAGGAGTTGATGAAATGGAATTATCTTCCATTTCCTAGTTCTATTTTTCTCTCCTACAGTGGCTGATCACAAATATTTTTTTCATCTGGCAATACCTATGGTTATATTTCTTTCTCTCCTTATATCAGGAGACAAAATCATCTCCATTCCTAATACAAATATTTTTATTAAATATTAAAAAGACACAAAATTTTATTCTTCATAAAATATATAGACAATAAATGATAATATCAACATGCATTAACCCACCATCCATACAAACGAAAAGATTATTTCATTTCTTTTTTTCTTTGATTTATTTTATGTTTTTGAAAATAAATTCCTGAATCTTTGATATTATTCCAAGGTATGCTTATATATATCATATGAGGAGATATTTGAAAGATTTCTTATAGATTATGATATCAACATGACTAAATGTGCTTTTATAAGCACATTTCATCTTTTCAACACTGCCAGTTAAAGCCTGAATCCCTTTTTATGTCTCTTAAATAAAATGTCTTCTGAGAGACCCTTTGAGTATCTCCAACATATTTATCAGTCAATGGTTTTATTCTGCTTCATTATTCTAGACACAAACTGCCTTCTTGTTTTGTCAAGCATTATAACCTTCACAGCAAATTCTTTGTCAAAGAACATTGTAGAAAAATTAAATTTAATTTATTCCCATTAACCAATTACATGTTTATAGAACCAGGAAAAAGGCCTGAGACAACTTTATGGGTAGCTGTGATTGTTCTATCATCATTTATTAGTTTTGCCTGTTCTTGAACTTTATATAACTCAAATTAAGTAGTATTCACTATTTTATGACTGTATTTTTCACTTATAATATCTGTGAGATTCCTCCATAATTTCATCCTTTTTAAATGTGGATATTCATTATATGATATTCTATACTTTTTTCAATCTATTCACCTCTTAAACACTTGCATTATTTCCAAAGTTGCTATAAACATTCTTGTACATTTCTTATGGATATAATCACTCATTTCTCTTAGGTATATACCTCAGAGTGGAATTGCTAGATGATGGCTAAGCACGTCTATTAGAAACTGCTGAAGGGTTTTACTCTCCCACCAGCAATGTAAAAGTTTCAGTTGTTCCACATCCTTTCAGACATTGCTATTCTCAAGCCTTTTTAATTTTGGCTATTTTGTTCGGTACATAGCAATACTGATTGCGAATAAAATTTGCATTTTCCTGATTTTTGATGGTACAGAACACCTGTTTATATTATACTAACCATTTGAACATTCTCTTTTGTGAGGTACCTATTGAACTTTTTTGCCCAAATCTCATGAATAGTTGACAGTTTAGATGAAATAAGTAAATTCTTTGAAAGCACAATTATACTAGTCACAAAAGAAGAAACAATGTGGATATTGTGTATTTATAAAAGAAATTAAAACTATAAATGACCCTTTAAAAAGTGCAAGAATCAGTTGGCTTCATTGATGAACTCTTCCAAATGTTTAAAAATGAGATAATGCAAATGCAGAGAAAGAAGGGATACTTCCCAAATAATTGTATTGGTCTAGAATGAAACTGATATTAAATTTAACCACTTCGGTACGGGGGCTCACTGGCCGTGAAACCTTGCCCACAGCCAGCACTCATAGTCTGCATGATAGTTTGTGCTATGCATTGACAATGAATCCGTTTTGCTCTTGTGTGATGAGGAAAGCTTTAAAACACTGAGTTTGTTTTACTTTACAAGCAGCTTTATTTGTAATGTAAATCAGAATAGGTGATGTATACATATATGTTTTCATTACATTATTTTTAAATGTTCACAACTTTATTTTGATAAATGAAAAATTAGAAAAGTCATATCATGGCTGTCGGCTAAAGTCAACCCTCGGCTGTGCACCTCCATATCACGGTGGTTGGCTAAAGTCGACACGTCTGATCATCTGTGGCTATCAACTATAGTAGACGCTCGTATGGAAGTGGTTAACAAGGATATGAAAGCCTAACCAGATATGAGAAACACATGAACATAAAGCAAAATGTTATAAAGAAAATCTTAACAAGTAAAATATATAAAATGTGTAATATTCAAGTTGACTTAACGTTTGGACAATCAATCAGTATAGTTCATCACATTAACAGGGTAAAAGATAACTGTATATAATCATAACAAGTGATGTTCATAAACCATTTGATAAAGTTCAACCACCCATTTATAATTAAAAAATAAAAGGCTTAATAAGCTAGAGGTGGAGTAAATCTTCCACAATTTGATTAAAGAAGGTAAAAAAAATATTGTCAGCCAATGTATATCTAAGATTGAAAAAGATTAAGACCAGAAAAACAGTGTCGACTATTACTACTTCTATTCATATTTTGCTGGAGATCTTAGCAAGCATATAAAACAAAAATGAGAAACAAAAGGCATAAATATTGGAAAAGAAGAAACAGAACTCTCTTCATGCAGAGATGACATAATTATGTAAGAAATCAAAAAAATAAAGCAACATTCATTAAAATTAATAAGTAAGCAAGGTTTATGAATTCATGACTAATATACTAAAATTAATTACCATAATATGCAAAAGATCTATGAGACCTCTTAATTCACAACTATAAAATATTGCTGAGTAAAATTAAAGAAAACTTAAGGAAAGGAAGAAATATATTTTATGAACGACAAGGTTCAATATTACTCAGGCATCCAATCCCGCTCCCACCATTCCTCTATACATTTAGTACAGTTACCTTAAAGAGCATAGCAGGTTTTCTTGTGAAAATGGACAAGGATATTGTAAAACATATATGAAAACACAAAGAGCTTTATTTTTGTTTTTTTAATTCAAAATATTACATGAGTACAAATGTTTAGGTTACACATATTGCCTATGTGCCATCCAAGTCAGAGCTGCAAGTGTGCCCATCCCCATTCTGTGTGCATTGCACCCATTAGGTGTGAATTTACTCATGCCCCTCCCCACCACCTGGCCGACTCCCAATGAATGTTACTTCCATATGTGCACATAAATGTTGATCAATTACTACACATTTAATGGTAAGTACATTGGTGTATATTTTTCCATTCTTGTGATACTTCACTTAGAAGAATGGGCTCCAGCTCCATCCAGGATAATAGAAGAGGTGTTAGTTCACCATTGATTTTTGCGGCTAAGTAGTACTCCGTGGTATACATATATGACATTTTATTAATCCAATCATGTATGACGGGCACGTGGGGATCTTTGCAACTGTGAATTGTGCTCCTACAAACATTTGGGTGCAGGTATCTTTATTACAGAATGACATTTTTTCTTTCAGGTAGATACCCAGAGTGGGATTGCTGGCTTGTTGGTGGTTCTACTTTTAGCTCTTCGAGGTATCTCCATATTACTTTCCGTAGAGGTTATTCTAGTTTTCAGTCCCACCAGCAGTGTATGAGTGTTCCCATCTCTCCACACCCATCCCAGCATCTGTTGTTTTTGGACTTTTCGATAAAAGCCATTCTCACTGGAATTAAGTGATATCTCATTGTGGTTTTGATTTGCATTTCCCTGATGATTAGAGATATTGAGCTTTTGTTCATTTTGATCATTATGAGACAAAGTTGACGATATGGAGAGGGCAAACCATTCAGTGGTATTTGAATTCATTGTGCTGGGACTTTCTAAATTCTCAGAATCTTCAGATTTTATTCTTTCTGGGATTCTTTGTGGTCTGTGTGGTAATTGTATTAGGAAATTTTCTCATCTTGGTCACTGTGACCTTTGACTCATGACTTCACACACCAATGTATTTTCTGCCTATCAATCTTTACTGTATTGTTATGATCCTGGCATCTTTTGCTACTCCTAAGATGATTGTGGATTTTTTCTGAGAATGGAAGACCATCCCCTAGTGGGGATGTTATTCTCAGATGTTTTTTATGTACCCCATGGGTGGAAGTGAGATGATGTTGGTGTAGCTATGGCAATAGACAGGTATGCTGCCATATGCAACCCCCTCCCATGACCATCATGAACCCACAGGTGCTCACTGGGCTACTGTTATCCTCCTATGCAGTTGCATTTGTGCATTCATCTAGTCAAACAGCTTTCATGTTGAATTTGCTTTTCTTGGTCCCAATGTTGTAGACAGCTTTTTCTGTGATCTTCCTCTCATGATCAAACTTACCTGCAAGGACACCTACATTCTACAACTTCTCATCATTGCTGACAGTGGCCTGCTGTCCCTGGTCTGTGTCCTCCTCTTGCTCATCTTCTACACAGTCATGATATACTTAGTTAGGCACCGTGCTGCTTGTGGATCCTCTAAGGCCTTCTCCACTCTCTGCTCACATCCCAGTTGTGACTCCCTTCTTTGCTCCATGTGTCTTCATCTATGTATGGCCCTTCAGCAGATACCCTGCAGACAAAATTCTTTTCATGATTTGCTTAATTTTTACACATCTCTTAAATCCTACTATTTATATGTCAAGAAAGCGAGTAGTAAAAGCAGCCATTAAGAAAATAAGGACTCAACATATGAATTTAAAGCAAACTTTTTAGATGATATTTCTGAAGAGACACTCTCCTGTTTGTACATCATTAGCAAATTAATTTTTAATGTATTTTAAATTATGTATAAGGAAACATAGATGTAATTATTAAAAAGCAAACACCTTTTCTGTAACCTTTAACGGTTAAAGGTCTACAGTCTGGCGGGTGTACATTTAAACCCCACTTTCCACTTTCTGTGATACAAATGTCAACAAAATAAATAAGTTCCCTATGATTCAGTTTTTTTAATCTATAAAACATTGTTTATGTGCTTCTTTCATTATTATCATTGTTTCATTATTATTGTTGTTGTTGCTGTTATTTGTAATCTATGTTTAGAGAATATGCACAGATTACACCTCACCATAGTTATTTGTTCAAGAGCATGGTTAACTACTGCTGAGTGCTAAAAAAAAAAAACAACTGCATTTTCTGGGTAACCCCTGGTTAATGTGTATTAAATTTTACTTGCCACAGGCACAATACATCCAACCATTCTTCACATGATTTGTGAGCCTACACACCACCAGAAGATATATTCGGGGCTTCAGGAAACTAACAGTCTATGGATGGAGCGACCAAACTAAATTTTCTACTGTGTTGTGTCATCAACAGCATTGTCACATGATGCACAGGGTGCTGTGGCAGGGCAGGGGGCATCTAGGTAAAGACAAGGTGTGAAGATTTCCAGGAGGAGGAGGTGCTTAGAGTGAGCATCAGCTAGATGAAGGAGAAAGGCATTCCAGATAAAGGAATGCATGTGAGAATGCATGAAAGCATGAAAATGACACATTGGAGAAACATACATAATTTCATTGAGCTAAGCATGGGATTTGATGGTAAGAGGTGAAGTAGAGAGGTAGGTCAAATGCAGCCTGATCATATAACAGAAGACCCAGGACACTCCTTGATATTCAAAACTATGTGATATAAAGTTAAAAAGACAGGAAGAAATACAAAAGTAAGCATAAACCATCCCTGCCCAGATTTGTACGTTGTACTGCTTCTGTTCCAAGTTTACCTCCACCTTTTCAGCTCTGTTTGGGATATTTCTCTTTTGCATTCAGGCAATTAGGTCTGCACATGAATAAAAGGCCAAAAGACTTTTATAGTAACTGGTTATGGGAGGAGAGGCCTACAGTCTTTCAACTTCAGCATAAATCCAAAACACAATCATATGCCCTTTATTGGCTATGTCATAGCTGGGATCCAGAAGAGCCATTCCACCGACAGCAGATAAAACATTGAGTACTAGGACACTAACATGCCATTAGATACTTTTCTACACTAAGGCCATCTTCTATCAGCCTTAGCTTTTTTTATACTGGGAAACCAATTTTATGGATAAAACATTTTGTATGCAGGTTGAATTATGTCTGACTAGAGCTATCTCTTCTCTGAGCATATATCATGGAAATGTTTCATATGTTTAAAATAATCTAGAATCTTGTTTTTACAATAGTATTATTGATTGGCTGACATGACTGAAAGTTTATTGAGCAAATTTTCACAGTTTTTGATATAAACTATTTACAAATCATTTCTATATACTCTTATGCCAACTCAGAAAAAATCTCCTAACTACTCGATATTTTTCCTCAAAGAGTTAGCTAATTTTCTCAATACCATTATTTTTAAAACAATCTATCATGTTCCCATTGTCATGTGAAATTTGTGATCTATTTTTATTAAAGGGAATAATTTTTACTGTCTCCCAACATGCTGCCTACCATCAGCATATAATACAGAAACTCTGACCCTAGAAACAAGTATAAACTCTGCTCTCCTTTTACCTTCACTTGCTCTGCCTCTTTGTTGGGGGATGATTCTGGTGTTATACCTTATATTAATCATTCACTATAACCTGTAATGTACGTGTGCTGCATGGTGATGTGATAGTTAGCATTTTCTTCAGACACGGTTATTGCCTCATGACATGATAAGAGGCCTGAGTTTCTGCATGTAAGCAAATATTGCCCAGCTCCCACGTGGTGGGCCCCCATGGTGGGAGTCTGGAGGCCATAAAGATAAGAAGAACATTCCCAAGTTCCAGCCCCGTGAGATGGTTGGTAGTCAGTGATGGGTAAGACTCCTCAGGGGAGGGGCAACCTAAGATGGACACAACCATGGGGGCCGGCTGCTAGGTGGGAGAGAGCCACTGGCTGGGAGAGAGAACAAGAAGTTTTTCAGATGGCTGGATTGCCTTATGTTGCTTATCTTGGCCTTGGCTTTTGAGCTATATCTGGTGCTTTAACTAACCATTTTGAGGTCTGAAATTATGGGATCATTGTTCCCTTGTGAAACAACTCTGGAATTAATGGTTATTGCTGTTATGCTCACGCATATGCTCATGTACAAGAAACTAAACTTGGGTCTGGAGGGTATAAAAATAAAGCAACTGGTGCATTGGGCACTTGAGTCATGTATTGTCCATGTGTGTCTGTGTCATTACTTTATGTCTGTGTCCATCCCCAATCCTGTAATCAGGCCACAACACCTCTTCATTTGTAGATTACTGAAATTTGGAAAAGAGACTGACTAAAGGGTCCTCGGTATTTTGTGGTGTTGCACTTTCATGTAGCCTAGAAGCACACAGCTCCCAACCTCTGTTAGGGGCCAGAATCTGCCTTCTGGGGGCAGATTTAGAAACATATCTCAAGTTCTCTTCCTGTCAGGGCTCTCTGTTATAGAGGCATGCACACTTTAGAGTTACCCTCGTATGTGCCCAGCTAAGTGTTCCAATAGGTGGGTGTAAATCTTTGGTTGATATAAGAAAGTTAAAAAAGTGAATTGCCATTTGAAATTACAAGTTAGCTGAGACTGAAACAAGTGGTTTACAAGGAGCTTGGGTGTCATCTAGTGACTATTAATACAATTTCCCTGTGTTTCTCTTCCTTACTTTGGACAAGAAACCAAGAGATAGGAAGATAGAAAATTTACTAGAACCGGCTCCTGTCTTTCCAATCTCCCAATAGGCAAACTATAGGCAGACCTAAATCCTATACCTTCCAAAGAGACTGTTAAGCTGATAACCCTCTCATCAGCAACAAAAATAGCCTTTTCAAGACAAATTTTAACATTACTTTGAAAGATTTTCTATAAATTGTTACCACTATTTTTAGGTGAAAATTAGAGTTCATGGTTTTGTTTTGTTTTGTTTTGGTGGTAATAATTTATAGAATGACAATCATAGGTTACAAATAATAGGATTTTATAAGTGAGTGTGCTAGAATTCCCATCTGGAAGATAGTTTTATAAATATTATTGTGCTATTTTGACCACAGACTATAAAATATCTACTAACAATAAATGAAATGCTTCTGCATAAAATGCTTCTGCATAAAATGCTTCTGCAGGAAAGAAAGAAAGAAAGAGAGAGAGAGAGAAAGAGAGAGAGAGAGAGAGAGAGAGAGAGAGAGAGAGAGAGAGAGAGAGAGAAGGAAGGAAGGAAGGAAGGAAGGAAGGAAGGAAGGAAGGAAGGAAGGAAGGAAGGAAGGAAAGGAAAGGAAAGGAAAGGAAAGAAAAGGAAAGGAAAGGAAAGGAAAGGAAAGGAAAGGAAAGGAAAGGAAAGGAAAGGAAAGGAAAGGAAAGAAAAGAAAAGAAAAGAAAAGAAAAGAAAAGAAAAGAAAAGAAAAGAAAAGAAAGATTGATTTTCTTCTACCAGTTGCATCAGCTAAATTCAGAATTCCAGTGGACAGGACAACCCATTAAATCACCATTATGAATTAAACTGTTCTAAAAAAGGGAAGCAGATAGATAGTAACAAGAAATGATCTGGATGTCAAAGTCATTGTTTATGGTTTTAAATCTATGGCCTAACTATAGATTCAAAATTCTAAGTCTTTAACTTCCTTAGAAGTATGGTGATCCTTCCACATTTCAGAAGGAAGTAAAAATATGTAATGCCTGTTATCATTTTAATTTGCAAGAGCATACACTTTACGTAGAGTTATTTTCCCAAAGGATTTTACATTGAGCATAATTGATCAGATAGGTACATATGTCTACAGAAAAATAAAAATTATTTGAGGCTACTAAAGAAAGTGTAGTCAAAACAATTCTTCAGTCTGCATCCAAAATACAGTATTTAAAAAATTAAGAGTCTGATGAGAAATTAAGTAAATAATTAGAATACCTATTAAAGTCTTTGAGTGTCATAATCTTATAACCTTAAATTGTTCTTAATCCTATTTTACATATAAGGGAACTTAGTTGGAGAAGGTTTATAATTTACTCAAGTTTCCACAGCTAACAAGCAAAAGAACTGAAATTCATACTCGGTCTATTTTCAGAATCTACGCACCTCTTCACTCCTCTTCACAGGTCTATGCTACCTCTAACAGTATTACCCAAATTCTGGACACCACATTTGTAAATAACCTCTTCCCCCATATCCAGAAACAGTTTATCATATAACAGAAGGCTGTGGAAAAGAGTTCCTGGGCAAATATGCAAAGGTTAATTTATTGCTCTTAGACACTCAAGACAAAGAAAAGGAATGTAGACTTCTTCAATTTTCAAATTCACCGGCTCACAACTAGTGGGGTTTTGAAAATGACTACATGCAGCAATGAGATAAAATGTACAGATAGTGTTGACTGATAAAAACCAAACACAAAATAGTGCCTAATGTATAACCATATCCTTAGAAAGTCTAAATGGAAATGTAGTTGGTAGAATAGTGTCCCTTGAAATTCATGTCCACCCAGAACCTCAGAATGTTATCTAATTTGGAAATAGGGTATTTACAGAAATAAGGTAAAGATCAAAATGACATTACGCTGACTTAGGGTGGGTCCTAAATACAATGAGAGTGTCTATGGGAGACAGACAAGGACACACAGAGAAAAAGGCCACATGAAGACGCAGGTAGGTAGTGACTGGAGTTAGACCAGCACAAACCAAGAAACTCCTGGGGCTTTGGGAAGCTGGAAGAGGCAGGGAAATGTTCTTCCCTAAAGGCTTCAGAGGGACATATGCCTGCTGACACCTTGACTTCAGATTTCTATTCTGTAGAATTGTGAAAGAATAAATTTGTTGTTTTAAGCCTCATTGTGGTAGTTTGTTATGAAAGTCTAACAAACTAATACAATATACAAAACCAACTTATTGTATGAGAAAAATATTGAAGATAAATCCAAATTTGAACCATAAAATTGACCAAAAAAATAGCAAGTTGGTTGATACAAATTGATGGCAAGAATGTGGAAATATAGGCCTTCTCATGCAGTTGATGGGAAGGTAAACCAGTTTGGAGAACAATTTGTCAATACTTAATTAAATTAAGTATGTGCATTCACTATTGCCTAACAATTCCCATCCTGAGGACTTACTCTCAGAGAAAACCTGATATCACAGATATATGTCAAGTATAAAAGGTGTGTATCTGTACATTATAGATATACAATGGGCTAGAACAAAAATATCTCCAAGAAATTACTCCAAACTAAAACAAAAACTGATCACCACTTAAGCATAGTAATAGAAAAATACATCAGAGAGTAGGAATTAATTGTTTGCCAAATAAATGAGTTAATAAATAAAATAAGTTTTAATTTCATTAAATGACAGGTGGGGATAAATGTTACATTTGTTTTCAACAAAAATCATAAGAGGAATATTGAAACCATATAATGCCAATGTCAGAAAGTTAATTAAATACTAAGATTTGAGTTAATTTATTATCAGTAACATTAGAGAAAGTTCCTTGGCATAAAAGTTTCTCACTTTCCCATTCATACTAACATAGTCTATAGCCCATATTAAATAGTCAACACTTAGTAGTAAAAGAAAAAAACAATGTTTAGCTGGTGATTCCATGTCCTCAACAATGCTTTTGTCTAAACCTGGCACCTTAGGTTAGAATTAAAAACTTCCTTTTTGTGAACTCATTGTCCCTGCTACATAGCAATATCATTCCAAATATATTTTTATATTGCATTTAGTTATTTATTTTTGTACCATTAACCAAGTTACTATTTGAGGCTTGTAACGATGTCTCATTTCTCTTCTTTCCACTAGATCATTTCACAATCTCTGTCATAAATTGGTTCTAAGGACAGATTCATTTAAATAAATTACTCAGTTAATTATAAGACAAACATTAAAAATAAATAAATTATGTCTTAACCACTTTCAGGTTAGTATAACAATGAAATGTTTGAAGCAGTTAGGATTACCATAGGTAACAACAATGTATTGTATGTTTCAAAATAGCTAGAAGAGAGGATTTGAAATGTTTCCAAGTCATAGAAATGATAAATGTTTGAGGTAATGTATACCCTAAATATGCTGACTTGATCATTACACATTATATGCATGTAATTAAATACCACATTTTTCATAAAAATGTATAAATAATATATATCAAAAAATCAATAAAATAAAATAAAAATAAACAGTTAATTAATATATTTCAAGGACAATGGAGGCTTGAGACTAGAAGAAGAGAAAAAAGAGTAAGAAAAAGAGAGTGGCTTATGGCAAAAATCATACTTTATGACTAGTATAGTTACAAACTTTTGATAAAAATCTCAACTTATATATTAATATCAGATGTATTGATCCTTTTTAAAAATACTTTTTAGTATATGGAAAATTGAGCCTATTATCCAAACATGCATAATTACCAAAGTTGTTTCTTATCACATATTAAGAATTGACCCTGTTTATAGTATTTTGGCATTATCTTCTCTTATTGCCATCAGCAAAGATTCCATTGAAATAAATGCCTTTTCAAGAGACATTTAATAAGTGTCAAGGTTATGCTAGTCATTATGTTAGGCCAGGGATTAAAATGGATAAGCTACACTCCCTAATTTTGAAAAGAATATTATTTAGACATTTCTAGAGAGATATATGTAGACTAATATTATAATTTAACAGAAACCATTAGGGCTTTTTTTTTCCTTTTTAATCTGTGGCAATGTAGGACCAGCTTACTGTTGTGAGAAGGTATATCCTGCAGCAATCAGGTAACCAAATGTGCACAGCATGGAAATCTAGTGATCTCAGAAGAGCAGTAGAGGAAGAAAAAGCGATGTAAGCTCTAAGAAAAACAGCAGCAGAAGAAGTATGAACAAGTGTTAGAGCTCACCAATAATTAAGAGGAGTGGTAGATTTGGTCTAACAATTTTTTTTACAGGCTGGAGTACAGGATTTTTAAAGCCATGGGAGTCAACTCCAAAAAGCTTTGAGGGGAAAAAAAATCCTGACACCAGAAGGAGTAAAAATGGCCAAAGAGTAGTATCAAGTGTATTTCGATGGGGCAGTTGCCATAAAAATATAAGAGTACAAAGAAATGTGGAAATTTGAATCATATGGAAGCCTATTTGAAATAACCTTATGAGGCTCCAGGAGGATCGTGGGTGAATGTTAGCAGCTTGGTGTTTATCAAACCACTCCAAAATATTCTGGCTTTAAATAGCTATTTTATTCTGCTCACAATTTTGTGAGTCAATGATTGGGGAAGAGCCTAGATGAGCAATTTATGTCTGAGCCATATGGGATTAGCTGGGAAGCTAGAGTTGGAAGACTTATTTTTCAAGATGGCTTCTTCACTCATATGTATGCATCTCAGACTATAAATCTTGATAGAGAATGACACAGACACATTGCAAAAGAATATGTAGAATAAGAGATATTGATGCCACCATCTTTAGAGAATACAATCTGCTCCAGGAAGTCAGGCTTGATTGTAGCCCAACTTCTTACTCACATTGTATCATACATGTAATAGCTATTGAACCAGAATAATAATAAAGAATATTACTAAAGAGACAAAAATAATAAAAACAATAGAAATTCTGGAGATGAAAGTACAATAACTAAAATGAAACATTCACTAGAGGGACTTACTTCAGTTTTAAGCCACCAGAAGAAAGAATTAGTAAACATCAAGGCAAATCAATTGAGATTATCCAGTCTGGGAAACAGAAAGAAAAATGAATAAAGAAAAATTGACAGACCTTTAGAGACTTGTCGAACACCATCAGGAAGTACCAACATTTATATACATACATAAATGAGGGTTCCAGAAGGAAGAGAGAGAGAGAGAAAGAAAGGAATGAAAAATATAGCTAAAGAAATAATGACAAAAAGCTTCCCAAATTTAATGAAAAACATTGATATACATTTCCAAAGAAGCTCAATGACCTCAATAAATTCATATTCACAGCTATATACATTATAGCCCAACTGTTTAATGCCAAAGACAAATAAGTGATTTATCTTAAAACTAGCAAAAAAGAAAAGATATAAAAAAGAGGGACCTTCAATATATTAATATTCATTAACTAATATCTCATCAGAAATTATGAAAACAAAAAGGTAGTAAAATGACCTTATCAAAGTATAAATGAAAACACGATGAATTAAGAAGTCTACTTGCAGAACAACTATCCTTCAAAAGTGAAAGTGAAGGAGAGTTTTAAGCTTAAGGGAAATGATGGAGCTGGTAGCTTCAAATGCTTGTTCTTCTACAAAAACAGGGGATGGGTACATACACACCTAATGGGTGTGGTGTGTACATTTTGGGGGATGGACACACTTGAAGCTCTGATTCGGGTTGGGCAAAGGCAATATACGTAAACTAAACATTTGTACCCCTGTAACATGCTGAAATAAAAAATATTTTTTAAAATACAAAATCAAGCAACTGTCAGAATCAACATTGTCAGAACTCTTGAAAATAGTCAAAAGTTTACAATAGTCAAGAGAATGGTAAATTGAGAAAAAGGCCACTTAAAAAGAGTATGATAGCTTTATGATATTTTTACTTGCCCTTGTCCTCTTCCCCTTCCTGGTGTGGTGGTAATCTTGAAGACAGTGTGGGCCCCTTGTCCCTGGTTCTGAACAGAACAAATCACACTTTATTCTGGGAAAAAAATGTTTGTTTTGACACGTCTTTGGGATACCTAAAGGACTGACAGAAGACACTTGCTTCACTGAATTTGAATTCACTCAAGGTGAAAAAGTAGATGATAATTCTCAAAAATATGATAATGCAAATGAATAATCCACAGCTGCATAGGTAAAAGATTATAGTTAGAGCATACAACAGAGCACCAAAAGACTTGGGAGAAAAAAATAAACTTTCTCTGGAAAATTGTTGTATTCAAAAGCAATTATAAACATTGGGGAATTGGAAAGCCATGTCCATGACCAGGGCAGGACATATACTCAGAAAACACCTTATAAGACCCCAAGTTTTCACCTCAGACTTATCTCTAAGCTAAGTGTAAGCAGGAAGAGTAAGCTAAAGCAGAATTGTAAAAATCTTGGCTAGGCATTGAATAAATACGCCAGCATAGAGCCAACTCACAGACAGGGAAAGTTCACGCTCGCTCGCTCGCTCTCTCTCTCTCTCTCTCCCCTCTTTTTCCTCTTTCATTGTTTTTTCCTTTGTCCCTATGTCTCTCTCTTGCTTACTTTCTCCTGGCATTCAAGGAAATCTGTCAAAACACTAGCTTAACACAAGCTAAAATTAAGAGACTTCAAAGACCAGATATGACAAAAAATAAAGACTAAACAAAAATTATTTGGAAAAGTTGCCACGTATTGCGGTTTTGATTTGCATTTCCCTGATGATTAGAGATGTTCAGCATTTTTTCATATGTTTATTGGCCATTATTCTGTCTTCTTTTGAAAAGTTTCTGATCATGCCTTTTGTCCACTTTTTGATAAGGTTGTTTGATTTTTTTCTTGCTGATTCTCCTGAGTTCTTTATAGATTCTAGTTATCAACCCTTTATTGGATGTCTAGCATGCAAATATTTTCTCCCATTCTATAGGTTGTCTGTTTGTTCTTGTGATAGTTTCCTTGGTTGTGCAGAAGCTTTTTAATATGATCAGGTCCCATTTATTTATTTTTGTTGTCACTATGATTGTCATTGTGCTCTTCTTCATAAATTCTTTGCCTAAGTCAATGTCTATAAGAGTTTTCCCAACATTTTCTTCTACAATTCTTATATTTTTATGCCTTAGGTTTCAATCTATTATCCACTGTTAGTTGATTTATGTGAGACGTGAAATGTGCATTTCCTCTTTCAGTCTTCTACATGCGGCATTCCAATTTTCCAAACACTATTTATTGAATAAGGATTCTTTTCCCCAGTGTATGTTTTTGTCTGCTTTGTCAAAGATTAGATGGCTATATGAGGATGGTTTTATATCTGAGTTCTCATTTCTGTTCTATTGGACTATGTCTCTGTTCTTGTGCCAGTAACATGCTGTTTTAGTTATTATACCCTTGTAGTATAGCTTCAAGTCTGGTAAATCAATGCCTCCCAATTTGTTCTTTTTGCTTAAGATTGCTTTTGCTATATGGGGTCTTCTATGGTTCCATACGAAACATAGAATTATATTTTTTAGATCTGTGAAAAATGATGTTGGTATTTTAATAGGGATTGCATTGAATCTGTAGATGACTTTAGGTAGTACAGACATTTTAACAATGTTGATTCTGCTGGCCCATGAGCATGGTATGGTTTTCCACCTGTTTATGTCCTCTGCTATTTCCTTCCTCAGTGTTTCATGGTTCTTCCTATAGAGATCTTTTACCTCCTTAGTTAAATATATTCCTAGGTATTTTATTTTCTTTGTTGCTATTGTGGATGGTATTGAGTCTTTGATGTGGTTCTCAGTTTGACTGTTGTTGGAATAGGAATGCTACTGATTTCTGTATATTGATTTGTATCCTGAGACTTTTCTGAGTTTGTTTATCAATTCAGGTATTCAAGGCAGAATCTTTGGGATTTTCTAGATATAAGATCATATTGTCAGCAAAGAGCGAGAATTTGACCTCATCTGCCCCCATTTGGATGCCCTTGATTTCCTTCTCTTGTCTGATTGCTCCACCTGGGACTTGCAGCACTAAGTTGAATAGAAGTGGTGATAGAAGGCAACCTTGTCTGGTTCCAGTTCTAAGAAGGAATGCTCTCAATTTTTCCCCATTCAGTATGATGGTGGCTGTGGATTTGTCATATATGGCTTTTAGGTAAGTCCCATCTATGCCTATATTGTTAAGTGTTTTTATTATAATATGGTACTGAGTTTTGTCAAATGCTTTTTCTGTGTCTATTGAGAGGATCATATGGTCTAAGTTTTTGCTTCTATTTATGTGGTGAATTACATTTATAGATTTGCATATATTGAAAAATCTCTGCATCTCTGGAATGAAGCCCACTTGATCATGATGGATTATTTTCTTGTTAAGCACCTGAATTCAGTTTATTAGGATTTTGTTGAGAATTTTTGCATCTAGATTCATAAGGGATATTAGGCCGTAGTTGGCTTTTTTTGTTGTGTCCTTTCCTGGCTTTGGTACCAAAGTGAAGTTGACTTCATAAAATGTGTTGGGTAGGTATTGGGTAGGAATCCTTCCTTCTCAATGTTGTGGAATAATTTCTGTAGGAAAGACACCAGTTCTTGTTTGTATGTCTGATAAAATTTGGATATGAAACCATCTGATCTGGTACTTTTATTTTTAGGAAGGCTTTTTTTTATTGCTGTTTCAATTTTGGTACTTGATATTGGTCTGTTCAGGAATTCTATTTCTTCCTGATTGATCCTACAGAGGCTGTGCATTTCTAAGAATGTGTCCATTTCCCCCACATTTTCAAGTTTATGTGCATAGAGATTTTTTATGGTATTCATTAGATGATATTTTGTATTTACATGGTATGAACTGTAATTTATCCTTTTTCCTTCCTGATGGAGCTTAATAGAGTTCTTTCTTTCTGCTTCTCCTTAATCTAGCAAGAGGTGTGTTGATTTTGTTTATTTGTTCAAAGAACCAACTTTTTGTTTTATTAATCTTCCATATAGTTTTTTGTTATCAATTTCATTTAGTTCCGCTCTGATCTTTGTTATTTCTTTTCTTCTGCTGGGTTTGGGTTGGTTTGCTCATCCTTTTCCAGTTCTTTGAGACAATTATTAGATTGTTGATTTGTGATCTTTCTGTCTTTGGTTGTAGGAATTTATGGATATAAATTATCCTCTCAGGACTGTTTAGTTGTGTCCCACATATTTTGATAACTTGTGTCTCCTTTACCATTTAGTTCAAAGAATCTTTTGATTTCCATCTTAATTTCCTCCTTAACACAATAATCATTCAGGAGAAGTTTGTTTAGTTTCCATGATTTTGTATAGAGATGAGAGTTTCTGTTGGAGTTGATTTCTAATCGTATTCCACTGTGGTCTGAGAAGATGCATGGTATAATTTCTATTTTTTTAAATTTTTGAGACATGGTTTGTGGCCTAGGATATGGTCAATTTTAGAGAATGCTCCATGAGCAGATGAAAAAAATGTATATTAAGTGGTTTAGGATAGAATGTTTGGTAAATATTAGTCAAGCCCATTTGTTCTGGAGCTCTTTTGAGTCCATTGTTCCTTTGTTTACTTTCTGTTTGGAAGATCTGTCTTGTTCTGTCAGAGGGGTGTTGAAGTCCCTGGATATTATGGTGTTGCTGTTTATCATTTTGTTTAGAGCAAGTAGTATTTGCTTTATGAATCTGGGTGCACCTGAGTTAGGTGCATAAATATTTAGAATTGTTATGTCTTCTTGCTGAACTGTACCCTTCAGCATTATATAGTGACCCTCCTTGTCTTTCTTTACTTTTGTTGATTTCAATACTAAGTTATCTAAAATCAACACTTCCAGGCCAGCTTTCTTTTGGCTTCAATTTTCTTGAAATATTGTTTTTCATCCCCTCACCTTGATACTGAATGCATCCTTGTGGGTTAAATGTGTTTCCTAAAGACAGCAGATACTTGGCTTGTATATATTTATCCATCCACCCAGCCTATGTCTCTTTAGTGGGCAGTTCAGGCCATTAACTTTTACTGAAAGAATTGGTAAGTGGGGCAGATTTCTGTTCATCCTGCTGAGTTTAACTTTGTTGCTTTATTTTCTCCCTTGAGCCGTTGTGGTGCTGATCCATGTCTAACACTATTTGGAGTACTTCCTAGAGGACAGGTTTTGTCTTCATGAATTCACTCAGTCTTTGCTTGTCTGAGAAGGTCTTTATTTCGCCCTTGTATAAGAAATTTAGTTTTGCAGGATACAGGATTCTAGGTCAGGCATTAATTCTATTTAAGAAAAGTGAGAATAGGGCCCCAGTCTCTTCTTGCTTGTAAGGTCTCAGTTGAGAAGTCTACCATTAGTCTAATGGATTTCTTTGTAGGTTACCTGTTTCTTCACCTTGCATCTCATAGGATGGCCTCTTTGGTGGTTATTTTGGCCAGTGTGATGAAGTTGTAGTGTCTTTCTGTTTGCAGTGAATCTCCCAGGAGTTGTCTGAGCTCCCTATACCAGGATATTTAGATTTCTAGCAAGGCCTGGGAAATTTTCCTTCATTATATCCTCAAATATTTTATGCAATTCTTAGGTATTTTCTTCTCCATCCTCAGGGATTCCTGTAATTTTCATATTAGGCTTCTTCACATAATCCCACACGTCTTATAGGCTTTTCCTTTTTCTCTTATTTCTCTGCTCTATCTCTGCAACAGACTTATTTAACTGAAAGTTTTTATCTTTAGTCCCTGAGATTTTCTTCTGTTTGATCTATCCTATTCTTGAGACTTTCCACTGTGTATTGTAATTTCTTGAATTAATTCTTCATTTCCAGAAGTTCTGTTTGATTTAATATTTCAAGTCTTAAGTGAATTTTTTTCTTCTAAGTCCTGGATTTTGTGTATGTTTGTGGTTCCTTTATGTTGGTTATCCATTTTCCCTTGCACATCATTGAGTTTTCTTACAATCCATGTTTGAAATTCTTCTTTTGTCACTTTAGTGTTCTGAATTTGGTTGATACTGATTGCTAAAGAGCTGGTGTTCACCTTTGGGGATGTGCTTTCCATTTGATTCTTCACATTTCCGGAGTTCTTTCTCTGATTTCTTCCAATCTGGAGCAGCTATTATTTCTTACCATTAGATTTCTATTTAGATAATGATGTACCAAGTTTAGTCTTAGAGCCAGTAGGTGGTGCTTGTGGGTGATAGTCGACTATACCCCATATGATGAGTCAATAAATGCAGTAAAAGGGTGTGCAAATTGACTTCCTTGACAGTAGGTGGCACTTGCTGGGAGAAGCAAGCTGCAGTGTTCTTTTTGGGTCTTGTACCCAGCTTTCATTCCTCTGGAGAGGCACTTCCAGGTGGGTCCTTATTCTCCACCTCAGCCAGGACAGGTGGGGGCATGAGGCTGGGCAGAGCTGGATTAGCTGAGCCTGCCCTCAAGCTTCACAAATGCTATTATCAGGGGTCAAAGGTCTCTTCTCTATTCCTGAGCAAAGCTGACAGGGAACTTCTGAAATGGCCCCACTCAGCTGAACAGTCTGTACGTGGGGGTGGGATGGTCTGAGATTTGCAGTCTGGAACAGGCCTCACTCCTTTCCACCTTCCCCTGTTCTGTGGTTTTTCCTGGGCCTATGCCAGTAGGCAGGACCTAAAACCAGTGGATCTCCCCTGGCTGTGATGTGGGCTGGGAGGTTCTCTGCCCAGGATCACAGCCTGAGCTGGGAGCATATCCCTCCTACGAGAGGAAGGTTGCTCCTCAAGCTTGTTGATCTTCCCCTGAAGATATCCCTTCTGTGCCTCTGGGCAATGCAGTCAAGACCTGGGTATATGAACCCTGGTCAGCAGGCCTGTCCCTTGGGCCCAAGAGATCAATCCCTGACCCTGACAGGGAAAAGAATGCTGGTCTCAAGACACCCACAGGGTGTCCAAGCTAGATCAATGTCTCTCCACCTTGGGATTTTACCTGCTCTCCTGGAGTCACCAGGCAAGCAGCACAAGGGAGGGCTGGCAGGTGGGGAGCTCACAGTCTGAGTACCACTCAGTCTGCTCTAGGACCCCAAAAGGAAATATCGCATTCCCTGTGATAGGAGAGGGGCAGGGAGAAAGAAGCAATATGGTGCCTACCAATTGACTCGGGTCTGTGGGACAGGAGATATGGTATTGCAAGGGAACTGGGAGCCAGGTGCCCTGTCTGCAAGAGGCTCACTGCTTACTTGCCATAGCCATCTCTGGGCTGGTGTTAGTGGTCTCTCCAGAGGCTCAAGACCCCACCAGCAAACTGAGATGCAAGGGAGGGGAAATTTAACTGCTCCATCTACCCTTGTTATTATGGAAGTGAACGTAATGTGAATAGCTGCAAGTGTGATGATCATTCTTCTGAATGTTCTGGGATATTTTTGATCAGTATGGACCCATTAGCAGAAGAATCCTGCATTAACTGAATGATTTGGAGAGGTGAGTAGGCTATCAATTATAAATGATGTACAAAGTAACCCAGGCACCAGATTTCATCATACCTAATCATATAAATCTGAAGAAGGCAAGTATTTTGATGCATGTAAATCTTATGTTTCTATCAAGAATTAATCTTCTCCGAAGCATTATGCTCGAAGTTACATAAACTAATGTGCAGGTTGACACATTTTCAGTATATTTTTAGTATGTAACTTGTTAATTTGATTAAAGGAAAAATACATTTAATACTCTATTAACTGGATTATGGTATATATTATTCTGCTTGAATTATTAAAATAATTGTAGTTATGTTTATATAATCTGGAAGATATTTAAAATTTTCTTCTTTTGTTATCTGGAGAAATAAACAGAATTTATTACCACAAATTTCCACCCTTTGATAATTTATTCCCCAGCCTCCATTATGGCAGTTGATCATGAATAGCCCATCATTAGGGATTCTTAATTGATAGGAGATAGGATATAGATATTTAGATCTTAACTCTGAGGAAGGCTCAGATCTGAAGTTCTCTAGCTTCTTAAAATGATGCTTTTCTTGAATTATTTTCAAGAAGCAGGAGAAAGAAATGATTAAGTCATCTCTGGAATAAAAATATGTGTTTTCAAAAGTTCCATTCAAGTATAGAATTTGTATTTCAAATACAAATTGGGTGATCTTCAGTGTCAACACTGAACATCTTAACTACAGGTTAGTAAAGAGCTTTTGAGATATATATAAATATGTGTAAAACATAAGTCAAATAGAGACTAATTTATTATATGATTTTGTACAATAAACCATTGAAGTACATCATAATAACTTGTCAGTTAAAACTAAATGTTGTCATTGTTAGTTGTATTTGTATTTTAATTTAAAAATAGCATTAGTTTGTATACAATCTATCTGATTACAAATTTTTCCTGATTACAAATTTACAGTCATTTAATAATTTTTGAAAGCTTCTGCAATCCATAAAGAGTTTTCTGAAATCAGAATTCTACTTGAATCTATTTTATTGCATTTCTTTTAATATCCATTTTCAAAAGAGCATTATTGAGATATAATTTACATACCATAAAGCTGACTCATTTTAAGTGTACAATTCAATGGGTTGTAGTATATTTACAGAGTTGTGCAATCATCACCAATATCTAATTTTAGAATTAGATGTTCTTTGCTTTGACTCAATACCAAATTAGGAGTTTCTTCATATTTGTTTCCTGAGTTTTCCATTTGATTATTTCAACTTTCCATTCACTTAATCTTTATAAAACACTAAATTAGATATAATTATAGTTTAGATTTACATGTAAAATTTTTCATGGGCACAAAGAGAAAAAGAATTTCAAGAAAAGTACAACTCCATGACCTGTAAAATGTATGCTAGGATGGGCATCAGGGCACTCTAACTAAACTTGTTGGGAGTTCTTGATTTGTGCTTGTGCCTATTGTGCCCACCACAGCATTTGGTTTCAGATTTAAAACTCCAGTCTAAAAATGGGTAGCATCTAAGTGCCATAATTAAATTGCATTAAATTAAATCGCAATTAAATGTTTTAATATGGTGGTCTTATAAAAGTTCAAGAGGAACAAAGTGGATTTTGAGTCCTCATTATCTTGGCAAAAGCCTATTGTGATCTGAGTGGCCTAAAACAGATACAATAACCATTAATTCTTTTAGATTTTAAAATTCTACCACTATATCAAGTTCACATTATTAGAATACTTCACATCTATAATATGTTACTTTATTTCCCTGTAGAAGCCTTACAAAATTATTCTTTCATGTTATATTCCTCAATTTTATAAAGGAGCAGCATATAAAAGCTCCCACAAAGGACAGTTATGCATCTTTTGTGAAATTGCACATGAAGAATTCTGTTCTGTGTTCTTTATGAAAAGGTTTATACAATATTTTACTCTTAGTGAAAAAAATGAGGCTCCAATTTATTTCTCATGAAGAAGTAACCATGGGACCTATACATCCTATCCTACTTCATGTGGAAGCTCAGAGCTACAGTTTTTAATGACATGCAGAATTTATCAGTCATTCATTTATAACTGTGAAAATACTCCCAAAAATTATTGCATAGATTTTATGCTCTGGTCCTTGTTGAGATGTCCTGAAAAATATTTCTTTTTTTGCAAGTCATCCTAAAATCCTCTCAGTCAGTTTATGAATAATAAATCTATAAATGAATTTGATCACTGGCTCTTTAATCCCAAACACAACTAATTAAAAAAATGATAACAGCAATAGTAAAAATTTGTGGGATTCAAGGAACTGTATAAAACTTATGTTAATTGTTGTATTTTCCTCTGTATTGATTGGGTTCTATACTGAATTAAGTGAGATGGAAAACTGTGTTAATGTTCTATAGATACAGTCTGAACCAGTGAGTGTGTATGTGAGCAATGGAGTAAGGAAGAAGACAGCCTGACTACTGCCAAGGGACTTCCTGGAAGGATTTGACATTGTCAAGATTCCAAAATAAGCATTAAGGAGATAACCAAGTTGTATAACTTGATAAAATAACTAAAAATCATTGAATAAACACTTCAAATGGGTGAATTTATGGAATATAAATTATACCTTAATAAAGTGGTTTCAAAACAAAAGATTCTAAGCAGGTTTAACATGGGAGAAATCTCAACACTATTACTCTTTAGGAAGCGATATCTTGAGTTGAACCTTAATTGGAGAGTAAGATACAAATACCCTGAACCAGATCTTTCTTCTGGTTCATTTAATCAAAAAGCATTACAACAAATTATATCATAAGTTTCTGATCCTTTTTTTGAGAAAAAAATATCTTCTTACTATTAAATCTTAAAAGTAAAAATATATTCTCATTATAAATACATGAAAAGCAAAATAATTATAAAGAAATATATTAATGAGATACTATTCTGTATCTCTATTAGCCTGATAAGTATCAGTCTATATTCCTCTTTTTCTTCTTTTTCTCTCTCCCCCTCTCTTTCTCTTTAATTTTCCAATTACAGCCCATATTTCTAGCTTATTGAATGAAGAATTCTATAAGTTAAGCCTGTCATATTTTGTTATCTATAAATTTACTGATCATGTGTTATTGAGATTGTTGATGAAGGCTGGAGTAAAGGAAAGTGTCCCATAGCCTATAATCACATGTTGTCCTCCCAGATTGCAGAGGTTAACACTGTAAATTAAAAATTTTGTGGTTTTGTTTTTCTGGCCCCAGTTCCCACCCACTGTCCAAGGGAGACAGGTCTAAATTAAAACTTTACGTAACTGTGCTATTGCTTAGATCAAATTTTTCTCAAAGACATTATCTGAGAATATGAGAAATGCCTTTCTACAACATATAACACAATAATGATACCTTTTAAAAGTTACTAAACAACATACATAACTTGAGTTGGTAATTTGGGAACTATCCTGTATTTATACATCGCTCCCAAATAGGCATTTATATCCAGAATATGCTTTTTTTTAGCTTAAAGTGATCTTTCTTCTTTAAATTTTATCTTCAAGGAACAAAATTTATTTATTTTCTTGGCTTCAGGAGAGAGACACAGTAATTGGTGTTTAGATACATAGATAGAGCCACCCACCAGCATGCCTTTGCTAAGTTTTATTTTGTGTTTGTGTGGTTAAATGGAGAAAGAGAAGGAGAAAGAGAGACTTGATAACATATATGTAGTTTTCTGTGTTTTGCGTGGTAACATTGTTTTTTAAATTAAGCTTTAATTTCAATTTTTAGTCTGATGTTTAGAAACAATTAATTACCCATTGAGCAATGACATAAACACAGATAGGGAGAACATGACACCATACAAAAAATCTTCAAATTCTCCTTGATTTTTGGTTCACATTCTGCATTTGCTTAATTCCATGTTTTCACATGAACGAAAGCCATAGAAAGGAGGAAAAAAGTGTTCCTACAACTCTCACCTATGCTAAAATCTTCCAGAATGTCCAACTGACTGCCCCTGAGGAAACACTGAAGTCTGAAAAGGGCAAACATACATGATGGTGTGGGCTTGTTTAGAATCTTCTATATTTTAAATTGTCTCTTACAAGTTAAAAATTATACTGAGATAAACTTAGTTGATCATTTTCATGTGCCCAGCAGTTAATGAGCACTTTTGTTTACATTTCTTCCTTCCTTTTAGTCTCTTTCTAATTGACAAATAAAAATTATACATATTTATGGTGTACTGCATGATGTTTTGATATATATATTTTATAATGTATACATTATGGAATGGCTAAAATCAAGCTGCATAACATATGCATTACCTCACATACCATTTTTTTGTGGTGATAACATTTAAAATCTATTCTTATCAATTTTTAAGTATACAATGCATTCCTAATAGCTATAATAACCATGCTATACAATAGACCTCTTGAATTTATCCCTCCTGTCTTCCCCCATTTCCCAGCCTCTGGTAACCACCAATTTACTCTCTGTTCTTTAAGTCTGACTTTTAAAATTCCACATATAAGTAAGATACTTTGATCTGCCTGGTTCATTTCACTTAACATAATGCAGGTGTATATACGTTGTCACAAATAACAGAATTTTATTTTCTTTAGATAGATTCAGAGTAAAATCTGAAACCTGAGACAATGGCCCTACAGAATTATTCCTTGGTGTCAGAATTTGTGTTGCATGGTCTCTGCACTTCAAGACATCTCCAAAATATTTTCTTCGTATTTTTCTCTGGGATCTATGTTGCCATCATGCTGGGTAACCTTCTCATTGTAGTCACTGTAATTTCTGATCCCCACTTGCACTCCTCCCCTATGTACTTCTTGCTGGGAAACCTATCTTTCCTGGACATGTGGTTGGCCTCATTTGCCACACCCAAGATGATCAGGGATTTTCTTAGTGATCAGAAACTCATCTCCTTTGGAGGGTGTATGGCTCAGATCTTCTTCTTGCACTTTACTGGCGGGGCTGAGATGGTGCTGCTGGTTTCCATGGCCTATGACAGATATGTGGCCATATGCAAACCCTTGCATTATGTGACTGTAATGAGTCGGCAGACTTGCGTCAGGCTGGTGTTGCTTTCCTGGGTCATTGGATTTGTGCACTCCATCAGTCAAGTAGCTTTTACTGTGAATTTGCCTTACTGTGGCCCCAATAAGGTGGACAGCTTCTTCTGTGACCTCCCTCTAGTGATCAGACTTGCCTGCATGGACACCTACGTCTTGGGTGTGCTCATGATCTCAGACAGTGGGCTGCTTTCCATGAGCTGCTTTCTGCTCCTCATGGTCTCCTACACTGCCATCCTCCTCACCGTCCGACAGCGTGCTGCTGGTGGCATATCCAGAGCACTCTCCACGTGCTCTGCTCACATCACGGTAGTCACGCTGTTCTTTGGGCCTTGCATTTTCATTTATGTGTGGCCTTTCAGCAGATTCTCCGTGGACAAGCTCCTGTCTGTGTTTTATACCATTTTTACTCCACTCTTGAACCCCCTTATCTACACATTGAGAAATGAGGAGATGAAAGCAGCTATGAAGAAACTGCGAATCCGAAAGATGACTTTTCACTGAATTCCAGCTTTCCATGATGCTATATATTCCTACTCATATGGGAGATATCATTTGTTCAATATGATTTTGCTCAAGGATTTCCTTCTGACATTATATTGATATAATTTATAAGATGTTGTATTACAGAAACAGAAACACAGTTGATTTCAACAAAAATTTTATGTAGAATTTTATTGTATATATACAATAATATGCACTGTATGCAATTATTTTATATATAATTATATTTTATATATAAAATACACACATATATATATCTTCAACACCACACATACATTTTTTGAATGAACTCTGCAATATTATTTCTTTTTTTCAACCAGATGTATCTTACGAGTTTATTTTGCCTAAAAAAAATTAATTTTCATTTTTCTTCTTTTTTTGTAACCACAGTTATTGTTTATTGCATGTATACTATATGCCAGGCCTTGGGTACTGTGTAAAACTGCTCCCTGATGCTTACAGGAACATTTCAAGAGGCTGAGTCAATTTCTGAAGGTCACACTTTTACTTTTACTCAGTGGGTGAGACACAGGAATCAAAATAGATCTATCAGGTTCCCAAACCTGTTTTCTACTGAAAGGACTGCATTCTTACCTGATACTGGGGAATGGTCTGCAGTTGCCTGGACAGCTGGGCAATGATTAAGGGGAACTCTGGGGACTGGAGCAGGGTGAGGTAGCATGGCAGGGTGATTACGGAGGCCAAAGAACAGGAGGAACAAGGAGAATCCTGAGAGGGTCCAATTAGAGGCGAAAGCCAGAGTAAAAGACAACTCAAAAGACAGGAGACGTAGGCCAGGAGATGGCTGTAATACACTACGTGGCCAGACTTGGCAGCTCTATTTAAACATCTGAAATGTCACAAAGAGTGAACAGATTCATTTACTGTTTCAAGAGAAGGCAAAACTAAAAAGTACATTCAATTTTAATTTATGAAACCACTCAATCACCTGAGACATATCTAACAGCCATCTCTAGTTTTGTCAGCCTAACACTCTTCCCTTCTGTGAAAAACTTTCCTCTATTCCAACTATAAGGTTCTAGTGAAGAAACCTATAAAGACAGATAAAGCCTGGCTCTCTTGCCCGCTGCTCACCCCCTGCTGTGCGGCTACGTTCCCTACAGGGCACTGGCTGGTTCTGGTCTGTGTCCTGGGAGTTGGGAACCTCAGCTCTAAACTGCTATCGTGCTAAAACTGTCTTTTGATTTATAGACTTTGGATATAGTCAATTTTATAATCACTTACACCCATACATGTGCACATCAAAAGAGCTTAAAGAGAAATCAACATCTGCCTCAGGAGTAATTTCTTTAACTGTTATTGATAGAATATTGCTTTTTGACTTATTGTAAACTTTATACATCGCCATTTTAATCGTAAAAACAAATACTATTTATATATTAATTTATTCAATTACTAAATGTTTTTCTATTTAAGAACATATTTCCTGATTCACAGATCTTTCAATTTGGTAAAATAGAGGCAAATATACAATCACAAAACATGCTGCCAAGTGACAACTATGGTAGGAATAAACAGGATATGTGCTGTGAGCACATGAACAGGAAATCTAACCCAATCCTGATTGTTAGGAAAGACTTCCCTTATTCCTTCAACTTTTCTCTGATTTCCTAGGATTCTGTCTTATTAAATTATACATATATGTAATTATATATTGAATTATATATTTATATACAATATATAGTATGTTTATACACTGTGTACACTATATATATTTATGCATAATATATAGTATGTGTTCATTTGTGTGTGTATAATAATGAAATATATATGTATGTATACGTGTGTGTATTTAGCACAGGACAAGTTATATAGAAGGTGCCCAAATATATGCTAGATCCCATAAGGTGTTTCTGACTTCTTAGAACTATCCAACGGCTCATGGTCCATTC
This sequence comes from Microcebus murinus, assembly GCF_040939455.1. Taxonomy (NCBI): domain Eukaryota; kingdom Metazoa; phylum Chordata; class Mammalia; order Primates; family Cheirogaleidae; genus Microcebus; species Microcebus murinus. The sequence goes on along the minus strand of NC_134109.1, from coordinate 72,523,137 downwards.
CTAATCTCTGCTCAACCCTCCACCTAGCTTTGGCCAGATCCTTGAAGATGAATGTGGATCATTGCCCTAACAGGTTAGGTGCAAATATCTTTGGAGTTTAATTAATTGAGTGGCCTGAACAAACATAGGTGTTTGATTTGTTAGTGAAATTTGAGTTAGAGAAGTTACCGCTGTTTTCCACAAACTATGTGCTCTTGCAAGAAACTTGTCACAGTCTGTTCATGGGAAGCCACAGATTCTAAGTTAGAGAAACATCCTTGGATTTTGAGGTTGCATTTATGAAACTCATTTTCTGATTTTGAAGTAGGGTAAGTTAAATACATATAATAAAAGTGAATACTTTTAAAAATGCAAATAATGTAGTTCCATAACTGACCTGTTGAATTTGAATTTTAGGAACTAATTTCAGAAATCCTCTTTTTACCATAACTTGCCTCAGGTGATTCTTCTCCACTATTGTGACTGAGAATCATTGAACAATTGCTTATGTTGCCCAACTGCAAGGGTGACTGCTATCAACGAATGGTTGGAAGGGTTTTCTTATGAAAGAAGTCTCTATTAACGACCAGGATGCATTCTCGGAAATGCATCACCAGGACATACTAATTAAAAAGCAGTACCCTGTTAAAATACATTGTTTATGGTTAGAAGAGCAGGCCAATGAGAAGTTTCTGGGAAATTGAAAGAATCTTAACTATCCCTTCATGTCTTTAACTGCAATCATTAAGATATTGGCTGATTCCTGCTTTAATTCTCTTTATTCTCTTATATTAATGCTTTTCTTCAACATGAATATTAAAATAACTTTAAAATCAAATTATTTTTTCTGAAAAATCTTATTCATGTAACTCATTTCTAAATGCTAAATTTACATAGGAGATCTCCATATTTAAGGATTTCCATTTGAAGTAAAATTTAATTCCTATAATGGGGAAACTATTTTTTTTTCATTTTATTTGAAAATAAAATAAAATCCTATTTGATCTTAGATACAATGTGAAGAAAAGTTTAGGGAGACTTTCATATAAAAAAATGTATCCCCAACCACTGGCTTTCCTGGCATCACCTCCTCCCTCTGTCAAGAGTGACCTATGGATCTTGCCCACAGTGGTGGTAACTCACTTCTGCAACCATAGGATTCTATGTAAGCAGCCATTTCTTTCCAGTTTCCAATAGTTAGAATCTGATGTTCTCTCTAGGAATAAAATGCTTGTACTATATAGTTTTAATATTATATTATACTATAAATTTAATATTATATCAGTGAAATATATTACATTAATATTTCAGTGAACCATTAAATCTGCAAAGGTTTTCACATCTGTCTTTATGAAATCCTGTCCATTTCTATTTTCTGAAATCACATCAACACTCTTCAGATTAAGGTATTTTGAAAATGAATTTAGAGACTTTAAAAAAGTTCTCTATGCAATTCTTTCATTTATGGTCTGTCCTGTGAAGACTAGCTGCCTTGGTCTCACCAGATTCTGAACTTCATCTTCTAAGTTTTAGGAGTTCATCACCTTCTGCCTGGATTTCCCTTCAGTGTGTTGCACTCCAGAAACTCTCACAGCAAAAAGCTGGCCGATTGTAGGGCTTACTTCATTCGTGTCCTGTCTCTCAGGATTATTGCTGTCCTTCGTTGCCTGATGTCCAGCATTCTGAAAACTGTCATTTTATAAATTCTGTGTTTTTAAGTCATTTCAGATGAAAGAATAAGTTCAGTGCCTCTTATTCCATCTTAGGCAGAAGAAGTCATGGTCTGTGTGATTGATACAATTCTGAGAATTGGCTTTGATATGAGATAAAGTGAGTATAAGATTATAGTGATGCCAGTAGAGGTGTTGGGTGAAAATGAAAGGTTCATCATAAAAGACTTGAAAGAAGAACAAAAAAATTCAAAGTCAGCCCAATGAATTTCACAATTTTACTGAATTATAGGCCGGAAATGTTGGCTCTAAGCAGTAGAGAGTAGCTTCATTGCCAAGTTCTGAGACATGTCAGCATGGTGATAATCTCTCTACATTTTATCAGATGATTTTTTCTGCATGCATTAGGATAATAATATAATTTTTATTTTTCAGTCTGTTAATATAGTACTACACTAAGAAATTCTATAAAGTTGCACCATTATTGGATAAATCATCCAGGAATAAATTTCATTTAGTCAAGAAACATTTTAATATAATATTGGCTTCATTTTATAAAAAAAAAAATTATTACTCTTGCATCAACTATACTAATTAGTGAGATTGTTTTATAATACTGCTCCTCTCTTCTTTTGATTATATAAAGCTTATATAAAAATCTTCTCTTTTTTATTTCTGTAACACTTTTATATAAAGTAAGAAATTTGTTTTCCAGAAAATTTGGCATGATCACTTATAAACATGTAACAGCCTGGTATATCGTGGGAGAGATTAAGTGGGAGAAAGTATTGCTACCAAAATAAAATTTATCTTATTTTTATTTTGTTCTTAGCAAAACTTATTTCATTATTATTCAAATAAGTAATAGTTTACTTATCATTTCTACTATTTATATGTAAAACTTTTCACTGCAGAATTACATATGTTTGGAGGAATGCACTATTAATAACTTTATAGCCCAATACAAATTTACCAGGTAAACACACCCTGTAACCAGCACTTAGATTGAGAAACATTGCCAGTACATCAAACTCTCCCTCACTGACCTTTCCATCTCTCCCCGTTAAGGGTAATCACTGTCATCACTTTCAATGCATACATTATTCTTTTCTTGAACATATTTAAATGAAATTCTATAGTATGTATAGTATCTTGTCATCTGTAAATCACAATTTTGTCTCTTTGTTTCTATTATTTACAGCTTTTATTTCTCTTCCTTGTCCGATTGCCTGGATAAGAACTCTAGCAAAATGTTAAAAAGAAATGGCATAATTAGAATCCTTGGCTCATTCCTCATCTCATGGACAAACCTCTTAAAAGTTCACACAAAATATAATGTTTCCAGGAGATCATTATCCTTAGTTTGCTATACAGTGTTTTATCACAAATGGGTGATGAATTTCATCCAATAAATTTTCTGCACTTACTGAATTGAAAAAAGTACATTTATTTTTATTTTTGATTTATTCTTTTTTGACATGATTTCATGCATTACAGTGTTGATGCCTTTCTTTTAATTACATTTCAATTTTTTACATTTCTAGTGTATAGAAATACAATTGACTTTTAAAACCTTTTTATTTTAAAATATGTAGATGATGTTGCAAAATATAGTGCAGAAGTCCCAGGTGACTTTCATTCAGTTTCTCTAAATAGTTATATTTTACATAACTATATCACAGAATCAAAACCAGGAAATTAGCATTCGAACAATGTATATGTACGATTCTATGCCATTTTATTACTTGCTAGTTTCATGTAACTACCACCTGAGTTAAGATATGCAATGATCCCATTATGATAATAATCTCATGTCCCTCTTTGCCATCCTTAACTCTGGCAACCACTAATCTGTTTTCCATCTTTATAATTTTGTCATTTTTTAGGATGATATGGTAAATGAAATCATAGTGTGGTGCTTTTTGACACTTTTTTTTCACTTAACATAATGCTTTTGAGATCCACCCACATTACTCCAATATCAATCATCCATTCTTTTTTGTTGTTGAGTAATATTCTACAGTATAGATAAAATACAATTTGTTTAATCATGCTTTTATTGAGGAGTATTTTGGTAGGTTTTGCTTTCTGGCTATTATAAGTAAAGGGGCTAAACATTTGTGTCTAGTTTTTTTGTGTGTGGATATAAATTTTCATCTTTCTGGTGAGTATAATTGCTGAGACATACAGTAAGTGTGAGCTTAGATATTTTTTCAAGAAACTGCCAAACTATCTTGTGGAGTTGTTATACCATTTTAAATTTTCACCACAAAATATGAAAGATCTAGTTTCTCTACATCCTTACCAGCATTTAATATTTTCATTTTTTTATTTTAGCTTTCCTAATAGGCATGTATTTATATCCCACCATCAATTTCCCTGAAGATCAGTAATGTAGAACAACTTTTCATGTTTTTGTGCACTTTCCATACATCCTCTTTTGTGAAATATCTTTTCTTTGACAATTTATAACTCAATTTTTTTCCCTGTTGAGCTTTGAGAACTCTTGACATATCCCAGAGACAAATACTTTGTCAGATATGTAGTTTGAAATTTCTTTAAGAATTATGGGGCTATTCAAATTATCTATTTTACACTGTTTGAGTTGGGTAGTTTGTGTTTTATGAGGAATACGTCCATTTTATCTACATTGTCAAATTTACCTGTTTACCGTTGTTCACAGTATTCCTTTATTATATTTGGGGTGTCTGCAGATTATGTAGTAATATTTCCTGTTTTAATCCTAGCATTGATGATTTATGTCTTCTCTTTTTCTTTCTTTCACAGTCTTCCTAGATGTTTACCCGTTTTATTCATCTCTTCAAAAAATTAGCTTTTTATATCATTGATTTTTTTCTACTGTTTTCTGATGTTAATTTTATTGATTTCTCCTTTTCACTTCAATGTGTACTTTCTTCTGCTTGTGTTGGGTTTATTTTGCTCCTATATTTCTCTATTGTTAAAGAAGGAATTTATATTATTGATTTGAGATTTTTCCTTTTTTCTAATATAAGCACTTAGTGCTATAAATTTCCCTCTCACCATTCCTTTAGCTTTGTCTCACAAATTTTGATACATTGTATTTTCATTTTCATGCAGTTCAATGCATTTTATCTTTCATTTGAGATTTCCTCTATGACCATGGATTATTTATAAATGTTTTGTTTAGTTTCCAAATGGAGATTTTCCTGTTATTTTTCTATTCTTGCTCTCTAGTTGGAGTGAATCATAACTATAGAACACCCTCTGCATAATTGCAATTATTTTAAATTTTTTGAGGTTTGTTTTATGGCTGAGGATATGATCTATTTAGGTAAATGTTCTATGGGTATGAAAAGAATGTGGATTCTGCTGTATTTGGATGGAACATTCTATAAATATAAGTTAGGTCATGTTTGTTGATATTGTTGCTGAATTCTTCTACATACCTAATGAACTTCTGTCTAGTTCTGTCAGTTGCTGGGAGAGGGATGCTGAAGTCTCTGTACTTGTGGATTTTTCTATTTTCTCATTTCAATTCTATCAGTTTTTGCTTCACTTATTTTGAAGCTCTCTTGTTTGATGCATGCATATTTAGGATTGCTATGTCTTAATGAACTGTCTCTTTTATCACTGTGTTATGTCCTACTCTGTGCCTGGTAATTTTATTTGCTCTGAATGTACTTGATATTAATACAGCTATTCCACCTTTCTTTTGGTTAATGTCTGCATGCTGTATCTTATTTCATCCTTTTATTTTCAACTATTTATGTCATTATATTTCAATTGCATTTCTTGGAGGTATTATATAAAAGGTCACTTTTTTCCTACTTTGTCAACCTGCAATTACATTGGTGAATTTAAACCATTTACATTTAAAGTAATATTGATATGTTAGGATTAAGTATCATATTTTATTTTTTTAATTTCAGAATATTATGAGTGTAAACATTTTGATTACACGAATTGCTTTTGTACAATTTGAGTCAAAGTTATAAGTTTGTCTATCACCCAGATAGTGTGCATTGTACCCGTTAGGTGTGAGTTTACCCATGCCCTCTCCTGCTTCCCACCTGCTTGATTTCTGTTGAATTTTACTACTATATGTGCACATGAGTGTTTATCAACTGCCTCCAATTTAATAGTGAGTACATGTGGTGTTTGTTTTTCCATTCTTGTGATAATTCACTTAGGAGGATGGTCTCTAGTTCCATCCACGTTATCACAAAAGGTATTAGTTCACCATATTTTTATGGCTGAGTAGTACTCCATGGTACACATACACAAAATTTTATTAACTCACTCATGTATTGATAGGCATTTGGGTTGATTCCACATCTTTGCAATTGTGAATCATGCTTCTATAAACATTCGCATGCAAGTGTCTTTTTTATAAAATGTTTTTTTTTTTCCTTTGGGTAAATACACATAGTGGAATTGCTGGATCAAATGAAAGGTCTACTTTTAGTTCTTTGTGGTATACCCATACTACTTTCCATAGAGGTTGTACTAGTTTGGAGTCCCATCAAAAGTGCATGACTGTTCTTATCTCTCTGTATCAATGCCAGCATTTGTTGTTTGGGGACTTTTTTATAAAGACATTCTCAGTGGAGTTAAGTGATATTTCATTGGGATTTTGATTTGCATTTTTCTGATGATTAGAGATGTTGAGCATTTTTTCATGTTTATTAGTCATTAGTCTATCTTCTTTTGAAAATCTTCTGTTCACATCCTTTGCCCACTTTTTAATGTGCCTGTTTAATTTTTTCTTGCTGATTTTCCTGAGTTCTATATAGAGTCCAGTTATCAGCCCTTTAACAGATGTATAGTATAGAAATATTTTATCCCATTCTGTAGGTTGTTTATTTGCTCTATTGATTGTTTTCTTGGCTTTTCTTTTGAAAAGCCTCTGTTCATGTCTTTCGCCTACATTTTAATGGGATTGTTTGATTTTTTTCTGCTGATTTGCTTGAGTCTTTTGTAGATTCTGGTTATTAACCCCTTATTGTATATATAGCAAGCAAATATTTTCTCCCAATCTGTAGGTTGTCTATACACTCTATTGATTGTTACCTTGGCTGTAAAGAAGCTTTTTAATTTAATCAGGACCTATTTGTTTTTGCTGTGATTGCCTTTGTGGTCTTCTTCATAAATTCTTTGCCTAGGCCGATATCTATAAGAGTTTTTCCAAACTTTTCTTCTAGACTTCTTATAGTTTCATGCCTTAGGTTTAAGTCTACTATCCATCATGAGTTAATTTTTGTGAGTGGTGAGAGGTACAGATTCTATTTCAGTTTTCTACATGTGTCTATCCAATTCTCCCAGCACCATTTATTAAACAGGGATTCTTCTTCCCAGTATATGTTTTTGTCTGCATTTTCAAAGACCAGATGGCAATATGATGATAGTTTTATGCCAGGTTTCTCTATTCTGATCTATTGGTCTAGGTCTCTATTCTTATGGCAGTAACATGCTGTTTTGGTTACTATAGCCTTGTAGTATAGCTTGAAGTTTGGCAAAGTGATGCATCCTGATTTGATCATTTTCTTTAAGGTTGCTCTGGCTAATCAGGATCTTTTCTGGGTTTCATATTAAGTGCAGAATTATTTTTTCTAGGTCTGTGAAAAATGATTTTGATATTTTAATGGAGATTGCATTGAATTTATAAATCACTTTGTTTTCTATTTTTGTCTCATTTTTAATCTATCTTTTCTTCTTTCTTCTGCTATCCTGTGGGTTACTTGAATATTTTTTATAATTTCATTTTGATCTATTTATAGAGGTTTTGGTGCATCTTTTTATACAGATTTCTTAGTGGTCATTCTAGTTATTACATTTTTATCATTTCTAGTATTGAAATATTATCACCATTTCAGTCTTTTTACCCTCCCATATTTTAAATATAATTTTCTTAAATATTTATAAACATTTAGTACAACATTAAACAATGCTATAAGATTTGCTTAAACTGCTAAACAAAGTTTAGAAAACTCAAAAAGAAAAGCAAAGTCTATTGTATTTAGTATTTTTATTGTTTTTTCTTCCTTCCTGGTGCTTAGGAGTCTTTCTTTCTTTTCTATTTTTATTGTTTTATCTTTAAGTTTATTGATACTGATTCTGTTCTCTCTAGTATGCCTTTGGTTCCATCCATTAAGATATCTTTCCTGAGGGGGGAGGGGGACAAGAGCAATATAAGTAACCTTAATATTTTTCATAATATACTGAAATTAGAAAGAAAGAAAGATTTTTTTTTTTGGTTATGATATTTCCCAGATCTAAAGCTTTTATTTCCAATTGTTTCTTTTTTATATCTTCTTTTTTTTTTTTTTTGCTGAGACATTTTATTTTGCCTTTTCTTCAAGCTTGCTTCTAATTTCTCATTGAAACATTTTCATGATAACTGCTTTAAAATCCTTGTAAGATCATTTTAATATCTGTTTAGAGTTGGTGTTTATTCCCTGTCTTATCATTTGAGTTGAGATTTTCCAGGTTCTTTGTATGATGAGGGATTTTTGGTTGAATCCTAGATATTTTAACATTATGTTAGGAGATTCTGGAGACTGTTTAATTCTTTTGTTTTAGCAGGTCTCATTTGACATTACAGATGGTGATGGAGGACCAGATTCCCTTCTTGACCTCTTGATTGTTACTAGGCAAGGGTAAGAGTTCAAGCTCCTCACTAGGTCTGTTCTGACTCCATCCTGGCTGAGAGGAAGAAGGGCACCTCCTTTCTGCTCCTCACATGACCTTCACTGACACTATGAGGAGGGAGTACTCTTTATTGCTAAATGGTATTGAAAGACTGGCTCCTGGCTCAGACTTCTTTGACACCATCTTGTTGAGGAGGAGGAAATATACCTCATTCCCACTGAATGGGGTTGAATTACAGGTACTTTACATGATCTATACCAACACCAATAGGGAGAGAGTTATTACTGCTGGGGAGGTTGGAAATTTAGATTCCTCATTCCATTTTTGCTGACAAGGGGGAACTACAGTTTATTTGTGGTGTTTTGTTTATGGAAGTCAATTATTGTCTAAAAGTTCTCGGTCTTGCAGGCTTCTCCTTTCGTGTGCTTTGCCTAGAGAGGATTGGCTTTTCTTAGAGCTATTTTTATCAGGTGTTTCTGGGTTCCTGGTTTCTCTAACACCCAAATGAACTTATATGAGACAAAAAGAAAATTATAAAAAAGGTAAAAAGGGAAAGTACCATCATGCCATTCTTTGGGCCTTGAAGTCCCTACCTGGTCTGCTTCTTTTCTCTACCTTTCAGTTTCCTTTACATATAAAGTACAAGGGTTTTAGCTATAGTGGAAGGAATAGAAAAGTATATTTACTTCATCTTCTCCCAGTACTGGAAGTCTACAATTGATTTTTAAAATATTAACTTTGTATATAGTGACTATGCTAAATTCATAAATCAATTTGACCTTTTGCACATTCCTTTGAAATATATATATATATAGTTTAATCTGTGAATGAGTATTTAATTACTTCCTTTCCAAGTCTTATACTATTCTATTTTTTTCTGTTGCATTACACTGCCTGTCCCTCCAGAAAAATGTTGAATTATAGTGATAATAACAGATATTCTTGTTTGTTTCTTGGTATTAAGTTGAAAGTTTTATTTATTTTTTTTTTATTTCGACATATTATGGGGGTACAGATTTTAAGGTTTCAATAAATGCCCTTCCCCTCCTCCCCCCACAAATCTGAGTCTCCAGCATGACCATCCCTCAGATGGTGTGCATATCACTCGTTATGTATGTATATACCCGCCCCCCCTCCCCAATACCCTATTACTGTAGTACTATGTGTCCACTTAGGTGCTACTCAGTTAATAACAGTTTGCTGGAGAATATATCTGGTGCTTGGTTTTCCATTCTTGGGATACTTCACTTAGTAATATGGGTTCCAGCTCTAACCAGGAAAATATAAGATGTGCTATATCACCATTGTTTCTTAGAGCTGAATAGTACTCCATGGTATACATATACGACATTTTATTAATCCATTCTTGGATTGATGGGCACTTGGGCTGTTTCCACAGCCTTGCAATTATGAATTGTGCTGCTATAAATATTTGAGTGTAAACATTTGTCTTTTTTGTAGAGTGTCATTGGATCATTTGGGTAGATGCCCAGCAATGGGATTGCTGGATCAAATGGTAGATTCACTTGTATTGCTTTAAGGTATCTCCATATTGCTTTCCACAGAGGTTGAACTAGTTTGCAGTCCCACCAGCAGTGTAGGAGTGTTCCTCTCTCTCCACATCCACGCCAGCATTTGTTATTTGGAGACTTTTTGATAAAGGCCATTCTCACTGGAGTTAAGTGATATCTCATTGTAGTTTTGATTTGCATTTCCCTGATGATTAGGGATGGTGAGCATTTTTTCACATATTTGTTGGCCATTCTTCTGTCTTCTTTAGAAAAGTTTCTGTTCAAGTCCTTTGCCCACTTTTTAATAGGGTTATTTGATTTTTTCTTGCTGATTTTGGTGAGTTCTCAGTATATTCTAGTTATCAGCCCTTTATCGGATATGTAGGATGCAAAAATTTTCTCCCATTCTGTAGGTTGTCTGTTTACTTTCATGACTGTTTGTTTGGCTGTGCAGAAGCTTTGTAGTTTCATCATGTCCCATTTATTTATTTTTGTTGCTGCTTTGATTGCCTTTGGGGATTTCTTCATAAACTCTTTGCCTAGGCCGATGTCTAGGAGAGTGTTTCCAACATTTTCCTCTAGAATTCTAATGGTTTCATACCTGAGATTTAAGTCTGTTATCCAGCGTGAGTTGATTTTTGTGAGAGGTGAAAGGTGTGGGTCCTGTTTTAACCTTCTACAAGTGGCTATCCAGTTTTCCCAGCACCATTTATTGAAAAGGGATTCTTTTCCCCAGTGTATGTTTTTGTCTGCTTTGTCAAAGATTAGATGGCTGTATGACGATGGTTTTATATCAGGATTCTCACATCTGTTCCACTGGTCAATAATCCTATTTTTGTGCCAATACCAGATTGTTTTAATTACAACAGCTTTGTAGTATAGTTTGATATCTGGCATATTAATACTTCCCAATTTGTTTTTGTTGCCTAGAATTGCTCTTGATATTCGGTCTTCTATGGTTCCATACAAAGCGTAAAATTATTTTTTCTATATCTGTGAAGAATGCTGATGGGATTTTAATAGGTATTATGTTGAATCTGTAGATCAGTTTGGGTAGTATAGACATTTTAATGATGTTAAGTCTGCCGATTCATGAGCATGGAATGGATTTCCATCTGTTTACATCTTCTGCTATTTCCTTCCTCAGTGTTTCATAGTTTTCCCTGTAGAGGTCTTTTACCTCCGAAAGTTTTTAATATTTCAAAAGTGAGCATAATATTTGTTTTAGGATGTTTGTGTAAGTTACTCTTTATCAGATTAACTATTTCTTAGTATAAATTTTCCTACAAAGTTGTTTTCTTTTTTAATGAATTGGTGTTGACTTTTATCAAATGTTTTACTGCATCTATAAATATGTAAACATGATTAATTACATGAGTTGATTCTTGAATTTTCAGCTAGCCTTTAAAATCTGGAATAATACAAATTGTTGAAGTTGTATTATATTTTTATTTATTAATAGATTCAGTTGAACAATATTTTGTTAAGGATTACTGCATTAGTACTCATAGATAAGGTTAATTTTATAATTAATTTTCCTTTATTACAATATCTCTGTCAGATTTTAGAATTAAAAGCATGCTAGTTACAAAAAGACATAAAAATTGTTCTCTATTTTTTTATTCACAGGATGATATTGTAAAAAATTGCTGTTATTTCTTATATGTATAAAGAATTCACTAATATGAATTTTCTTTATGGGAAAGTTTTTTTTATTTTTTATTTTGGCATAGTATGGGGGTAGAAATCTTAAGGTTTCAATAAACGCCCTTTCTCCTCCTCCCCCCACAAGTCTGATCTTCAAGCGTGATCATCACCCAGATGGTGCACATCTCACTCATTATGTATGCATATACCCATCCCCTTTCCCCTCCCACCTGCCCAATACCATATTACTGTAGTACCTATGTGTGCACTTAGGTGCTGCTCAGTTAATACCAGTTTGCTGGTGAGTATATGTGGTGCTTGTTTTTCCATTCTTGGGATACTTCACTTAGTAGTATGGGTTCAAGCTCTAAACAGGAAAATGTAAGATGTGCTATATCACCATTGTTTCTTAGAGCTGAATAGTACTCCATGATATACATATACCACATTTTATGAATCCACTTTTGGATTGATGGGCACTTGGGCCGTTTCCACAACCTTGCAATTATGAATTGTGCTGCTATAAACATTCAAATGCAGGTATCTTTTTCGTAGAGTGTCATTGGATCTTTTGGGTAGATGCCCAGCAATGGGATTGCTGGATCAAATGGTAGATCCACTTGTATCGCTTTAAGGTATCTCCATATTGCTTTCCACAGAGGTTGAACTAGTTTGCAGTCCCACCAGCAGTGTAGGAATGTTCCTCTCTCTCTGCATCCATGCCAGCATTTGTTGTTCGGGGTCTTTTTGATAAAGGCCATTCTCACTGGAGTTAAGTGATATCTCATTGTGGTTTTGATTTGCATTTCCCTGATGATTAGAGATGTTGAGCATTTTTTCAGATGTTTGTTGGCCATTCTTCTGTCTTCTTTAGAAAAGTTTCTGTTCAAGTGCTTTGCCCACTTTTTAATAGGGTTATTTGATTTTTTTCTTGCTGATTTTGGTGAGTTCTCAGTATATTCTAGTTATCAGCCCCTTATCAGATGCATAGGATCCAAAAATTTTCCCCCATTCTGTAGGTTGTCTGTTTACCTTCATGACTATTTCTTTGGCTTGCAGAAGCTTTTTAGTTTGATCATGTCCCATTTATTCATTTTTGTTGCTGCTGTGATTGCCTTTGGGCACTTCTTCATAAACTCTTTGCTTAGGCCAATGTCTAGAAGGGTATTTCCAACATTTTCCTCTAGAATTCTAATAGTTTCATGCCTTAGGTTTAATTCTGTTATCCAGCATGAGTTGATTTTTGTGAGAGATGAAAGGTGTGGGTCCTGCGTTAGCCTTCTACAAGTGGCTATCCAGTTTTCCCAGCACCATTTACTGAAAAGGGATTCATTTCCTCAGTGTATATTTTTGTCTGGTTTATCAAAGATGAGATGGCTATATGAGGATGGTTTTATATCAGGATTCTCATATCTGTTCCACTGGTCCATATTCCTATTTTTGTGCCAATACCATATTGATTTAATTACAACAGCTTTGTAGTATAGTTTGATATCTGGCATATTAATACCTCCCATTTTGTTTTTGTCGCCTAGAATAGCTCTTGATATTCGGGGTCTTCTTTGGTTCCATACGAAGCGTAAAATTATTTTTTCTATATCTGTGAATAATGCTGATGGGGTTTTAATAGGTATTGCATTGAATCTGTAGATCAGTTTGGATAGTATAGACATTTTAATGATGTTGAGTCTACCAATCCATGAGCATGGAATGGATTTCCATCTGTTTACATCTTCTGCTATTTCCTTCCTCAGTGATTCATAGTTCTCCCTGTAGAGGTCTTTTACTTCCTTGGCTAGGTATATTCCTAGGTACTTTAATTTGTTTGTTGCTATTGTGAAGAGAATTGAGTCTTTGCTTTGATTTTCAATTTGATTGTTGTTGGCATATATGAATGCCTCTGATTTCTGTGTATTGATTTTGTATCCTGAGACTTTACTAAATTCATTTATCAGTTCCAGGAGTTTCTTGGTTGAATCTTTAGGGTTTTCTAAATATAATATCGTATCATCAGCAAACAGTGAAAGTTTGATCTCTTCTGCCCCTATTTGGATACCTTTAATTCCACTTTGCTGTCTGATTGGTGTAGCCAGGACTTCCAGCAGTATGTTGAATAAAAGTGGAGATAGTGGGCAGCCTTATCTGGTTCCAGTTCTAAGTGGGAATGATTTCAATTTTTCCCCATTCAGTATGATGTTGGCTATAGGTCTGTCATATATGGCTTGTATCATTTTTAGGTATGTTCTGTCTATGCCTATTTGATTAAGTGTTCGTATTAGGAAAGGGTGTTGAATTTTGTCAAAAGCTTTTTCTGCATCTATTGAAAGAATCATGTGGTCTTTGTTTTTGCTTCTGTTTATGTGCTGAATTGCATTTATAGATTTACATATGTTGAACCATCCCTGCATCCCTGCGATGAATCCCACTTGGTCGTGATGGATTATGTTTTTGATAAGTGTCTGGATTTGGTTAGCTAGGATTTTGTTGAAAATTATTGCATCCATATTCATTAGGGATATTGGTCTGTAGTTTCATTTTTTTGTTGCATCCTTTCCTGGTTCTGGTATCAGAGTAATATTTGCTTCATAAAAGGTGTCGGGGAGGTTTCCATTCTTCTGAATGTTGTGGAATAGTTTCTGCAAGATAGGCACTACTTCTTCTTTGTAAGTGTGGTAGAATTTGGGTGTGAAACCATCTGGACTGGGACTTTTCTTTTTAGGGAGATTTTTAATTGCTGTTTCTATTTCAGCTGTTGAGATTGGTCTGTTCAGGAAATCTATTTCTTCCTGATTGAGCCTAGGGAGGCTGTGTGTTTCTAGAAATTTGTCCATTTCCTCCACATTTTCCAGTTTGTGTACATAAAGATTTTGGTAGTATTCATAAATTATATCTTGTATCTTCTTGGGATCAGTTGTGATATCTCCTTTTTTGTTCCTGATGGAGCTTATTAGAGATTTCTCTTTTCTGCTTTTCATTAGCTTAGCCAATGGCGTGTCAATTTTGTTTATTTTTTCAAAGAACCAACTTTTTGTTTTATTAATCTCCTGAATAGCTTCCATGTTTTCAATTTTGTTTAGCTCTGATTTGATCTTGTTGATTTCACTTCTTCCGCTGGGTTTCGGGTTGGTCTGTTCTTCATTTTCCAGCTCTTTGAGTCATTTCATTAGGTTGTCTATTTGTGATCTTTTTGACCTTTATGGAAATAAACTTTCCTCTCAGTACTGCTTTAGCTGTGTCCCAGAGGATTTGATAACTTGTCTCGCCATTGACATTTTGTTCATAGAATTTTTTTATTTCCATTGATTTCTTCATTTATGAAGTAATCTTTTAATAGGAGGTTGTTTAATTTCCACGTTTTTGTGCAGAAATGTGGGTTTCTGTTAGGGTTGATTTCTATTTTTATTCCACTGTGATCTGAGAAGATACATGGTATGATTTCTACTTTTTAAAATTTCTTGAGGCTTACTTTGCATCCTAGAATATGGTCAATCTTAGAGAATGTCCCATGAGCTGATGAGAAGAATGTATATTCAGTGGATTTGGGGTAGAATGTCCTGTAAATGTCAGTCAGATCCAATTGTTCTAGAGTTTTTTTTAAGTCCATTGTTTATTTATTAATTTTCTGTTTGGAGGATGTGTCCTGTGCCGTCAGTGGGGTGTTGAAATATCCAGTGATTATGGAGTTGCTATTAATCCATTTGCTTAGATCCAGTAATTTTTGCTTTATGAATCTGGGTGCACCTAAGTAGGGTGCATATATATATAAAATTGCTATCTCTTCTTGTTGAACTGTGTCCTTTGCCATTATATAATGACCATCTTTGTCTTTCACTACTTTTGTTGGTTGAAAAACTAAATCATCTGAAATTAGAACTGCCACGCCATCCTTCTTTTGGCTTCCACTTGCTTGGAATACTGATATCCACCATTTTACTTTTAGTCTATATGCATCCTTGCAGGTTAGATGTGTTTCCTGAAGACAGCATATACTTTGCCTGTATTTTCTTATCCATTCAGCCAGCCTATGTCTCTTGCGTGGAGAGTTTAAGCCATTCACATTTATTGAGAGAACTGATAGGTAAGGTAGATTTTCTGTTCATTCTGTTGGGTTGGATGTTGTTGCTTTGATTTCTCTCTTGAGCCATTGTAATATCTGGCCTTTAATGTTTGGGTTTTGGTTGTTTTTATATTCATGAGTTTTTATTATGGTGTTCCACGCGTAACACTGTTTGAGTACTTTTTGTAGGGCTGGTCTTGTCTTGGTCAATTCTCTGAGACTTTGTTTATCTGAGAATGTCTTAATTTCTCCTTCATATATAAAGCTTAGTTTTGCAGGGTACAAGATTCTAGGCTGGGCGTTATTTTGTTTCACAAGAGTGAGAGTGGGTCCCCATTCCCTCCTTGCTTGTATTGTTTCAGTTGAGAAATCTGGAGTTATTTGGATCGGTTTTGCTTTGTATGTAACTTGCTTCCTGCACCTAACAGCTTGTAGGAGGGTCTCTTTTGTTGATATTTTGGTCAGTCTGATGAATATATGGCGTGGTGTTTTCCTGTTTGCATTGTATTTCCCAGGAGTCCTTTTGGCCTCTTGTATTTCTAATTCTAGGTTATTGGTTAGACCTGGGAAGTTTTCCTCAATTATTTCTTCAAAAAGCTTATCCATCCCTTGGGTTTTTTCTTTCTCCTTCTCTGGAATCCAGTGAACCCACAGGTTATTTTTCTTCATATAATCCCACAATTCTTGTAAGCTTTGCTCATGTCTCTTATTTTTCTGCTCAAACTCTGTGATTAACTTATTTGATTTGAATGAGTTGTTTTCAACCTCTGAGATTCTTTCTTCTGTTTGGTCCAACCTATTTTTGAGGCTTTCCACTGTGTTTTGAATTTCTCTGAATAAATTCTTCATATCAAGGATATCTGATTGATTCTTCTTCAAGATGTTGATCTCCTTAGTGAATCTTTGTTCCAATTCTTGTATCTTCTTTGTAGTTTCTTTGTGTTGGTTATCCATTTTTTCTTGCATATCATTGAGCTTTCTTACAATCCAATTTTGGAATTCTTCTTCTGTCATTTTAGTGTTTTGGGTTTGTTCATACTCCATTTCTTGAGAGCTGGTGTATCTCCTAGGGGGAGTATTTTCGGCCTGATTTTTTGAATTGTGTTTGGCCCTCCCCATCTGGGTCAATTGCTAGATCTCAGTCGTCTACTTTTTTGTAGTTTCTTTATCAACCACTGGGGGGAGCTCTTCCACCACACTTGGAAGGTTCCCCTGACATGGGTATTTTTAGCGATGTTTCCCTAGATTTTGGGGAGAGTGGGTTTTCTTGTTCCGCCCTGCCTCCAGGGGTGGAGCCTACCACTTTTGGCAAGAGTGATGCGGGCTGAGGGGAGGAAGTATCTCCCCAGTCTGCCCTGTACCCCAGTGCCCCAGTGGCTGTAACTCCCCTCGGCTGTTAGACTTCTCAGTAGATCCTTGATGGAGCCAGGCCTGATGAGCTGATTACAGATTGTGCAGGGGCAGGATTTGCCAGGAGAGACTTTAGGCGGGGCGGAGAGGGGTACTTGCCTGCTAATGGCTGGGCTGTGGACCCCCTCAATGGCGACCGCTAGCCCACTCGTCGGGCACCAGCACTGGGGGCAACTGATTAGGGTGCGGCCAGTGCCAGGTTGGGAGCCTGGATCAATAAGACACCCTGTAGTTTCCTCCATGCCGCCTGCCCGACCTCCTGTTCAGTCAGAGCCCACGCTTTTACTGACCTGACCTGTGAGGTTTTATTTGCCTGGGGCAGTTCCAGCTGAGAGCCCCCATTCAGTCTCGCAGGTTACTGGAGGGGAGACGTCTAACCGCCTCCCCAGTCAGCACAGATCAGTTTCCTCCTGTCTTGGAGCTGTCCTAGCACTGGTCTCAGGGGAGACCATGCTGCCTCTCACCATCAACCGCACCCTTCAGCACCCTCTTCTTCTGCTGCGATTTCGCACCAGTTTCAGACAGGTCCCTGGCTAGGTGGGTGTGGAGGTCAATGGGGAAGCAAGGAGTTCTCTTGTGGGTCTGATCCCACTTCACCACCTGGCCCGGTGGGCCGGCGCCCTCCCACACACCCTATTGTTTGCTTTGCACTCTCCAGAGAACGCAATTATCTGGAGAAAATCCCGATCTCCTTGTTTTTCCTTTTATGAGAGTTCCATGCTGCACTGCTGCAGATTCTCCATGCTGTCCTTGTAGTGGGGAGATCCACTCACGTGTAGGAGACCAAGACCTGTGTCTCCTTCTCTGGGGACAGGAGTCCGGAGGGTTACCTCTACTCTGCCATTTTTGGAAACTTGGAAGGTTTTAAATAATAGATTTAATATGTTTAGTATTTTTTTGGGGGGGGTTAGAATTCTACTTTTATTATGTATGTCTGTAGGATCTCTAACATTTACTTTATTTAACTCTTTTTTTTTAGCAAATTGTAGGGGTACAAGTGTTAAGGTTACGTATATTGCCCATGCCCCCACCCTCGAGTCAGAGCTTCAAGTGTGTCCAACCCCCAAACGTTGTACATCTTACTTGTTGGGTTTGTATATACCCATCCTCTCCTCCCCCCTTCCACCTGCCTGACACCCAAGAAATGTTATTCCTATATGTCCACTTAGGTGTTGATCTGTTAATACCAATTTTCTGGTGAGTACATGTGGTGCTTGTTTTTCCATTTTTGAGATGCTTCACTTAGTAGAATGGGTTCCAGCTCTATCTAGGAAAATACAAGAGGTGCTATATCACCATTGTTTCTTAAAGCTGAATAATATGTTTAGTAAATCCAAGCCCATACAGATTTTCTAAGCCTTCTGCTAGCTACCTTGAATAATTATATTTTTCAAGGAAGTTTTTACATTTTATTGAAATTATTGAACTTATTGATATAATTTATTTGGTCAATGCAAGATGAAAAGATTCAAGAGTCAGTGTGAGATTTACCATGTGCCTTTTCCTCTACCCCAGCAACAATGGAATCCCACGTTGAGGTGGAGCCTTTCTTAACACGAATCTCTCAGTGACTACAATCAGCAGAGATCAACAGCTGACATGCATCCCATATTAGTATTGTGTTGTGTTAAGTGAATTAAATTTTAGGGATTGTGGTTTTATTAAAAACTAATATTGTCAAAATTAGTGAAATTGTTTTGGAGTCTGAGCCTTTATATTTTATTTGAACAGAGACATTAGATATTGGATATGAGATTTAAATGTACCGATCATTAGATATGTGACCATAGATAAATTCCTTAACTTTGTGCCTGAATACTGTTAATATCAACCTGCCTTTCTTTTCTCACAGCATTTAATATTATATTGTAAATAAAAGCAGTCTTTGGAAAGGATTTTTTTAAAGCAATTTAAATAGATAGCATAGTTAACAATTTCTGACACTTTGTTTATATACAGAGAAACAATTCTTTTTTTAATATCTATTTTCCTGAGAATTTCCAGAGTACTTTATTTATATTTCTATTTAGACATGTATTCCAAAATATCCTGTAAGATTTATAGTTATGTCTGTTTCTTTATATATTTTATTTTATATTTCCTGATAATACATTGTAAATAGATAAATAATACATAACTTCCAAAGAATAGTGATTTTTATCTTATGTACTTTTTATCTTTTTCTACCCCAAAATATTGAATAGTGTTCTAATTTCAAAATATCACTTTTTCCACATATTTTTGATTAGTAGAAAATGTCTAGCAGCCACAGAGAGCCTCTCTACATTAATCTCTAGTGAAAAATCAACTGGATTATGTAGTTATGATTAATTGTTTCAACTCTTCTGGTGTTTGATCTTCAATTACTTCTCTGTTGGTAGTATAGTTATTAAAGTACAGACTAAATTCAAATGTAGACTTCTCTGATTACACAGTCAAGTTTCTATAAATGAAGTCACACTATTTATAGTTGTTTCTAGTATGAATTAGACTGCTTTATTATCTTCTCAATATTGAGATGTTTATCTGACTTCTCTGACAATGGTGGTAGTATTTCCATAAGTGCTCTGATGTCTATTGGGTTTAAGAGATATTAAAAAAGTTTGATTGATTCTTATTTCTGTACCATCTCTCAAAGAGTTGCCTATGTCTCAATGAAAAATTTACAAGTTATTTTTCCAAGTATTAAAAAAGAAAATAGTTCTAAAATATTTCTTTCATAGTCAATACTACATTCATCAGAGAAGACATTAAATTTTCCTGCATAGATTCACCAAGCTTTTGAGTCTCTATTTTATATATTTTAGGTAATTGCATTAATTATGGGAATATAAAGATAATAAAGACAAAACCTCAGTCTTCAATGAATTGACCAAACATTCTTGGCTTCTATCTCTGTCACATAGTTAAATTGCTGAAATTACTTCTATAATCCACTGACTATACAAGCTGTATAAATGAAAATACTTCACATTTCATTTGTATTTTAGATTTATATTTTATTTGTGTATACTTTGTTCTAAACTTGAATGTAAATTTAATTTTCCTACCTTTGGTTATAAAGATTCAATAAGGAGTAAACAGGCCTAAGAATTAAGTCTTAATATAATTCTAAAGATACGAAAAATGTCAGTGAGGGGTTCTTTGATGGTCATGGTGACAGTAATATAAAATAAACTTTCCAATAATTGACAAAGGTGAAAACATCATGAATTCATTTCTATATACTTGCTAGTATTCTCCACAAACTAGAGGTAGCACATAAAACTGTTACTGCATTAAGGTAAATCAACCAGTTTAGAATTTCACCATCTATACTTTAGGCTACTGAAGAAAACACAACTTTAATGAATAAATAATTTTTTTTTTTTTTTTTTTTTTTTTTTGAGACAGAGTCTCGCTTTGTTGCCTAGGCTAGAGTGAGTGCCGTGGCGTTAGCCTAGCTCACAGCAACCTCAAACTCCTGGGCTCAAGCGATCCTTCTGTCTCAGCCTCCCAAGTAGCTGGGACTACAGGCATGAGCCACCATGCCCGGCTAATTTTTTTCTATATATATATTAGTTGGCCAATTAGTTTCTTTCTATTTATAGTAGAGACGGGGTCTCGCTCTTGCTCAGGCTGGTTTCGAACTCCCGACCTCGAGCAATCCGCCCGCCTCGGCCTCCCAGAGAGCTAGGATTACAGGCGTGAGCCACCGCGCCCGGCCTTGAATAAATAATTTTTGAACCATATTATGAGGCAGGCATCAGGATAGATACATTCATATCTATTGTCAGTTTTCATCCTCACAATAGCACTGAGAGGTAGATAGCATTTTATTCATATTACAGATGAGAAAATTAAAGTCTCCAGTACTTTAAATGATTTGTCCAGATTCACTCGGTTTGTAATCCAAAGATAGGTATTTGAACCTACACTATTAGGCAACTGCTCTTGCAATTTAACAACTAGATTATAGTCAGTGGTGTGATGAGGTGATAAAGCTGACTTACCCCCTTAGCTTGTTATACATTCATATAAATCTAATTCACTCTAATACATCTAAATGATACCTTTTTAATGTTTGGAAAGAATGAGAAATGCATATAATTCCTTACTCAAATGACTGTAAACATCTACAGATGTTTCTTGACTTACACAGTTATATTCAGATCATAAGTTGAAAATGTTGTAAGTCAAAAGTGCATTTAATACATCTAATCCATTGAACATTATAGCTTAGCCTAGCCTCCCTTAAAAGTGTCCAGACAGTTGACGTTGACCTACAGCTGGACAAAATCATATAACACAAAGCCTATCTTCTAACAGTATTGAATATCTCATGTAATTTATTGAACGTTGTACTGAAAGTGAAAATCAGAATGGTTATATAGGTACTAGAAGTATAGTTTCTACTGAATGTGCTCCACCTTCAAATTAAAAAAAAAATTAAGTTGAACCATGTAAATTGGGGACCATCTGTAGTTAAAATAAGTTAAAATTAAAAAGAAAATAAAACCTGTGGCAAGGTGGAAAAGAAAATGGTGAGAGCTTAGAAAGAGTGGTTTGCACCAGCTTGTAATAACAAACTGAATAGGAAGAGTGGATTGAATAAAATTTGATCAGATGAATAGATGGAATGGAAGAACACAGCTAATAGAAAAACAGAAAATAGATTTGGTCCAATTTAAAAAGAAAAAATCAGATGACAGAACAATTCAGGATAAAATAATGTTTTCTGATTTATAGTGCACAATTTAATGATAAAGCCACAAATAAGGGTATTATGACTTAATGAAAGAATAATTTAAAAAACAAAGCCTAGGCCACTACCTCCTAACTCATTATTCAAAAAGTAATTAGTTTAACTTCAGATTCTTTGCTCTCAAAAACTTACTTCAATGTCTCACGTCTCCTGCTTTTTCCAAGTCAGTCCAGTCCTGTCCCACAGCTTCCATATAGCTGACTTGACCTCTTTGTTCCGAAGTGTGTAGATGAGGGGGTTTAACATGGGAGTAATGACATTGTAGAGTACAGACACCATCTTGTCCACAGAACAAACAGAGAAGGGACGAGCATAGATGAAAATACAGGGTCCGAAAAAGAGTGTTACCACCATGAGGTGGGAGGCACACGTGGAGAGGGCCTTTAGCCTTCCTTGCTTGGAGCGAATCTTGAGCAGGATAGTGGTGTAGGAAGAAACCAGCACGACAAAGGAGCTGGTAGAGATCAACCCACTGTTAGATACCATGAGCAATTCAATGACGAAGGTGTCTGCACAAGCAAGTTTGATGACAGGGGGAACATCGCAAAAGAAGTTGTCCACCTGGTTTGGCCCACAAAACGGCAGACGGATCGTGAGAATAGTCTGGACAGTGGAGTGCACAAATCCTCCCATCCAGGAGGCAGCTACCAACACACAACATAATCCCCGGCTCATGACAGTGGTATAGTGCAGGGGGCGACAGATTGCAACATAGCGATCATAGGCCATCACTGTGAGCAGGAACATCTCAGCTGCCCCCACAAGGTGCAGGAAAAAAAGCTGCACAATGCATTGGTCATAGGAAATGAGTTTTCCATTATCAAGGAAGTCAGCTAGAAGCTTTGGGGTAGTTACTGTAGAATAACATAGGTCCAGAAATGACAGGTTGCCAAGCAGGAAATACATGGGTGATGTATTTAGGTAGTTATTAGAGGCCACTGTGACCATGATGAGGACATTGCCAACCCAAGTGGACACATAGAAAAAAAGAAACAGTACAAATAGCCCTGCCTCAATGGATGATGTCTGTGAGAAGCCTGCCAGGACAAATTCTCTCACCACTTCTGTTTGGTTTTTATCCATTTGACCTGGCTCTACCTAGATCAAAGAAATTAAATAGTGGGGCATTAGTAATATTAAAAATGGATAAGATATTTCACATCAAATACAAGACTCTGCTCATTTCAAAAGAGATAACTTTCTCTGATATCCATCCAGGTAATCCTTTATTACCTGGGAGAAATTATATTCTCCTTACCTGATGTAAACATAGTCTCCCACCAGCTGCAACCTTGAGACAATAATGAAGTAGCCAAGATTTATTGTAGCATGAAGTCATCTGGTCCTGGGCCTTTCATTTCAACGTGGTGCATTACTCTTTTCCATCAATCATTGTATTACTTGTCTCTCCTTTTCCACATTCAGTTTAAAGGAATATGTTACATTTTCCAGAGAAACTAACTTTTTGAAATAAAAATCTTTGAGAAAACATAAAACTTGAAGGTAGAATTTAAGATTCCAGTGTATGAGCATTAGACCTGTAGAGTTTTATTTGGGAAAAGGGAATCTCTATGCCTTTCCCACCAAGGTCACTCTTGCAGGACTCAATCTAACCTGTGAAAATAGCTGGAGGAAGAATCACATTCCACTTTGGGCTTATTGCTAGTTTATTGACCTCTAACTACGTTTCCTGAATGCCTGTTTAGTTTACTGTATTCATATTTCTGTTCAGTTTATTATTTTCTATAATATATTTCTCATCTTAAATCATATTAGTGGGGATATGGGTACACATTATTCTTCCAAAGAACTAAATAGAAATATAAATTGGTTATTCATACATTCAAATGACTCTTTTTTGACTATTCTTTAAATTGATTAAAAAACAAACTATTTCTCTGAGGTTAAAAAAATGGCAATTTAGGGTGTGTGTGTATTTTATCTATTCATGTGAGCAATGGCTGGAAGGCGCAACTGTATGAGGTGAAATGGGTGACAGTCCACTGAGAACTGGAGTCCCCATGATAGCTGCTATTCACTTAAATCCTACAGCTCCATTCTTGGGATACTTCACTTAGTAGAATGGGCTCCAGCTGTATCCAGGATAATACAAGAGATGCTATATCGCCATTGTTTTTGTGGCTGAGTAGAACTCCATGATATACATATACCACATTTATTAATCCACTCATGTATTGGTGGACACTTGGGTTGTTTCCACATCTTTGCAATTGTGAATTGTGTTGGGAATAAATAAATAAATCCTACAGCTCAGTTGTACCATACACAGAGCAGCATTTTGAGGAATTAAGACATAATAATAAGATATAATGATTTAAAATTTAGATATTAAATTTTCTTCATCATATTATAGTTTATATCTCCTGTAAATCTGTGAATTATATACTGTCATTTAGGCAAATCAATAAGAATAAAGTACTAAAGTAATTTTTAACTAAATAAAAGTTAGCTTAAATAAAATAATAAAATCTACATGTTCCTTAACTAAGGCAATCATTTAAATATAAATAGTATGTTAATTATATACTCTGTAACAATTAAAAATATCAAGAAAAACCCCCAAATTTAAATATTTTGTTAAAATGATATTTAAAAATAGGTTTATTTACATGAGAAAATGGTCATATAACCACAAAAATAGAATACAAACTATACATAAAATGTGATATAATCTATAGACAGAAAAGCTAAACTATATAAGAAATTAGACTAAATGCAAAGATGAAAATATTTATATAAATTGACTGACAATTGGGACTTTTACTTATTTAGAGTTGATAATTTTCTACAATGAACTTAACTATATGAAAAACAAACTTTCTGTGCATTTGTTTGGGTATGCCTATCTATAGGTTTTATGACTTCTTATTTTATTTTTACATAAAAAATTGAAAACTTTGAATTTTTTTTCTTTCTGCAATTTAATTATTACTTTAAGTATTTCAGGTAACAATTCCACTTAATTACCATCCATGTAACTTATTTTGAGGGTAATGGTTATTGTCTAGGAATAACATCAAAATTCTCAGATTTCATTAAAAGTAAATTTTTAATGATGAATATTTTCAAGAAATACTTCAGTAATTTTTCATGTTTAATGTATGATTACCAAAATTATTAATGCTATTGCTAAATTTTAGAAACATGAAAAACCTGAAGAAAGTTATCTTCCCAATACCAAGAAGCAAACACTATTAATTTAACTAGCCAGTTAAAGCTTTTAAAAATATATTGTTTGATTTATATAATTGATATAATATTGCATAGACAATATAATAATCTACTAAAAAAGACTACATTTAGCATTAAATACTCATCCTGAAAGTAGCTAGTGATGACAGGAGCATGAAGGAAGATTTTCAGTATAATAGATTTTAACTCAAATTACATACCTTCTGTCTGCTAGAGAGTGAATTCTTAGGTCCTGCAGTTGCAGATTCCCAGCACACTAACGCTATACAACCATCCTAGATGTATAGAAACAAGAAAATAAATGAATTAGGATGGTAACTCCTAGTTACACTCGCCACTGTTAAGAATTCTGATGTTTAGGGATTTAGGGATTCAGGTGTTCACAGTCAAATCACAAAGGGAACCATTAAAAATTTTTAATCACAACCTTTTGCCAGAAATTATGGAACACAAAAATGTGCGTTTTGGGTGATATTGGATGTGAGGGTAAAAAGCAATGTATAGGGGGAAAAAAGACATGACAGTTGCAGTAAAGTCAGCTGTATTTTTATTGAGAGGTAAGTGTACCCCTGGCCTATAGGACTGAGAGAACGAGAATGGATCGTTAAGGAAAATTTGGCTGCAAGTGCCTTGCATTTCTCCTACCAGCACACCTTTGCTTGTATTGCTTTCTTTATCTGGAGTATCTTTTCTAATCAGAATTTTAAAAGTTAAATTATTTTCATTTTTTTAAAATATTACAGAAATATGTATACTAAAAATAAAATTTCCCGTTTCTTCCACTTCCACATCTATATCACTGGGAGGAAGAGAGAGAGAAAGGAGAAGAAGGGAAAGAGAGAGAGAAAAAAAATAAATCTTTTTCTCAATGCAGTAATATATTTTAGATATTCTTTCATGTACTGTGTCCAGTTCTAATCATTTTAACTTATATTTATTTTTAAAAACCATTCAATATGGGTATACTATAAAGAAATACTCTACTCATGGGCATTTAGGTCATCTATTATTTTATCACCATTACAAAGGGTACTACAATGAACAATTTGTTTATAGTTCCTTAGATTATTATTAAGTACTTGTAAGTGATAGAATCAAAAAGTGAAATTTCTGAGACAAGTGTTGATAGATTTTTCTCCCTGCATATTGTCCTAATTTACATTCCTATGAACCATGTATGGGACACTATTTTCCATACTCTTTCCAACACTAGATAATATTATTCTTTGATTTTATTTTGCAGTTATGATGAGTAAAGATGATAGCTTGTTATTTTAGTTTGCATTTGCCTCAGCAGCAGTGTGAATAAACATCTTTTCAGGTTTTTATTGGTCACACACTTTTTTCTTCTAAATATTAAATGTTCTTGTCACTTTACTTACTAGTTGTTTATCATATTTTCTTTTTTTAAATTTTTTTTATTTCAGTATATTATGGGGGTACATATTTTAAGATTTCAAGTAATGCCCTATTCCCCCTCCCCCCACAAGTCTGAGCTTCAAGCGTGACCATCCCCCAGACAGCGCACATCTCACTCATTACGTATGCACATACCCGCCCCCTCCCCTCTCCCACCCGCCCAATACCCAATTAATGTAGTTCCTATGTGTCCACTTAGGTGTTGTTCAGCTAATACCAGTTTGCTGGTGAGTATATGTGGTGCTTGTTTTTCCATTCTTGGGATACCTCGCTTAGAAGTACGGGTTCCAGCTCTATCCAAGAAAATACAAGATGTGCGATAACACCATTGTTTCTTAGAGCTGAATAGTACTCCATGGTATACATATACCAAATTTTATTAATCCACTTATGAATTGATGGGCATTTGGATTGTTTCCACTACTTTGCAATTGTGAATTGTGCTGCTATAAACATTCGAGTGCAGGTGTCTTTTTTGTAGAGTGTCATTGGATCTTTTGGGTAGATGCCCAGTAATGGGATTGCTGGATTAAATGGTAGATCCACTTGTATCACTTTAAGGTATCTCCATATTGCTTTCCACAGAGGTTGAACTAGTTTGCAGCCCCACCAGCAGTGTAGGAGTGTTCCTATATCTCCACATCCATGCCAACATCTATTGTTTTGGGACGTTTTGATAAAGGCCTTTCTTACTGGAAATAAATGATATGTCATTGTAGTTTTGATTTGCATTTCCCTGATGATTAGAGATGTTGTTATCTAGACTCAAGGATATTACATAATAAATGTTTGAAATCGCTACTCTGAACCTAAATTTAAAATTGATTAAATTTTCACTTATGGAAACCTTCAACCAGATGGAGACACAGAACATTAACAGTACCTCAGATGACTGCCTTACTCTCTCTCCCATTGGTAATCCCTAAAGCTACACTCTTTTGTAACTTCTAGCACCTTTGATTAATTTTGCCTGTGTTTGAACTTTATATAAATGGGGTTATAAAATATATGCTTTCTATGAGTGTTTGATTACTTTGATTTGACATTATTATTGTGAAATTTATTCTAGTTATTGTGCTTCATTGTTTGTACATTTTTAACGCTAACAATCATGATTATTTCTTCCATTTTACAAGCATAATTTGTTTATACATTATACTGTTGTTAAACACTTGTATGGTCTCTCATTTTGGCCTAATACAAATAAAGCTTCTGTGAATATTCCTGTAGAGTCTTTTTTTTTTTTTTTTGATGACATAACACTCATTTCTGATGGATGTATATTAAGAGGGAAACTTTTTGATCCTAAGGTAGATGTATATTTAATTTGATAATAAACTGCCAAACATTCTTTAGATGTTAGTTGTGCTATAATAATTTACAGTCCCACTGGTTATTATAACAGAGTTTATATTGCTCCACATCCTTTTCAACATGTATGTTTTTTTAAAAAAACTAATTTTAGTCATTCTCTTGAGTATGAGGTGGTATCCTTGTTAAGAAATGATGCTGAACACTTTTTCATATGTTTATTGTCTATTTGGTACCCTTTTTCATGAAATGCCCATTCAAGTTGTTTGCTCAATTGTTAATTGGGTCATTTGCATTTTTATTGACTCAGAGGAATTCTTTATATATTGTATAAACAACTCTTTTTTGGATATATGTGTTGCAATTATCTAATATTATCCGTGACTTACCTTTTCACTTCCTTAGTGACATCTTTTAGTAAGTAGATATTCTTAATTTTAATAAAGCCCAGTGTGATGATTGACTTTGGGTGTCAACTTGACTGAATTAGGGATGCCCAGATATCTAGTAAAACACTGTTTATTTTCAGTCATTGAATTAATTATTTTTAATGCTTCAGTTGGCACTGAGCCTGTCCCTCTTCTGCTGAAAAGAAAACTCAGGTGGTTTGGCATTTGATTAGAATAATCAGGCTGCCCTAGGTATGCCTGTGGGAGAATTTACATAGGAGCTTGGTGTGAGAGTCAGTGTGGGCTTAGTGGGAAAGATCTGACCTCAGTGTAGGTGGGCACCTTCCAATCAGCTGAGGCCCAAATAGAGCAAAAAGGTAGAAGAATTCTCAGCCTTCATAATCAAGTGAGCCAATTCCCCTACTAACTCCCTTCTTACCTCTCTCTCTCTGTCTCTCTCTCTCTCTCTCTGTCTCTCTGAGAGAGACAGAATTGGTTCTGTCTTTCTACAGAACCCTAAAACAACTAGTTTGTCAAGTTTTTTAATAATTTTTGGTTAAATATATTTCTGCCTAAGAAATCTTTGTCTCCCTTAAAGTCATGAAAATATGTTCCTTTTTAAAAATGAATGCTGAAATAATTTGACATTCACATTTAGGTATATGATCCATTTTGAATTATTTATGTGTGTATGGTGTGAAATAGAGCACTAGGTTTATTTTCTTCCACATGGATATTCAATTCACCTAAAAATATTTACAGGTATTGAAAAGACCATTGCTTTTCCACAGGATTGCAATGGAGGCTGTGTGTGATAAATAAAAGAACTATACATGTGTGGTCTTCTCTTTCAATACACTGGTCTACTTTTCTATCCTCTTTCTAATACAATACTGTCTTAATTACTCTAGGCTTTTTATATTAAATCTTGATATCTAGAAGTATAAATCTTCCCCTATTGTTCTGTAATATTGTTTCGTATATTTCTAGGTCCTTTGCATTTCTACATATATTTTAGAATTAGCTTCTCAATTTCTTTAAATGCACTCGTAAGAATACTGATTGTAATTTTAATATGTCACTAGATCAATTTAGAAACAATTGCCATACACATTGAATCTCACAACATATGAATGTCATGTCAATTTCTCCATTATGTTTTTTAGTTTTCAGTGTTAAAGTCTTATATAAATTTTATAATATTTTTAAGCTAAAAATATGACATTTTTGAACTATTATAATTTTTTCTTTCTCTTTAATTTCATTTTCTAGATTGTTGTCAAATCCTTGCTAAACTCACTTACCATAGGTATTGTGTTAAACCTATAGATCACTATAGGTAGTATCAATATCTTAATAATATTGTCTTCCATCATAAACATGATATGTATTCCCATTTATTTCTTTCTTCTTTAATTTCTTTCAGCAATGTTTTCTGGTTTTCATTGAAAAAAAATCTTTCTTCTCATTGGCTAGATTTATTTCTAATTTTTTTTTCTTTTTGATGTCCTTGTAAATAAAATTATTTTCTTAATTTCTTTTTTAGACTGTTCACTGTTAGTGTATAGAAATACAATTTCATATGTTGACTTTGTATCCTGTTACTTTGCCAAATTCTATTAGTTCAAACAGGTGTGTGTGTGTGTGTGTGTGTGTGTGTGTGTAATCTTTAGAATTTTCTGTATTTAAGATCATAACATCTGTATACAGAAACAGTTTTACTTCTTTCTTTCCAATTTAGATGATTTTATTTCTTTTTCTTGCTTAATTTCTCTGGTTAGAACTTCCAGCTCTTTGTTGAACAGAATGGCAAAAGTGAGCATTCTTGCCTTGTTCCTGATCTTAGAGAAAAGCTTTCAGTCTTTCACCACTGAGTATGTTTGTTGTAAGTTTTTCATATATGGCCTTTATCATGTTGAGGTAGTTTCTTTCTATTCCTACTGTAAGTGCTTTTACCATGAAAAGATAAATTTTATCAAATGCTATTTCTGCATCAATCACTTCCCCACATTCTGTTAATATGGTGTATAACATTAATTTTTTTGTGCATCGAACCATCTTCCATCCTAGGAATACATATCACTTGGTCATGGTATATAATCCTTTTAGTGTACAATGGAATTCCACTCAGGAATTTAAAAAGGAATTATCATTAGATAAAACAACATATATGAATTGAAAAATGATTAGGCAGACTGAAAAGACAGAAAATAAATAGTACTTATGGATGATTCTATTTATATAAAATTCTACAAAATTCAAACTAATTGAAAGTGACGGAAAATAGATCAATAGTTGCCTGGGAAGGGGATGGAAGGAAGGACATGATAACATTATAAGGAATCTCTTGGGGATGATTTATATGTTATAGGTGGTGGCATCTTCTTGTTTAACATTTATGTATTGTTCGTTTACTTGTTTCCTTTCTTTCTGTATCCCCTACTAGAATTTATAGTTTGTGATAGGGGTTGGCAAACTATGGTCCTGAAATCTGGCTTATGGTCTGTTTATGTGAGACCACAAGTTAAGAACAGTTTCTGTATATTTTTAAAGGGATGCAAAAAAAAAAAAAAAAAAAAAAAAAGGAAAAGAAGGAAGAATATGCAACAGAGACCACATGTGCCTCACAAAGTCTAAATATTTGATATCTCCCCTATTACAGAAAAAAGTTTGCTAATCTTTACTCTATATGATCAACTGCCTATTCTATTGGCATAGACGTGGTAGCCTGTAAATTACAAGGTAGCTATTAATAGAAGAGAGGCTTCTGAATATTATCACCACCAAGAAATGATAAATGCTTAAGGTGATGGTTATACTAACTACCCTGATTGGACCATTATACAACATAGATATGTATCAAAACATTAAGTGTACCCCATAAATATGAGTAATTACAATGTATGAAAAAAATACTTGACATGAAATAGGTGTTAAGTGAAAATTTTAATGTATTTGTGTATGTGTGTATAATGATTGAGAATGAGAATAAGAGAAACTTTACTCTGAAACTGCATTGCTTAAAAATAAAAAAGTTAAACATTGAACACACACATTCAAAGGCTACAATGTCCCTTTCTAGGAAAAATCAAATACATATTGGGGTTGGAAAAATAAAAATTGTTTTCATGTTCCCGGCGATCTTCTCCTGATAAAAGTTCTTTCCATGAAGGAGAATGTTAGGACTATACAGAAATAGCTTCTTGCCTTTTCTGAGTCAAACTACAAGATGTAGAGACAGAGGAGAATAGTGGTTGAGGGAATATCTACTGTAATCAGACTTCCTGAGTTCAAATTCTGCCTCTGCCACCACTAGCTGTTCTACCTTTGGCAAGTTGTTACGTCTTTCTGTGCTTCCATCTCCTCCATCATAAAAATAGAATTAATTATATCTACCTTATAGTGAGAAGATTAAATGAATTGATATATATATAAAGACTTAGAACAGGACATAGAACAGTGCCTGATGCATGTTTGTGCTATATTAGTGTTACCAACATAATGAAAACATCTAAAAAGGTAAAAATTCCTGGTTGGGCTAACCAATTTTTATAATGTTAACAATAGTCATGAAATTCTTCTTTGTTTTGTATGTTCTTAATACCTGATTTATCTCGTATCTATGCTCATTAATGTGACTTAGTTCCGTTTTTCTTAGTTTCTATATTATTTGAATACATAATAATACTTTGTGTCAGTTAGCCTGTCTTTTCCTATATAAGTAACTTTCCTAGGAGCCTGAGTACCCTTTTGAGTGTGAATTTTAATATTCTAAGAATTTTTTTTCCATAGTAAAAGCAGGAAACAGTGTGTGACAGGATAAACAAAGAATTATGCCTTCTGGACAGGTCACACTAGTCCACACTAGGCAGTAGTATTACCAGCCTTCAAGTGGAGGTTTTTAAAGTTCTTGGTGATTGTGAGGAAAAGAATTTGAGGACACACCATGTAAGCCAAGCAAGCAACAGCTTTTATGGCAAGCGAAATTACACTTTCAGGAAAGAGAGCAGGCTGTCTCAAAAGAGAGCAGCTGCACTGGGAGGAAGTGATTTTAGATCTTTTGTAGTTTTACTAATAGAAAGGAGAGATATCCAAGGTCAAGGAGTTGGCTTTTGCTAAGAATTTGGATAATATTTCTAGAATTGGGTTTCTTCCCATTTTCATACTTTATATGGTTGTTTTGGAACTGTCATGGTGATTTCAAGGGTGGAGAAATTTTAAAACCACAATGTAAATAATATTGTAATTAGCCAAAGTTTATATAAGGTGGCAGAGAGACCTGACAAGCTGGTTGAAGCCAGTCCTTGCCTGTAGTTATAAGCCCCTCTAGTTAGTTTCTCCTTAAGAGTTGTTTATATTTTAACACCTGAATCCAATATTCAAGCTCATGCATCTGGTTTCAGCCCTGTCTCCTACTCTAACATTTCCCCCTTTTAAGAGCTTTGGGCCCTTGGAATCTCACAAAGGAGGACAAGGGAAGAAGATTCATCTTCTGAAGCTATTTCCTGCTGGTAAAGGTGTTGACACTGCCTGTGGACATCAAAGTTTCTTACATCTTGTTTTCTATTTATTAGTGGGATCAGTGTCAGGACATGGACTTTAAGGTACCCAACTATGGTGGGAGGGCCTAAAGAGCTGAAGGGCAGTCAAGTGGCCATTGATAGAGGGAACAAGTCACTCAATCAAGTGGGTTTTGATAGACCCTTTCCTTATCTCTCTGAAGATGGATAAGGTGGAACCCTTGAAGTGCCATGATGCATGGTGTGGTAGTCTGAACAACCTGAGAGAAAGGAGATTTTAAAAGTTTAATAATGCAAGGAAAGAAAAGGAGAGTAAGAATTACAATGATAATGGGCACAATAAAGGGTCCTATCCAGGACCATAGCATTTATCTAAAAGCAGGACCACTAGATTTGTGCCATATGTCAAAAATTTGTCTGAATTTCCCTTTTGATTATACTTGTGGAGCCATTCAGCCACTATATAAACTTCCTGTAAATTTATAGAGACTTAGTCAGTAGTATTAATCAAAGTGCAATAGGAAGAGTTTAATACAGTGCAACCCCCCCCCCCCTTCAGTGGCAAGTACATAATCTAGCCTTGAACTAGGTTGTATTCTCCATCAGGTTTTAGGACAGGTAAGATAGGAATGCTGCACGGGGATTGGCAAGACATTAGCAGCCCATTCCCTTTGCACCTCCTTCTTTAGATGATACTGTTTTTTTCTGAGGATAGAATGAAGGTTTTTTTTTAAGGTGACTTTGACCAGAGTTGTCCTTTCAGCCTTTCCTGGAATCTCTTTATCTCACACTTGGGAATCTACTCAGTCTAGTATCTCTTGGGGAATAATGGAACAAGAGTTAGGTTTGGTATGGCCCAAAGAGGCCAAGAAAAGGCCTCAGGCCTCCAGGAGGCTCATGGAAGCCCCCAAAGCCAAAAGCAACTCTCTGCCTAATAAAGGAGTAGGGCATTTAGGTATAATCAACAATTTGTGAGTAATTAAATGGTTTCCCCATTGGCAAGAGATAGGTGGGATAAAGGTCCTATATTTAGGAACTCCATTGATCCCAACAACTGAGCATTTTTTTTTTTGGAGAGACAGGCCCAACATGAGAAGTTAAGACAGATAAGTAGCTTTTGTGTTTATTGAAAAGGTCATAGGCTTACCTGCCATGTCAAGGGTCACCTGTGGTTCCTCCCCTGTGATAGCAATGATCTTTTTGGAAGCTGCTGGGAACCTCAGCCCCATCAGTCAGCTGTAGCTTTCAGTGGGGAAGGGGATGGTCCTTGCTTTCTGACCAGGGGACAGTCCCTCTTCCTATCTTCCTTCTTTTTACACAGGGGACATGGACTTGTGGGAACAGGATTAGGGTTTGGGTGTTCCTTGTTCCAATAGCCTTTCTTACCACAGCAGAAGTACCTCTCATTGGGCGATGGTCATCCAGAGTGGTTTGGGTGGCCCTGAGGTGGTCAGAGCTGGCCTATGACAGCTGCGAAATGATTGACTTGCCTCTAGTCTCGCCTCTGATCACACTAGTCCTGCCTCTCCTGTTCTGCCTTATCTTGGTAGTTCAACACACTGACACTGAAAGCAATGTCTAGGAGAGTTTTGTGGAGAGTCTGGGGCCACAAAACCAATTTTTGGAGTTTTCATCTAATGTCTGGAGCTGATTGACTAAGGAAATGAGTCCCCAATGCTACACTTCCTTCAGGGGTTTCCGAGTCCACATTGGTATTGTTACCAGTGGTTGATGAATACCTCGATTCTTGTTTCCTCACGATCAAAGAATGAAAGCAAGGGATACAAAAGTTTAAATCAGGGAGTAAAGAAGTTTATTAGTAAGCAATAGTACACTCTAAGAAGGTATGAGTGGGCCCATTTTCAAACAAACCATGGCCCCAGAGTTTCTGTGTCATGCCTTTTTCTCCCATCAGGCCTCTCCTCCTTCCTGGCATGGTTACTTCCCCTTTCTCCTTGACCAATGGAGATGTTATCTCCTCCTTGCCACTGGGCAGGGGAGATTTTCACCTTATATGGTTAGGCCTAGATGTGTCCTGCCACCAAAGCCTTCTGGGGCGAGCAAACCATAATGTCCTATAATGCACCATGTGTTGTTTCTGTTATATTTCTTGGGACACTGCGGTTACCTTATCTTGTTATTGTTACAGTATTTTTTTAATCCGCATCCCATTCATTTACATTGTCTGTTTTGTATTTTCTCTACTCATGTTTCACTTCCTTACCTATGCTAACAGTATATTTGTGGATGACATTAACCAGTTGAGCCTCAAAAAGAGCTGCAATTTTATCAGGGCCCTGTGTCTCACCTCTCACCTTATTATAGTTTACAGGCTTCATCATGCACTTTTTCATTCCTTTCATGAAACACATGTCCAGGGAGTCTCTCAGTCTTATTCCCTGCTGTCCCTGTTGGTAGTTTTAGTTGGGATCCTAAAAGGGGACAGCTGTCCTTCCCACAGGATATTGGAGAGTTTGGGCAGTATTTAAGGCATCTGCAAAAGCTTGTGCCTGGACCCAAATGCTGATATTTTTCCTCTGAGGTGCAACAATGAGACAGAATTACATTAGGGTCTCTCAATGTGATATCAAAGGAAAGAGTTAGAGTCTGAATTTCTCAGTAAACTTTCCTGGGTCTTCAGAAAACTGGCCACGGCTTGTCTGGCACTGTTTAAGTTCTGACATAGAATAAGGAACATGTACTCTAGTGGTGCCCATTGGCCCATGATTACCTCTTATAAAGGACACGATAGTCCAGGGCCAGGCTTAGGGCTGGGTAGTGAAAGATATATCGGTAAATAGGGCAGAGGTTCAGGCAAAGAGGCTGGAACTGCCTCAAGGGGGCCCAGTCCCTGTTTGGGAGGTTCCAATGGGGCAGTGGAGTTTTTTGTGATGGGGTCAAGAGAAGGCACAAAGTTTAGATCAAGGGACCTAGGAACCTCTAGTTTTACATGGCAGTGCACTAGGGTATAATCTCCTCATGTCTCTGGGTTTTCCTGTAAAGCCATAAATGCCTGAATATAAGGGAAATCAGACCATTTTTTCTGTCATTTGCAAAAGAGATCTAATTAGAGGATAGTAGTATAGTTCAGACTCTCATTGACCACCCATACCTCCCTGTCTGCCAGCTTATGTTGGGGCCAAGCAGTGTTACATAGGAATATGAGAGTTTTTTTCTTTTTATGCTATCTAATTTAAAGGAGACCCAATTTTAAAGAATACGGCTGAGGCCAAGTCATTGGCTTTTACTAAGAATTTGAGTAGTAAGTAATAGAATTGGTTCCCTCCCATTTTCTTACTTTATAGTTCCCAACCTCTAGGCAGTGGAGTGGTACCAGTCCGTGGCCTATTAGGAACTGGGCCTTGCAGCAGGAGGTGTTGGTGGGCAACAAACAAAGCTTCATTTGTATTTATAGCCAATCCCCATCACTCACATCACCGCCTAAGTTCTGCCTTCTGTCAGATCAGCAGCAGCATTAGATTCTCATAGGAGTGTGAAGCCTTCTGTAAACTATGTATGTGAGGGATCTAGGTTGTGAGATCCTTATGAGAATCTAATGCCTGATAATCTGAGGAGCTAAGGCAGTGATGCTAGTGCTGGCAAGCAGCTGCAAAGATAATAAATGCAATGCACTCGAATCATCCCAAAACCATTACCTTAAACCCCCATCTGTGGAAAAATTGTCTCCCATGAAACTGATCCCTGGTGCCAAAAAGGTTGGAGACCACTGCTTTATATGGTTGTTTTGGAACTGTCATGGTGATTTCAAGGGTGGAGAAATTTTAAAACCACAGTGCAAATGATATTGTAATCAGCCAAAGTTCATGTAAAGTGGCAGAGAGCATTGACAAGGCAATCGAAGCTGATTCTTTTCTATGATTATCAGCCCCTCAAGTTAGCTTCTGCTTAAGAGTTATTTTAACACCTGTACCCAATTTCCAAGCCCCTGCATCTGGTCTTAGCCCTGTCTCCTAGTCTTCTACTCTAACAATAGTATCTTAAAAAGTGTGCCATCTTGGCCAACAAGAAACCAAAAAACAAAACACAACAAAAACCTGGATAGAAAATTCAAGCTCTACCACTTTCTAACTGGATAATCTTGCACAATAGCCTTAACCTTTCTTAGGCTTTTCTTTTTTTACTATATATAAAATGAGTAGAACTAATATCTCATAGACATATTTTGAAGCTTAAAAGATATATAAAATTCATACTATTATTGTACAATGTTTATGACATTGTGATTAGTACTAGCACCACAATGAGCTATCAATTATGTTATGCATAAAATTAGAATAGTGTGCAAAAACAATGTAGAAATCTAGGAGTGCTGTATTATTGTAAAAAGTGTGAGTATGTATATTCTTAGGTGCTCATACACATTTCTTTTTATTTTCATTTTGTTATGTCTTGAATAACTTAGTACCCTTTGACTTAAAAACATTTTTTTTTTCTTTCACTAATAAAAATAATAGAATCCCTTTAGGAGACTCTAAATATTAGAGTCTGGAAAACAGTCAGTTAATATCACACCAGATTGTAAAACTAGAACACAGTAGAAAAATGTAGGAACAGCCTTGAATGCAAGAAAAGAGGGAAAGCCTAAAAGAGCCTCTCATGGGGAATTCCAAAACATCTTGGTCTTGTGAGTGACCATGGAAGGACAACTTTATGATTATCCCTAAGGTCTTATAGAAGGGTTCTGTCATTTTATGAGCCCATCTTAGGCAATTTAAAAATAAAATGTTAACCTAATTAAAAATCCACATCAAAAAATTATAATTTCTACCAAGTATTGATATAAAAAATACTCTATCTGAGAAAATAATATAATAATATTATGAAAACCTAGGGAGAATGTTTTATACTAAGATAAGTGGTGGAGAATTTTAACTCATCTCGGATTCCCCAGGTTATTTTATCAGTATTAAACAGAAATTAAAATAACCAAATACAAAACACACTGGTGAATAACTTTATTCAGATAACTATTTTTGATGAACAAGATATATTAAGTAGCCACTTTGAAGAAGGATTTGTGAAAGTGTTGGATATAATTGCCTTCTGCTGGATAGTCATGTCATTTTACATTTTACTATACCATTAATGCTAGTCACAGAATTGTCTTCAGGTGCTGTCAGTTACATTGTAAAGTGAGAAGCTCAGTCTTATCTGGTATATTATATATCATCTATCACATATTATACATGTAAATAGATCTATTAATATTGGCTCTATGGCATAGAGATAAACACCTATTTTTATTTTAAAATTGGCATCTGATCAATGTTTTCAGAGAGAGAGAGAAACAGTTTAGTTACCATTTATAAGTAAATGGCATTTTCTCAATGCCATCAAAGCCTATATATTAAAAACTTTTAAAAAATAAAGAATACAAAGTACAAAATAGCAAAATAAAAAAAGGAAAAAACACACAATGGAGAAAGAATATTAAAATCACTAAGGTTTATTTTATGAGTTTTTATTATCATCATTACTGTTTAATTCAAGTTATTCGATCAACTTTTGCCGCTGGCCAAAATAACATTACAGTAAGTCCATTTGTAAATGTCTAGAGACAGGGCTAAAGTGGTAACAGTCTCATAAATTTACTTTGTTTCCAGGAAAAGAACAGTTCTTATGACTGCAGAAACTTGGCCAGGCTTCAGATACCGATTCTTCAGTTTTGACATAGCTGCCTTCACTTCTTTGTTCCTTAACGTGTAGATGACAGGATTTAAAATGGGGGTGAAGATGGTGTAGAACACAGCAAGGACTTTGTCAACTGAATAGCTACTGAAGGGCCACACGTAGATGAAAATGCATGGTCCAAAGAACAGTGTAACCACAGTGATGTGAGCAGTCAATGTGGAGCGGGCCTTGGCCATGCTGGCAGAGGAGCGATTCCTAACCGTAATAAGTATCACCGTGTAGGAAACAACCAAGAGGAGGAAGGAGCTCAGGGAGAGAAAGCCACTGTCTGCAACTATTAGTAGGCTGACAACGTAAGTGTCTAAGCAGGCTAACTTGGTCACTAGAGGAAGGTCACAGAAAAAACTATCTACTTGATTAGGTCCACAAAAAGGCAAGTTAACAGTAAATGCCAACTGGCTAGTCGTATGGATGAAGCCCACAAACCAGGAGATGAGGACGAGAATGATACACACCCGGCGGCTCATGATGGTCATGTAGTGGAGAGGTTTGCATATAGCAACATAACGGTCATAGGCCATGGATACTAAGATCACCATTTCACTGCCAGTGAAGAGGTGAACAAAGAAAATCTGGGCCAGGCAGGCATCGAAAGAAATAGTCTTGCGTTCAACCAGAAAGTCTGCGATCATTTTGGGAGTAGCGAAAGAGGCAACACATACATCTATAAATGAGAGGTTTGCAAGCAGAAAGTACATGGGTGTATGAAGGCGGGAATCTGAGGTCACAGTGAGGATGATGAGAAAGTTTCCCAGCAGAATTGCTAGATAAAGTACTGAAAATATGAGAAACAAGAAAGGTTGGAGCTCCTTTGAACTAGAGAGTCCCAGCAACACAAATTCTGTCACCCGAGAATAATTTGTCTCATTCATTGATTTTGGAAGGGACTTATCTTCAGTTAGCTGAATAGGAGAGAAATAGACATCAATCAATGAAGTAAGCATGAATTTAATTTCCCAATTACACTTCCAGTTTTCAGGATTCCAGTTCCTATTCATATTTATGTGCCTGGGTTTTCATGAATCATTAGAAGTTACATAGACAGTAATTTCTTTGCAAATAATGGAAGATTGGGTTAGAGGGGAGAGTTGTCAAGGAGATGTTCAACCAATTGGTACACCCAGTTACATAAATTTAAGAAAGAAAATCAGCAATTTAAAAATTGAAACTGAACATCTGAAAAGGTTTTTTTGATATCACAGAAATCCATTCTAAGAATCTATATTACAAAGACAAAATCTAAACTATATTTCCTAAAGTAAATGATATAAAAAAAATTTTAACAGCTCCCACAGAGAAAGATGATTTTACAAACTTAATATTAACTTAAAAAGTTAGACATGAAAGAATACATACAGTATCAATCTATTTAAGTAAAGTTCAAAATAGGCAAAACTAACCTTAGGTGTAAAAAAGCTTGACGGTGGTTGTCCTGGAAGGGGGAACAGGGACAAAAAGCTGCCGTAGGAAGGGCTTCTGAAGTGCTGATCATATTCTGTTTCTTAATGTGGTTGATTCATTTATATGGGAGCATTTACTATATAAAAACTTTTTAAGATAAGCATGTCTTTTTAAACGTTTGTGTATATACAGCATATATTTATAAAAATTAAAACCAACGAGAGAGACAGCATTAGATTTGTGTAAGAGAGTTCACAGAAGGAATCATTGCCTTGAGTGATTAGATCTTATTTCCTCTCTCCAGTTGCAAGTTACATAAACCAAAATATTAATACAAAACCCAGGCAAAACTGAAAGGACCAGAGCTTACTGGAACTCTTCTATGACTCAGCTCTTTTTGCTTCATGGAGTCTTACTTTATGATGAAATCTACATTACTTCCTTTTAATTATTCCTTGAAGGTATTAAGCTTTTTAAAATTTGGCCATTAGTGTTATTAACCATAGACATTTTATTGAGCTATGATTGATATTTTATCTGATTTGGTGAGGCTCTTAAAATTGTAGTTATATAGGATGAGAGTATTTATAGTAAGGTATTCAAATTATGAGAAAAATGATTTTTCTTTTCTGCTATTATTCTGTTTTTTATCAGAACTTTCTCCCTAACATGTTATTTTTACCTATATAAGCTATGTAGAACTTAGTAAAGTTGTATGGCAAATAAGAAAAACAAAAAGTGAATTGTAAAAAAGCATTAGATTATCTGAAGAATCTGTCCTCATATCTAAATCAGGTCTTTGGGAGAAGACATCTTTTATTTTACTGATTTCTAACCACTTGCAATTTTTGATATTAATGTTTCCTTAGATCATAACTACAGATTGCCTATTCTTTCTTTAAGTTAGACTGGAGGGTTTATGTATAAGGCCGGGCATGTGATAAATAATTTTAACTCCCAGAAACTGAATTTCAGAGACTCACCCCTAAATATCAATTCTCCAATTCTCAAAAAAGAAAAGGCCCATCAAAGAACAATTTATATACAGTAATTCCCCCTTATTTGCAGAGGATATGTCCCAAGATCCCCAGTTGATACCTGAAAGCATGGATGTTACCAAACCCTATATAAACTATTATAAACTATATTTTTCTTATACATACAAACTTATAATAAACTTTAATTTACAAATTAGACACAGTGAGAAATGAACAGCACTAACATAACAATAATAATAAAATAAGAATAAGAATAAAATAATATATTAATTAATAATAAAATAAAACAATTATATCAATGTACTGCAATAAAATTTATGTGAATATGGTATCTCTTTCTCTTCCACCCTCTCTTCCCCCTCTCTCTCTTTCTTTCAAAATATCTTAATATTTTCAGACTGTGGTTAACCTCAGGAAACTGAAACTAAGGAAAGTGAAGCCACAAATAAGGGGAACTATGTTATCACATATATCAAAACTATGACTCTAAGATTTTGCAAAGAGTTTAACAAATGGAGTTTGACAGCAGAGCAGGCTACAAGAAAAATTGTACAATGGAACAAGTTTGCCCTTGAGGAGCCACTCCATTTTCTTCCTTTCTGTCCTCTGTCTCACTTCTCAGGATCCCTGACTCTTAGACCCCCTAAAATACTACACTGAATCCCTAAAGATAGGAAAGGAAATAAAATCCTTCAGCTAAGAGGGGTTCATATATACCCCATTAGAAACAGCAAAGCCCATAAGCACAGGGAATGCATCTCCTAGGGAGACCTTCTGGTGTTACTGCAGAAAGGGGCGGCAGGAGGCACTTGGGAGCAAAGAAGACTTTCTGGTGCCTTTAAGCTAAAACACATACTCCAACTGTGTGAAAAATGACCATATGAATCATCCTCCCAATAACTTTTCTGAGTCTTCTACAAAGCTGTGTTCTTCCATTCTTCCCTTTTTAGTGGGTTCTTGGGGTACTCAGAAAAAGACAAGACCCTGTTTCCCCTGAAGAAAAACATAGGGCAAATTGATTCAACTGAGAACTGTGTGTTTTAGAATATAAGATCAAAGTGTTACACAACACAAACTCTAAATTTATTTTTTATATAAATCCATTCTTTTTAGTTCATTGACTTTATATGTATTTAAATGTCTGCTTTTCTCAGGGCACTGTGCTATGCACTGGTGATAAAGCAGTCAGATTTATAACTTGCCTCTTTAAAGAACATTTACTAATATTAACAATCCCTTATTCATTTAGAGAAGCTGATGAATTCATTTCCCTTCACTCTCTAACACATTCCTTGTTGGAAGAAATGGGCCATCTTTTTGTGCCCAATAAAATTACCGTACTATAGTGAAAACAAAGCTGTTAGAATAAAAAAAGAATCTATATTTAAAATTGCAGTTGTGTCATTGGGTAACTATATGACACTGAGCAGTTCCTTTAGCCTTTCAGGGCGCATTAAGATCAAATATTAAACACTGAGAATATTAAGCTCAAAGAGACACTGAAAATTTTTCCTCCTTTTTTTTTTTGAGACAGGGTCTCACTTTGTTGCCCAGGATAGAGTGAGTGCTGTGGCATCAGCCTAGCTCACAGCAACCTCAAACTCCTAGGCTCAAACGATCCTCCTGACTCAGCCTCCCAAGTAGCTGGGACTACAGGCATGCACCACCATGCCCGGCTAATTTTTCTATATATATTTAGTTGGCCAATTAATTTCTTTCTATTTATAGTAGAGACAGGGTCTCGCTCTTGGTCAGGCTGGTTTCGAACTCCTGACCTCGAGCAATCTGCCCGCCTCAGCCTCCCAGAGTGCTAGGATTACAGGCGTGAGCCACCACGCCCAGCCTGAAAATGTTTCTTTGAAAGATTATATAGGTAAAAACTCTTTTAATCTATTATAGCAGCTAAGTATATGTAAACATTCTTAATAACATATTATTTCAGATCAGAATAAGTAATTTATTTTTTGATAATTTTACATGATGAGGTCTGACTCAAACAAGAATGAGTCTCCAATTCATAGATGTATTCATGTAAAGATCAATGTTTCATTTCTTTTAATAGTTGAAGATGGATTAATATATGGATACAGACTTGTGCTACGTGACCCTTGGGTCCCTTCTATTTGTAATTCTATCAAATGAACCTTTCTTCAATATTTCTATTTCAGATATTATGACAGGCAGAAGAAGTAAAGTAAATAAAAGTATAGTTTATGGGGGCCACGAAAATCTACCAGTTCAACGATACATCTTTCACAAACTTTCCAGCATTCCCACTCCCGTCGCCCTCCCACTCCAAATCCAGATCAGTGATGTAACAATCACTGTTATGGACCGTACTAGAGACAAATGCTGGTGCACAGTTTTCAGAAGGATGCTGAAAAAACATTTTCACTTACCTACAATGAAATGAAAAGTATGGAGATGTATCCTATAATCTATAGTCATTAATGCTTGAGAAGAATTTAGTTGTTACTTCCACATCTCCTAAGAAAACAGACAAAGCCCTGAGGAGATAAGTCATAAAGAAGTTTACTTCTAAATACAAAGGAAATGGATTCAGGGTGTCTGTAGCTAAGATGAGCTGTCTTGTCTTCAAAGGGATAAAGTAGGGCTGGATGCTGTATCCTACTCTAAGTCCTAGGTAGCTAGGGGAGAACTTGGAGCAGTCACGGATCTGAAAGAGGGAAAAAATAGACTAAAAAGAAGTAACACTGAAAACAAAATCTTCTATTTTACAATTTCACAAAAGATTTAGCCTGACTGTAGCTATATTGCTTCTGTTTACAATAGTAGTAAACTGTAATAGATGATCACAAATAACTTTCAGAGACCTCTAGAAATTAAAAACAATCATACTAAGAATCACATGAAAAGGACTATTTCCTGGTCTCTATTGAAGATTTAAGTTCAGAATATTTACTCATATATCCCAAGAAAATGCTATCTTCCAACTTAACCTAATCTAATCAATTTAACCCATCCAGAAATATGGATGGAATTCTTCAGGGAGTTCATACACTGTTTTCAAAGAGAAACCTCAGCAAATTCATCTAAAACAATTTCATATAAGATTTCTTTTTAAAATTAACAAGAATATTTTTAAGAAGTATCATTGATGATAGTGATTGTTATGAGATTTGGGATCTATAGAGACTTTAAGAATATTGCATCATTTTATTAAAATTTCATCATTTTGAGGGACTATTTGAGCTTTTTCTTCCCTTTATCTCACTTTCCCTTGATTCAAACTGTAGTGAACTTTTTACTTGCTTCTCAGAGATATATTATTATGATTTTTATATAATCAAGTCAAACATCTTATGCAGTAATACAATGAATATATCATACTATTAATAAGATTCTGAAAGGTAGGAATCACATATGAGATACACTTTTTTTCACAAATAGGATATATATCTAACAGAATATTTTGACTTTTATGAGTTATTTTGGTTACCATTTTCTAGTCATGAGTTAATAAGAATGATTCTAAATTATAAGCTTTAAAATAGCCTGAAGTTCTAATCAATGGATGATATCCAAAGATATCATGGACTATAAAAGAAGTATTAGACTGAGATGTAGAAAACATCTGTTCTAGCTCTTCCAATTCATACTCTCCCAGATACTCCATTTCTTTTCAAAAAAAGGAAGAATTCTCCTTCCATATGCTAATATTTTTTAATAC
This sequence comes from Microcebus murinus, assembly GCF_040939455.1. Classification (NCBI taxonomy): domain Eukaryota; kingdom Metazoa; phylum Chordata; class Mammalia; order Primates; family Cheirogaleidae; genus Microcebus; species Microcebus murinus. The sequence continues at coordinate 72,478,835 of NC_134109.1, read as the reverse complement.
TCTGGCTTTTGAAAGCATGATCTAAAAATAGCAAGTCAATGATAAAAGTAATTATAAAAGGTTACATTGAAATAAAACTATATTCAATCAGAAGGGTAAAACTTTCCTAATTTTAGCAAGGTAATACAGCAATCAATCTCTTTTCAGAGTTAGATATTTGTACAATTAGTAGGCAAAATGAGCACAGAATATTTAAAGATTAATCAAAAGGGTAGAGAATAACTGCCTCTCTCTCTATTCTCTGTTCTGAGTTAAGAGTCTAGGGAAAACAATACAATTCCTGTCCTTGGCCTTATAATATCAGTACCTACCAGGGGAAACAAAATTCTTCAGGAGCCATTAGATGGGGGACAAAGGTAAGGATCTCATATCTTTCCAGATTTCAGTCTTCGCCTTTACACTGTAGAGTGTCAATATACTCAGCCTAGAGATATAAGGAAAGCCATCTCAATGATTAGAAGCTAATTAGGAATTTGATGTCACTGGACCGTAGTGACCAAGAGACCCAGAGGAGAGTTATGATAGCAGAAATCACCTTCATCAAGGATAATTACATGAGAGAATTTGTTTGCTCACAAGAATTATGGTGAGGATTTCACAAATAGACCTTGAGGATTTCACAAATAGACCAAGCAGCAATTGACAAATGCTATGTCCTGTGAGAGAAGATGTAGCATGATAGAAAGGAAACACAATGAGTAACTTTGTTGACTAATCCTTTCTGCTTCAGAAGAGCTTTTTTTAAAAAAAACAAAACAAAACAAAACAAAAAAACAAAAAACACCATTTGGAGTGTCAAAAATTGATAGGGAGTCATTATATGACTCTCCATACTGCACAGCAAGGTAAACACCTTACTATTTTAACAGCTTCAGATGAGCTACATGATTGGTTTCTAAGGCAAGGATTCTAGGGTAGGGCAGTGAAAGCTGTTTTGCAATAGAAACTTTGCATCCTGCAGAGTAGAGTCTAATAAAGGGACTCCAAATAATTATGCACAAATTTGAAATTCTTTGTTTAAATTCTAAGAAAAAAAATGCTGTTGAGTGAAGCTCAGATTTTCTCCTCTAAGGTTATTTTTCATTCAAAGACAAAATAAACAAAGGGCAAAGGAAAAGATTTCTTCTTCTCTTATAGAATTTTGATGCTAGCATGGATACTAGAAATCAACCAGTCCAACATCCTGCAAATATAGATAGGGTGAATAGGCTCTTCGGGGGTTTATTGTTTGACCCAGATTGTACTATCCAGTTTAGAGCCACATCTTCTAACCCCTCGTCTAATGTCCTTCCTACTCAACTATGATGGCCCTTCCACAGAGTGGAACATTTTGAATTTATGATTAGAACTAAGCTTTTTCTTCACTTTTTCCCAGATACATTTGACGAGTGCACTCTTAACTACCTCTTAGACCAGTATTTCCTGGTACCCTGGCTTGATCTCTCTTCATTCTCCTCCCCTTCATGCAATTAATCTTTAAAAATCTGCTATTTGAAATTTATTTTCTCCTTAGGATCTCCTGCTGACTGTTTCATACATTCAAATAACTTTACATCCTTATAAGGGTCTTAAGTCCACATCTCTAATTCTAAGGTCTCAAAATGTATTGCAACACCCCCACTGCACCACAAATTTAGTATTTACAAAATTAACTAATTTTCTCTGAATTTTCCTTTTTACTAAATAGCAAATTTACTAATGTCATTGTTAACAACCTCTGAAACATCCAGTCTCAAATCATCAATATGATAGATGATGTGTACTTCTCTAGTATCTCTATATTTAATTCTTGTTAAATTGTAAATTAGCAGATGGGATAATATTGTTTATGTAGTTGTTTAAATTTGTATTTTCTCTGAATACAAATCATAAGCATTTTCCTGATTGTTACATATATTAATAACTTGTAAGATTGGGTTGTATAGCTACATTACATTTCAATTAAATATAACAAAATAATTATCCCCACATTGTAAAAAGTACAAATTATTTTTTTCCTAATCGAAAACAAGTGTGATTTAAAATAACATGTAAAAAATATCTTTTAAATTTGCAATTGCTTTCTCATGGTGTGTTCTTAAAAGCGTGAGTGCTGGCAGTGGCCTGGGTGGCCAAGCAGCCAAGCACGAGCCCTAGTGTTATTATGATCTTATCAGATGATCAAGACCAACCCACTGGTCCAATTAGATTTTCTATCCTCTGTTACTTAGTTCCAAGATCCCACAGATTCATCCCAGTCACACAGAGAGAGCCACTTTTCTCCCACATTGAGATATCACGTAAGTCCAGTAAGATTGGCCTTTATCAAAAAATCACAAAGCAACAAATGCTGGCAAAGATGTGGAGAGATAGGAACACATTTACACTGCTGGTGGGACTGCAAATTAGTGCAACCTCTGTGAAAAAGAATTTGAAGATACCTCAAAGAGCTACAAGTAGAACTACCATTTGATCCAGCAATAGCACTATTAGGCATCTACCCAAAGGAACAAAAGTCATTCTATGATACAGACATTTGCACTCGAATGTTTATGGCAGCACAATTCACTATAGCAAGGATGTGGAAACAACCCAAGTGCCATCAATCCACGAATGGATTAATAAAATATGGTGTATGTATACAATAGAATACTACTCAATTATAAAAAACTACGGTAACCTAGCACCTCTTATATTTTCCTGGATAGAGCTTGAGCCCATCCACTGAAGTGAGATATCACAAGAATGGAAAAACAGGCACCACGTGTACTCGTCATCAAACTGGCACTGACTGATCAACACTAAGGTGCTCACACAGTAGTAATATCATTTGGGGGTAGGTAGGTCGGGGGTGAGTAAAGTCACAACTAATGAATGTGGTGAGCATTGTGGCGGGTGGTGGGGTGGGGGGAGAAACGGCATGCCTCAAATCGTGGTTTGGATGTGACAAAGTCATAACATGTAACCAAAATGTTTGTACCCTCATAATATCCTGAAATAAAAAAAATAAAAATAAAATTAAAATGTAGTTAGATAGATAGAATGACCAATATTCGATAGCACAACAAAGTGACTAAATCAACAATAAGTTAGGGTATACTTTAAAATAACTAAAAGAGTGGAACTGCAATGTTCCTAATGCAAAGAAATGATAAATGCTTGAGGTGATGGTGATGGATAACCCAATTACCCTGATTTGATTAATTCACATTGTATGCCAGTATCAAAATATTACATGTACCCTGAAAAATATAGAACTATGTTGTACCCATAATAATTAAAAATCAATTTAAAAAAAAATAAGGATAAAGGAATCATGAATGGTAATGCTCACTTTAGACATCCCTTCAACTATTAAAAATGAAACATTGTAAAACCAAAATTAAAAAAAAGTGTAAGTGCTGGAATCAAGAATTTGAACATTAATGGATATCTGGATTTATAACACAAAACTCCAGACTCTAGTACCATACAGTCTAGTTGTATTATGATAAATAATCTGCTGTGCACTCACTTTGCAGTTGACCAGTTCTCCCTGCTAATACCTGGCAACCACTGATGTGCTTTCTGTGTCTACAGATTTTTCTTTTCCAGAACATAATATGAATGGAATTGTACAATATGTAGTATTTTTTTCTTTTTTCTTTTTTATTACCTCATATTATGGGGGTACAAATATTGTTAGGGTTACATATCTTGCCCTGCTTCCCATCCCCCACCCCGCTATGCCAGAGGTTCAAGCATATCCAGCCTCCAGGTGGTGCGTACGGCACCCACCATGTAAGTACATACCTTTCCCCCTCCCCCTCCACTGGCCCACCTCCCATAACAGTTTTTTTTTTTTAGACATTTTGGTTACAGTGTATATCTTTGCCTCTCCCTAAAAAAGGATAGAGGTAATCCCTTCCCTCCCACAATACTCGCCACATCCCTAAGATGTGGGTCTCCTCCCCCCTGCCCCTTCCCTGTTGAGCACTGCTGCTTTTTGAGCACCATAGTTTTAGTCAGTCAGTACCAATTTGATGGCGAGTAGATGTGTAGCCCATTTTTCAGATCTTGTGTCGTCTCATTTTGTATTACAAGCTTAAGCTAAGCTTAAGCTTAATCCAAGATAGCATAAACGGTGTGTCGTTTCTTAGGATTGAGTAATATTCCATTGTGAGTATATACCACATCTTAGTTTTCCACTCAAGAATTGAAGGGCACTTGGGTAGTTTCCATGATCATGCAATAGTGAATTGTGCTGCCATAAACATTCAGGTGCAGATGTCTTTATAATAGAATGTCTATGTCCTTTTGGGTAGATGTCCAACAATGCTATTGCTAGATCAAATGGTATTTCTATTTCTAGCTGTTTGAGGTATCTCTAAATTCTTTTCCACAAAGGTTGCACTAATTTGCAGTCCCACCAGCAGTGTAAAAGTGTTCCTGTCTCTCTACATCCTCGCCAGTATTTGTTGTTTTGGGATTTCTTGATACAGGCCATTCTCACTGGGGTTAGGTGGTATCTCATTGTGGTTTTGATTTGCATTTCTCCAATGGTTAGAGATGTTGAACATTTTTTTATATGTTTGCAGGCCATTATTCTGTCTTTGGAGAAGTTTCTGTTCATTTCCATTGCCCATTTCTTGATGGGGTTGTTTGATTTTTCCTTGTTTATTCTTTTAAGTTCTAGATAGATTCTTGTTATTAGACCTTTATCAGAAGTGTAGAGAGTGAATATTTTCTCCCACTCTGTGGGTTGTCTATATGATAACAATATTACCTAAGGTGATCTACAGAATCAATGCAATCCCTATCAAAATACCACCAGCATTCTTTACAAATCTAGAAAAAATAATTCTTCGCTTTGTATGGAACCAGAGAAAACCACGTATAGCCAAAGAAATCTTAAGTAAAAAGAACAAACTGGGAGGCATCAGTCTTCCTGACTTCAAGTTGTACTATAAAGCAATAATAGTTAAATCTGCATGGTACTGGCACAGAACAGAAACATCGATATATGGAATACATCTGAGATTCCAGAGATGAAACCATCTGTATAAGGTAACCTAATCTTTGATAAAGCAGACAAAAATATACTATGGGGGAAATATTCTCTCTTCAATAAATGGTGCTGGGAAAACTGGTTAGCAATATGCAGAAGAGTGAATCAGGATCCCTACCTCTCACCTGTCACAAAAATTCACTCAAGATGGATAATAGACCTAAACCTAAGGCATGGAACTTTAAGAATCCTAGAAGAAGATGTTGGGAAAACTCTATCAGATATTGGTCTAGGCAAAGAATTTATGGGGAAGACCCCCAAGGCAATCACCACCACATCAAAAATAAACAAATGGGATCTGATCAAATTAAAAATTTTCCGCCATGCCAATATGTATTATTTTAAATGGTCTCCTTTCATTTAGCAATATATGTTCAAGATTCACTCGTATTGTTGCTGTGTGAACTAAGAGCTCATTCTTTACTTTTTTATTTCATTATTTCATAATAGTATTCCATTGAATTATATACCACAGTTTGTTTATCCATTTACATTTTAAAGAACATCTTTTTTGCTTCCATGTTGTGGTGATTATGAACAAAGCTACTATAAATATTTTTGTGCAGGTTTTTATGTTTATATAACTTCTCAAATTACTTAGAAAAAATGATTTGATAAGAATAAATGTTTAGTTCTATATATTTTAAAGCTCTAAAATTAGCTGCAAACAGATTAGAATTAACATGTCTTCTTGATGATAGATTAAGCCCCTGACTAAAATGACATGTCTCTCTTTACCCATGATAATATTCCTTGTTGCGAATTCTACAGAGTCAGATATCAATATGACTGCTTCAGCTCCCTATTGTTACTGTGTCCATTGTAGATCTTTTTCAAGCCTTTTACATTTCAAAAATCTGTGTCTTTATATTTAAAGTGGATTCCTTATAGGCAGCAAATAGTTGAGTCTTGCTTGTTTTGTTCATCCTGGCAATATCTGCCTTAGAATCTATAGAATCCTTAGACCATTTATTGCTATGACTGTATATATTTACATATATATTTTTTGAATCAAAAGTGTAGTTTATTATATCTCAAATAAGAAGCAGTACAATTAATCAAAGTATGTGCCTAAACTATAGACATAGTTGTGCTATCTTAATGGTAGTTTGTTTATGCCAACAGCCAAGAAGCCTAGAAAGCAAGTGGCAATGAAATTGTGAAATACGTTTCCCAAAGCTTGTTGAGAATTTAATATTTTTCCTTGCAAGAAGTGGTCCAAAGCCTGGAAGAAGTAGTAGTCAGTTAGTGAGGTGTTTGTTAAACTCTAGTTAGCTTGAAATCTGCTATGGTGGGAGTAGTTATACCACAAATATTGGAATACACTAAATATCAGGGCCTTTTCTGCCTCCCCCTAAGATAGACACCAAAAACCATCTTTTAAACATTTACCAGAACCTCATTGCTTCTTATCTGCCAGCAGACTAACTTAGGCTCAATCACATATGGCCCCAGATTCCAATAGTGACAAGAAAGGGCAGCCTCAATGCAAAATACTCTTGTGCTATTATTTCTTTGAGCAAAATCTAGCTTTTATTAAAGCTTGAGGTGTTTTCAGCTAATATCTCATTAAATATGCTTTCTTTGACTTTCTCCATCTCTTCTCCTTATGGGTAGCTATAATGAAAATATTTGTCATTTAATGTGTCCCATAGGTCTTGTAGGATTCCTTAGCTCTTTTTGATTTTTTTGTTTATTTTTTGTTTTTGTTTTGGGTGTTTTTGTTTTGTTTTGTTTTGTTTTTGCCTTTTCTCTGACTGGGTTATTTCAAAAGACCTGTCTTCAAGTTCAGAAATTTTTTCTTCTACTTGATCTACTTTGCTATTGGAGCTTTCAAATGTAATTTTATTTTACTCATTGAAGTCTTCAGTTTTCAAAACTTCTCTTTGTTTAGTTTTTATAATAGTAGCTATCTCTATATTGAATTTCTATCCCCCAAAACTTGAAAATGTAAAAGAAATGGACAAATTCTTAGAAACACACAACCTTCCTAAGCTCAATCAGCAAGAAATAGAATTCCTGAACAGACCAATATCAAGCATTGAAATTGAAGCAGCAATAAAAAATTTTCCAATAAAAAAGAGCCCCAGACCAGAAGGGTTCATATCTGAATTTTTCCAAACCTACAAAGAGAACTGGTACCTACACTGCAGAAATTATTCCATAATATTGAGAAGGATGGAATCCTTCCCAACTCATTCTTTGATGGCAATATGACCTTGATACAAAAGCCAGGAAAAGACACAACAAAACAAGTAAACTACAGACCAATATCTCTTATGAATATAATTCATTTAGCAATATTGCTTGATAATGATTAATTTTTTCCAAATTGATCCATTGATTTAATGTAACCTCAATCAAAATTCTAGTAAGATACTTGTACGAATTAACAGGCTGATTCTAAAACCTGTATGGAAATGTAAAGGAAGATGAGTAGGCAAGGAAATTTTGAAGAAAGACATATACTGCCATATATCAAGACTTCTAATGTTAAGACTATATATTAAGATTTTTGTGGTATCAATTAAAACACTATGTCTGCATATATAGCCCAGTCAAGGTGGCTGCCTGGAGTTCACACAGCTGTGTTACTCCATAGAAGCAGCCCACATGGAGCTTTTCCCCCAACAATCATTCAGCAGTAAATTCTTTAATTTTCATGACTTTGTATGCATGGTATAATTTATAATTTTTTAAATTTGTTGAGATCTGTTTTGTGGCCTAGCATCTGATCAATTTTAGAAAAAGTTCCATCAGCTGATGAAAAGAACATATATTCGTTGTTATTTGGGTGGAATGTTCTGTACATGTCCCTTGGGCACATTTGTGCTAGAGTTCTGTTTAAGTCCATTGTTTCTTTGTTTATTTTATGTTTGGAGGATTGATCCAGTTCTGCCAGGGTGTGTTGAAGTCCCTGGCTATTATGGCATTACTATTTATCATGTTTGTTTGGAGTAAGCAGGATTTGCTTTACGTATCTGGGTGCTCCTGTGTTGGGTTTATACATATTTAGGATTGTTAAGTCTTCTTGTTTAAGTTTTCCCTCCACTACTATATAGTGATGATCTTTGCCTTTATTTACTTTTATTGCTTTAAAGTTTATCTTATCTGATAGAAGAATGGCTATACCAGCTTTCTTTTGGTTTCCATTTGCCTAGAATGTTGTTTTTCATCCCTTCACCCTGAGTCTGAATGAGTTCTTGTGGGCAAGATGCATTTCTGGAGACAGCAGATATTTGCCTGGTATGTTTTTATCCATTCAGCCAGCCTTTTCAGTGGGCAGGGCAATTCAAGCCATTCACATTTATGATATTTGGAGTGGATTTCTGTTCATCCTATTAGGTAGACTCTTATTGCTTTGTTTTACATCTTGATCCATTGTTGAATCTGGGTTCTAGACTTTAGCTTTTGGGTGATTTTACACCAGCGGGTGTCTATTGCACTGGTCAGTGTATAATGCAGGTCTAAGTATTTCCTGCAGGGCAGGTCTGGTGTTTGCAAATTCCATCAGTGATTGCTTGCCTGTGAAAGTCTTTATTTCTTCCTCATATAAGAAGCTTAGTTTTTCAGGATGAAGAATTCTAGGCTGGCCATTTTTCTGTTTTAGAACACTGAGGATAGGTCCCCAGTCCCTTCTGGCTTGTAAAGTTTCAGCTGAGAAATCTGCAGTTAGTCTAATAGGTTTTCCTTTTTAGGTAATCAGCTGTTTTCACTTTACTGCATGAAGGAGTGCCTTTTTCGTGTTTACTTTGGCCAGCCTAATAACTATGTGATGTGGTGATTGCTTTTTCATATTGGATCCCCCAGGAGTCCTATATGCTTCTTGTACCTGGATATCTAGATTTCTGGCTAGGCTGGGGACATTTTCCTCAATTATTACTTCAAATAGATTTTCCAACTCTTGTGTATTTTCTTTTTCACCCTCATGGCTTACTATGATTCTTATGTTTGTCCTCTTTACATAATCCTACATTTTTTGTATGCTTTGTTCAGGCCTCTTGCTTCTGTGTTCTTTCCCTTCAACTGATTTGTTTAGCTTATAGGTGTTATCTCTAAGCTCTGAGATTCTTTCTTCTGTGTGATCCAGCCTATTCTTAAGGCTTTCCACTGTTTTTATAATTCTTTGATTGCATCTTTCATTTCCAGAATTTCTGTTTGGTTCTTCCTTAATACTTTGATTTCTTTAGAGAATTTTTCATTCATTTCCTGAATTGTTCTTGTGGCTTCTTTGTGTTGGGTTTCTATTTTCTCTTGAATTTCATTGAGCTTTCTTAAATCCATATTCAAAATTCTTTGTCATTTTAACTGTTTCATTTAAGTTGGTATCCATTGCAAAAGAGCTAAGGATTTCTTTTGGGAGTGACTTTTTGCTCTAATTTTTCATGTTTCCTGAGTTGTTTCACTGATTCTTTCTCATCTGGCCCTCTTGGTCAAGAGCTGGGGTGCTAGGGATGGTTTATGGCTCTGTATCCAAGTCTCCAAGGATCATTCATTCCCTAACTATGCCAGAAAAGGAGCTCTGGTCCTGAATTGCTTTAGGGGTGTTTTAGTAAGTTTGAAGAACCTCTTGGGTTACCTCTGACCTATTTTCTTCATCTCTTCTCAATGAAATGTAGTAAGTTTGGTCCTCTAATTTAAGCTCCAAGCTGGTGGATTGTACTTGTGGGTACAAATCCAGTGCTCCCTAATAATTTGAAATGGAAGACACTATGTTTAGCTATGAGGCTGTTCCTGCTGTATTTGATTGTAGTTTGCATGGTGGAGCCAGTTACTGAGGTAATGTATTGGGCCCATGGTAACTCTGGTCCCCCAGGTGGGGTATATGAATGTCTCAAGCTTTGGGAGGGGACTTGTGGCTCCCAGGGGTTGGTTGGACCCTGCTCCCCCATGAGGTGGAAGGAGCAGCAAGGTAGATCATAGGTGTGGTACAAGAGCCTGGGTGCATGAGCCTCTCTATTGGGCTCAGAAGTTGCTTATCCAGCCACTAGGGGGAGCTGCTGATGTGGAGTTCAGGGCTATCTCTCCAAGCTTGGAGGGCTGCTCTTGATGGGAGGGGTCTACTTGTGCAATTGCTGAAGCCTCTAGCCAGGCTTTTTCTGTCTCTCTGCAAGCCCTGGAACTTTCCCCTCCCATTGGTCCACTTGTGTTTCTTCTCCACCCAAGATGGGGTCTTGAGCTTCCCCACAGTTTGGGCGTCTGGCCCACTGGCATGCGTCTCTGCATATTGCTGGCAGATAGAAGCATCTCCAATTTTGCTCTCCTTTTCTGCCACTAGATCCCACCACAAGGCAGGTGGACTACTCTATCCCCAGAAGTCTCCACCAGGGGGATGCTCCCACCAGGGGAATAGCGACAGCTCAAGCTTAACTCCCTGTTAAAGTGAGTGGTGGTGAGGGCAGCTGCTGTGATGCAGACTAGGGCACCTGAGGCATTCGGTTGCTATGGGAACCAGTATTTATTCAAATTGAGTCACAATGGCACAGCAAACTCCAATATGGTGGTTCTGTCGGGAAAGGGGGCACACCCACAGAACCCTGCTCTCTTGTGCTCCTCCACATCTTCTGGATGGGCACGGGCTCTCCCTTGCCACCCACCCTGGAACCAGGATCTCTCCCCTATGCCTCCCCACCCCACTGTCTGTGACAGTCAGCAGGTAAACACACCAAATGCCAGTGGGCGGGAAGGTCACAAACTGAGGTTGCCCTGCCAGCTGGAAGTGGAAACGCGCCCCTGGTGCTGAAAGCAGGTCACTCATCACAGAGAACTCTAGCGGTTGTTATGGTTTGAGGAAGGGGCTACAGACTTCCTGCGCCACTCTCCAGTTTGTGGAGGACACCTATACACCCTCGTCTGCAAGCCGCTGTGGCAGCTACACTGTCAGAGGCAGGCTGGACTGGGAATTTGCCTTGGGAGCGCATTCCTTTCTCCCGAGGCATGCTTCGCTGCGAGTGCACTCCAGTTGCGGACAGCCAAGTCACTCAGCGCAAGGTGCTTTGGTGGTTGCTATGGGGTGGGTGTGGCCACATGGCTATGAGTGGCTTGAGCAAAAATTACTTCCTGGGATGCCAAGAGTGGAGGAGGTGCAGAGGAGGAGGTGTCCAGATGCAAGGATGCTGGCTCTCTGGTCTCTTGTGGCACCCCACCCCTTCCCTGTGGGATGAGAGCCTTGTGTCCTGTTGCTGGCCTGAGGCACCCAGGTGGAAGAGGGGGCAAAAAACCTTACCCTTTCCCCGAACTCTGGAACTCCCTGGAATTGGTTCACACCAATTACTCACTTGTATCCTCCTCTCTCTCAGCTGCTCAGTTCCTCCTGGTGGTGTCCTCAGACTCCACTAGTATCTGTCCCCGTGGTCCACTTCTAAGCAGTAATCACTCTCCGCTCTCCTCAGTCCAATCCTCAACTCTTCTGCTGAGACTGCCCAACAACCTTGGTTTCTAGTCAATCATCTTGGCTTCTCCCTCATTATCTTATATAATAGACAATATGCTATATTATATTATATGATATATAATATCATATTATATTATATATGCTATATGATATATAATATAATATAGTTAGAACTTTACAACAGTATACTTTTATTTCTCCCCTCCCATTTTTCTGAACTTTAAATATATTTTATTTTTATAATGAACCTCATAATATGGAGCATATAAGGAAAAAAGTGTTTAAAGAAATGAAGCATGGAAAAGTATCATGTAATCTAATGCATGTGTTGCAGAGTATGAAGACCCAAGAACAGAAGTTCTGATGTCCCAGGGCAGGAAAAAATGTCTGTCCCATCTCAAGGAACAAGATAATTCACCCTTCCTTAGACTTTTTGTTCTATTTGGGCCCTCAAAGGATTAGATGATACCTACCCATATTGGTGAGGATTAATCTTCTTATTCTGTCTACTGATTTAAATACTAATCTCTTCTGGAAACACCCTCACAGATACACTCACATAATGTTTTACTAGGTATCTGGGCATCTCTTAATCGAGTCAAGTTGACATACGAAATTAGCCATCACAGGACTGTCTCTCTCTCTCAGAGACTGCAAAGGAACCAACTATGCCAAAACCTTGATTTTGGACTTCTAGCCTTCAGAATTGTGAGACAATGAATTTCTGTTGTGTTAAGCCACACATTTTGTAGAAATTTGTTATGGCAGTCCTAGGAAATTAAGCCATCATCTAAACATCAAAGTCCAAATCTATTCTCCTTTCCATATATCTTTCTTAATTCCAGGAGAGAGAAGTATAATTTTCTTTCTCATTTCTATAGTACGTTACCTCCACTATGACATTTATCAAAATCTACCTTATATTTTAATTATTTCCATTTATTTAATTTCTGTTATGTTTTATTCTAAGATTTTGACAGACAAGATCAACTCATGTTTGTATAATCCTGAGAGAGCGTGTTGTGCACATTACACATTTATTTGTTGTTGAATATATTTGATTAGGTTTCTAAGTTGGTGCTAATAAGTGATCACTGCAAAATTCTAAATTCAGAGTTGTGCATTTTAATAAGTTGAAAATGGAAAACAGTTTGGGGTAATGTGAACATGCACTATCAATTTAGTTTACTTTACAAGCAGAAGAAGCAAAAGCTTGCCAGCACAGAATTCATAACCATTCAGTTGTCTGTGAAATTAACTATTCAAAAGTAGTACTACTAAAACAATTTGTATACTTTTTTATGCCTCATAAAATGCTTTTGTTTCCATTATATCACATAATTCCTGGAAATATCTATATTAACAACTTCATTGTACACATGAGAATGCTGGGTATAAGAGCAGTGAAATGAGTTTCGTTTTTAAGTGCACGTCAATGCCTATACACTTTCACTAGCAAGTCAGAGGAAAAAAATACTACTACCAACAATATCATGACAGCTGTTATGTTTATTGTCCATCCAAACTGTTTTGGCACTGTATAAAAAATATGACAGGTATACAAGTTTAACAGATCACTACCATGTTTGCAGTGTACATATGACGCTGACAAAAAATCTGAAGTTCCCTTCCCAAAAAAGACAAATAGCATGATGGTTCAATAAGACTGTGCATCTATATCTAAAATTCTGCTTCCACTAGGACTTAGCATGCAGAATTAATATATGTGCACAAAATCACTAACTTAAATTTTATGGTATAATTAAAATACTGAATCCAGAATGATGACAATCTCATGTTTTCCATTTTCTGTTAAGTAGTTCTGTTTTTCATTGTTATAATACATTTAGTCTTACTGTTACAAGGCCTTTTTCAGAATGAAAAACATCTCAGGGGAAAGTACATAAGAAAACTTTTGGCTAAAAATAAAACAATACTCAATAGATTCTATTTATCTTTATTATTAAATGTACATGTATTTTCCTTTTATGTTATCAAAGAAGTATAAAAGAATAGATTTCAGGGTTGATCCTGAGTTGCAAATAATTCATGTCACTCTGTGCATTTTTATGCTTTAGATACATATGGAATTGTCTTTTTCTTTGAACTAAAATAGTCAACATCTGTCATATTTACAAACAATTGCAAAGATTTTTTGTGAATAATAAGCAATTCATTATAACCAAATTAGACTGGCAGGTCTCAATGAAAGAAGAGTTACTGAGCAAGAAGTACATAGGAGAGTTCAAATGGGAGTCAGATGAAAAGATGACAATAATTATGACATTGCCTAGCACCAATGTCACATAGACTATAGAGAAGATGGCAAAAAAGAATAGCTGAAATTTCCAAGAGTTAGAAAGTCCCAAAAATATGAACTCAGACACCATTGATTTGTTTGTATGAGACATATATCCAATCTACAGTTACTTAAATAAAAGTTGATTTTTTTCCCATGTAGACTTGGAAAAATATATATACATATGCTGCTGATGACACTAAATACCTAGAAAAAGTTTTATAATAAGTGGAAATTCATATCAAATAATCTAAAAGAAAAAAATAACAGATTAGAAAATAGGGAAAACTTTAAATAACTAAATATATAATAACCAAATTACGAATAACCAAAATATTCAATACACAAGGAAAAGATAACAAATGTATACTAATGAGATGAGATGTTATAAAATATGATGATTTTTCTACTATGTCAATATATGAAATAATGTTATAAATAAATTGAGTGAATATACCAGAAATTCAAATTGCTTATACATCTTGATAGCAAGGTCTAATATATGTATTCAATTAATATTTGTATTTAATTGCAGACAATCACATGTACTAACATGAGCAACATTTCAAGCACTCTAGGATCTCCAAGTCCTCTGTAGGAGTTTGTATTTTAGAATTAAAACAATGAAAAAATGATTAAAATTCTATTTAAATAGAACCAGAAACTAATTTTTGCAATTTCCTTGCGTTTTGGACTCAATAACCCAGATCAATAGCAAAGATGATTGGCATGATGTCATCCATGGAGGGTCTTCATACTGATTCAAGATTATGACTCCCCAGTTCTACTAAGTGAAGTATCACAGGAACGGAAAAACAAGCACCGCATGTACTCACCAACAAATTGGTACTAACTGGTCAACACTTAAGTGCACATATAGTAATAACATTCATCGGGTGTCGAGCAGATGGGGGGGAAGAGGGGATGGATATATACACACCTAATGGGTGTGGCGTGCACCATCTGGGAATGGACACGCTTGTAGCTCTGACTCAGGTGGGGCAAAGGCAATTTATGTAACCTAAACATTTGTACCCCCGTAATATGCTGAAATAAAAAGAAGATTATGGCTCCCTCGTGGTGACTCCTAGTTTTTCCAGGAGTTCACATGACGGCTTCTTAACTTCCACATGGCTGATTTAACATCTTCATTCCTCAGGGAGTAGATGATGGGGTTCAATAGGGGTGTACAAACAGTGTAAAAGACGGAAAGAAACTTATCCACAGGCAGTCTGCTGAAAGGCCATATGTAGAAATAAATGCAAGGTCCGAAGAAAAGAATCACCACTGTGATGTGGGCAGTTAATGTAGAAAGTGCCTTGGATGACCCACTAGAGGACCTGCGCCGGACAGTGATCAAAATGATGGTGTAAGAAATAATCAAAGCCAGAAAACAGCTCAGTGATATCAGGCCACTGTTGGTTAGGATCATGATTTCCATTTCATATGTATCTACACAAGCAAGCTCTATCACCAGGGGAAGGTCACAGAAGAAGCTATCTACTTCATTGGGACCACAGAATGGCAGATCCACTGTAAAAGCCAAGTGGCTCACAGAATGAAGAATACCCACAGCCCAGGAAATACACACAAAAATTATACATAGCCTCCGGTTCATAATTGTACTGTAATGCAGGGGCTTACATATAGCTATAAATCTGTCATATGCCATAGCTACAAGCAACATCATCTCACTTCCAACAAAACTATGAAGAAGGAATATCTGAGCCATGCAACCCTCAAAGGAGATAGTCTTGTGCTCAAAAAAAAAATCAACAAGCATCTTGGGAGTGGCAAAGTTAGACTGGCAGATGTCAATGAAAGAAAGGTTACTGAGCAAGAAGTACATAGGAGAGTTCAAATGAGAGTCAGAAGAAATGATGACAATAATTATGACATTGCCTAGCACTGATGTCACATAGACTATAGAGAAGATGGCAAAAAAGAAAAGCTGAAGTTCCCAAGAATTAGACAGTCCCAAAAGTACGAACTCAGACACCACTGATTCATTTGTGTGAGCCATGTATCCAATCTGCAGTTACCTACATTGAAAAAATCAGGACAATATCACAATGATTGGTATTACAATATATCTAGTTTATACATAAAATATGATATACTTTAAATTGAGTCAATTTAATTTAATGAAATATATACATATATAATCAACTAATATTTAACACTCACAATTCCTATGAAAGTTGGAAAAGTGTTAAAAAGAGGATGAGATATGAATCTTATCATAATTACAAGTGAATGATACATTAACACTATAAATATTAATAAAATGAAAGATTATGCCAAACTGGTATGACTTTTTAAAGGTTTGAAATTTGTTAGCCAAAAATGAAGGAAAAGGCTATTTCAGGCAGAAGGAATAACAGAGACAAAGATAGAAAGGTAAAAATATTAAAGACATTCTGTATTCAGGGACCTGTGAGTTGAGTGGCCTGGCTAGAGGAGAGGGCATGCAAAGGAGAAATAAAAGTTCAGTTGGGAATGGTAGATCAACAGCAAACAGAAGATGCAATTAGACTTAAATTCAAGGCTAAATGAACTAGATTGATGTTCTTGAAATTGAGCATCATAATGTGCTTGGCAGTGTTTCAAGTGTAATAGAATTAATTTACCATATTATGGAATGAAGGGGCATTGTTGACACTGAAAGTTTCTCTGAAGTCAAGAACACTTTTTTCATCCTCTTAAAAGCAGTTAATCAAAGTTCACCTTCTGTCACACAAAGGCCAATAACTTATGAATAAGCCAGTAACTACTGATGTGTTTTCACTCTCTTTCTTCAGACTCTGCCTTTTATTCTATTATACATGCTTGACACACATTAATTTGTCAAAATCTCTAAAACCTTTCAGAAATGTTCCTTTTGAAAATAGTTCATGTAATTACATGTATCATGTACATATAATCAAACACATAATGAATTCTCAAGAGAAAAAAGTTAAGTACTGTGTAAATCGCCTCTTAAACATTTTTTTTGACATTTTGCTTAATATATGTGGCTACTTGGTCCCAGAAGAAAACCCTATATGACCTTCCTGAAGTGATTCAGGAAATATTTTTAACTTTAGCTCTGTGTATCCAACAGTACACAATAGATATTTATCCTTATACTGATTAAAGCTCTGCACCCTATATTCTTCAGTGGTTTGTTAGGTCCTGGTTATGCAGACATGACTAAAATAATAAACATTTAATATTTTAAGAGTAAAAACTATATAGGTGACCCTAAACCAATTTTAAAAGTATTTCCACTGTTTACAAGCTTTCCCTATGTAATTTTAACCTGGATGTTGAAGCACTAAATCTTGTCCTTTCAGGTGCTTCCATGTTTGCATTTGGTTTTGATTTATAGTTTTAAGAATGAATCAAAAACTTAAGTTACTCAAGAATATAAACAGATCAATGAGGCATGAACTGACCTAAGTACAAGCTTTCATCATGGCAGTATCATCACCATGTGGAAGATTCAGGGCAATTGCTGGTGCATCTAATCATGATTTTACATGGGAAGAGGAGAGGAGGAGGCAAACAAACATTGGAAAGGAAAAATGCTCATTTCTAAGACTAAAAAAATTCCAAAAGAGCTACAGTTATAAATTTAAAAAGAGAAAATTTGACACCATGAGGGACAGCTTATAGCATTCAATCCACTGTGGAAAGCTTATCAAACATTATGGTAATTTAATAAGATGATATTATAATTTCATAGGCTGAGAATCATTTATTTTGCTATTAAGCCCAGATGTGACTGAGTTTAGAAAATGGAACTGGATTATCTCTAAAGCTTCTAAACTTCTAAGTGCAAAGTCATTTATGTTATGGCAATATGTGGAGTTTATAAAAATCACTTAGAATTCCTTGGAAAACCAACATAGAAACCAGAAGCTTCTCCATTAAAGAATCCTTAACTTTGTTATTGCCACTGTACCTCAGAGATAGAAGTGTTTTCAGATCCCAAAATACACCATAAGAGAATTTCTCAGTTCTTGGTATAAGATCAAGTTGTGTACATAAGAGTTGATGTTACATTAATATCCATCTCTAAAATGTATAATATCCATCTCTAAAACTCTGAACCCATAAACATGCATAATTTTTCTAGTCCTTATTTTAACATATAATATTTGATTCCCTATAAGTCTAGAAGCAAAAAGAAATAAAGGACACCCTATTGACCATTACTTTACTTTGTACAGCTAATCCCCTCTTCATTAAAAGCAAATTTTGATAGTCAGTAAATATTTGTTAAACTAATGGCTAAATATTATAAATATTCTCTTTGAAAGCAGAAAAAGGGCATAGAAAGATAATGGTTGTAACTTATTTCCCTCTGTTTATCAGATTCTGCTCCTATTCCTATAAGATTGCCTAAAACCAGTGCAGTGGGAGAATCATATAGACAGAGAAGTGGAGAACAGGAATTTGCCATTCCTAGATGGAATTTTCAATTTGGCCAAGATAATAAGAAATTCCCCTTTGCTATCTTCTACTTACTATTTTGCATCTACAAGAGGATTTACCAATTATTTCTCTAGTCCAACAATATGTTCACAATTCATGTTTAATACTTACACTTTAAAAATTTTCTCTCTTTCACTTCTTCCTTATTTTCTCCAAATCTGGTGTCTCCCACTTTGTTTCTAAGCTCTGCACTTTCTGCTATGAGTCTTCACCCTGAAGATATTTTTAATGTGATCTTGACTTGGTGCATTTTAACCTGGTTTCCTGCACTACACTGTGCTGTGCAGAAACAAGCCTCTCAGGTCCTGCCCTGAGGTAGAGGGCTCTGTTCCTCTGGCTCTCAACCACACAATTATAACGCCATAAGGTAATGCAATATAAAGCCTTTGTCCTCATTCCAAGAAACTGATTTCATTGGTGGAGCAAAGCATCATCCTTTAGAGATCTGAGGTCACGCTGCATTGGGAACAATTATGTTTCATAAAATAATTTTTCCAGTAATGGAAAAGCTTTTTGTTTTGTTTTATAAACTATTGAGTACATAGGAAAGCAAAAGATAACTTGATTTTAACTGACTTTCAGTCAAAATAATTTTTTGACCCCTAACATTCTGCTAATGAAACAATCACACAATCTTACAAGTGATCACCTAATCTCAGGGTGGATTCCTCCAGTCACGAGGAGCCCCCTACTTCACAAAACAGTTTAATTCTGCTGTTAGAGTGCTCAGCTGGTTCTACCATTGTTAGTTTAAAGAATAAATCTATTTCCTCTTCAAGATGTTATTTCTTCAAATATTTGAAGGTGCTCTCATTTATTCCATAAGACAAATCTTTAATTTCTCTCCCAAAATATATCAACAGTCTCTTCACATATATTTTACATAAGTTTTCTATATCTCCAAAAGTTCTGATAGAAATTTCAAGTGACCATATATTTTTTTCTTTTTTTTTTTTTTTGTTTTAAGAGACAGAGTCTTGCTCTGTCAGGCTGGAGTGCAGTGGCATGATCATAGTCTATGGCAGCTTTGAACATCCAGGATCAAGCAATCCTCCTATCTTGGCCCCCCAAATAGCTAGGACTATAGATGCATGTCACCAGCCCTGGCCAATTTATTATTATTATTATTATTATTTGTAGAAATGAGGTCATCCCATGTTGCCCAAGCTGGTCTAAAACTCCTGGCCTCGGTTGTTCCTCCCTCCTCAGCCTCCCAACTCTCCTCTCTTTTGATAGAATTCCAAAATTAGAAATAAATGAACACACATATATTCCTGGGAGAGTTAATCTAGGAATTTAAGTTTACACTAAGGTGTAAATTACTGTTATGCTACCCTTACTCAAAACTACATGTTGAGAACAGAAAAGGGCAAAAAGTGTCAGACTTTAGAAGAACTAGGTTGCTATGGAGGGAGCAAAAAGTAGGTGGGATGGGAGAAGAGGAAACACCCAAGGTTTCTTCAATATTGTATTGAATGATGGTCCTGTCAGGGGTAGAGTCCTAGGTTAGCTGGAGTTGGGAAGATTAGAGGGGAAAAATCAAAATGTAAAAGTAGTGTTTTCATTTTTGGCATAAAGGAGAGACTAATGTTTACACTAGTCTATTTGACTCTTATCAAATTGAGGGATTAGGGAGAGTAAACATTAAAAACTATAATCAACTTTAATAAATCCCCTAATAGTTTCAAAAACAAGGCTAGAGATCCAGCTGTGGGGGCCAGGTCACCAAGTGAATGTATGTTTAACATTGATTCTTTTTCCCTAAGCATTTCATATTTGGTCCAAATGCAAAGAGTGTTTCAAAGCCACTCATAGCACGGACTAGAGTCTTCGGTGTTGAAATGGTTCAGCTTTCTAGATTCTCCTCTCTTTTCTACAACTCATAATTTTAAAAGAAATCATAATTAATCCAACCAATCAGAAAGTCATTAAATGAAAGATTTGGAATGGAAGTTCATGATTAGGTGTCATACTATATTTTAAAGCACTGTTAACTATTGGGAAACCACGTGGGATAGGCATAATTGATGTTGGGAGAGAGAGCTAATAACCCAAGAATCTCCACATAAGCTTATGTACTTATCTTAAATCAGTAGATTGGCTATCCCCTGAAGTTGAGAAAATTTAGTTTCAAATTCTTAAATACTAGTCATCTATATTGATCTTTTAGGCATGCTAATAGGGAAACTAAGACCAGAAAAACATCTAAATTGATGCCCACCAAAGAATTGAGTTCATTGCTTTCTTTCATTGTATTCATGTTCTCTTGTAACCAAAGCAGTGAATGCATATATACTATCCATGTAGTACCCATATTTTATTTCTAGAACCAGTAATCATATACATGATTTTAAGATATATTTTGATATTTAAGTTTTGCTTAAGTGATATCTGGGAAAAGACTTGCTACTATTCATTAAATACTCTCTATATCATCTTCATTACTTTCCCCACAGTTGAGATACACCAACACAGTACATTGAAAATATTAATTTGAGAAATTTGAAGGAATTTCATCTTAATAAAAGGAATTCCTTGCCACTAGTGAATGTCAGAAATTTTCTTTGGCCTCAGATAATAGGTCACAATTTTCTTCATGGCTGCCTTCATATCCCTGTTCCTTAGTGTGTAAATAATGGGATTTAGGATGGGGGTGAAAATGGTGTAAAATATGGCAAGAACTTTATCCACAGGGTAGGTGGTAAAAGGCCATACATAGATGAAGATGCAAGGTCCAAAGAATAATATTACTACCATGATATGAGCAGCCAGTGTAGAAAATGCCTTGGACATCGCAGCTGAAGATTTGAACCAGACTGTGGCAAGAATAATGATGTAAGAGCTGACCAAGACAGAAAAAGTGCTTAGAGAAAGAATTCCGCTATTGACAACAATTAGTATTTCAATGATATAGGAGTCCAGGCAGGCAAGTTTGGTCACTCGAGGAAGGTCACAAAAAAAGCTGTCTACTACATTAGGTCCACAAAAAGGCAGGTTCACAGTAAATGATAACTGGCTTAATGTGTGTACCAAGCCCACAACCCAGGAGATTATGACCAAGATAGTGCAGGTCCTTTGGCTCATGATCCTCATATAGTGCAAGGGCTTGCATATGGCCACATATCTGTCATAGGCCATGGAGACAAGTAGCACCATCTCTCCTCCAGTGAAAAGGTGAATAAAGAAAATTTGGGCTATGCAGCCACTGAAGGATATGGTCTTGGGTTCACTCAGAAAATCTGCAATCATCTTAGGGGTAGCAAAAGAAGCCTGACAGATGTCAACAAAGGAAAGGTTTCCCAGGAGAAAGTACATGGAGGAGTGCAGGCTGGTATCAGAAATCACCGTGATGATAATGAGAAGATTTCCCAGGATAATGACCACATACAACACAGAGAAGAAAACAAAAAAGAAAATCTGGAGTTTCTGAGAACTAGAGAGTCCCAGCAGTATAAACTCCGACACCACTGAAGAATTGACCTTATCCATGGGTCCAGGCTGCAGACTTGTTCTGAAACAACCCTAAAGGAGAAGAATTAGGAAGGGATCAGAATTATGAACTAAGAAGCCTCTTAACATGAATGATTCTGAAATCTCAGATATAAAGTGTGTTTGCTAGTGTAAATTCTTCCCCTCCTCCCCCCTCCCATTTACCCACCACCTGATAAATGTTTGTTAGTTAGTTAGTTTGTTTGTTTGTTTTTTCCCTTTTTTTGACCTTTGGGTTACATTGTATATCTTAGCCTTTCCCTTGGAAGGTTTAGATGTATTCCCTCCCCCCCCCACTATGCTCACCACAACCCTAAAATGTGTATCTTCCCCTCCCCCAAACCCTAATGGGCACTATCCCCATTTGAGCATCATAGTTTTAATCAGTCAGTACCAATTTGATGGCAAGTAGATGTGGAGCCCGTTTTCTTGATCTTGTGTCACCCCACTTTGGATAATGGGTTTAAGCTTAATGCAGAATAGCATAAATGGTGCTAATTCACTGTCATTTCTTAGAATTAAATAGTATTCCATTGTAAGCACATACCAAATTTTAGTTATCCACTTGTGAATTGACGGACACTTGGGTTGTTTCCATGATCTTGCAATAGTGAATTGTGCTGCCATAAACATTCGGGTGCATGCGTACCACCTGAGAGTATGACATGCTTGATGTTTTGATAAGGCTGGGGGGGTAGCATGGGGAGAAATGACAGGGGCAATATATGTAACCCTAACAATATTTGTACCCCTGTAATATGAAAAAATAAAAAATTAAAAATTAAAAAAAAATAAAAAAATAAAGTGTGTTTGCTGAATACAAAAAATTTTAAGAGACCATGATAATATATCTGGATAGGTAGATAGTAGGAAGCAGCTTATGAGAATGTCTAAAATATTGCTTAATAATTTCATCAATACTATTAGAATCCCTTGAGTTTGGGGGTAGTCTCTATCTGTTACACAGTAGTATACGAGCTCACCCATGAAATGACTCATGATAACAAGACTAGAGGAGTGATGGAAAGCCCAGATCCACAGGCTTCATAGGTTGCCCAAACCAATTTACGTTGGTTGGTCTCATGGTCATTTTCTATCAATAATTACATTAAATATTAAGTACAACATCCTCCTTAACTCTAAGAGATATTCATGGCTTGTTATTTATTGTGTGATGTAGAATCACACTGATTGTTCGACTTTAGGCTAAATATTTTTTTCTGCGTTTTATTTCCACATCTTAAAAATGTTGGGAAGTATAAAAATACCTATTTTACAGAAGGTTTTAAAGTTTAAGCAGGATAACTCATGACATTCTACTATCAAAGTTATTGTATTACAATGGATGTTCTTAACAAATACTCTCATATTGACAAAAATTTAACCTACTGCGGAATCATATACAAATTAGACAATTTCTATCAAGGAAATACTACTGTTAGATACATATTATACAGGTCTACAGTTCCAACCCAGCTTGTCAATTATTAATACAAATAATTTCTTGAAACATATATTATAGCTTACCTGAATTATTATTTTTACTTGATTATCCAAGAGCAGTATCTAAATTTTCCATTTTCTTTACCTATCAAAATTAGATTTGGCCCACTTATATTCCCCCTGCTTAATGTTCTCCATGACCTTCTTAAAACATCTTTATAATTAATGGAGGAATAGAGAAGTTGTTTTAGGACTTTTTTTTTTTTTGGCATAGAGAGGTAAATGATTAGATTATAAACTTCTCATGCTCTTAAAAATAGCTTTTGTTTGGAATCAGAATAATTCTAAATAATTAGTTTAAATTTGCATCTCATGTTTTTTTTCCCTGAAAAGATACACCTCTGCTATATAAATCTAATCCAGTTGAGCTGAAAAAAAATTCAATAAGCCCTATTTTAGGAAACTGCATTAGTTCTGACAATTAATTATTGACCATAGTAAGTGACCCACGAGAGTGATATGATTCTAGCCCCACGTAAGAGCACAAGCATCTTTCACTGCTCGTTTATTTTATACAAGAAGTCAAAGTCTTTCCTGTTTCTAGCATACAGACATAGCCTCTCATTTAGATGGATGCAATCTACACTGGAAAGTTCTCCAGTAAAGAATCATTTTACACACCCTTCTTGGAAGAATGTTTAGAGAAGCATTTCACTGGTCCACATTTTGAGTATACATTATAAATGTTATTATGAACTCTAGAACTAAAACAAAAAATTAAGATGACCCATAATAATTGTATGAAACATTGGCAACAATGAATCAGTATTTATAATATATAAGAGAACAATAATTTAAAGGATTATAAAATAGAATATAAATTATTTTTATCACCTTATCTCATGTGTGATTCATTTTGTTTTTTCATTCTTATAACAAAGGGGTTCTTGCTCAAGTTCATGGACTTATTATGTGAACTAATAAATTCTATCTAATGAAAATGTTTATTGCATGAATGTAATGTATATAAACTAAAAATGAGGTAGATTTCTAGTGAATAATAAATAATAATTTTAAAATCTGCAAAAGAAGGGAAAGAAAGCTAGGATTTGGTAAAATCCTGCTAGGTAGCATCATCTACTATGGATATGTTATATCAAGTAGTCTTTCTGAAAATCTGTGCAGAAGGCATTATTATTCCTAAACTGCAGAGAAGAAAATCAAGGATTAAACAGGTTTAGTCATTTCTAGTCATACATTTAGTAAGAGTTGCAAAATCTTAGTGGGGATTTGAAATCAGATAATAAAAATAATATTTAATGTTTATGAAGTACCAACAAAGTGCCAAGCACTCTTCTAAGTGTGTCACATATATTAATTGAATCTTCTCATAACACTGCATGGTAAATATAGTTATTAATTCTATCTTAAAATAAGACATCAGAGTTACAGAGATGATAAGTAACTTGCCTAAATTTACCCAGCTGGGATGTCATTGAGTTATTAATAGAATTTGATCCCTGGTCTTCAATCCAGGGCTAGCTTTCACTAACACTATATTGATTTAGATCTGAATTATATGAAACCCATACCATTTACACTATGCTATAATTGGAAAGTCCCTCAATATATGCTCTTGGTTTTAATCTTTCCACCTGCTATGAGGCATTGGTTCTTCAGTTAAGCCAGGGTTTTACAGTTGCAGAAACTACTGATATTTGAGGTTGAATAATTCTTTGGTAAGGAGGACTGTCCTGTGCCTGTAAGGTGTTTGGAACATCCTTGACATTATCCACTAGATGCAAGTTACACTTTCCCCCTGTCACATCATGACAACCAAAATTGTCTGCAGACATTACTAAATTTCTAGTTGAAGAGGATGCAAAATCATTCCCAGCTGAGACCATAGAGTTAAGCCGTCTTTAGCTTGCATTTTTAATCTCTCCACCTTCATTTAAACTTTTCATCTACTAACAACTTCTCAGATTGACATATCAGAGAAATAAGAAAAAAGAACTCTCCTAAACTCTTCTACCATCTTTAGTTGTCTTAGTTGGGTTTTTTTCCACTTAATTTTTCCTGTTCATATACAATGTAACCCAAAGGTCAAAAAAAAAGGAAAAAAAAAAAACTTTTATTGGGTGGTGGGCAGATGGGAGGGGGAAGGAGGGAAAGGATATATACTTACAAAATAGGTGCGATGCACACCACCTGGGTATAGGACACGCTTGATGTTTTGGTAAGGTGGGGGACAGGGGGAGGAATGGCAGGGGCAATATATGTAACCCTAACAATATTTGTACCCCCATAATATGATAAAATAAAAGGAAAATAAAAAGACTCCTACATTTCTTGTAGGAGTGTCTACATATTTCCCTTCCAATTCTCTTCTGCTACTTGGACTTTTAACATGCTTAACCATGCATTTTGCTGCCACAGTCAGGAAAACTACTTTATCAAATGTCCTCAAAGACCTGGTAATAATAGCTAATTTTGATATACTCTTAAGTGAAACACCTCCTGGTTTTCCTCTCAGAATTTTTAGCATTAGCTTCCTTCATCCATGCTACAGCTCCTTAGAAGCAGATTCCCACTGAGGTTCTGGCCTATAGGTTCCCAATTCTTTTCCTTTCACCTTCTGCACTTCTTGTACTCTTCTTTATCTCTTACTTTGTATCATTGTTAATCTCTCTCTCTTTCTCTCTCTCCTCCTTTCCCTCGGACATTCCATTTGCCTCTATGGCATCAACTGGCACCTCTGTGTGATAGACTCTAATTCTGCAGCATAGCTTCTCACTACACTCCAGCATCCTAAACTGCTCCTGACAGTTTTGCAGATGTGAATATTACATAGCCGTCTCAAACCTCAGCTCACAATTTCTCTCCTCAACTCAGCTCTTTTTTCTTTAAACTTTTATGTGTCATGCAATTGTAAGGAAAACCTTTCTTTTTCCTGGATCTCACCCTCCTACTTGTAGAATCTCATCATTTCTTAGCAAAATTAAATAAAATTTAAAGTCCTCGGCATGACAGCTAAGAATATATGATCTGTTTTTACTATATCATACACTACTCTGTGGCAAAAACTAGATTATTCAACATTTATTAAGCTGGTAAACACTTCCTATTTATTTTTTCATGTCCTTCAGAGATAATTTATTTATTTCAATGCAAATGTCATCTCCTCCAAAATCCTTCCCAGAAGCTTCTGTTGAAATTTCTATTTCCTAATGTTGCTGTAGCACTTTTCTTGCATGTGTGCTCTATACTCTCCCAAGGTGAAGTGAATTCCTATAATTTTACATTGGCTTGGCATACACTTTGAATATAAATTCAACTTTCTCATACCAGAAGCAAGACTCAGTCTCCCTTAAAACAGTTTCCATTTCTATACTACACCCAAACCGTTCAAGCTGGTGGCCAGAGGTAAGGCCTCAGAGGCCCCTCTCCCACCTAGCAGGCTGGGCTCCCAGCTTTCCTGACACTTTCTGTAAATGGATCGTTCGGGCATTTGGCAGCAAACTTAAGAGACCCACACGCTGCTCCCTTACTTATACTGCTGGTTGCCATGTTTTCTTGCGCTCTCTCTGCCTGACTCTTCATTCCGGCCCCACGTGACCGAGGGACGAAGGACTGCCTTTTCAACTCATCGTACTCTCCTGCCCAGGATATGTAAGTAACAATTTTTGAGCATGTTTCCTATTGCAGTGCTGCATTAAGTTTGTGCCCTTCCATCTGAAGAGCCACGGGCTTCTCCTGGTTGGGTTTTTCCCTGGAATGCTGGGGAGAACCCAAGGTCGGGCTCTCAGGGCCAGAGCGATGATCAGGCAGGCATAAACTAGGCACAGGTCAGACAAGAGCCACAAGGGCACCTGCCAGTATAAAATTTCCCGTGTAAGGCATTAGGCCTTTCCGATAAAAGTAGTATCCCCTGAAGGGCACATTGGAAAAACCCAAGTCCAGCTCCCCTTCATTTCCCATTAGGGCAGACCTGCTAGCCATTCTGGTACTGGAACCGAAATTTAGCTGGGGGCTTTCAAAACACAAAGTAAGATTCTTTGTGTACATATCATTTTCCTGCCATATTGAAGCTTCTTGAATTCTCATGCTTCTTATGTATCGCTCACAGGATTTGTATAGAGATGTGCATGGAGTAAATTCTTCATAAATGTGCTTTTTAGTGTTAATTGAGATATATTTAATCTCATATTTGTCATTCACTCTACATTCACTCTATATTTCTACCTTCTTATCTTCCTGTGCACAGTCCTTCTCTATGAATGGCCTTGAACTCAGCAAACCATTAACCACCTACAATAATCTCCGTCTTTACATAGAACAAAAATATTTCATCTCATTGGTAATACAAAGTCATACTTAATTCATTAAAACCAGCACCCATAATCACCTAACAAATGCAAAGGGGATAAAATAATCCATTTGAATTGCAACATAGAGAAAATAGTTTATTTGTTGTATTGAAAGTAAACCATATTTTAATTACCACATTTTTAAAAAGTGTTAGAAATGCTTTAAAAAGAAGAAATTTTCACTCTATTTCTATAGGGTTAAATAAATCTTAACTTTATTTACTTTAAGCACAAAGTAAAATAAATTACTGACTACACCATAACTACAAACCTGAGTTTGGTATTTAACATTTCCATAATTTTTTAATAGTCTTACTCTACAAAGAAATATATAGCCTTAATTTGCATCTTTATTTAATTTCTTAGGTGATAGTTAAGAGTATAATCTGATTTTTCATAATCTCCTCCAAAATACCCATCTAGTAGAATGGATTCCCAGTTTTTCTGCTACTTTACCTTCTTGCATAATTTCTCACAAATTCTCCCAAGCATGCTTAGACACACACACATAAACATCCTCATCTTGATTCACTTTCTTGTACTTCTAATACATGTTTCTCCCATTTATGGATCTTCTCTAAGTCACAGCAAAAGGATGAATAGAATATGTAACTGTATATAATCTATTTTAATACATATATTTTTTAGGCATATACTACCTTTTATAATGCATATCAGAGATGTAAATTGAATTCTTCAGTTTTTCTGTTATGGAATCGATCTCTTCTGAGTAGCAATATTTATAGGTGCCTTTTTCTTTTGTCAAATTGGAAGAGTACCATAGATTTATCTAAGTGACCAGTTGAAGCTTTTAACAATAAATAGCCAACGTCCACATTCCCATGGGAATTATTAATACCTTTCACTAGATATTCCCATTGGAACAAAGCAAATAACATCCTACATTGTTGACAACTACGGTGAGGACCATAGTGCTATAGGAGAAAAAGTGAGAGCCATCCAGCCCTTGGGAAGTATATGGAGTAAAATATCTTCTGTGAATTCTGTACAACTGGACCTGCTACTCCAGGGAAAAGGTGTAGAAAAGTACTTTCTTTTCCCTAAATGAGAAATATTTTCACATGGAAATGGAAGGACATACTGTGTCCTTGCAACCTGAGCATGTGCTGATATGGAAGAAAGGATAATTAATTAGAACTTAGAGGACATGGGTTCTTATTCTCAATTCTACCAATAACGGGGAATAAGCTATTAGACAAATCACTTTAACTCTCTGAACCTCACTTTACCCTTGTAAAAATGATTTTTAATATTTCAAGGACCCTGAAAATAGGCAACTATTAAATGACTATCTTTTTATACAATGTTAAACTTTGCCAAATCTTAACATTTTACCATATTCCCTTTATTTTTATTAGGAATAAAACATTGTTAGTGGAAGCATATCATATAACACCCTAAATCAATTTTTCAAAGTTAACCTATAATGTGAGTTTGGTATTTAATATTCCTCTGATTTTTTATAGTTGTATTACATAGGGATGTATCCACAATGAAATAGACAGCCTAATTTGCATACTTATCTAATTTTATACAAGTAGTAGCATCTTCTATGTATTATTTTATAATTTACTATTTTTTCACCTAATAATTTGTTTTTAACAGTTATCAATAGTGATACACATAGTTTTAGTTCATTCATTTTAATGTTATAGGTTTTCCCGTTGTATGAATATAGCACATTGCATATTTGTCCATTTTTTTTTCGATAAGTAAACATCTGGGTTGTTTCCAATTTTCCCAGTTAGCAAAGGTCATTGATGAGCAGGATGACACATGCAAACCACCTGAAGAATATGCAGCTGTTATAGAATTATTAATTGGAGAATACAATGAAAGGCTCTCTGACTTTGAGAATCATGACATCATACTCAAATTAGCATTTTAGCCTCACCTAGTTGATATCACCAAGGCACCTAAAGAACTACAGATAGAATTGATTGAGCTCTCAATAGATGACATTTTTTAAATTTTTATTTCAGAATATTATGAGGGTACAAAGGTTTAGGTTACATATATTGCCTTTGTCCTGCCTGAGTCAGAGCTACAAGTGTGTCCATTCCCCAGACAGTGCACACTGCACCCATTAGGTGTGAATATACCCATCCCCTCTACTCCCTCCCACCTGCCAAATACTCAATGAATGTTACCACCATATGTACACATATGTGTTGGTCAATTAGTATCAATTTGATGGTAAATACATGTAGTGCTTGTTGACATTTTAAAGTCATTGTTTGATGCTAAGAAAAATCCAATCGAAATATGGAAAAATGCAGTAGAAAACCCATGCCTTTGGCAACATGCCTGAAAAATGCTTTCTTGCTTTTCAACCACTTATTGCTGTGAATATATGTTCTCCTACCTAACCGAAACCAAGATGCCCTTAAGGTCACAAATGACTGATACCCATCTAGAGGATCAACTGAGACTGTGGACCTCCATGCTGCAACCAAATATTCAAATGTTTTGCAACCAACAGCAGACACCACAAAGTCATTAAAATGTTAGTTAACTTGAAAATTAACAAATAGTTTTTATTTTTGAGATTAAGTACATAGTAGTTAGATTTTTACAAAATAATGTACATTTTTAAGTATATTTAATTGAAAATTTTTGAATGCAGCCTTATTTGATTATAGCTAAATTAATCTGGCCTTCCAACATGAAACGTTTTTCCACCCCTGGCATAAGGTTTTTCCAAAAGCAGTAACTACATTAAAATATACATTTAGTATGTCTGGTTAAAGTTCCTATAAATAGGTACATTGCAGACATTAGTTATTTTCCAAAGTCATATTTGATGAACACAAGAATTTCACAGTCCATCCTAATGGAGTACTTTTTGAACAGAAGGGCCTAGTTAATAATGTATTTCTTCTACCTTATTTGAAATATGTAGTGGTATGGATGATCCTGATTTTTGTTTTCCAAAACCAAAAACTCTGTATTCCTGTGAAAATTGGCAAAGTAATTAGGTTGAATGTTCAAGAAAAATCAAGGATAGAGAGTTTTAAAGGAAGAAGACCAGACAAATCTAACTTCTTACAATGGGTCGTAGACTTAAAATATTTAACATATTATAGAAAAAAACTACACATGGGGTATCTATAGCTGTTGTTGCTGTCCAGTTAATTGTTGATCACAATGCTGATACCAGGAAAGAAGCAACAGTACAATGCAGGATTGATGAATCACCCAACCCAAAAACCAGGATGATGATGATAAGTTTGCCAGATGAGTTATGTTTAAAAGCACAGTGAACGCATAATGTGAGTAAGATACCTCCACAGAATAATGTGTTGCCTATCTTTATTTTATATCAGCTGGGCCTATATATCACCTATATATCACTCATTCTAGGGTGAGATCACCTTGGAGGAAGTCAGGGTGGTATATAACACTCAGGATCTTAGTCCATTCTTGCCGCTATAACAAAATGCCATAAACTGGGTGGCTTATAAACAATAGGAATTCACTTCTCACAGTTTTGGAGCCTGGGAAGTCCAAAATCAAGGGGCCAGTAGATTTGGTGGCCAATAACTATCCACTTCCTGGTTTATAGACAGCAGTCTTTCTGCTGCAACCTCACATGGCAAAAGAGAAGGAACACTCTAGGGTTGCTTTTATAAGCGCACTAACCACATTTATGAAAGCTTCATCTTCATGAACTAATCACCTCCTAAAGGTTCTACCTTCTGATATCATCAACTTAGTAGTAAGGGTTTCAATATATGAATGGGACATGAAATATTCGGACCATAGCACTGAGAGGGGGAAGAGGACATAAACATTCAGTCCATAGTACTGGGGTCGGGGTGCCATCGTAATTTGCTTCCAGATGATAATGTTCATTGTTCTGAAGTAACTGCCTTTTTGTCTTGTTCTATTTTTATGTAGGTTTATTGGCAAGTGTCCAAACCTTTATGTGCAGTGTTACATAATTATTTTATGGACTTTAAACTGGCTGTCATGTTTTGATATCAACACCATTGTGGAGACAAAACAATAAGAGAATAAATGTTATCGAACATCAAGTGATTTTATAAAGCTTCAAAAATGTAATGTGTGAAGTCCCTCAAGTATTGTGAGAAGGAAAACAATAAAGGTGGATTTAAAAAGTATTACCTTAAACTTCTGTAAAATTATTTTACATGCTGAATTAATCTATGAATAATCAAACAAACTTCTTTGATGTAAAATCTATGAAAAAAGAATATTAATGGGTTTGGTTTTTAGTGCTAAAGCCAAATCTTACAAATTACTTGGAGTATTTTAGACCATAAAAGAAACATATCATTTTAGTTTAGCATATAAGAATATGCACCCAAATTTTTATAAAATTAATTTCATATATTAAATTGTACAATGTTTTATGAAAAATCCTGTCATAGATTTTATGTAGCAAATATAAGCAATTAACTATGAACTATAAAATTATATCAAATATGATTAGAAAAAGCATAATTATATATAAGCTTCTTTATAAATATTTAACAAAAAGCATGCATTGCATTTATTATTTTAAACAAATAATTTTTAAAGACAATGATGGTCACAAGAAAACAGTAAAATCTGTGTATCCACAAGTTTCCACTTGTCTACTCAATTCAACAAATCTAGTCGTATGAGGGAAAACTGGGAAGACAGTCTGGAACTTACATACTGGGTCTTCAGTTTATGAATTGCTGATTTCACCTCTTTGTTTCTCAATGTATAGATAAGGGGGTTTAATATAGGTGTGAAAACTGTAGAAAACACAGAAAAGACTTTGTCCACTGGTAAGTTACTGAAAGGCCAGGCGTAGATGAAGATACAGGGCCCAAAAAAGAGTGTCACCACAGTGATGTGAGCAGTCAGAGTGCTGCGGGCCTTGGCCATGCCTGCTGAGGAATGACGCCGCACAGTAATCAGGATGACCGTATAGGAGATCAGCAAGAGCAAAAATGAAGTCATCCCCATGAGGCCACTGTCCAAAAGCATCAACACTTCAGGAACATAAGTATCTGTACAGGCAAGTTTGATGACCAAAGTAAGGTCACAATAATAACTGTCTACTATGTTTGGGCCACAGAAGGGCAAATTTACAGTGAAAGCTAACTGGCTCAAGGAGTGCATAACCCCAATGACCCAAGAGCTCACCACCAAACCTGTACACTTGCACGAGTTCATAATGGTTGCATAATGGAGAGGTTTACAGATGGCTACATACCTATCATATGCCATGGCTACAAGAAGCACCATCTCACCACCAGCAAACACATGGAGCAAGAATATCTGGGCCATGCAGCCCTCAAAGGAGATGGTCTTGGGCTCATGAAGAAAATCATGGATCATCTTAGGGGTTGCATAAGTGGCCAGAAAAACATCAAGAACAGAAAGATTACTGAGCATAATATACATGGGTGTATGCAGGGCAGGTTCAGAAATCACTGTAAAGACAATGAGCAGGTTGCCCAACACAATGGCAATGTATAAGAAGCTAAAAAACACAAAGAAGAAATACCGGAGCTCCCAGGAACTGCAGAGTCCCAGCAATACGAATTCATCCACTCTAGAATAATTTCCCTGGTCCATGGTCTCAAGCTACAAAAGAAGTACCTACAAAGATAAACACTAATGGATTATTATCAAGAGCAAGAAAAGTAGACCACAATCCTAAAGTGTTGTTTTCAACATTAATTTTAAATGCTCTAGAGTTATCTTATTAGGAAATGTCTTACCTGTAATTTTGACATATATATTCTTCTCTCAACTTTCCTTATTAATGAAGGATAGCTATGCGGCTCAACCATGTATGTCAACAATTCCATTTTATAAATGTATAGGTTAAATCTGATTCTAAACAAATAACATGTATTAATACATTGCAAAGACCAATTAACTCCTGTTAATGCTAAGATAACTCCTATTAATGCTAATGCTAACTCCTGAGATGCTAAGATATCTTGATGCTTGTACAGCATTTCTTAGAGATTTTTAAGAGGCAACATTTACAAGGAAAGTAACTATATTTTTCCCTATATTTTTACTATGGTTCTTTCTACTCTTGCCTTTGTCTTTTCTCTATTACATAACACCTGCAACCACATCATTAAAACTGTTTAATCCATATTGTCTCTGAGATTATGATAACTGTTTTGGTTTGAACTAAAGTCCCTTGCAGCTAATATTGCACCATATGAGAATAAGCAAACTGAGATGGCCCATAGGCCAGTACAAAATATCAATAGATAAGGTGATAATACCCATGAAATACGAAGATCTGATTTAGTTTAGGTCATTAAAAAGTCGATTATGTGAAGATCAACTGTGGTATTTCACTCACCAGTGCAGCAGCCTTCCAAAAGAAGTAATTGTATTCAGGATATAGAATTTGTAGGCTTTCATTAGAACTTCTCTAACCTCATAAGGTAAATTGTTTGAAAAATATCTAACAAAAAATAATGCTGTCTCATTCAGGAAAAATGGTATTATGAACAAAAAATTATGATAATAAACACTAGAGATAATAAATAATTTGCAAATAGGTTGTAAAATAATCCATTTTGCCTGTTTTCACTTCAGCTTCTTTGGAAGGATGCAGAAAAAGCTTCCAAGAAGGTAGAAAATTATCTGATAATTTATTTTTTAGAATTGTGCTTAGAAATGCAAATCTTTTAGCTGACAAGGAGAGTTTTTTGTCTATTTTTGTTTTTGTTTTTTAAGAAAGAAGTTTCTGCCTTTTTATTTTCTGTGTTATAATTAGAAGTGATTAAGTGTCAGACTCTATAAAATATTATTTAAAAAGGGAGTGGTATCAGTTTGCAAAACTATTTAGTTTGAAAGCATTTTTACATGCAATATGTGAGCCTTAAACTGAGGTAAGAAAGAGATAGTTGTCCTCATTTTTCTACATAAGAAAATTGAAACTCAAAAAATTTAACTGATATGTTCAATATTATCTAAAAAGCAAACAACAAATCCAACACTTCATCCCAAGTCCTCAGAGCTCTTTCCACAACCCTTGACCGTAGATTCTCTAATGCAATTCAAAAGACATGGCTTAAGAGTATACAATGAATGGAATCATCCAGATTAGAAAATGAGAGGTTTGGTTTATTCAATATCATTGAATATTACTAGTTGTATTATAAATGAACTTAATAATAGTAGCCCTTTCTAGACAAAAAGGTGGGAGGTGACATATAATTTGTTTTCCAAAATGGTTAATGTTTTTTGTTTAAAATGATAAATTTTGTTTTATAATATATTAGTCTGGAAAGCTTTATTGCCTGATAATATTTGCTACATGGTTTGTTGCTATATTACCTTTTACAAAGTTTCTTCCGAACACCTGAGCATAAAAAATAATAATAATAATCAAATGAGTGACAGTGTATACTGTCACAAAATACCTAAAATGAAACTGCTACAAAGGATTTTTAGATCAATAGTTATCAGTTGGGTGAGTGGAGGCATCCCTCCTAGGGCATTCTCTTGTGGGGAAGGAAATTTTTGTCCAAAAGTAGCATGTATTATTTTAAAAATTGGGAATGAAATTGTTCTTGACCACATCTTTTAATTTGGTCAATCACCTATGAAATGGCAACTGTCTTTTGCTGAAAATGAATGAAAAATTAATGAGATGTGGTCAGGAGAGAAAGAAGAATGCTAGCAATCATCATAGAGAGTGACACTGTATCCCTCTACTGAATGTCATTTTGTCTAGGTGATGGACTGGGCTGGGGTGAACTAAGATAAATGTAAAATGATGTCAGGATGTTTTTGCAGAGTCTCTCCTATTCACTACTTCAGAAGAAAACCCTTAGAATCAGAAGAAAACACCTCAAATTTTACAGAAATTGATCCTTAAAACATTTTCCTATCACACCAAACATCCAATTTTATGCTCCACACCAAAATGGATATAAATATTATGTGGTCAAAGCAAAGGAATTTGAACAAAAGTCCAAATATCATAAGCCATTGCTCTAAGCTTCATTCTCTAGTTAAAGGTCTTATTATCATTTTCCAAAGAGAGAACCCAAGCAAACAGATCATGCAAGTGGTTGACATAAAATATAGAAAACATACCTAATTCAGTTATGTACAGATTTTGAGAAAGTTGAAACAAGTTTTCACTTCTTTCAGATCAAATACTCTTATAAGAGCATTGCATCAGATGTATACATGCTTTTGAGCTGAGCTATCACAACATAATAAATATTGACTTAAGAAAACCTCCTCTTTTCAGCACTCTTTTCCACCCTTTTCCCCTTTTCCCATTTCTCCATTTTATTTAGAACTAAGGATTGAACGGGGACCATGGGAAGATAGATGTGTCCCAGGGAGATTCTTTGTTATTACACATTTGCTGGTTTGTTGAATAAGGAAAATGGCTCAAGTCCAAACAGCCAAACTTTCATCTTCCTTTCAACTCCCAAAGCTCTTCCCCTTGTCTTACCCACACCAATTATATGTGCTATGTTCCAATAGATTTAGGGAAATTTTTA
This sequence comes from Microcebus murinus, assembly GCF_040939455.1. Taxonomy (NCBI): domain Eukaryota; kingdom Metazoa; phylum Chordata; class Mammalia; order Primates; family Cheirogaleidae; genus Microcebus; species Microcebus murinus. The sequence goes on along the minus strand of NC_134109.1, from coordinate 72,442,819 downwards.
CATGTAAAGATTTTTGAAATCCTACATGAAGACTTGAATTGAATCTTTGGTGATATTCTCCACATTGGTGGGAAAAATGAAAAAACTCAGCAAAGAACATCTGATCCCCAACAATTGGAATGTTTAATGAATTCCTTCTTTAATCTTAAATATTAAGTATTATTGATAGAACATCCAATGCAAACATATATGAATTCTTAGCATAAACTCTACTTAATTATAATGTGTTATATGAGGATATCATAATTTGGGTTGATGTGCTAATTTTTCATTTAGAACTTTGCATGTAGGTTTACCAGTGAAATTGACCTGTAGTATTTTTTTTTTACTGTATTTTCCTATGTTTATTATTTTTTTTATTTCAGCATATTACGAGGGTACAAATGTTTAGGTTACATAAATTGCCCTTGCCCCACCCGAGTCAGAGCTTCAAGCGTGTCCATCCCTCAGACAGTGTGCACCACACCCCTCAGGTGTGAATATACCCATCCCCACCTCCCCGCTCCCATCTGCCCCACATCCAAAGAATGTTATTACTATACATGCACTTAAGTGTTGATCAGTTAATACCAATTTGATGGTGAGTTCATGTGGTGCTGGTTTTTCCATTCTTGTGATACTTCACTTAGTAGAATGGGCTCAGGCTTTATTCAGGATAATACAAGAGGTGCTATATTATGATTGTTTTTTGTTGCTGAGTAGAACTCCATGGTATACATATACCACATTTCATTAATCCACCTATGTAGTGATGGGCACTTGGGTTGTTTCTACATCTTTGCAATTGTAAATCGTGCGCTATAAACATTCGGGAGCAGATGTGTTTTCTATAGAATGTCTTTTGTTCTTTTGGGTAGATGCCCAGTAATGGGATTGCTGGATCAAATGATAGTTCTACTTTAAGCTCTTTGAGGTATCTCCATATTACTTTCCATAGAGGTTGTACTAGTTTGAAGTCCCACCAGCAGTGTGTGAGTGTTTCTGGCTCTGCCAACATTTATTGTTTTGGGACATTTTGATAAAGGTCATTCTCACTGGAGGTAAGTGATATCTCACTGTGGTTTTGATTTGCATTTCCCTGATGATTAGAGTTGTTGAGCATTTTTTCACGTTTCTTGGCCATTAGTCTACTTTTTGAAAAGTTTCTGTTCATATACTTTGCCCACTTTTTGAAAGGGTTGTTTGATTTTTTTTCTTGCTGATTTTCCTGAGATCTATATAGATTCTAGTTATCAGCCCTTTATTGGATGTGTAACATGTGAATATTTTCTCCCATTCCGTAGGTTATCTGTTTGCTCTCATGATAGTTTCCTTGGCTTTTTAATTTGATCAGGTCCCATTTGTTTATTTTCGTTGTTACTGTGATTGCCTTTGGGCATAGTAGCCATTCTAACAGGTGTTAGTTGCTATCTCATTGTGGTTATTTTGCATTTACCGGATGATTCATAATGTTGAGCATTTTTTTGAATATCTTTTAGCCATTTGTATATCTTCTTTTGAGAAATGTCTATTCAGGTCCTTTGCCTATTTTTTTTTTTAACTGGTCAGTTGTTTTCTTGTTTTTTAGTTGTTTGTATATTAGTCCCTTATCAGATGTATAGTTTGCAAATGTTTTCTTCTATTCTGTAGGTTGGTTTTTCATTTTTTGATTATGTTATTGGCTGTACAGAAGCTTCTTAGTTTGGTATAATCCCATTTATCTATTTTTGCCTGTGTTTTGGGGATTATGTCAAAAAAATAATTTTCCCAGACTAATGTCATGGATCCTTTTCCCTATGTTTTCAACCAACATGAGTTTTAAAAGGCACAGGTGAGGCAGAGGGCATCTACTTAAGTAACCCTGATGGTGAGCAAGATGATGTGATGTGAGGGAAAGTAACTGTGGCAGCCAGACCTGAGTCCCATGAGATCACCAGCTTCAAAAGTGCTAAGGGCAATGAGACAGTGGCCGTGGCAGCGAGGCTTTTGTCCACTGGAGCACATTACTGGGATCTAGTCTGGAACACAAAGGCTCCAATAGTTTCCCCCAACACCTGTTCCTGTAAGTCTTCTAATAATTTGTATGCATTTCACGCACTGTATTAAGTCTGCTTCATATACCCAGTGATTTCTATTTTCTTCACTGAAGGCCAACCAATATACTTATACTTTGACATAAAGAAAAAAATAGATATAGATATATAATTATGTGAAAACAAGTTTCTAATTGAAGTACTATTTCCAGTCTCAATCTAAAAAGCATTTTCCCTCCTTTAAATTTCCTTTGATGGGTGGTGAGTGAGAAAATGGAGAAAATCTAGCTTTCATTTATGGCTTTCCATTCCTAGTAGAGTTACAAGGTAAAGAGTGAAGATAGGCCAATTAACAACAGGCTTGCAATTAGTAGCTATAAAAAGACTAATAGGTGGTGAAAAAATCTGAAGCTTCCAATTCTAAAACAATTTCTTTTATGAAAAAATTCATTCTTAAGAGATAGTTACAAATGTGAATGAGTATATATCTTCTCCCAATATTAGCATTATAAATTACCAGAGAAAAAAACAAAAATACACATATTGTAGTACATACTACATGTTGGAATTTATTTATTTATTTTACAGAAATCAGAGAGAAAAAATAAAATTTTAATTGAGTTATACTGGCAACAATACAGATAGAATACATTAACCCATGATCCAAGTCACATTTCCAGTCTTGTTTGGGTGTTGGTCCTACTAACTCTGGTGTAACTTGTGCATATTTAACTCACAGTTGTAATCAAGAACATTAAAAATAGTTCACAACCAAAAACTACTATGTTCATTAGAAAAGTAATCTTCATAAAAGAAGTGTATAAACTGAAGGACCATCATATTGCATCATGGGTTTCACTGAAGCCTGAGAATACATGTAAGCTGTTCACATGAATCAGATTTCCATAGCTGTTTTCATCTCTCTGTTTTTCAATCTGAGTACATACATCCAAAAATCATCATGCAACATAGTGTCAGGGAAGAAATAGGGAGAGAAAAGGGTTACTCCAGCTGTCTCTCTCATCAACTTTGCTTTAACTGAAAGGGAGTCACTAGTATTTTTTTTTTTTTTTAGAGTTTGAAAAACTTGTATAAGATAGACAAATGGCCAATAAACATATGAAAAAATGTTCAACATCACTAATCTCAGGGAAATGCAAATTAAAACCACAATGAAATACCATTGTCAGAATCATCATGATTTAAAAGGCAAAAGCAATAAATGTTGGCATGGCTGCAATGAAAAGGGAATGTTTACACACTGTTGGTGGAAATGTGAACTTGTACAACCACTATGGAAAGCAGTATGGAGTTCTGCAGTATGGAGTATGGAGTTCTCAAAGAACTGCAAGTAGACTTACCATTCTACCAAGCAATCCCACTACTGGGTATCCACCCAAAGGAAAAGAAGCTATTTTATTAAAAAAACAAAACAAAAGAAAACAAGAAACACCCGAATGTTTATCACAGCACAATTGACAATTGCAAAGATATAAAAGCAACCTAAGTTGACTGATAAATGCATAAAGAAAATGTGGTGTTTAGACATAAATACAGATATAGTAATACACCATGGAGTATTACTAAGCCATAAAAAGCAGTGAAATAATGTCTTGAGCAGCAACTTGAGTGGAACTGGAGGCCATTATCCTAAGTGAAGTATCTCAGAAATGGAAAAACAGATACCACATGCTCTCACTCATAAATGGTATCTAAATGAAGGATATATATAGCCATAAAGACTTCTAATGGACACTTGAAACTAAGAAGGAGAGAGAGTGGGAAAGAGGTGAGGGATAAAGATCTACCTATCATGTACAATGTACACTATTCTGGTAATGGATACACTGAAAGCCATGACTTCAACATGATACAATTCACCCACGTAACCAAAAACACTTTTACCTCCTAAATTTTTTTAAATGAAAAAAAAAAGAGAGATACCTATTGCCAAGGTAGGTATATCTCACAAATCCAAATTAGTTGAGTATTAGAAACAAAAAAAGAAAACTATACTTTGATAGAATAAATGAAGAAGAAATTTGGGGAAAAAAAGAGTCTGAATATGATCAAATAGTAGCATCTTATCAAGAACTTCTTCCATTTGGCAACAGATTCCAGGGATCACATCATCCTTAGCCCTTCTTAATGTAGAAAAATACTTCACATAAGAGTTCATATCATACAAAACTTTGTCTGTCCATCTACTAATCTGTCCCATCTATCTATCTCTTCACCTTATTGATATGAGGGTCCAACATGACCATGCTTATTCTGACACAAACTGTACTGAAAATCCATCCTAAAATCAATTAATGAATTTAATACTTATTCCTTGTAATAAAGCAATAGCATAATGATTAAACAAAATTTAAATTTTCTCTTCATTAATAAAAGTTGCAAGCAGAGAGGAAAACATGTTTCTAGAAGTTTGAATTAATGTAAAAACCCATGTAATTTTTCTAGCAGAAGCCACTGTTAATTTTCCAAATTAATCCTGATACACATTAATTTTATACACACATATCTAGACATGGATATTTAAAACATATAAAATAAAAATGTACCTTCAAATTAAACAATGCAACTCTTAGCTCAAGAGCATATCAAGCTCTTAAACAAAGATATTCAGAGTTGATCACCTAGAATGATATAATGATTAATATTTATTGATGACAACTATATGCTTTATATGATTTACATCCTCTATCCCTCAAACAACTCCATGATGTATGTAGCATTATAATCTCAGATGTAGAAACTAAGGCTAACAGATGTTAAGTATCTTGCCCAAGTTTACACCACTAACAGTAGAACTGACATCAAACACAGATAAAAAGATACCACAATCTAAGACTTTTATCCCTACACTCAAGGTGGGCCTAGGTTCTGTGGAGCCTAAGACTCAATCTGATGGGACCTCTTTAAGAACAAAAACAAAACACAAATTATTAATAAAAGTTTGTTTAGGCCCATTACAAGATCTTGGAGGAAACCCATGCAAGGGAGGAGTTCTAAGCCTAAAGCTTTCCTAGCTTTGTGATAAATCCACCGTTAAACTATATATTATAGTATTCTGAAATTTTCCTTAAACATTTTTAGAAGCAAACATAATTTACAGTTTTTATGGCCATTACATATATCCAATTCCTTCGCATATTAAAATTTACATTTTATATATACCTGATTTTTAAATAGCTTTTCTTTGCCCGCATTCAATTATTCTGCTTAATTTTACATGACTTTCTACAATTGGCTTTTTATAATTTGAAAAACTCATAGGTTTGGTATTGCCAAGCTTCATGGTTCCCCAAACACCCAAAGAAAGATGAAGTTGCTTATCAACGTGCTCTTCTTATAAATCTTCCCTATCTCCACACTCCTTCAATTCTGTTATTAGAATAGTGCAGAACATTTAAAACTACCCTCGACCTGTTATGGTTATATTAACTGGTTTCTGCTAATGTAGCATGCTTTGCAAAATGTCATTTCTGACTCTGCCTACCGTGGTGGCAAATGGTACCATCCTGACTGCTGCTTATGAATGAGTCTGTGGCCATGTCACACACTCACCCTTGGTCAAAGAGTGTCAGCAGCTGTGGAGGAAATATGGTGATAAAACCATTCATCGTAAGTCCTGAGATTTTTAAGTGTTTCTATGACACGCAGAGATATCTTGAATGTTGACTCCTCATGATGAGCTACAAGAGGAATTGGTAGGTTATTCCCTTTATACATGGAAGTACTCTAAAGGCATTCTGTAGTCCCTTTCATTCTCAGCTACAGAGATTTCCTATCAATCCAACTATTCAATCTCATTGTTGACTAGCCTTAAAGAGTTGTCTGCAAATGAGTTACATCATTGAGGGTTTTTTGGCAAATGTTATTGAATTCTAGAATTCTCCACAATAGCACTGAAGATGGACAGCATCCCTTCCAGAATACTTCACAGTATTATACTGCAAAACAGGCTTAATTTTGAAAATATTCCCCAGACAAATAAATACGTTAAGTAAAAGAATTATTTGGGATATTTCTAAAATACTAACTAAAATGTTTTATATAAATAAGGTCCTTGAATCCAAACATATTTGCACATATAACTGCAATCAAGAGAAAGTTCACACACGCAATCTAAATTGGCCCAATTTGTATAACTATTTAAAATAGAATTATGCTATCATTTTGTTGATATAAACATGTATTATTTTCACATTAATACTATAGATATTTTTATTCAATAATTTTAAAACAACACAAGTTTTAAAGACAATATTACATACCTTTATACTTGTAAATTTTGTTTTCTTATTTTTTAATACATTAATGAAGAAAAAACACACTGATGAAGAAAAAATACATTCCTCTTATAGTCTGACTTAAAATAAAAAGTTAGGAATTTTCTTTTCTTAATTATCTCTCATGAATGATAATTAATACATATATAATTCTTTGTTTTCTCCATTTACCCAATCATGCCAGAAGATAACAGTTTGATATTTATTAAATACTGTCATTACAACATATCTTTTCCTTTGGGAGAGAAGATATTTCATCAATATCATTTAGTAAATTCTAAATAACAGTTAATTCATTAATGTATGCCAATATTTAAACAAGATGATTTGCAAACAAGGTACCCAAAAGAATTATTTCTCATGACTTTTAATACTTACAATTCCAGTGTCTATCAGCAGGTGGTAGTGATACTTTAAGGACATTAAAGCTAATACTGAACTTAGAATTCTTATTTATAACAGTAACAAAACCTATTTGTGTACAAAAACATGCTTACTTCATTGAGAGTGTATTGCTAAGCACAAATTTCTTATTTTTCACCTAAATATTTAAAGAAAAAAGTAAATTTAATCAACTCCATAAATTCATTTATCATAAGATGTATCTCTTAATTCTAGTCTTAACCTCCCAGGAATTAAGCTACCGTGGTGTCTGCATGAAACAAAGTATACTGTTTTGCAACTCATTTCATAATATTTTCTGATGTGCAAAATTCTCCAGCCTCTGTACTTATTCTGCTTTATCAAAAGCAGTATCATGGCTGTATTGCTCTACTAATGAGCTAAAACTGATTTGTGGAGATTCTGACACTTATAGGATTTTCTTGGACCTCGTTCAAATTTTTAATAAAATATATCCAGGATTTTCTTTACTAGAAGAGACCATGAATTGGTTTAAATGTTAAGTAGGAGTGGCTCTGGGAAGTATGTATTAATAGAAAATCATTGCTTTTCTGTCAGAGGCTAAACTCCTACAGCAGTATAAAAATTCCTAAGTATTATGGAGATCTTACTAATTTGTCGTATTTTAGACGCAACTCACTGAGTAACTCAGTTGCTAACTAATTGTCATCATCTCCTAGTTCTCCTTTAATCTATATTTTCTATTATTCTTTGTTCCTATTTTCCAATGAATTGATTGCTATTATTAAATGTCTTAACAATCACTCCTTATATTTGTATAGATAGTCTTTGTTTCTGGAAAAAATCATTTCCATTAAATTGCTTTTCTGAAATTTCAAATATTAATATATTTTGAGCACATTCATGAGAATAATATTAAAATGCACCTACCCATGTTCTCACCAATTTTTGGAAATCACAATTTGATAAGAACTCCACAAATCAGAGCTTAGCACAGCACTGTGATCAATGCTGCATCACAAAAACTGTGATACTTAATGCCTAGGAAGTTAAAACTAGAAGCTAACTAGAACTAGAAGTTAAAACTAAAAATGATGAGAAGGGGTTGCCTTGTTAACATTTAGAAACCTATTCTTCAGTTTCTTCATGGCTGTCTTTACTTCTTGATTCCTCAAGGTATAGATTGCTGGGTTCAGAATGGGAGTGAAGATGGTATAAAACACAGACAGTATCTTGTCGACTAGAAAGCTGCTTAGTGGCCACATGTAGATGAAGATGCATGGTCCAAAGAACAGGAAGACAACAATGAAGTGAGCTGTACATGTAGAAAGGGCCTTTGATGATCCTCTGGAATGATGCTTGATAGTCACCAGGACAATAACATAAGAATTGAATAAAAGAATAAAGCAGGACAAAGCAATTATGCCACTTGTTGAGATCATAAAGAGGCCCAGAACGTAAGTGTCCACACAAGCCAGCTGGAACACCACAGGAAGGTCACAGAAAAAGCTGTCCACTTTATTGGGACCACAGAATGGCAACGTGAGGGCAAATATGACCTGGCTCATTGAATGCATAATTCCCACAATCCAGGAAGCCACCACAAGTGCAACACACACCCGTGGACTAATGATTGAAGCATAGCGTAGGGGCTTGCATATTGCAATATACCTATCAAAAGACATAGCCATGAGTAAGATAATCTCAGTGCCAGTGAAAAGGTGCAGAAAGAATATCTGGGTAATGCAGCCATTGAAAGAGATGGTTTTGTGACCAGTTAGGTAGTCTGTAATCATCTTGGGGGTGGCAAAGGAAGCAAGAGACATATCAATGATGGAAAGGTTGGTGAGCAGAAAATACATAGGAGAATGTAGGTGAGAGTCAACTATAACTGTGATTACTATGAGGCTATTACCCACCATTGTTGCCACATAAAACAATGAAAACACCATAAAGAAAAATATCTGTAGTTCCCAGGAATTAGAAAGCCCCAGCAAAACAAATTCAGATACAGTAGACTTATTGGCCACATCCATTGTCTTGATTCCAAGGTAGAAGCCTGTATCAAAAAATGATAAGAAGAATCATTAAGGGGGGAAAGTATGATTCAGTTGAAGCAAGGGCTTTATTTCCAAGAATCTACTTTCATAGACTTTTTTCTCTATGAAAATTAACTATTCTTTTCATTCTTCTCATTTGGTATATAAAGGAAATTATAGAATATTAGAGATTATGACAAAATACCTCTTAAATCACAGGTATTGAAAAATAACACTTTCTTTGCTGGTTTTATATGGGAATCTAACTGAGATAATATTATTCTGAAGAGACCTCCCTACCTACCTATTTGTCCATCCATTCATCTATATAATCATAAAGATAATAGTTAATATTTAGTAAGCACTTTATGTTGACAATGTGTTAAACACACATATATACACACACGTACACACACACACACACACACACACACACACCTGTTTAGTTATTTATAATTCACCCATAAATATATCCTTACTGAAAAAACATATATAAATTATATTATATATAAAGCTCTTATATCACATTTAAGGCTCTTAAACAACATTATAGTGATGTTAAAATGAAGAGTTGTAGAACTCTTGTAAATTTCCAGAGAACTGTTAGCATATTCACAGATAAAAGTTTTCTATCTGAGACCCAGAAGAAACACATAGGAAATTAGTTTTGCATATATTCATACAGTGAAGAAGGCTGGTTTATTATTAAATTTACTACAATATAGTCATATAGCCAAAGGAAAGCCATTTAACTTTTTTTGGTCATAATTTGTTTCATTAAAATATGAGTCGGTTTCTCCTACAACTATTTGTAATTCTACAATTTAAAATTTTACCCTATATCCTAAATAACAAATCACATCACTTTTATGGGAAGGCACTCAAACATCAATCTCTTTCATCCTAACATCTTTTTCATTGTTAACATAGGCAAACTATTGTACTGCTCTTGGATCCATGGAATAGGGGTTAGGAAATGGGAGTGGGAGTAGGGAGGGAAAACATTTCAAATCTTTCTGTAGGAATCATTTGTAAAACATCTTTACTTACCAGATCTATGGAAGAATTTGAGCTTTGGATTATTAAGAGTGCTAAGTAGTTTTCTGACAGAAAGTATAGGTCAATTTAAATATAAATAAATGATCTAGTTAAATCATTAGTTGTTTAGCAGCTGTAGATAACATGGTTGTAGGCACTTGGGAATTGACCAAGAAATCATCTTGCAATGGGATTTATTAAACAACAAAGATGGTATTATTGAGTTCACAAAGGAAAGATATTTCAAAAATCTTATGAGAACCCACAATGATTGTTTTCACATGGACCTGAGAGATTCAGGGAATAGAAGTTGAGAAAGTAATCATTTCAAAAGGCAACAGGAAATAGTCTTGTCAACTAATTTTAATAAGCACCCTTGGTTCTCTAACCCTGTACTAGAGGCAGTAGAGAACAAAATCCAAAACACTCAACTGTAGACCAAGCAGAGACCCCCTCTGAGGGGCCTCCCAGACCCCCAAGCATGAAAATAAAGGAAAATTATGAGTTCCTTCAGGGGGAGTTTCAGGACACCTGTCTTGCCTTTAAAAGTGAATGGGCAAACTAATGAGAACAATGGCACTCCAAGCCAGACATAGGAGGTGTTTTTCTTCCCTATGGAAGCTGATAGATGGCATCTTAACATGTTCCTGGGTTGTTTTTTAGAAACCCCCATGGATGGAAAATGCAGCTAAGGGGAAATTGAGAACTTGAACTCTTATTGACATTCTTTGTTCTAAATGTCCCCATGTGGGGCCTGTCACATCCATCTTAACATTCCTTTCTGCTCTGAATTCACCTGTGCCACACCTACTTCAGGATATCCTGCCTTTTGGGGAGGGGCCTGCCTGAAGTGCATCCCTGCCTTTAAAGAAACCAAACTTGTAAGACATGGGGGAGTTCAAGTTTTAAGTATTTGCTGCTTGTTCTCCTTGCATGGCACCCTGAAAATAAAAATGCTTCTTTCTGCTGCTGCAGCTGTAGCCTCCAGTGCCTGGCCTTATGTCACTGGGTGAGTGGAATCCAGTTTGGTTCAATGACAACCTCTGCTTCAAAGTTGCAAGTTCTTTGGAGATATTGAACACCTATAAATAAAGCAATTGGTGAAAATGCAAACAAATAAATCTAGAGTTTGACTGATTTTCAGAGATCATGGGTGAACTGGACTTTAGTTAAAAGACAAATTATCATGTGCTGAACCAATCAAGAACATGTTCTTGCAAGAGATACATCATGAAATTAGCCTATAATGAAAATTAAAATTTTGATTGACAGAAGAAAAAGAATGCTTGTGGGACACAAACAGTGCAACTTATTTGCAGTGGAGCAAGATACTTAGCAGTTTGGAAGAAAAGAATGCCACTCTAGAACAGTTAACTTAATATAAAAGATGACAAGCGGCCATTGTAAGATTGTAGTCAGAGTTGTGATGATTTGACAATAGTACTTTTTAAGTGTAATAGAGGCAAAGGTATGAAAAAGAGCAAAATGTTTTACAAATTGTCTCTTTAAAACTCCTCACCATTTTTGGGAATTAAAACCTGCATTCTTGCCCAAGGCCAATAATCAAAGAAGCAGAAAAATGTTCTTTGTTCTTTGTTTTCTAGTATCTTAAACCACAGGAGATAGCTCAATAGCATTATCTGGACAAAGATCATAAGATCATCTTTACTGGCAACAAGGTGGACGAAAACCACCAACTATAGTTAAACAGCAATAGCCTAAAGCCAAAAACCCCCCTGAGACCTGTATTTCTGCTTAAAGGGGAGATGATGGTTCTTTAAGATGAGAGTCTGCCATCCTCCTCATTTGATGGCAAATTAATAAACTTTTCTTTTCTTTTTTCACACCTTGTCCTCATTCTTCATTCAGCCTTGGGGACAAGTACTAAACTTTCAGTAACATAAGGATTTATTTAGCCAGTTCAGAGAAGAGGGAAATTTAAGGCAGGGTATTATTAAATCTAATAGACATAAGGTGATAACTTTGACTAAGATACCAGCAATGTGAATGTGATTATGATTAATAAAATGATATTTCTAAGTAACTTTCATTATGAATATTTTTTTTTTTTTGAGACAGAGTCTCACTTTGTTGCACAGGCTAGAGTGAGTGCCGTGGCGTCAGCCTAGCTCACAGCAACCTCAAACTCCTGGGCTCAAGCAATCCTTCTGCCTCAGCCTCCCGAGTAGCTGGGACTACAGGCATGCGCCACCATGTCCGGCTAATTTTATATATATATATATATATTAGTTGGCCAATTAATTTCTTTCTATTTATAGTAGAGACGGGGTCTTGCTCTTGCTCAGGCTGGTTTCGAACTCCTGACCTCGAGCAATCCGCCCGCCTCGGCCTCCCAGAGTGCTAGGATTACAGGCTTGAGCCACCGCGCCCGGCCCATTATGAATATTTTTATTTATTGAATACTATCAATATGACTATTATCTGGTAGAAATCTGTGTTGTGCACTGCATTTTTAAAAATCAAAATTGGCTACTTTTTTTAAATGGTCCACCCCTTCAGGGACCTTCCTGTGCTGTGGAGGAGTATAACTCTCACTTCATTTGCCAGAGACTTGGATGCATGACTTACTTTGTTCATTGTAATATAAACAGAAGTATCATATGCTCCAGCATTGTTATTTTCCATCTCCTGGGTCCCAGAATAAATAGAATAAATACAAAAAGACATTAAGAGACAGAGACAGTGATACAGAAAGAGAGAGAGAAAGAGAGACTATGTTCATGGATAGAAAGATACAATATTGTTACAATGGCAATTACCTCCTAGTTGTTCTATGCATTAAACATCATGCTAATCAATATCTCAGCAAGATTTTTGTAGAAATAAACAAATTTTTTAAATCCAAAATTTATAAGGAATTGCAAAGAGAATAAAATCACCAAAGAAATTTGTTAGAAGAAAAAATTTGTTAGACTTATGCTGTTTTCAGCCCTTAACATAAAGCAGTAGTAATCAACATAGTGTTATATTTGCCTAAGTGTATACAAGTAGATGAATGGAATAGAATGAAGGGTCCAAAAAATATATATATGTTGTCAAAATAACTCAGCGGGAAAGAATTGCCTTTTCAACAAATGGTGTTAGAATTATTAGATATTTATATGCAAACATAAATATATATGTAATCTCAATACTTATATAAATAAGGACAATTCTTATCCTATACCTTATATAAAAATTAATTTCAAATGAATATGGACCTAAATTTAAGACATAAACTATAAAAGTCCTAGAATAAACTATAGAGGAAAGTCTTTGTGGCCTAAAGTTAGGTAAAAATTTCTAAGAGACAAAAAGAAAAGAAAACAATTAAAAATTTGATAACTTGGGCTAAATCAAAATTTAAAACTTCTGCTCTTTAAATGATACTGTTCAGTAAATGAAAAACAATGTTACTGACTAGAAGAAAATATTTGTATCAAGAATGCAATGAAAGCTCTCATATTTTTGTCAGAAACACAACATGGTACAACCATTTTGGAAAACAGCTTGACAATTTACATAAAGTAAAATATACAATTACCATACAACCAAGTAAAAATTCTCTTAGATATTTATGCAAAGGAAATGCAAGCTTAGGTCCACGAAAACCTAAATGTGAATGTTCATAGCAACTTTGTTCATAATAGTCTAAAAGTAGAAAAAAACAAAAACACATATGTATCGGCTGGTGGATAAATTGTTGTATACTCATATAATGAAATACTACTCATCTATTAAAAAGAAAAACTTACTGACACTACAAAAATATGAATGAATCTCAACTTTATACTAATGAAGGTTTCTTATTCTCAGCACTATTGCCATTTTGGAGCAGACAATTGCTTGTTGTAGAGGATGGTCCTGTGCATTGTAAAATGTTATGCAGCATCCTTGGCATCTACCCAATAGATGCCTGTAACACCTCTTACCCTGTCTAAGTCATGACAATCAAAAATATTTCCAGAAATTGCCAAATGTTCCCTCGGAGGCTATGTCACTTCTAGTTGAGAAGAACAGGCAGGGGCTGTCTATGTGGGTAGAATATAAATATTAGTAATTGAGTCCAAGCACAGATTATGATGGATTGGAAATAATAACCAGAATATTTTGCATCTCCTTCAAATCTTTGAATCTTTGTTGCCTTATAACACTTTTTATTGTTTTGACCAATAGAATATGGCTAAAATACTGGGAGAGTTACAGAGCTGAGCCCTTAAGAGACCTGTAGCTTTTACTTCCACACTCTTGAGACACGGCCCTTAATCAAAGAACTCAGGCTAAACTACTGAATGATGAGATACCAGGTCCAAATAGGGAGTACAGGCCAGTCCCCAGCCATTTTATCCACTCCAGGTGAAGTACCAGATATGTTAGGGAAACCATCCTGGAAGTTTCAGCACCAGCCAAGCTCCCAAAATATGCAGCTTCATGATTCTCTCCTGTAGACTCTGGAGTGGAGTAAGCTGCATCTTTCTATTGTCAAAGTGGTTAAACTCAGAATTTCAGTTTTCAGAATGTCCTACCCTGCATGATTTTGTATTGGAGTTGTCTAAAAATAAATTTGTTTGGAATTCGAGAGGCAGCAGAAAGCAGCAGCCATTACTCTCTGATCATTGTTACACGGATGCAGAGCTACCAACAGCTTCCAGCTTTGTTTTGCTCTCTGCCGCTCCATTCTGTATCCAACTTTTTCCTCGCTGCTGAATTTGAGGATCAACAGTAGCCTCAGGCTGCAGATACATAAAAGTAACAGCTTCACATAAATTTTTCTAACAGCTCCCCTTTCATGACCTCTACTTTGTTGGCTAGATGGGTTTGGTTTCTCAGATTAACTGGTTAGTGCTGTCTCTGATCCTATGGCTCTCTTTTTCATATCTTCGCTTTGCCAAATCCCTGCACAATTGTTCAAGGCCTAATATCTATGGTAAATGCCTTATCCCATAGTGCATAGTAGCTCTTCCTTCCCAAGTTGAACTCTATTTCCAAACCTAAGTCAAAACTAGCAATGCTCTATCCAGGGTAATACGAGAAGTGCTAGATCACCATTGTTTCTTGTGGCTGGGTAGAACTCCATGGTATACATATTGCTGAAATTAAAAAAAAAAAAAAACTAACAATGAAGATATATTCAAAGAAGTTTTGATTTTATACCTGACACTTCAGCATTTAATTATATTATCCCTTCTTATTTCCCTTTCCTTAGATATAAATTATGAATACACACACACACATTTAAATGCCCCTCCATGAGAGTTAGATCATTTTACATTTCTTCTGGCATTACCTACATATAGCATCTTCTCCAGTAGGTTTTCAAACTGTTACAATTTTTCTGTCTGATAGAAATGATTTTATGACATTATAGGTGATAAGTGGGATCTCAATGAAATGTTAACATATTTTCTTATCAGAAAGAGTTTGAGCATATTTTATATAGTTAATAGCCATGTGCACATCTTTTTCTATTTTTTCAAGATGGTTGGTCTATTTTTTCTCTAATTTAGCAGCTCTTTATGTATTAACATACCAAAGCTTTGTTTTGTATCTCTCATTGCAAATGAGGAAATTGAGACTCAAAATGATAGTGTGGTAATGCACTCAGTGTAATATAATAAAGTCTTGCACAGTGAGGTAAACTCAGGCTTCCAAATCTGAGATCAAGTGTTCTTTATATTACACCAGAGGCACATGATGTAGGTTTAGCAAATTATTTCTTTTTACCTTATGAATACAAACTGAGCACAATATAAGTGTACAAAACTTTTGTTAATAGAGAAATATTTAAATAGGGCTGCTATCTAAATTGTATTGGTTGATATTCTGATTTTGAAGTGTTATTAAAAATTTGATCATCACTTAATATCCATTATAGAGTTAGAATTTATAAACCAGATTTTTTTTCACTTTTTATTTCTCTTTTCTTCCATTAGTCCATAATAATTCAAGTGAACGCTATAAAATGTAAAGTCTCAAATATTCATTTTATTATTTACTGCATTGATTTTTATACAAATAGGGAGGCACAGGCCTTATCCTCATTTATTTATAGAGTAACTTAAAGAAAGATAACACTTGCAGCCCCAAAAGTCAACCAATAAATCTTATTTATCTTATCTTTGCTGTAGTCCAAGATAAAGGTAATTTCTTGACTCTTCCCCATCCCATCATACCCATGCCCTGTATATAAAGCACTGATGAGCAATCACACATTCTGTAATCTGTCTTTAACTATGGCCAAACCAACTTGAATGTTTTAATAACTCCCACTGCAACTTGAACATTTGCTTCTTCCCCAAGAAGCAGCTGGTCTTTTTCTTGCCATATGATTCATAAAATCAATTCATATCAATTCAGGCATTATAAATATAAAGGTCTCAAAGATTGCGAGTCTCCTTTCCCCAGAAATTAGGTATGGGATTCATCTAAATTCACTCTGGAGCAATTGTCACTGCTTTCAGGAGCTAGTTGAGTATTAGAGTATTATTATGTTTGTGGAAAGGACCTTAAAATCATCTAGATCAATCCACTTATTTTACATATGAAGAATTGGAGGCACTAATTGACTTAGTAAATTACCCAATTGCACACTCCTAGGACAAGATTTGAATCCACAATTTCTGAGGTCCCAGATCACTGCTATTTCTGGTACACCAATTTAAGTGACAGCTGTGCTGGAGACAGTGATTTTTGTTGTTGTGTCGAAACAGAGTCTCGAGTAGCTGGGACTACATGGCATCTTCCACCATGCCCAGCTAATATTTTTTTATTAATAATTTTAGTAGAGATGGGGTCTTGTTCTTGTTCAGGCTGGTCTCGAACTCCTGAGCTCAAGCAATCCTCCTGCCTCAGCCTCGAAGAGTGCTAGGATTACAGGCGTGAGCCACCACACCTGGCCTAGATAGTTATTTTAATGTCAGGTAGGGGGGAGCAAAAGAAATCTAAAAGTTTCTGGAATGGGTAAAACCAGAAGAACAATATGGAGATAGAAAAAAGGGCACCAAACTTCAGAACAGAAAGCCAAGGGCAGTAGTTAGTTGCATGAGTAAATTGGGTTAGTCTTAGAACAATCTGTGTAGAATGTATAGTTACAACAGAGTTTTGAGAAAGAAAAGAGAAAAAAAACAGTTGGTTTAGTGGCAAGATGAAAAGGTTTTTATTATGAATTTTAGGTACACATCCTTTCAATTGGCTTTCAGTGCGCTTTGTAAAATCTTCTCAGATCTCAGTGAGAGGGAATTCCCTAATCAGTTTAGTTCCAACTTTTGAAGCACATTATGTTATGTAACTTCTTTTAAGTTCATTAGCGTCTTCCTTTTTTACATAAACCTGTCTTGCTTATGTTCCCTGTGAATTCTGGAAACAGGAAGAGTTTTCTGTTTCAAACAGGTTTGTTGAAAACTGATAAATTTCAACAGTTACAAAATACCTGGCTTCTGGCAGCATGGTATTTATGTCTTTCTATTTAAAATTCACTTGGCAATATACGGGTCCTACAGGCTCTAACCAGGACATGTTCATCAGCCTTTGAAAACTGTATGGCATATGGTGACACAAAACAAAGGCCATTCATAATATCCGCATGACCATACGGAAAAACTAAGAATTAGAGGCTATTTCACTTTTTTCACCGTCTTTTGTCTCTGTGTCCTTTATTCTTCTGGGACTGCAGCCAATTCTGTCTGTCTGCGTCTTATGTATATGTTCTGTGTGTCATCTCCTGTCCTGTTATTGGACCATGACATAAAGTACAGCCAGTTCAATTTATGAATATGGTTAATGGTTACTGGAGAAATCTATAATGAATTAATATTAATGAAAAAATAAAAATAAAGGTATTTATATGACTCTCTGAACATTATAAACCTGTTGTCCTCCCACCTTCTCAACCCTGGTAAAGAGAACAAGTTTCTTAAATTGGGTCATTCATATTTCATTCTGATCAACAGCCTATGGTGGGCTGATCAGGCTAAGAAACACAGTATAGTTTTTCCTGTATCAAGCTACAAATTTTGTGTGCTTATTCAGCATCTTAATATATACACTTGCTAGAATTATAGCCAAATAAATGTCATGGGTCCCCTTATATGAAAATTTGCACGTGCTCTAAAATAAGGCCATCAGTTCCAAGCTTTAGGAAAGCAAAGGGGAAATTTACAATGTCCAGATAGGTGGCATAGGCACCAATCTAAGAAAATTTGAGTAAAGGAGTACTGAGTCCCCATTTTAATCCCTCCATTGATGCGGTCCCCTGCCTCTCTGCTTCATATTCTCTACTGACAGTCACTTACCTGAGCCTGCTCTTTAATCTTTCCTTATTATAGCCATAGAGAAGAAACTTCACACTGACTGCCAGCAGTTCATTGTAAAAGATGAATCTAGGAAACAATTTAAAGGAATATTGAACCTAATTTCATGATACTATGTCTTCATCTCCAATAGCCATCAGCCTAATCAAAACTGTCTATAGCATGGTTCTATAGTATTTAATTTCTATCTTCACTTTTTCTTCTTCAATTAATAAGATTTTTTTGTTCTCCATTTACCTTCATTGAGGTTAAACAGTTTTACAAGTTGATCTTTAATTATGGTCTAATAAAAGAAACTAGGAGTAAATGTAGAGAGATGTAAAAATACTTCATATTGTTCTGAATATCCAATGTACACACCTCAATAAAGAAAATTGAGATTTGGCTCAGATTGGTTGAGCTTTAAGCACAGAGTCTTCAGCACCAAATTAGTTCCCAGCATCAACGTCCCTTTAGTCATATTTCTTCTCCCTGTAGCAAATCCATGGCTCCTGCTTAAAAACTGTTTTGCCCTGCTCCTCTTGGAAGCTGAGAGGCTATCAGCAAGTGGTCTTCCACGTGAGATGCAGCTGTGGATTTGTGAAACTTCATCATAGGAAACTTCACAAAGAAAGAACCTGTTTGACGTCCGTTTTTTCTGGTCAGTTATCACTTTGTTCCACTCTTCTTCCAGAAAACCTATTTTTAAAATGATGTTACAGTGTTTGCTTCAAAAAATTTCAATGGTTTTAGAACCAAGACATAGTATAGTTTTATTATGTCACCCTTCACGGTTGAATCTAAGCTCTGCCTCTTTAAGGAAATCTCTCTGATTCTTTTATGGATTCCATTTTACTTTCTTTTCTTTTTTCCAGAGCTTTTATTTCCTACATCATTAATGTGATCCCTTGCATTATACTGTTACCTAAACAATTCGTAAGTCTATGTCTTTTCTTCTTTTAATTGACAAGCATTCTGAGAGCAGACTTTCCCCTTGTTTTTGTTGTTTTGCCATTGTAAATTTGTTTGCTAATGTGCTTTGTTATTTTTTGCTTTGTTTTTAGTATCTGCTACAGCAACAGTTAGAAGTAGTGACTTGTTACACTTTTTGAAGTATAGTAATTATCTTTTTCTAAATAAATATCCCTTTTCATATTCCTCTCATTACCATTCTACTATTCTTTGAAAATATAATATCATATTAATCATAGAAATGTTGAAGTGGAAAGAATTCCAGAGATAATCAAATGTTACTGACAAAGTCTGTCATTGACTATGAGACCTTATGCAAATCTCTGATTTCATTAGATCCTCTGTGAGGTCCTTTCACGCTCTAATATTCTAGTCTGTAGGACTTGTGATTTCCAATTCATTTTGTCTCATGTTAGTTTAAATATAAAATTTCCTAAAAGCCGATTTCTGGGAGGGGGATTGAGAGGGTCTCAAATAGGAAAAGGGTGGCAAGGAGGTAAAGGAAAGGGAAGATGATGAGATTTCCATTACTATATAAAAGACCATTAAAATAGAACCACACCTTGGGTCTGTGGTCATCAGAAATGCAGTCACCAGGCCTTTGCCTACCAGGCTTCTACAGAAAAAGAAAGATGCAGAAAGGCATTTTCTAGCTTTTGCTATGCTTTTGATGCTTACAATGGCCATAGTCTCTAAAAACAGGCCATGATCCCTTGTTTTCTAGCACAGAAAAGAGCAAACATATCAAGAGATATGTTACACATTCATGGTGTATTGAAAAGTGGAAAACGTATTGACTGAGTAGGAAATCAAGGAGACTCCATCATTCTGTTAGTTCAGAGTCTATAGAAAACAGAACCCTGGTGTCATATCCTTGAAATGATTCTACAGAAGCAGAAGGTCAGTCACCACATGACTGTTCAATGACACTGAGCTTTGAGAGGAAATGCCCTGTGAAGCTTCTGAAGAGGCATGAAAACAAACTTCTTCAGGGTGGAAATTAAACTGCACTAACATTTAGCATTTGTATAACACTCAATATGCATCATACTCTGCCAGAAATGCTTAATTAATTCTATATTAATGTTATATTTTAATTAAAGATGTGTGTTTATATTAATAAATTCTATGAAGTAATAAATTCTATGAATATATCATTATTATAAGCATTTTATACATGAAGAAATTGAGAAAAATTTAAGTGATTTAATTAAACATTACACCACTAATAAATGAGGAAGCTAAGATTTAATGCAGGCTTTTTTTTCTCTTTGCTTCCCTCTTTCTTCTTTCCATTTTATATTTGTAATATTTTAAAATAAATAATGTTCCTATGTTTCAAAAATCAGAATATTAAAAAATGTGTAATTGAAAGTATGCTTTTCACCCCTGTTCTCGTCTGTCCTGTTCCTGTTGTGTGTATACACACACATACACCCCTGAATCCACTTTGTTAATTTATTTAATTTTTGTGACTATATATGTGGCTTCCTTAATCAAATATAAGCAGATTCAAATAAGATCAACACTTTACCTTCTTATTACATAAAATGAATATTCTTTTTACATTTCTGAACTTTTATTTAGTCAACAGTATCAGGGAGAACTTTTTATATTAGTACAGAGTTTCAACTCTTTTTACTATTTCATATTATTCTACAGTATTGATTAATTTGTATCTTATTTATAGGTAATATTTTTTCCTGTTTATTTTATTTAATAAATGCTGCAATAAATGATATTGAACATATGCCATTTCTGATGTACACAAACATATCTGTAGGAAAACTCATTAGTAATAAAATTTTATTTCCAAAGGTACTCATGTTTGTAAATAGCAAATTGCCTTTTTAAGTAGTTTAACATCCATCTAAATACCCAGATCTTCAGTTTCATGTCTTACCACTCTCCCAACAAGCATCCCTTTCTTCTGAAGTGATGGATGAATTCCAGTTCTCAGAACACACCATGCTGTTTTACGCCTCCACTCTTTCTTTTGCCTGGAATGCTCTGCCCTCACCCCCACCTTCCTAGCAACCTGCTATTCCTATTTTAAGATTCAACTAGACTATCATCACACTCTGTTACATTTACTAATCTCTCTTTTACCTATCATAATTGACCAATCCCTCCTCTGTTCTCCAAAACTAACCTGCAGATAATTCTATTATTCATCATTTAATCTTTTAATAAATGTGTGTTGAGTATCTGTGTGTGCCAAGCATTCTCTTACTTATTGGGGATAAAGAGTGAATATGACATATGTAGTTCTACCTTTGTGGAATTACAGTCTAGAGAAGAAAACAAAAGTAGTCAATAAATAACAGTAAAATCATTTCTAATTATAATTGTGCTGAGCACTATGTGGAACATGTATAGAATAACAAAAGAACATATAATAGTGGAATCCTCCACACTTGGTGTGGTCATTGGAAGACTCCCTGGAGAAATTACACCAAGGTTAGTCCTGAGGGATGAGTAGGACAAGGGCAGGGTGGGCAGGTGTGAGAATGAGAGATTCTGGGAAATAGCTTTAAGGCACAAGGTGAAGGGGAGAGAAAAGAATAAGAGGCAAAAGGGAGCCTTGATTGTTGAAATCACTGAGCTAACAGCAAGTCAGCTCTGCATGTAACCCAAGGTTCTGTATGTTGGTCAAGCAAACAAATTCCAAGTTATACAGGAGGATGGAAAGAGACAAAAAGAACTGGGATGACTTTTCTTCTACAGCTCCAATGTAGTCTTCAAGTGCGGACTATATTTTTACCTACCACAGAGAAAAATAAATAAGGCAAAATTTCCTCATCAAATAACCTGAGATATCTGTCAAAAACTCTCACAACAGACACTCAATAAAGGTTGACTAGTTGTTTGCAGTCTGCCCTCAGTTCGTCAACTCCCCCATTACCTCTACAGGATGTCTGATTTCTTTGTGATGGTAGTATCCAAGGCTCTGGCCCCTTCCTATCGGCACAATCTCTGTTTCCACTACTAACGAAATAGTAAACCTCATGTAGCTCCTGAATTCACTGGGCATTTTATTCTTCTCTTTGTCTGTTCCCCCCTGGCTTACTTCACCCTGACGTGGCATTCTAGTCACAGATTCAGCACCACCACTGAACCCCACACTTACTCTGACTTTTCCAGGAACATTTAGACATGCCTTTTCCTAGATTCCCATAGTACCAATGCAAACTTAGGTCATGGCAATTATCTTTCTTCTTATTATAATAAAATCTCTCTAAGAATAGGGGTGATGTTTTATTATTTCTGTTTCCCCAGTACAGATCACAGTTTCTGATATGTAAAAAGGTCCAAAAAAACATTTCTTGGATTTTCTTTACTGATAGGAGACTAAAATGACATCTCTGTGACAAAGGCAGAAAATCCTACTTATGAAAACATCATCTCCTTCTGATTGACTAATTCTAATTACCCTGATCTGATCACTACACATTGTATGTATCAAAACATCACTATGTACCCCATAAATATGTACAGTTATTATGTGTTGATTAAAAATAAATTAATTAAAAATACAGGAACACTAAGAAACCGATTATACTAAACTACGGCTATCAAAGGAGTTTTTTCAGTTGTGATATAGGAATATGGATCTTTATGAATACATAGAATAAGATCTAGTGAGAATCTAATAGCTGAAATAATTTTAAAATAGTGATGATCATTAACAATATTTTGAGATTTCTGCAACAACCTTTTGTACTATGAAAATATCTGTGATGACACAATCATAAGTACTGATAATACTGACTGTATTCATAATTGAAGGAAATGTTACATTTCAATTAGAGATTGGTAAAAAGTAAATGTGTAATTTTCTTCTACCTAAGTTCAAGGATCTCCTGAATTCCATTTTAGACCTCTTGAGAATCTATGATCCATAGGTGAAGAACCCAGCCCATGCTCCACTCCTCTTTGTGCTTGCGTATATGTTTTAGGAGAGACAGTTTTTGCTGTTATGTGGAGAATGAATTGCAGGTGAGAAATCATGAGGAGAAAGGCAGAGAAGACAATTAGCAGGTTGTTGCTAAGCAACATTGACTAAGCAATAGTCTATGTACTATCCTATGATAGCATACTGTGCAGTAGTATTACTACATGGTATAAACCACCTGGTCTAAGAAGACAGCAGCAGAGATGGAGAGACATAGATAAACTCAATATATATTTTAGAAATAGGAGAATTCTTTAATGCATTGCATTGGGTAGTGAATGGGGGAAAAAAGGTAGAATCAAAATTGGGAATTTATTAATAGCTAGATATCTATTCTACTACATCCATTTTTCCTCTCTTTGTACTTCTCTCCATTCTCTTCTTTTTCTTGAACTTCTGATTCACCTTCCTTCTGTGATGACCAGGACTTTGCAGTGAATCAACTACAGTGCAGCCTAAGGCAAGGGTGGTGCAAATGTGAGAGCCATCTTGGAATACTAGGATTTGTAATGGGCTCTACTACCAGAAGTTTCTAGGCAGAGATTAGGTATTTCTTCCCCAGGTTCAGAAATTTATTAGACAGATGATGTGTCTGACAATGCTATAATGTTAAGGCTCTATTTCTAACAATTTCCTAAACAGTATGTTCTACCATGTCTCAAAATAAACAATTCCTTTATATTTTCATAAATCTAGATGAAGTATTTATGTCTATAGTTGAAACTTGTTTATTGATGTGCTTTACATAAAGTGAAGAGATAACAATTAAGTAATCACTCACATCCCAGTTATTTTTAATAAATCACAATATATAAAAATTTAAAGCATTTCCATTACTATCTTTTGAATGGGTAAAAGACAACAGACAAAATTCCAATAACCCTGATTTGATCTTTACAGATTATATGAATGTATCAAATCATCACATGTACCCTGAAAATGTATACATCTATTATGTATCAATAAAAAATAAATAATTAAAAATTTTAAAAATATACATGACTTTTTACCATGTTTATTTTAAAAATATTACTGTGCAACAAGAGCAAGACACTGACCTATTGAACATAGTACATTATTTTCTCCTTTTATACAATCTTGGAATATATTTCAATTTAAAATAAGAAACCCCCAAAATACAATACATCTTTTGAAAAATACAGGCATACAAAGGACAACACTAACTACAGAAATGCACCAAAGACTAATAATTGGCACAGGTCCAATATTTTAACATTAGTGAATATTAGGTAAATTGACACATCCTATTACAGTATAAAATCTTGTTAAGTTCAAGTAAGAACCTTTATTTCCATTTCATTAACTGTGATTTTATGCATATTTAACAAAACAGCCACAATAACAATATTATTAGTTAGTATTTATTAAACCTTTAATGAATACAAAGCATTAAAGTGTTAAATACGTTACACATATTTTTGTTTAATTTTCACATCATCACTAGTGTTTAAATACTATTACCATATTTTATAGGTGAAAAACTTAGCCTTAGAAACATTTTTAAAAACTTGTTCAAGGTTGCACAAGAAAGTGGTGGGAATGGACTTCAGACCTACACCAGATTGATCATAGCTAATTGCTGGATTCGTGCCCCTCAAATGCAGAGAAATAGATCTTGTACTTAATGGACCTCCAGCATCCTGCAAGGACCTGAAACAGAGTAGGTGCTCAACAAATAATTATTTAACTAAAGACTGACATTTCAGGAGCAGGGATTTATATTCAAAAACAAAGATAATCATTTTTGCTGAAGAATGGGAATGAGGAAAAATTACATTTCCACCTTCATTCATGTTTTTTTTCATTTGTCAGATTGACGTGAGGCAGAAGGAAGAGATTTGGTTAGAAATGAACTAGTATTCCAAATTAAGAATGCAGTTTTATACCTAGTTGCATCATTATATTTCTTGATAAACTTCTGCTCGTTATTTAATTTCAGATGTTAAATATTTGGCTTGGAGGTTGTGCTTAAGAATGTTGAGACCTTAGAAGTCCAAGATAAATGGAAGAAACTATTACTTCCATTTCTTTCTTTGCAAGATGAGGGGCACTCACTGTTTGAATCCATGATGACAGATTGTTTCCAAAACTCTTCTCATACACTTTAGTCAATTCATGGAGACACAGGTCGTCAGGGTATCAAAATGTCATGGAATCTAACAGTTTTGTCACCCTCATATTAATAATGGAAAACTAGGAAATGTTCTATTTTTCTGTCATGTATCTTAACAAGCTGCTATCTTAGAGACATCGTAAAACCAGAATATAAAATTGTACATACTAGTGGTCTGCCCTGAAGAAAGTTGATCTTCAGAGGCATATTACTTTAAAATAAAATGCATTTTTGGATAGAAGTCCAAGGGAAATGGAAATGATATCTTTAGAATCCATGACTCTCCATAAAATAGTCATGACAAACATTTAACCTACCTTTTATAACTGTTGTTAAGAGTTGAAAAAGAGATAGAGAGGTAAAGTGAATCCTCCAGGATAATACAACTAGGAAATAACAGAACCAAGATTTAATTATAGCATCCAGGTTTCTCTAGAGCAGTGTCCTTTGCCCTTTACAGTGATTCTGCCTTAAACTATTTAATAGTTCTGTGAATTCTCTGAACCTTCAATTCTTTAGCTGTTAGGAAAATGGATTGGCCAGCTGATTTCTAAAGACTGTCATGTAATAAAAAATCCATTTAACACAATCAATAATAAACCAAATTAGGGAAAATCACACTACACTTTTCATCTTTTCTTCTCAAAGGCCATATTAATATTGCAAAATAAACACAAAACTTAGGCTAATAATAATATTTCATTTTGGAAATGAAAAAATTATTATTAATTTAATAGTCAATAATTTTTCCAAACATTAAGTCTTGGTTATAAATGAATTCATCATATCTATTATTTTCAGCCAGATTTTTGAAAGCCAATCGATTTGAGTCATTTACTTTCCATGGCTTAAACTTTATAAATTATCATTTTATTGTTTGCTATATCAATTATGAAGTGTGATGGTGATATGGACATCTATTAAGAAACTGTACTGTTAAATTTCAGATCCTTTGAACTGTTCTGTTATGTTCAAAGTTGACTCAGAACTCAATTAGACCCACTAACTCAAGGTTGTTCGACATTATTCGAAAGTATCCCATCGGGATATCAATTTTCCCATGAAAATATTTCCAGTGTTAAGAGAAAAAAAATGTTTTGCCCAACACCCCTAATTAAAGTTCTAAATTAAAGTGGACACCCTCAAAGTGCCACAAGTATATGCAGCAGAGTGCACATGTTCTGGATGTGCAGAACAAATAGCAAATAGGGGAACCATATTTTATTTTAAGCTTCTCTAAATAAGAGAGAAGGAGGTATGTTTATAGGATTCAGGGGTGTATGAAGCACTGAATTTATATTCAAAATTTTGCTTATATGTGCATTTTTCTATGAAAACAGCCTTAAGATTTCAACAGATTATCAAATGGATTACAATCTAAGAAGGCTTGCAAACACTGCACTAATATTTTGGAAAGATGTTGCACATCTCTCAACCCTGGCTTCTTATTTTTGTGAATTTAAACATTTAAATGACTTGAAAGGCAGATTCTAAGTATAATTTTTTAGTGCTCTCAGAACAAAACTGGTGATACTACATCTCAGATAGATCTGTGTTTCTTGTACTGGATATCATGGAGTAGTTTTCCTAAGATTGAAATATTGGTTATTTAGTTTCTTCTTCACTGCTATCGTCATATCCTGGTTTCTCAAAGTATAGATAAGTGGATTCAGAAAGGGAGTGAAGATTGTATAGAAAACAGAGAGAATTTTGTCCACCAGGAAGTTTGTGAAAGGCCACACATAAATGAAGATGCAGGGCCCAAAGAACATTAACACAACTATAAAATGTGCAGTACATGTAGAAAGGGCCTTGGAAGAGCCTGTGGAGGAATGGTCCCTGATGGTGACAAGAACAATGACGTAGGAGGTGAGCAAAAGCAGAAAACTTATAAGTGCAATCACACCACTTGTGGAGATCATGAAGATCCCAAGAACATATGTATCTATACAAGCCAGCTGGATGACCAGAGGAAGGTCACAGAAAAAACTATCTACAACATTGGGACCACAGAAAGGCAAATAGAGGGTAAACGCTAACTGGCTTATTGTATGTAGGAAGCCCACTGTCCAAGAAATTACCACGAGCCCAACACATACTCTTTGGTTCATAATTGTCGAATAATAGAGAGGTTTACATATGGCAATATACCTGTCAAAAGACATTGAGATCAGCAGCACAATCTCAGTCCCAGTGAAGAGGTGCAGAAAAAAGATCTGAGAAATGCAGCCCTCAAAGGAGATGGTCTTGCGCTGAGCAAAGAAGTCCATGATCATCTTTGGTGTGGCAAAGGAAGACAGGCACATGTCAATGAGAGACAGATTGCTGAGCAGGAAGTACATGGGGGAGTGGAGGTGTGAGCTGGATAGGACTGTGAGCAAAATCAGGCAGTTGCCCAACATGGTTATCAAATACAAAATGGAAAACACCACAAAGAAGAATATCTGGAGCTCAGGGGAATCAGTAAGTCCAAGTAACACAAATTCAGACACTCTGGAATAGTTGAACCCCTCCATTAATCTGCAGGCTCTGCTCTATAATCTTAAAAGGAAGAAAATTAGAGAGTTGGAAAAATATGACGTTTTTACAACTACATATGAAGGACAAATGATATAACAATACTTCACCAAAACATTGATTGCCTAGAATACAACTAAAAACCCTTGTAGTAAAGATTTTCTTTTTTGAAACCACTGAACAAATGCTATCAGATATCACTTGTAAAGGAAAACCTCTTGGTTTCAGCCAGCATCAGTACATGTTGAATTATATTTATCTCATGCACACACAATTATATACCTGTCTGAATACTACCTAAAAGTTACATAATGCATATTTATATAGAAAGATTACATTAAATTTATGTGCTCTAATGAAAAAGGCATGTAAATAAAAATTAAAATTAAATAAGGGTTAAAATCTCAAAGGTTTCTCTTACACAAAAAAATGCAATTATATTGAGTCATCTATTGTTAAACACTGGATTTAATTAACACTTTAATATAATGATTTCAGAAGACTCATTTAGTATTCTATGAGGGCTAATATGCCAAAATAAAAAATAAATAAATAAATAAAATAAATTAAAAAAATATTCTATGAGGGCAAGAAATTATTTACTTTGTAATTTCTTAATTCCATGAGACTACTGGTAACCAAAAAGCATACTTGATCTCATAGAAAAATTTTCAAAAATGTTTGATTTATCTTCATTGTATCCAAACAAAATTATTATTTTAAACTAGGGAAAAAAGATATTTTAAGGATACAGAATCATTTTTTCAAAATTACTTTTTCCATTTATGTGCTTCCCAAGTTCTACAAACTTCATTTCTTATGTGATATCAATGTCCTTACCAAATAGTCAGAAGTGTAGTACAAAGCAAATGAAAAGTAGTCCTGGTAAATGAAATATAATTTTGTGACCATATAGGACTTACTCGTCTAGCCACCAAATGAAATGTAAACATTTAACTAGAGAAAGTTTAGCTGAGTTACTTGGAAAATTGTCCAGATTATTGGAAAATTTGATCAAACTAAAATTAGCTAAGTAAAAAAAAAATCTAATATAGTTTCAGTTTAGGTGTTTATAAAATTGTGTATACCACCAAAATCATTTCTTTTTTGTTAGTCAAATTGCTTCTTCCACATGTAACACTATATGAGTTCCCTTGTTTTTTTAAATCATTTGATATTTCTCACTTTGCACATTTGAATACTTCATCTACTTTTGATAACGATTTAATTATTAATAGATAAGGTCATATATCTAATCCTGTTTTATAACTTATCCATCTTTGAAAATATATTTTTGTTCCTTATTCTATATAAAAGTTTACAAAGTACACTAAAAAAGATTAAAATATAAATATGTCAGTGAAACATGGTGGGCCAATGTCAACAAATGTTAAATGTCAATATACTAACATTTAATTTATAGTCAATATTAATATGAGTGGGAAATAAGTCATTGTCATAAATTCAGAGAATGAGCAGATGAAAAGAGAATCAATAAATGAACTATTTGCTGTTTATTTCCTTAATTTCCCTCTCATTCATTTATTCCCAATGATCCCTCAAAAGTTCTTAATAATAAATAATAATAAAAATGAAAATCTAATATTATGAAAACTTGATACTACAGACTATTAAAATTTCTTTAGATTATAGATCAGCACACATACAGATATAACTGTTCTGAAAATACCAATGTATTAATTCAGTGAAAGGGTGCTTTATGATTATGTGGTTTCTTTTCTCTTAATTAACTGATTAGTTGATTAAATTTCCAGATTAGCTGGCTATTTTCATTTAAAAGTGATAGCATGGTTTCTAGGCTAAAGAATAAGTCTTAGCTGATTTGTTGTAAAAACTAAAACAAATATTCCAAAACACTTTTATCTTCTTTTTTGAATACCTATCACAAAGTTTTCATTGATCCCATGTACTGACTTTAGAGTAGAAGAATCATAGCAATTCTTCAGTTACAGCAAATTTCACAGTCCAGTTAGAAGAGGAAAAATAATGAAGGGGAAAAATATCTGATTCATTCTTTAATTGCTGCTGTACAGAAGGAAATGTATTGGAAATCAATTGTTCTCTCCAAATTACAACTTACTATATTATTCCATCCTTAAATCACTCTGTAGTTGAACACTCCACACCTAAATTTAAGTATTACCTTCAGTGATATTTTTCATTTATGTTTTCCCAAGTGGTGGAAAATCGAGTTACATCTTCATTTACTTGCACATAATCAAATTGTTTTGTCAATATTAATAAATATTTTTCAATTTTGTCACAGGATAATATTCTAGAAATCTAAAAACGGAACTATTGCCCAGTGGTTAAGGTATTCTTGACCTTCATTATATCTCAGTACCCTCTAAGATTTGGCCTCTTCCTGTGAGAATTATATTAGATCGTCTATATAAAGCTCTAATCAAGCCTGAGAAGGGGGTGTAGGATGAAAAATTGCTTAGCAGTTACAATGTACATAATCCAGGTGATGTTTACACCAAAAGCTCAGACATTATTTCCTTATGTGAACTAAAAATAAAATCCTAAACCCCCACTGACTGAATGGACCTCTCTTGGCCAAAGGACCCCAGAGAAACCTTAAAACTGAGTTCCCAGCCATGATGGGATGGGAGGTCGAACACGCATCATTTTATCCCTCTCTAGATAATGGCCATCAGGCTTTATTTCCTAAGAACCAGACTAGCATTCTTTCCTGATAAAAGTCCATCAATCCTGAAGTGGTTTTAACAGTCCACAGAACATGTCAGAGAAGGGTTTTGTGCCTTTGTTTCACCTTTGTGACACTGAGGGAAGCCATTTTTAAACATGGACCCCATAGAAGGATAGAAAGCCCCATCGTGCAAGTGCACAGTTCTCTTTGCATAAATATTCACAACTCCTACAGTTTGTTATATTTGTATATTTAGCCACCCCATTCAGTATAAAATCTTGTCCCTTTGCCCCTCCCTTGAAGCAGGTATTCCCAGGTTGTGGCTGGGAGCCTTGCTTTCCAACCTGTCAAAATGGCCACCACGAAAGCTCCAAATTACAAATTTCATTATTCTTTTCAGTTAACACATGTAACAAAACTGTACTTGTACCCTCGAAATCTATAAAACCTTAAAAAAAATAAAAGGAAAAAAAATGTTCTGAGCATATTTCCTGGGCAACATTCAAGAAATTTCTTAGGTATAGGAAATTCAAATTTAAGAACACTGTTCAGAAATAATCATCTTATTTTATTTTGTTAATAATAGCATGCAATAAAAATATTCTAATCTAATTTCAGTTCAGAGATTTAGAAAAATAACTTCATGCTACCAAAGTAATAATTTTATCTTTTTAAATTACTTTTTTTATATAAAAATGACATTTCTTTTATATAAATGCATTGAAAATTCTCAGCTTATACATTTGAATATTTCTTCTATTTTCCTGATAATTTATTAATGGAAACTATTCTTATATTTAATTATATATACATAAATATATATTTGTTTTCATTGTAAATAAATAAACAGCTGTTAGGATTTTTTTTCTCCTCTTCATCTCCAGAAAGACAGCTTTAACCACTATTTAATGGAACTATCCATCTTTATGTCTTTTAGTTTCGTATACTTCTTCTTTACTATTCCTCCATTATTTTTGCTTTATATAATTACTAAATAAATGCTAAATTTTTTGCTACATGAAGAACATCAACCACAACTGTTTTTCAAGTTACTACCATATATAGCTTTTAACCTACCAGATATACAGCCAGAATCAAAAACACCATGTCTTCTGAGATTCACAAAACTACTGAAATCACCATGGTCTTTAGTAAATATCAGAAGCCTTCAGTACGCATATATATTTTCTGTTGTCTTTGCATAAAACCCTTTAGAAGGCAGTGACATTCAGGAGATCAGGGAGTAGACACTATAATCTACTTGCAGTGGGAGTTATTAAAATCTTGAGCCAGCTTTTCAGAGTTGCAACAAGAACTGTGGAATATGTTTTCGCTAAAGTGAGAATGCACATCTGTGATAGTAGTGTTCATTACAAAGTAGTGTTTATTACAAAAAGGGCACAACTGTGACTAGCCTAGGGGAAGAAGACATTTAAGCAGTCATTTAATGAACATATGACAAGCAAAACGTATTCTTTTAGATATGGAAACATTCTCATCTTTATGCCTCAGTGTTCAGAATTCCATAGTTGGAAAATTATTTTTTTAGGCTATGGCAATTTGTCTACAGCAAACACTTGCTTACTGGAGAGCTATGTATTAAAGGGAAAATGACAGATTAAATTTTCTGACAAGACATTAAAAAATTAGCACAGGCTAATAGGTATAATGATAGCCACCTCATCAGAAAGATGAACCCTAGGGAGGGGAAAGTTGGAAAGTCCAACATAACTGGGAGGAATGAAGACAGGTATTAGGCAAGTACCTTAGCAGAATGGTATAAAAATTAAATTATAAAAATAAATATGAAACATTCAGCCAAATGCCTGGCACAGAGAAAGTACTTAGTAAAATATAGTAGAACTAATAGCAGAAACAATTATAATAATTTTATCATTATTTTTGAAATGTCCATGACAAATCATCCAGGAAGATAGTGAATGTTGATTCACAACCTGAAACCATAAACTGAAGGCCTTGCCATATGTACATGGAGGCCAATCATTTGTATAAGGCTTGTTCTCTAAACATAACCTTTTCCCCAAATACCTCAGTGATTTGACCTCTTCATAACCATCATACTTACACTACATTCCCCACAGGACTGGCTATAGAGCACAAGAAAATATTCCATAGCTAACCACATTTCTATCAGTCTTTGAAACAAAAAAAAACAAGCAACTTTGGTTTTAAGATATTTTTTCTTCTGTAAAGAGAAACAAAAAACACAAGAAAAAAATCTAATACAACACTTGCAACATTTTAGAACAGTCATCTTCAGGGGACTCGTTCCAGTACCCTCCCTGATACCAAAATCCATGGATGCTTGGGGCCCTGATCTAAAATGGCATAGTATTTGCATATAACTGGTGAAAGAAAATGAATATAATCTGCCTACTGGGGCTTCTAAGAGTTGTTAGGCCCTGAATAAGATTGACTTTGGAGGCACAGTCACAGAGCTTGACCTCTTAATTATTGGCCTTTTGTTATAGATTAACTTCCATCCTTAATTTCTTGTTCCTGGCTCAAACTAGATGGTGCCTAAGATAAAAGCCCCCTTGACTGAGATAAAAGCCTCCTTGACTATTATATCCTTAATGTGGAATATTAGCTATACCTTTCTTAAGAAAGAAACACTGCCCATCAGCAATCGATTTGCTGTACTTATACACCAACCTTGTATGGAAAATGTTGAAATCCTATTAAGCTTCCCCAGACCTTGCCTATATAAATGACCCTCAAACCTCTCCACTTGGAGCACTGATCCCATCTTTTGGAAGTCTGCATCCTCTCATGTGGTGGCCATCCTCAAATTTTGCACACAAATAAATTCAATGTGTATTCATATTGCCTGAATCCTGTTATTAAGGTTGACAAACCTAAGCACATCCTCAGATATACTTTAAATCACCTCTAGATTACTTATAACATTTAATATAATGTAAATACTATGTAAATAATTGTTAGGCTGTATTGCTTTTTTACTAGTATTATTTTATTATTGTGTTGTTATTTTTATTGTCCTTTTTTCAAATATTTTCAGACTGCTGTTAGTTGAATCTGAGTACGCAAAAATCTGCAGAGATGGAGGGCCAACTGTAAATCTAAAATATCTGTCCTAGTGTAAAACAAAAGGTAAGGATATATTATTAATACTAGAGCAATTCTGGGGAAAATGTATAATCATACAGGTATAATCATTATTAGAGTAATCCTGGGAAAAGGCAAGAGAATTAACAGAAAAATAATAGAAATGTTAATAAAAGACAATTCAGAAACAGAGAACATGAAGAAATTTGGGGGTATTATGCAACTTTTCTATATCTTGGCTGTGGTAGTGGTTATATAAATGGTAGTGGTCACATAAATCTATTTATGTGCTAAAATTAATAGACTGCCTACCAAAAGAAAACATAACCAATTTTACTTTAAGATAATTTATAAAGTAGAATTTTTAAAAGCAAAATCAGATAATTCAGTACAGTGGCAGTTACAAAATAAGAGAATAAAACCAATAAATTGCCTGTTAAAAATATAGCCAGAAAATAACCTCGTCAGATGAGCAATAGAATATATAAAGTAAATAGGAATTTACTTAATCAGAAATGTGTTGGTTCTGTGTGACAAAAGCTATACTACTCAATAAAAAGAGAAAAAATGACTTAAATAAATTTAAATTTATAAATTGAAATTGTGCTATTAGAAGAAAAAAGTTAATACTGTTCTACATATGTTTTCCCCATATAGAAAACAAAATCCAGTGGACTCTCTGGAATATTTTTGAGTTAACAAAATAATTTTCCAAGTTTGTCTCAGAAAAATCACATGAAAATAATCATGAATTAGAAATGATATTTATGATATGTGGAAGAATTATTAAACTATGATATTTAAATAATATGGGAAAAACATATAAAATAATTGAAAATTAATATAAGGGACTTGAGAATAAAAAATTCAATACAGACCAAACATATATAAGAACTTATAATATTATAATGTAAATATATTACTTGAATTGACAAAGAGACTTTGCAGATGTGATTAATGTTGCGAATCAGCTGGCCTTACAATAGAGAGTTTATCCAGTATTATCAGGGTGAGCTTAATATAATCACAAAAATAGAAGGATTTTGTAGATACCAACAAACTAATTCTAAAGTTTATATGGGATGGCATAAGATCTAAAATAGCCAACACATCAATTCTTTTACTGAAGAAAAAGAACAGAGTTGAAGGAGTCACACTGCTCAACTTCAAGGCTTACTATAAAGTTACAGTAATTAAGACGGCATGGGCCGGGCGCTGTGGCTCACGCCTGTAATCCTAGCTCTTGGGAGGCCGAGGCAGGCGGATTGCTCAAGGTCAGGAGTTCAAAACCAGCCTGAGCAAGAGCGAGACCCCGTCTCTACTATAAATAGAAAGAAATTAATTGGCCAACTGATATATATATAAAAAAAAAAAAATTAGCCGGGCATGGTGGCGCATGCCTGTAGTCCCAGCTACCCGGGAGGCTGAGGCAGAAGGATCACTGGAGCCCAGGAGTTTGAGGTTGCTGTGAGCTAGGCTGACGCCACGGCACTCACTCTAGCCTGGGCAACAAAGCGAGACTCTGTCTCAAAAAAAAAAAAAAAAAAAAAAAGACGGCATGGCATTGGTGAAAGAAGAGACACACAGATCAGTGTAACAGAAAACACAGCCTAAAATTGGACCCATTGAAGTACAGTGAATAATTTTCAACAAAGGGACAATAGCAGTTCAATGAAGAAAGGATAGTATTTGCATTAAGTGGATCATAGACTTAAATACAAAATGCAAAACTATAAAATTCTAGAAAAAATATAGGACAAATCTTGGTGACCTCAGATTTGGTGATGATTTCTTAGATACAACACAAAAAAAATGATTCATGAAAGAAAAATTGATAAGTATGACTTTACAAAAATTAAAAACCACTGTTCTGTGGAAAAAAAACATTTAAGAGGATAAAAAAATAAGGCATAGGCTAAGACAATTATCTGCAAAACACATACCTAATAAAGAATTTTGATCTCAAATATACAAAGAAATGCTTAAAACTCAGCAATAAGAAAACAAACAATCCAAAATGGACAAAAGATAAGAATGACACCTCAGCTAAACATGTGGAAAATAGACATATGAAAAGATATTCAAAATAATTTGCTATTAAAGAATTTCAAAATCAAAGCAACAAAGAGATGCCACTGAACACCCATTAGAAGACCTAACATTCAAAAAACTGATAATACCAAATGTTGTTATGGCAATGGATCAATAAGAACATTCACTCATTCATTACTTGTGGGAATGCAAATGGTACATTCATTTTGAAAGTCAATTTGAAACTTTCTTACAAAGCTAAGTAAAAAGTGAAGAGGAGGGGACATTTCCATACTTATTTCATAAGGCCTGAATTACGTTGATACTAAAGCGACAATAGGATAAAAGAAAAGTACAGGCATTATCCCTCCTGAACATAGATGCAAAAATACTAGAAAATTTAATTCAGCAGCACATTAAAAGGATCATCCACCATAATCAATTGTAAGGATGATTGAACATATACAAATCAACAGATATGATACACCACATTAGCACAATGAAGGACTGAAACCATATGATCATCTCAGTAGATGCAGAAAAGGCATTTGACAAAATTTAACATTCTTTCACAATAAAAACTTTCAACAAGTTAGGTATAGAAGGAATGTAATGCAATACAGTAAAGGCCATATACAACAATCCCATAGCTAACATCGTATTTAATGGTGAAAAGTTGAAATCTTTTCCTCTAAGATCAAAAACAAGACAAGAGTACCCATTTTCATTCTTTCTATTCAACATAGTACTGAAAGTCCTAGCCCAAGCAAGTTGGCAAGAAAAAGAAATAAAAGGCATCCAAATTGAAAAGGAAGAAGTAAAATTGTCTCTGTTTGCAGATGATGTAATCTTATATATAGAAAACCCTAAAGACTTAATCAAAAAACTTTTAGAATAAATTTAGTAAAGGTACAGGTTACAAAATCAACATTCAAAAGTCAGTAGTATTCTATACACTAACAATGAACTACCTGAAAGTGAAATCAAGAAAACAATCCCATTTATAATAACTACAAAAAGATAAAATAGAGCCCAGCAATGAGTCTACACACATGTAGTCAACTAATGTTTGACAAGGGTGCCAATAGTGTACAATGGGGAAAGAAAATTCTCTTCAAAAATGATGTTGGAGATCCACAAACAAAAGAAAGAAATTGGACTCTTGTCTTATATACTAAAGTGGAAATGGATTAAAGACTTAAATTTAAGACTTGAAACTATTAAACTACTAGAAGAAAACATAAGAAAAATATCCTTGACAATAGCAATCATCTTTTGGATATGATAAGAAAAGCACAGGCAGCAAAAAATTAAAAAGTGAGACTTTTTAATTTTAATTTGATGTAGTGAGACTACATCAAATTAAAAAATCTTTTGCACAGCAAAGGGAAAAAAATCAACCAAACCAAAAAGCAACCTACCAAATGGGAGATATTAGTAAATTATAAGTATGATAAGGGGTTAAAGTCCACAACATATAAGAACCTATACAATTCACTATCAAAAATATAAAAACAAAACAACAAAAACATAAAACCTGATTAAAAAATTGGCAAAGATTTAAACATATATATCCCCAAAGGAGATATAGAAATGGCCAACAGGATATACAAAAAGGTGTTCAACATAACTGACCATCGGGGAAAGACAATCAAAACCGCAGTGAGATATCACTTCACATCTATTAGAATGGCTATTATGAAAAAGACAAAAGAAAGCAAGTGTTGGTGAGGGTGAAGAAAGAACTCTTGTATCCTGTTAGTAGGAATGTAAATTGGTACAGACATTATGCAAAACAACAAGGAAGTTTGTCAAAAAATGAAAACCAAAGCTACCATATGACTCAGCAATTCCACTTCTGGGTATATATCCAAAGGAAATGAAATCAGTATCTCTGAGAGATATCTACAGCACCTTCTTCACTGCAGCATTGACTATTCCCAATAGTCAAGATATGGAAACAACCAAAGTGTACACTGTAAAATGACTGGATAAAGAAATTGTGGTACATATATACAATAGAATATTATTAGCCATAAGAAAGAATTCTGCCATTTGTAACAATGTAAATGAATCTAGAGGACATTATGGTAAGTGAAATAAGCCAGACACAGAAAGACGAATACTACACGATCTCACTTAGATGTGGAATCTGTGAAAAATAAATTCATAAAAGCAGAGAATAGAATGGTAGTTGTCAGGGGGTTGGGAGAAATAGGGGGGGGATGTTGGTCAAAAAGTACAGATGTTCAGTTATAAGATGAAAAAATTATGAATATCCAGTGTACAACATGGGTGGAAATGTATGAGTTAATTAATTTGATTGTAGTAATCATTACATAATGTATATATATATCAAATTATCATGTTGTATACCTTGAATATATTCAATCTTTATTTGCCAATTAAATATTTATAAATTTAAAACTCTGCAAAAGAAACAAATCATTTGCATTTCTTTACAATAATAAAGAACTATCTGAAAGGGAAATTAAGAAATTAATTCCATTTCCAATAGAATCAAAAGTAATAAAATATTTAGGAGTAAACTTAACCAAACAGGTGAAAGGAATTATACGCTGAAAACTATAAAACATTGATGAAAAAAATTAAAACAGATGCAAATAAATCAAAAGACTTTCCATGTTAATGGACTGGAACAATTAATATTATTAAAATGTCCATCTACCGAAAACAATCTATAGATTCAATGTAATCCCTATTGAAATCCCAAGGCCATTTTTTGAAGAAATAGAAAAATTCTAAAATTTATGTAGAGCCATAAAAAATTCATGAGGTAACACATAGAAGGAGAAAGGTGTCAAAAAGGTTTTATTTAAGATGAAAGAAATGTGGTTATGTGTGAAAGTGGAAAACCCAATAGAAAAGATAAAATTAACGGTGTAGAAGAGAGAAAGGAGAGTTACCAGAGTAATTACCTGCAATAGGAAGGAAGGGATGGAATCTGGTATGCAGTTGGAGGAGTTGACTTTTGTAAGATAAATGTCAGGTCATCCAATCTTAGGAAAAACTAAAGGAAACTTGGTCACAGATACAGGTGTATAAGTAGTTGTAGTGGTAGGAGATTAAGGAATTTTCTGCTCCTTTTCTCAGTGAACCAGAAAGCAAGACAACAGACTGAGAGTGAGAATGGGGAAGGATTGAGGATTGAGACCACTTTCTCTATAGTCTGAATATTTTTACCATGTACCTGATTTATATTCATAAATATTTTAAACTTTAATTACTATAAAAAGTATTTTTTAAATGTAAATTCATCTAGACCGCCTTGTATTTAGGGTTCTAGATATGTTTTATATGTTGCCCATTAAATGTACTCCTGTGAGATTTGAACTTGGATTAAGTTAATTAGGCAGAGAGGCAGTAGTAGGAAAAACTTATGTTTAACTAGGGGAGATTTGATAGGTACACAACGATTGGGATCATGATTTTGATTCCAGGAACATGACTAAATTGGTGGTATTTTTCAGAAAACAGATGGCTAAGGACAACTCCCTTGACAACCTATGTTTCCTGTGTTATTCTGGGAGTCATGTCTTGATGCCCAGCCTATACTCTGCTTTTTAACTATTTTGTGAGCACCTAATACCCTATATTAAATGTTTTGTTTAAAATATGTTTTGTTTAAAATAACTAGAATGGTTTTTTCTCTCTGACACAGAATCCTGATTGGTCTACCAAAGAACTTTTATCATTACAGTCAGAGTGAAATCAATTGGTGATAAGATCAAAATACAATTAGATGTCATAAAAATTTGCTAAGAGTAACCATGAAGTTCTAGAAGAAAAGAAAGTAAAATGTTCTCATGACCTTTTGCAATGAAAATAATTAGCTTTCTTTTGCCTCTTTCTACCTAATTATGGAAGAAAAATTGGGAGTTTAATTTCTGTCAAAATACACTTAGAAGTATAATATTTTCCTCTTAATGATATTTTTCAACTCTTTGATATCTGCATAGAATCTTGAGTTAACAACCTTAGTTAATTTATGAACCTGCAGTAGAGGAGTCACTCTGTTGCTTAAAACCTTAGAATGGTTTCTTATTATAATTACAATAAAATTAAAATTATTTATAGTTATTTTGTAGACCATATATGTTTTAGACCCTACCACTATCTACAACTTTAAGTCAAATCATTTTCACATTCACTTGCTATATTTCAGCTAACTTGGACTTTGTTGTATTCTGCAAATATCAAGTTCATTATTATTTTGGGGTTTTTGTACTAACCATTCCCTCTGTCAAGAATGCTTGGTCTCCAGATGTTTATATGGTTGGCTCCTTCAGTTTATCCAGATAGCCATAATGTCAGCTCATCAAGAAGGCCTTCCTGATGACTGAAAGTAAAATGGTTAGCCCCAAACAAGAGTCACAATTTACCACTTCACTTTCCATTTTAGCTTTTTTCAAATCAATACTTCTTCCTGAAAGCATGCTTTTTATTTCCAATCATAATGGCTATTTCTACTAGATTGTATTAATACCTCCAGGATAGCAGTGATTTTATCTCTCTCATTAACAACTCTTTCTCCAATGCCTAGAATAGTCTTGAAAAACGAGAGATGCTCAATAAATGTTGTATTTAAGAAATAAATAAATCAATTTCAGATGAAACTTCACAGCCTTGATTTTCCTTTTTTCTCCTTTTTTCAAGCCATGTGCTGATTAAACAACTTCTTTATGGAAGATTTAACTTCCTGGTTGCGAAGAGTATAAATCACAGGGTTCAACAAAGGAAAGATCACTGTGTGGAAGAGAGAAACCACCTTGTCAGCTGGGAAAGCCCTAA
Source organism: Microcebus murinus (assembly GCF_040939455.1). Taxonomy (NCBI): domain Eukaryota; kingdom Metazoa; phylum Chordata; class Mammalia; order Primates; family Cheirogaleidae; genus Microcebus; species Microcebus murinus. Next base: position 72,402,596 of record NC_134109.1, on the reverse strand, counting down.
ATGGGCGAGTGTAGATAAAGATGCCAGGCCCAAACATAAGGAATATAACTATGATATGGGTGGTGCATGTAGACATGGCCTTGCTCTTCCCCTCAGAAGAAGACCCTCGTACACGGCAGAGAATGACTGCATAGGACACCAGAAGCCCCAGGAAGCACAGGAGGGTCATCAGGCCACTGTTGAAGACCATCAAAAGCTCCACCACAAAAGTGTCAGTGCAGGCCAGCTTGATGACCTGTGGGACGTCACAGAAGAAGTTATCCAGCTGGTTTGGGCCACAGAAAGGCAAGCGGAGGATGAGGGCCACCTGGATAATGGAGTGGGCAAAACCCCCAAGCCACAGACCCAAGAGCATTATGTAGCAGGCTCTGGGGTTCATGACAGTGGAATAGTGCAAAGGCCTACAGATGGCGATATAGCGGTCAAAGGCCATTACCACAAGGAGCAATCCCTCCCCTCCTCCAAGGAAGTGCAAGAAAAAGAGCTGAGTGATGCAGCCTCTGTAGGAGATTACCTTCTTGTCAGAGAGGAAGTCCACCAGCATCCTGGGAGCCACAATGAAGGAGTAGGATGCGTCCAGGAAGGCCAAGTTGCCCAGGAAGAAATAGAGGGGAGCCGTGAGCCCCGGGTCTGACCTGATGGTGAGGATGATGAGAAAATTTCCAGGGAGGATGATAAGGTAGAAAATTGAGACCAGCACAAAAACCAGGAGTTGAATATCTCGAGACTGGGTGAGACCAAGGAGGATGAATTCTGTCACCACTGTGATGTTCTTGCTGTCCATCTCCCTGGCCTGCACATCAAGAAGTAGAGTTTATTGCTATTGCTATGTCTTCCATCTAGATCCCAGTTCTTCTCCACCTAAAAAGTAGTTTAAACTCCCCATGTCGGCTAAAAACAATACTTCTCAACCCACACATATCCTGGGTAATCTTCATTTCCATCATTTCTCCAAATTTAAAATGAAAAGCAAAAATAAAATGCTGGTCTCAAATGCACAGTCTTATTCTCATTCACCCATGTGCTTCTACAAAACTGTTCTCCAGTTTAGGAATCTGGCATTCTCCACTTTGGGATTCTTACCTTTTTTGAGTTATATGAGAACTTCCCTAGTGGACATACAATCCAACTTCAGCTATTAAGGTCTTTGAGATTTGTGGGCTATACTGTGCTTGAAGCTTACTTCTTTTCCTGGGATTAGACCTTTCTTCTCCTCATCTGTACAACCCCAATATTTTATTAGGTATTTACTTCCTTCAGTTTCTGTGGAATTCAGAGTTCCTAGCTGCTACCTCTCTTTCTCTATATTCTCTCATTAATTTGGAGCTCATTTTACTCCCTATGCTCAATAATATCCTTACATATGCTGACCCCCAACTGTTCAGCAGGATCCCAAACAATAGCTCTACTTCTCACCTAACATAAAGATAGTGCCCTGGCTCTAACCCTGGTTGAGCATTCTGGCCACTCTACACCTGCTTCATGTAACTTTATTAGCACAATTAGAATTTCAGATACTAATGGAATCACAACACACTTCTTTCTGTGTTCCCAGTATGATACTCAATGGAGAGCCTTTCAACAAACAATATGCTGTGATATAAAAGTTGCAAGTACAAAATTAAAACATTTAATTATCTCAATTCATAAAATCATAGCATAGAACCACTGCAAGTAACCATAGACACTATAGTCTAACTCCTTCTTTTCAAAGAGGAGAAAACAAAAGCTACTATGGTTATGTTACTTACATTTAGAATGAGTTTTATATTTTGCTCTGATTGATAAGTAGTATAATAATGTGTGTACTATTCAATTTAAATAGATAAGGAAATTTTTAATCACAGCTTTAATTAATGAATGCTTCTTTTCATGTACTTGAATAACTATAAATAATATTGCTAGCCTAAAATTATTCCTGTACTGGGTTTAAATTTGGACATTCAACACCGTCTAAATAAAAAAAAATATTGTGCATAGTCAAAACAGTTCAGATTTAAAACCCAGCCTGTCTAGTGGGGAATACTCATCTTAGAAGGTACACATGATGATCCATTGAGATCTGAAAACACAGTAATTTATATATATTTAGTGGAAGTATATCACTGTATATAACACTGTATTCCTTTTTTTCTCAAAATTTTGCTTTTTAGTATTTATGATGCAAAATGTATTAGTAAAAATTTTACTTTTTAATATTTATAATATATGATATATGAGTACTATGATATATACATATATATACTTTATAAACATACATCCATGTATTTAAGGTATACACTCAAAAATATTTTATTATGGGGATAAAATTTTCTTAAAGTTTAAAAATTGATGGCCTATCATGAAATACAAAATGTAACATACAACGGTATTCTTCGCACTATTTAACTAAATGGCACACTTGTTTTAAATAAGTGCTGCAGAATATGAGGTGCACAGAAGGGAAAATCTTTGACAGAAAGGGCTACTGGGGCAGTACCTAGGAAAGAAAGACAGGAAGAGAGAGGGATGAGGGAAAGAAGGAAGATGAGAGAAATAGAAAAGAAAAATAAACAAAAACCAAAGAACAGACAAAAACCTATATAATGGATTCCTAGGGTACATATTTCAAGAAACATTAAAAGTATCTGCTTTATGAATCTTTATACTGAAGAGAGTGGTTAATAGAGATTTCCAGGTGTTACTAGAGGCCAAGGGTAGAATTCATGAACGTCATACTTCAACACATCAGGACATGTATGGATACAAATACCAAGTAAGAGGAGGGCCATCTTGCTGTCTTGGGCGTGACAGAAGCAGAAGAAAATCCTTCTATAAATGGACCCCCACAATACAAACCTATGTTGTTCAAGGGTCAACTGTACTTACTCTTAATTTTTATGCATTCCACATGCTCAAACAGAGTGATTTCTTGATAGATTACTATTTAACAATATCTCTGAGTCATTGGAGGATTTCTGAAGGTCCTTTGAAATTGAAACTATGCCAGTTTCCTATCCTCACTCCTGGTTTTCCACTGCTGCCTAACAGATGGGATTCCACACTACTTGACATCTTTGATCCACTTGCTTCCCTGTCCCATTCCCATCTCCAAACCTTCTCTATTTTCTCTAAATGGTGGTTGTCATAGATCTAGAGACTATGCATCACATGAGCATTCCTCTAGGCAAAATGAAATAAGCTTCTACCAAAAACAAAATCAGATATTATGGTCCTCATCTGAGTAAAGCATTCTACTTTAGCCAAATTAGCAAGGAAAGTGCTGTCAGAAAAAACTAAAACAGAAATCCAAATCCTCCTCTCTGTATCTCTAACCTTCCTTGCCATTTCAAGTCAGTCAGAAATCCTTCTGGCTCTGGTCATGACACACTACAGGGGAGGGAAAGATGAGGGAGGGAGGAGGGCTCACCACATTGTTAAGGTGAAGACACACAAACATGTCCAGGTAACACAGTGTGTGCATGCCTGGAGTCCAAATGGTGATCAGACCAGCTCCTGAGGCAGGTGTTTAGAGATCCAAGGTGCTTACTTCCCCATTTCTCTTTGAAAAAGTTCCTCATGCTTCCTTTGTTATTTTCCCTTTTTTCTCTCCTTTCTTTGCTTTTTCATTCCTCAGCAAGTTATTTTCTTAATTTTTCTTCTAAGTTTGATTGTGATTTCTTTTCCCCTATTAATTTACCTCCCTTTTCTCCTCTCATTTTCTTTCTGTAACTACTTTTTTGCTTCTCTTTACATTTTGTCTTTTATAATTTTCACTTTTTTCTCCATGTGCTTTCACCCTAAAATTTTTGCCACTACCCTTTTTCCTCTATGTTCATTGTTACTTCACTATACCCCAGGCCTGCCTTGCAAATGCATCTAAAAATGACAACAAAAAACTCACTGTTGTTTTCTTTCCCAACAAGATTGAACAATGTGAGTACCAACCACCATCTTTCATTCTTAATATTAGATCTATAAAATAAAACTGTGTAATTCACTGACTACTAACCACTTACTTTTAAATGGTATTTTTCTTGCAGTTTGCCAAATCTGAGCCATTCTTCAATTCCTTCTCATCACATTATAAATATTTGTTTTTGTTTGGAAGTAAACCTGCTAAAATGTGATGATTTGCCTTTTTCAAATTTCACTAGTATTCTATGAACTCAAATAAAATCTTAACTCCCCAGCTGACTGAATGGACCCCCTCTTGGCCAAGGGGACCCCAGAAATGCCTTAAAGCTGAGTTGCTGGCCATGAGAAGGGAGATCAGACATGCCTCATTCATGCCCCCTTCCCTCTTGGAGATATCCTCTGTAACTCACTAACAGGCCTAAGACTATGCAAAACACAGTTTAAACCACACCTGCAGACCATCAATTTACTAATGTGAACTAAAATAAAATTTTAAGGCTCATGCCCCCCACACACACACCACCTGACTGAATGGAACTCCTCATGGCCAAAGGAATTTCCTAAAACTAAAGTGTCTGCCAGGAGTAGGGAGGTCAGACAGGCCTTATCATGCCCCCTTCCCTTCTTGGAGACATCTTTTGTAACCCATTCACAGGCCTTAGGGTATGCAAGACAAATCTGCAGGTCCTCAATTTACACAACAAATCTATGTCTGGTGGCTTATCTCTGATAACAGCTCCTTATGTTAGAACATTCCAAGCCTTTAGACAAAGCTTCATGTCTTTAACCAATTACAAGCCAAAGAATCTTTAAACCCACCTATAACCTGTAAGCCCCCCCCCCCTTGAGATGTCCCACCTTTTTGGGCCAAATCAATGTATGCCTCCCACATACTGATTTATGACTTTATCTGTAACCCCTGTCTCCCTGAAATGTATAAAACCCAAACTGTAACCCAGTCATATCAAGTGCACTTGCCCAAGGCCTCTTGGGAGAGGCTTCGGGTCATGGTCCTCAAATTTAGCTCAGAATAAATCTCTTTAAAATTATTTTACAGAGTTTGGCTTTTTCCCCCGTTGAGGCTAAATACATCACTTGAGTTTCAAGGCTTGTCTCTGATTAACAGACATTCTTATCTTAGGTTAAAACATTTCAAGCCTTGAGACAAACCTTCATTTTCTTAACCAATTACAAATCAAAGATTCTTTACACCCACCTATAATCTATAAGCTTCTCCCCTGCTCAGAAATATCCTATCCTTTGGGGCCAAACCAATACCAATGTGTGCCCTCTGCATATTGATTTAGGATCTCACATATAATTCCTGTCTCCCTGAATGTATAAAACCAAATTGTAACTCAGACACCATGGGCATATTTTCTCAGGATCTCTTGAAGCCATGTGCTCCAGGCCAGTCACACATATTTGGCTCAGAATAAACCTCTTTAAATAATTTTACAGAGTTTGGGTCTTTTTCTGTTAACAATTATAATGAAATGAATTAATTTAACAAAGATTCCAAAAACAGAGTTGTAATGTCTGTCACCATACTGATTGAAGTTTGTAAGTTATTTAAGCATGGAATAATATGCTCTATATGTCCTTAAAAATGTGAATCAGACTGAAGAACATAATCAAATATTTAATTAGTACTGATGCTGATGATGGATGCATAAGGCACTAGAAAGCTTATAATACTCAGCCAGAAAATTCCTTCATCAATAAAATGGAATGTCCAGATTAAATGACTTCTAAATTCCCTTTAAATGTCAGCTTTTTAAGAAGTGTAATAACATAGAGAGATCTCTGGTTTGGGAATCATTTATCTGACTCTCATGCCTTGGATTAGCAATTCACTTATGGTGTGACTCTGAGAAAATCACTTAGCTTTCAGAAGCCTGAGTTTTCATCTATCAAATAGAATAATGTATTAACTATTTCAATCTGACAGGGGTAACATGAGGATTGAATAAGGTAATGATGGTATTAATGTGTAATTCTTTCAAGTATGCTTAAACCAAAGTTAACCATATTTAGATCAATATTTGGAACAATATTTAGATCTTAGGAGGTAGCTCTACTGAATGGACACAATGCCACTAGATCTTTCGTCCATGTCTTTGGGTAAACCCTGAAGTGATGGTAGTTGCATAAATCTGATAATAGAATAGATTGTGGAGGTTCAGTAAAGCCATCATATAAAATTTTGCCAGTGTGGCCAGTGGTTTATATATCAAGCTTTTCTCAGTTTCACAATGTTCTTTCTATCAAGGTCCTAAAAATGAATGAGAGAAACATAGACAACAGAAGAAACTCTCATACCTGCTGAGTGTGGGAATGAAGAGGTCAAAGGCTTATCTTCAGCAAAATCATAAAATCTGTTAAGTTTTTCTCTGGAGCCCTAAGCCTGCCCTGTCTGCATCTTCCTTCTTTTCTCCTGTACTTTATAAGGAAAGTAATACGTAGTGGTCATTTGCATGCTCCTTGGTTTATAACACCAAATGTCAGCTCACCCAAAGAAAGCGATAATTCACCTAACTATAATAACAGAATAAAAGGTTTTGTCTACTATTAAATCAATTCTAGCACCAAAAGCAGATGGAGAGCTATTGGGGGAGATGGTAGCTAGTGTTCCACTGCTGAGTTTAGATCTTAACCTTTGGCTACTCCTACAGGTACTCTGACCGCTATTCCCCTGCAATCCAAAGTAACAGATGAACTAGTAGAATTGTTGCAACATTTTCGTATTTTCCCGTTTTCCTTGTTTTTTGTAAACATAAAGATACTCCAGAAATTTCAGATCCATGATTTCATGCTATTTGCATAAAGTAGCCATCCTTTCCTTCCTGAAGAGAGAGTAACTGACCATTGCCATTGTTTATAAATATTTGTCATCACGTAGGGAACTTCAGATTATGAAAACTACTCTCTTTATGTTGTATTGCAAAAAGTGCTTTTGGGATTTATGACTACCACAACCATTGAATGCTTCCAAAGGGAGTTATTAGATTAACTATATTAGCTATCAACTGAATTTGGCAAAGGAAAATACCAGAGCTTTGTAAGAACTAATTTTTACATAAAACATATACCACATAATACCACACTGGGTTAATTCTGAGTTCTAAAACCCAATTCTATCAGTAAATAAAATAGAATCCTTCCTATTTGGAAGCATACTTATTAGTTCAGAGGTAAGTAGAACATTGGGAGAAGTTGATTTCTGTCTTATAATATACTCCAAAAAGAGAAAAATAAATAAATTATTAGAAATTACTAAAATATATCAAGAAAGAAAGAAAAGCCAGGATGAGGCAAAAAATATGAGTAGACTATCAAATTTTTAAGTAAAGACTTCACCGATATTATTTATTCTTCCTGTTGTCTCAGGTTCCAATATGGTTCAATATGGCAGTTACTAAACCTGCCTTGTTTAAAATTTAGTATTTTGTTCCTCATGGATTTTTAAATTCATTTTGATTTTTTATATAGAAGAAATGAAGTACATATAGTTTAGAAAGGAAAAAAGAATTAACATAATGTCTTCCAGGTTCATCTATATTGTCACAAATGTCAAGATTTTCTTCTTTTTTATGGCTTGATTATATGTTATTGTGTCTATGCCACATTGCTTTAGCCATTCATCCATCAGCGGATACTTAAGTTGCTTCCATATCTTAGCTATTGTGATGAATGTCTAAAGACAATGTGGTATAGACACAATAACATTGGAATCCCATAAAAAGAGGAGAGTGAGAATGGGACAGAGAAATGTCTAAAGAAATACCTGCCAAGGATTTCCAACATTTCATAAAAACATCAACCCACATATCCATACCAGCAATATAGATACAAGGAATACTACAGATATAGTTGTACTAGTGTAACAGGCACTAATGAAAGATGATAATATAGTTTTAACAAGAATCTATCTAGAACTTAAAAGAATCAACAAGAAAAAAATCAAATAACCCCGTCAATAAATGGGCAATGGAAATGAACAGAAACTTTTCAAAAGAAGACAGAATAATGGCCTGCAAACATATAAAAAAATGTTCTACATCTCTAATCATTAGAAAAATGCAAATCAAAACCACAATGAGATATCACCTAACCCCAGTGAGACTGGTCTCTATCAAAAAATCCTAAAACAACAAATGCTGGTGAGGATGTGGAGAGATAGGAACATTCTTATACTGTTGGTGGGCCTACAAATTAGTGCAACCTCTGTGGAAAAGAATTGGGAGATACCTCAAAGAGCTAACAATAGAAATACCATTTGATCCAGCAATAGCACTATTAGGCATTTACCCAAAAGAGCAAAAGACATTCTATAATAAAGACACCTGCACCCAAATGTTTATGGCAGCACAATTTACTATTGCAAGGATGTGGAAACAACCCAAGTGACTGTCAATTCATGTTCATTATTAAAATTTGGTATATGTATACATTGGAATATTACTCAATTATAAGAAACGACAGTGATCTAGCACCTCTTATATTTTTCTGGATTGAGCTTGAGCCCATTACCTCTGAAATGAGGTAACACAAGATGGGAAGAATAGGCTCCACTTGTATTCGCCATCAAATTGGTGTACTGACTGATTAACACTATGGTGCTCACATTGTAGTAATATTCTACAGGGATTAGGGGGTCGGGGAGGTAAATTCACAACTAAAGGATATGGTGAGCATTGTAGAGGGGAAGGGCATGCCTGTAACCCTCCTTAGGGAGAGGCAAAGACATAAAATGTAACCAAAATGTTTGTACCCTCATAATACCCTGAAATTATATATATATATATATATATATATATATATATGGTTTTAAGATCACCTGGAGCAAAAAGACACAGAGAGGAACTACAATAAAAATGATGGATGACGAAAGTTAGAAACAATGGGAACCATAGTGAAATTACATTTTCAAAATTCTTAAAGAAAAACAACAAACTTTCATGCTAGAATGCTATATTCAGTGAAAATAAACTTTGAAAATAAAGGTACAATGGACATTCTCTCCTCTTTTTATGGAGTTCCAATTACATATATATTTAACTATTTGACATTTCCCCAAAGAATATTTACACTGTTCATATTTTTGAATCTTTTCTCTCTGTCCTTTATTCTCTGTCCTTTATTTTTATAGACTTTTCTTCACACTCATTAGTCATTTTATTACCAGTATCCAAAATGCTGTTCAGTTCATCTAAGTAATTTCTCCTGATTTTAAATACTGTTGTTTCAGTTCTACAATATCCATTATCGTTAGTTTGTTCTGTCTCCTAATAGTCTCATCTTATCGATTAATACTTGTCACTTATTCAATATATTCATAATAGTTTTCTAAAATTCTTGTCTGATAATGTTTTTAAATGACTCAACTCTTACTTTTTATTAATACTACTCTTTTTTGATTTTTCATTCTCTATATTTTTTTGTCATTGCTTCTAGTTTTCTTCATATCCTTAATACTTGTATAAAAACTTCAGTGAAAGAGGCACAATAATATTTAATTTTATTTTGTTTAATTTTTCAATGAGTTCGATCCCTTTACTCTATCTAGAAGTTAAAATAAGGATCTCATCATTCAGATTTCTCCAAAGGTCCACTTGAATTAGGGCTTGTAGTTATCTTTAATTAGATTGTATTCGTCTTTGGTTAGTCTAAACCTCAACAACTAGCAACACTGTCACTAGGGAACTGATTATATTAGATCTTGCCCATATTTGAGCTAGAATGGTTGAGCTGGAATATTGAATCCCAATTTAGACAGTTTTCTTTCCCTTTGGATTCAACTCTATAGCCATTAGCATTCAAGCATTGCAATAACAGCTGAGACTATGAAAATTCATTCTCACCTTCATTTCTTCATTCACTGCTAGTTTTCTGGGAAAATTACTGACATAGGTATTAATGGGGAGAGGAGGGAAGATATTTCTAAAAGTGAGGTATTTGTTTTTCCTTTGGGGCTTTTGCAGATACTAATCTGTCTACATTCCATGTATCATTCAAAGCTCAGCTTTCCCCCCACCAATCTCTACAAAATATCCCAATCTATGTTACAATCCCTCCTCCATCTGCCCAGATCAGATGAGGCACTTGCACGCAGGTAGGGAAGCCGCCACGCTCTGCTCAAGTATAAAAACCTTGCCCTTTCTAGTCTCAGCAGAATAAGGCTTCATTGCTTCTTCTGCTCTTTCAATAGCCTCCTAGAAAAGAGTAATTTTTATTCTATACTTTTATTTGGTTGATAGGACATAAGCAACATTTTTCTAAATGCTAACCAGATTCAGTGGTTTTTATTCATGGGGTTTATTTCTGAGGATAACATTACTTTTATATTCATAAACAGTTCTATTTTTTCCTTTGTTAATTGCCTATTAGACTCCATTGCTTATTTCCTTCTGATATGCAATTATTTCATATTTATTCCTGAAAATTGTGTATTAAGTTAAATAACCTTTTATCATGTACATTTTACAATTACACATACAATTTCCTTAGTTAATTTCTTTTTATTTTAGTTTTTATGAATGGATGCCCTCTTGTACAATCCTAGGGTAAGGAGAGAACATTCAATTCAATTTTCATTCAAACCTATAATTGTGCAGAAAATAATCTGCACAAACATATTTAATAGGCATATTTTCAGCACTCTTCTCCTTTTTGCCTACACATATGTTTTGATCATTTTTATATGTCAAATATAACTGTGATTCTCTTTCCATTCTCTAGTTCCTATGTCATGGACTTTCTCACCTCCAAGATTGTAAAACTTTTATCCTATATTTTACGACCACTTTCTCATTATTATGTATTGTTTTCTGAAGATACTGTTATATAAACAGGTTTGGCTAGAATCTCTGCAACTAGCACTCCATATTCTATCAAACGTACTCATGTAAAACTTGAATTTTGAAAAAAAAATAATTGGAGAGAGAAAAAATAATATGAGAGGCACTCTCTATCATTCTTGACATCCTAGACATGGCTAACTTAGGTGTTTCTGAAATCAAGACCTGGAAAAGTTACTTTTGGTCCTCCTAGTCTCCTGGTTATTACAGGGATAGGTCATATAGCAGGTTAGTTCTACAATGTTTTTCTAGCAATCAATTCTGGATTCCGAGTCTAGAGAATGGTCTTCTACTCTTGAAAAGATTTTACAAGTGCCTAGTTTCACACATTAAACCTACCATGTGTAAAATAACAATGGTGATATAGCACATCTTATATTTTCCTGGTTAGAGCTGGAACCCATACTACTAAGTGAAGTATCCCAAGAATGGAAAAACAAGCACCACATATACTCACCAGCAAACTGTTATTAACTGAGTAGCACCTAAGTAGACACATAGGTACTACAGTAATAGGGTATTGGGGAGGGGGAGGGAAGAGGGGGGCGGGTATATACATACATAATGAGTGACATGTGCACCATCTGAGGGATGGTCATTCTGGAAACTCAGACTTGTGGGGGGAGGGGGGGAAAGGGCATTTATGGAAACCATAAAATCTGTATCCCCATAATATGCCAAAATAAAAAAAAGAAAAAATAATAATAATAATCACAAAGCTCTGAAAAGAAATCAAGTGAAATAATTTTATGAAATTTTTCCATGAAACCAGTCAGCTCACTTTCTTATTTCTCTACCAAATTTTAGGAGGCAGGCAGATTATGTGTGTAATTGTGTGTCTAAATATATATATATAGAGAGAGACATAAAAAGAGAGAGGAAGAGAGAGACAGACAGACTTCTTCAAAATGATGTTTTACTATTTATTAATCTCTACCTAGAATTTTGATGATGATACTCTAATCCACACAGGAAAAAAATTATAGATTAGTAAGTCTGTTACTTAAAATATTAAAATATATTTTACTCTACTTAAAATATAATAAAGATTCTTCTTTCAACCTAAAAGATCTTAGTGATCTGACAATAACAGATACAAAAAATTTTATCCCTAAACCTCACACTTACTCACTATATCCCGACCACTCTAGGATTTCTTTTATACTCTTTAAATGTAAAAGATTAACCTCTCTTTATGCATAAATCTTCCTCCAGTGCCTGCAATAGTACCTGAATAATGGGAAGTATTCAACGAAAAACAGTATTTGTTAAATGAATGAATGAATTCCAGCCAGAATTCTCTTTTCAATTTCTCATTATAAAATCCTTTCAACAGATCACATGCCGACTCAACAACCTCTTCATGGAAGTTTTCACTTCTTGGTTTCGAAGGGTGTAAATCACAGGGTTCATCAATGGAAAGATCACTGTGTGGAAGAAAGAAACCACCTTGTCAGCTGCTAAGGCCTTAAAGGGGCGAGTGTAGATGAAGATGGCAGGTCCAAACATAAGAATAATAATGATGACATGAGTGGTGCATGTGGACATGGCCTTGTTCTTCCCTTCAGAAGCTGACCTATGAACATGGCAGAGAATGATGGCATAGGAGGACAGAAGCCCCAGGAAGCACAGGAGGGTCATCAGGCCACTGTTGAAGACCATCAAAAGCTCCACCACAAAAGTGTCAGTGCAGGCCAGCTTGATGACCTGTGGGACGTCACAGAAGAAGTTATCCAGCTGGTTTGGGCCACAGAAAGGCAAGCGGAGGATGAGGGCCACCTGGATAATGGAGTGGGCAAAGCCCCCAAGCCACAGACCCAAGAGCATTATGTAGCAGGCTCTGGGGTTCATGACAGTGGAATAGTGCAAAGGCCTACAGATGGCGATATAGCGGTCAAAGGCCATTACCACAAGGAGCAATCCCTCCCCTCCTCCAAGGAAGTGCAAGAAAAAGAGCTGAGTGATGCAGCCTCTGTAGGAGATTACCTTCTTGTCAGAGAGGAAGTCCACCAGCATCCTGGGAGCCACAATGAAGGAGTAGGATGCATCCAGGAAGGCCAAGTTGCCCAGGAAGAAATAGAGGGGAGCCGTGAGCCCTGGGTCTGACCTGATGGTAAAGATGATGAGAAAATTTCCAGGGAGGATGATGAGGTAGAAAATTGAGATCAGCACAAAGACTAGGAGTTGAATATCTCGAGACTGGGTGAGACCAAGGAGGATGAATTCTGTCACCACTGTGATGTTCTTGCTGTCCATCTCCCTGGCCTGCACATCAAGAAGTAGAGTTTATTGTTCTTGCCACGTCTTCCATCTAGATCCCAGTTCTTCTCCACCTAAAAAGTAGTTCAAACTCCTCATGTCAGCTAAAAACAATACTTCTCAACCCACACATATCCTGGGTAATCATCATTCCCATCATTTCTCCAAATTTAAAATGAAAAACAAAAATAAAATGCTGGTCTCAAATGCACAGTCTTATTCTCATTCACCCATGTGCTTCTACAGAACTGTTCTCCACTTTAGGAATCTGGCATCCTCCGCTTTGGGATTCTTACCTTTTTTGAGTTATATGAGAACTTCCCTAGTGGACAGACAATCCAACTTCAGTTATTAAGGTCTTTGAGATTTGTGGGCTATACTGTGCTTGAAGCTTACTTCTTTTCCTGGGATTAGACCTTTTTTCTCCTCATCTGCACAACCCCAATATTTTATTAGGTCTTTACTTCCTTCAGTTTCTGTGGAATTCAGAGTTCCTAGCTGCTACCTCTCTTTCTCTATATTCTCTCATTAATTTGGATCTGATTGTACTCCCTGTGCTCTAATATCCTTACATATGCTGACCCCCAACTGTTCAGCAGGATCCCAAACAATAGCTCTACTTCTCACCTAACATAAAGATAGTGCCCTGGCTCTTCCCCTGGTTGAGCACCACTCCTCTGGCCACTCTACACCTGCTTCATGTAACTTTATTAGCACAATTAGAATTTCAAATATTAATATCATTAATATTTGACATATAATGTCAATTAAATGTCAAATATTTTGACAATTAATTTTAATCACAAGACAGTTCTTTCATCTTCCCACTATGATACCCAATGGAGAGCCTTTCAACAAACAATATGCTGTGATATAAAAGTTGCAAGTAAAAAATTCAAAAATTATTAATTATCTCAATTCAGAAAATCATTGCAGTGAACAATTGTAAGTCACCATAGATACTGCAGTATAACTCCTTCATTTCAAAGAGGAGAAAACAAAAGCTACTGTGGTTATGTTACTTAAGTGGAAAGACCTTTATATTTTACTCTGATGAATAAGTAGTACAATAATGTAAGTATATACTATTCACTGTAAATAGATAAAAAATTTTAATCACAGCTTTAATTAATGAATGCTTCTTTTCATGTACTTGAATAATTGAAAATAATATTGCTAGCCTAAAATTACTCCTGTATTGGGTTTAATTTTGGACATTCAACCCTGTTTAAAGTAAAAAAAATACTGTGCATGGTGGGGACAATTCAGATTTAAAGCTCAGCCTGTTTAGTGGGGAATACTCATTTTGGAAGATACAAATTATGATCCATTGAGATATGAAAAGAAGACAGTAATTTATATATATTTAGTGGACATATATCATTATATATAACACTGCATTCCTTTTATTTCAAAATTTTACTTTTTAATATTTATAATGTATAATGTATGAATACTATGGCATACACATATATGTACTTTATAAATATACATGCATGTATTTAAGTTACATACTCAAAAATATTTTATTATGGGATAAACTTTTTTTAAAGTTTCAAAATTGATGGCCTATCATGAAATACAAAAATGTAATATAGAACAATATTCCTCCCACTATTTAACTAAATGGCACACTTGTTTTAAGTAAGTGCTACAGAATATGAGTTGGACAGAAGGGAAAATCTGTGACACAAAGTGGTACTAGGGCAGTACCTAGACAGGAAAGACAGGAAGAGAGAGATGAGGGAAAGAAGGAAGATGAGAGAAATAGAAAAGAAAAACAAACAAAAACCAAAAAACAGACAAAAACCTATATTATGGATTCCTAGGGTACATATTTCAAGAAACATTAAAAGTATCTGCTTTATGAATCTTTACACTGAAGAGAGTGGTTAATAGAGATTTCCAGGTGTTACTAGAAGCCAAGGGTAGAATTCATGAACGTCATACTTCAACACATCAGGACATGTATGGATACAAATACCAAGTAAGAGGAGGGGCTGATCTTGCTGTCTCAGGGCTGACAGAGGCAGAAGAAAATCCTTGTATAAATGAACCCCTACGATTCAAACCTATGTTGTTCAAGTATCCTCACTCCTGGTTTTCCACTGCTCCTGACAGATGGGATTCAACACTACTTCACATCTTTGATCCACTTGCTTCCCTGTCCCATTCCCATCTCCAAACCTTCTCTATTTTCATAGATCTAGAGACTATGCGTCACATGAGCATTCCTCTAGGCAAAATGAAATAAGCTTCTACCAAAAACAAAATCAGATATTATGGTCCTCATCTGAGTAAAGCATTCTACTTTAGCCAAATTAGCAGGGAAAGTGCTGTCAGAAAAAACTAAAACAGAAATCCAAATCCTCTCTCTGTATCTCTAACCTTCCTTGCCATTTCAAGTCAGTCAGAAATCCTTCTGGCTCTGGTCATAACACACTACAGGGGAGGGAAAGATGAGGGAGGGAGGAGGGCTCACCACATTGTTAAGGTGAAGACACACAAACATGTCCAGGTAACACAGTGTGTGCTTGCCTGGAGTCCAAATGGTGATCAGACCAGCTCCTGAGGCAGGTGTTTAGAGATCCAAGGTGCTTACTTCCCCATTTCTCTTTGAAAAAGTTCCTCATGCTTCCTTTGTTATTTTCCTTTTTTCTCTCCTTTGTTTGCTTTTTCATTCTTCAGCAAGTTATTTTCTTAATTTTTCTTCTAAGTTTGATTGTGATTTCTTTTCCTGTATTAATTTACCTCCCTTTTTCCCTCTCATTTTCTTTCCGTAACTATTTTTTTTCCTTCTCTTTAGATCTTGTCTTTCATAATTTTCTCTTTTTTCTCCATGTTCTTTCACCCTGAAATTTTTGTCACTACCCTTTTTCCTCTATGTTCATTGTTACTCCACTATACCCTATGCCTGCCTTGCTAATACATCTAAAAACAAAAACAAAAAAATCTTACTGTTGTTTTCTTTCCCAATAAGATTGAGCAATGTGTGTGCCACCCACCATCTTTCATTCTAAATATTTTGTCTACAAAATAAAACTGTGTAATTCACTGAACTACTAACCATTTACTTTTAAATGGTATTTTTCTTGCAGTTTGCCAAATCTGAGCCACTCTTCCATTCCTTCTTCTCCCATTATAAATATTTGTTTTTGCCTATAAGTAAACCTGCTAAAATGTGATTTGCCTTTTTAAATCTCATTAGTATTCTGTGAACTCAAATAAAGTCTTAATTCTCAGCTGACTGAATGGATCCCCTCCTTGCCAAGGTGACCCCAGAAATGCCCTAAAGCTGGCCCTAAAGCATGCCCTAAAGCATGCCAGTTGCTGGCCATGAAAAGTAAGATCAGACATGACTCCATCATGCCCCCTTCCCTTCTTAAAGATATCCTTCCTAACTCATTGACAGGCCTAAGGCTACACAAGACACAGCTTAAACCACACCTGCAGACCATCAATTTACTCAGCAAATAACTTGAGTTTCAGTTTCTTGTCTCTGATTAACAGACATCCTTATCATAGGTTAAAACTTTTCAAGCCTTAGACAAAGCTTCATTTCCCTAACCAATTACAAATCAAAGACTCTTTACACCCACCTATAACAACCTATAACCCCAACTGCCCACCCCACCCAACCCGCCTTGGAGATATTCCACCTTTGGGGGCCAAACCACTACCAATGTGTGCCCTCCATATATCAATTTAGGGTCTCACATGTAATTCCTGTCTCCATGAATGTATAAAACCAAACTGTAACCTAGCCACCAGGGCACATTTTCTCAGGACTTCTTCAGGCCAGTTATACACATGTGGCTCAGAATAAACTTCTTTAAATTATCCTACAGAGCTTGGATATTTTTCCTTTAACAATTCCCAAGAAATGAATGTATTTAACAAAGATTCAAAAATAGAGGTGTAAGGTCTGACACCATACTGATTGAACTCACTGATTTGTAAGTTGTTTGGGTACAGAATATAAGCTTTAAATGTGAATCAGACTGAAGATCATAATCAAATATTTAATTAGTACTGATGATGATGATGGATGCATAAAGCACTAGAAAGTTTATAATACTCAGCCAGATAATTCCTTCATCAATAAAATGGAATGTCCAGATTAAATGACTTCTAAATTCCCGTTAAATGGCAACTTTTTAAGTAGTGTAATAACATGGAACAATCCTGGTTTGGGAATCATTTATCTGACTCTCCTGCCTTGGATTGGCAATTCACTTACGGTGTGACTCTAGAAAGTCACTTAGGTTTCAGAAGACTGAGTTTTCATCTATCAAATAAAATAATGTATTAACTATTTCAATCTGATGGGGGTAACATGAGGATAAAATGAGGTAATAATGGTATTAATATGTAATTCATTCAAGTGTTTAAACCAAAGTTAACCCTGACAGTATTTAGATCTTAGGAGGTAGCTCTACTGAATGGACACAATGCTACTAGATCTTTTGTCAGTGCATTTGTGTAAACCATGAAGTGATGATACCTGCATAAATTTGAGAAATGGAAGAGGTTGTAGAGGTTCAGTAAAGCTGTTAGATAAAATTGCCTATGCAGCCAATGATTTATATATCAAGCTTTTCTCAGTTTCACAATGTTCTTTCTGTCAAGGCCCTAAGGATGAATGAGAGAAACATAGACAACAGAAGAAACTCTCATACCTGCTGAGTGTGGGAATGAAGAGGTCAAGGACTTATCTTCTGCAAAATCATAAAATCCGCTAAGTTTTTCTCTGAAGCCCTAAGCCTGCACTGTCTGCATCTTCCTTCTTTTCTCCTGTAGTTTATAAGGGAAGCAATACATAATGGTCATTTGCATGCTCCTTGGTTTATAACACCAGATGTCAACTCTCCCAAGAAGATTGATAATTCACTTCACTATGATAATGCAATTAAAGGTTTTGTCTACCATTAAAGCAATTCTAAGCACCAAAAGCAGATGGAGATCTATTGGGGGAGATGGTAGCTAGTGTTCCACTGCTGAACTTAGATCATAATGTTTGGCTATTCCTGCAGGTACTCTGACTGCTATTCCTGCAGGTACTCTGACTGCTATTCCTGCAGGTACTCTGACGGCTATTCCCCTGCAATCCAAAGTAACAGATGAACCAGTAGAATAGTTGCAATATTTTTCTATTTTCCCCTTTCACTTGTTTCTTGTAGATACAAAGATACTCCAGAAATTTGAGATTTTATGCTACTTGCACAAAGTAGCCATCCTTTCCTTCTTGATGAGAGGGTAACTGACCATTGCCATTGTTTATAAATATTTGTCATCACATAAGGAACTTCTGATTATGAAAACTACTCTCTTTATGTTGTATTGGAGAAAGTGCTTTGGGGATTTGAGACTACCACAACCAATGAATGCTTCCAAAGGGAGTTATTAGATCAACTATATTAGCTATCAACTGAATTTGGCAAAGGAAAATATGAGAGCTTTGTAAGAACTAATTTTTACATAAAACATATACTACATAATACCACACTGGGTTCTAAAACCCAATCCTATCAGTGAATAAAATAAAACCCTTCCTATTTGGAAGTATATTTATTAGTTCAGAAGTAAATAGAATTTTGGGAGAAGTTGATTTCTATCTTATAATTCAAAAAGAGAAAAAAATTAAATAAATTATTAGAGATTATTGAACTATACCAACAAAAAAAGGAAAGCCAGGATGAGGCAAAAAATAAGAATAAACTATCAAATTTTTCAATAAAGACTTCATCAGTATCATTTATTCTTCCTGTTGCCTCAGGCACCAATATGGTTCAACATGACAGATACTAATCCTGCCTTTGTTTAAAATTTGGTATTTTGTTCCTCATGGATTTTTAAATTCATTTTGATTTTTTATACAGAAGAAATGAAGTACATATAGTTTAGAAAGGAAAAAAGAATTAACATAATGTCTTCCAGGTCCATCTATATTATCACAAATGTCAAGATATTCTTCTTTTTTACGGCTTGATTATAAGAGATTGTGTCTATACCACATTGCTTTAGCCATTCATCCATCAGTGGACTCTTAAGTTACTTCCATTTCTTAGCTGTTGTGATGAATGGCTAAAAACAATGCAGTATAGACAAAATAACGTTGGAACTCCATAAAAAGAGGAGAGAAAGAATGGGACAGAGAAATGTCTAAAGAAATACCTTCCAAGGATTTCCAACATTTCATAAAAACATCAATCCATATATCCATACTAGCAATACAAATACAAGTAATACCACAGATATAGTTGTACTAGTGTAACAGGTCCATGTACAAAAACATTGCCCTTTCTAGTCTCAACAGAATAAGGCTTCATTGCCTCTTCTGCTCTTTCAATAGCCTCCTAGAAAAGAGTAATTTTTGTTCTGTACTTTTTTATTTGTTTGTTAGGATATAAGCAACATTCTTCTAAATGCTAACCAGAATCAGTGGTTTTTATTCATGGGGTTTATTTTTGAAGATAAAGTTACTTTTATATTTATAAACAGTTCTATCGTTTCCTTTGTTAATTGCCTATTAGACTCCACTGCATATATTTCCTTCTGATGTGTAATTATTTGATATTTATTTCTCAAAATTACTTATGTCTTAAGTTAAGTAACCTTTTATCATGTACACATTACATATTTAAATGTATAATTTCCTTACTTAATAACTTTTTATTTTAGTTTTTATGGATGAATAACCTCTTGTACAATCCCAGAGTAAGAAGAGAATATTTAATTCAATTTTCATTCAAACCTCTATAATTGTGCAGAAAATAATCTGCACAAACATATTTAATAGGCATATTTTTAGCACTGTTCTCCTTTTTGCCTGCACATATGTTTTGATAACTTTTATATGTCAAATATAACTGTGATTTTCTTTCCACTCTCTAGTTCCTATGTCACAGACATTTCTCACCTCCAAGAATGTAAAACTTTTATCCTATATTTTACAACCACTTTCTTATTATTTTGTTTTGTTTTCTGAAGATACTGTCAACATATAAACAGATTTGACTAGAATCTCTGCAACTAGCACTCCATATTCTATCAAATGTACTCATGTAAAACTTGAATTCTGAAAAAAAAAATAATTGGAGAGAGAAACAATAATATGAGAGGCACTCTCTATCATTCTCTTCTTCCCAGACATGGCTAATTTATGTGTTCCTGGAACCAAGACCTGGGAAAGTGACTTTTGGTCCTCCTAGTCTCCTGGTTATTGCAGGGATAGGTCACGTAGCAGGTTAGTTCCACAACGTTTTTCTAGCAATCATTTCTGGATTCTGAGTATAGAATATGGTCTTCTACCCTTGAAAAGATTTTACAAGTACCTAGTTTCTCACATTAAACCTACCATGTGTAAATAACTTGGGTCATTTATGTAATCTACAACACAATCTGCAGTACTAAATAATAATAATCACAAAGCTCTGAAAAAAAATCAAGTGAAATAATTTTATGAAATGTTTCCATGAAACCAGTCAGCTCACTTTCTTATTTGTCTACTAAGATGTTTTGGGGAATGTGTGTGTGTGTAGAGAGAGACAGACAGAGTGTATTTTTCAAAATATACTTGCAATGTAACATTTCGCTTTTGATGTTTTACTGTTTATTAATCTCTGCCTAGAATTTTGATGATGTTGCTCTAACCCACAGAAGAAAAAATTATACATTATTCACTCCCTTACTTAAAGTATTAAAATATATTTTACTGTAATTGAAATATAATAAATATCTTTATATCAACCTAAAAGATCTTAGTGATCTGACCAGAAAAGATACAAAAAATTTAATCCCTAAACCTCACACTTACTCACTATATCCCGACCACTCTAGGATTTCTTTTATGCTCTTTAAACGTAAAAGATTAACCTCTCTTTATGCATAAATCTTCCTCCAGTGCCTGCAATATAATGGGAAGTATTCAACGAAAAACAGTATTTGTTAAATGAATGAATGAATTCCAGCCAGAATTCTCTTTTCAATTTCTCATTATAAAATCCATTCAACAGATCACATGCCTACTCAACAACCTCTTCATGGAAGTTTTCACTTCTTGGTTTCGAAGGGTGTAAATCACAGGGTTCATCAATGGAAAGATCACTGTGTGGAAGAAAGAAACCACCTTGTCAGCTGCTAAGGCCTTAAAGGGGCGAGTGTAGATGAAGATGGCAGGTCCAAACATAAGAATAATAATGATGACATGAGTGGTGCATGTGGACATGGCCTTGTTCTTCCCTTCAGAAGCTGAGCTATGAACATGGCAGAGAATGATGGCATAGGAAGACAGAAGCCCCAGGAAGCACAGGAGGGTCATCAGGCCACTGTTGAAGACCATCAAAAGCTCCACCACAAAAGTGTCAGTGCAGGCCAGCTTGATGACCTGTGGGACGTCACAGAAGAAGTTATCCAGCTGGTTTGGGCCACAGAAAGGCAAGCGGAGGATGAGGGCCACCTGGATAATGGAGTGGACAAAGCCCCCAATCCATGGAGCCAAGAGCATTGCATAGCAGGCTCTGGGGTTCATGACAGTGGAATAGTGCAAAGGCCTACAGATGGCAATGTAGCGGTCAAAGGCCATCACTACAAGGAGCAATTCCTCCCCTCCTCCAAGGAAGTGCAAGAAAAAGAGCTGAGTGATGCAGCCTCTGTAGGAGATTACCTTCTTGTCAGAGAGGAAGTCCACCAGCATCCTGGGAGCCACAATGAAGGAGTAGGATGCATCCAGGAAGGCCAAGTTGCCCAGGAAGAAATAGAGGGGAGCCTTGAGGCCAGGGTCTGACCTGATGGTGAGGATGATGAGAAAATTTCCAGGGAGGATGATGAGGTAGAAAATTGAGATCAGCACAAAGACCAGGAGTTGAATATCTCGAGAGTGAGTGAGTCCAAGGAGGATTAATTCTGTCACCACTGTGTTGTTCTCAATCTCCATCTCCTACAGAATATCAGAGAATAGTGAGTTTCTTTCCATCTCTTTCATCTAGATCATAGTTTTTGAACTGAAAGTGACCTATGCCACATTTATATTATACCATCTCTCTCCACAACCTAAGAAATCTCTTCTATTTTTTTATGCTTCTAAATTTCAAAAGTGCCAACTGAAGCCATAGTCTTTCTCCTGTTTTTGTCCTGTGTTTCCATTTAACTCTTCTGTCGTGTGGGGCTCTGGGATGCCACTGCCCTGGATTTGTTCCTGATGTGCATGAGGCATATGAAATTTTTTTTTAACTCTGAAAAAGTTTAACCCCAGTATTCAATGTTTTCAGGGCTTTTTGGAATGGGGGATGGGAAGGGATTGACAGCAAAGAGGAATAACAGCACTTTGTATGGTGACAGAAATCTTCCACTTTTTATTATAATTGTTATATGTGTCAATGTATTTCCCAAAATATATTGAACTATTGAACTCTACAGCAATTGGTATAATTTATTATATGTAAATAATACCTTAGAAATGTTGATCTAAATAATTTTTTAAAAACTGTACTTACTAGAAATATTTCTGTTTGTTCTATAGAACATCAACCATCAACCTGGTCTAAATGAAAGCCTCTTGGTCACTCTGAAGAAAACAAATCGGAGGTTTATCTGGGTAGTAGTTTCCAAATTGAGCATGTGCTCACTATAGAGGCTATACATAATAATGTCTTGGTATCAAAGCAGCAATAGTAGAATTTCTATACACAAATAAGTATATCCTATTCTTTGAACTTCTATTTTTTAATGTTTCATAGTTTAGATAGAATCATACCAGAGTTGAATACAAAATATACAAAGAAAACATAAATGTTGCTGGAGCATGATAAAGAATAGTTTGTGGCTGAGATAAAATAAATATAAAACTAAGGACTCTTAAGCTAGAACTAAACACTACAGTGTGATACAAAACAATATTGCACATGCTTTCAGTTGCACAGCACACTGATTTTTTTAAAAAGTTTTGTAGAATATGCAGTGTAGAGTGGAGGGAAAGAGGGTTCATTAACTTTAACTGAAATGGGAGACAGAATTAAAGAGGAGAGGGGAAGAAGGAAAAGAAAAACAATAAAGTCCCAAATTAAGAAATTAAAGGAAACATTTCCAATGGCATATCTATTTGAAACATCAAAATATCTGCTTTTGTATATCTAACTCTAATAGATTAATTAATAACAGAAGTTTCCATGTATAGTCAAAATTGGTAATTATGAAAGAAGTACCTTACATCACACAGACACATATATGTGTATACAAACACACATGAATGCACGCACACACATTGTATGCTAAGCAAAACCAAAGTATAAAAATTTACATATGATACCATCTTTCTTCTTTTTTTGTCCCCTTTTTCTTATCTTTTTTTGCATTTGCCATGTTTTGAATTTAATTTTTATCATTTCATCTTTACATAAAATCTGCTGTTAGAAAAGTAAATCAAGAATCCTTCTCTATCACCAGCAAACTGGTATTAACTGATCAACACGTAAGTAGACATATAGGAATAACATCTATAGGGTGTCGAGCAGGTGGGGGGGGAAGGAATGGGTATATACATACATAATGAGTGTGATGCACACCAATCTATGTAACATCACTTAAGTGTGCTTAATAAATCTTTTTATGATGTTTAGATTTAAAAAAAAAGAATCCTCTACTTACTCCTAAGTTGTATGCATCTTGCATGTAATTATGCAATTGATTATTTTACACTCTCAAAAATTGATGATGTATTTAGGTCATAGAAGAAAATTTTTATTATCTCTGAGGTTAGAGGTTATAGGTTCTTGCCCTGTGCCTTGTATTTTATTCCCTATCATCCATTTCCATTCTCCTATTGAGTCCTTAACATGTGGGACTCGCTACCTTCAGACACCTTCGATTCACTGTATTCCTTTGTGTACTTTCCTCTATGCTGCTTTGTGGTACCTGTGACTCTCACATCATGCTCATCAAGGATGCAGAGACTGAAGGTATATATTCATAAGATGCATAGTCTTCAAGGTAAAATGAAGTCCCTGCAAAATAAAAGCACAGAAATCTCCACAAAGATAAATTTTCTATTCTAAGTATGTAAAGAGGACTGCTGCCAGTGGAAATTGAAATAGAAACCTGAATGCTTTCCACTCCCACTACCCTACATTTTCATTTCAACTGATACCAAAATTCATCTGCTGTTTTCAATACTGGAGCCGCACAGGGGAGGGAAGAGTGATGGAGTGCACACACACATGCCATGTAAAGGCTGCACAATGATCATGCTTGGAGTCCAGGCTTTCATTAGAAAGCTTGTGGAGCAAATTGTTTGGAGACTTGATCCCCATCCACAGGCACTAACTCACCCATTTTTTTCTTTATATTTCCTTGTCTCCTCTTACAATATTTCTTTTATTATCTTCCATTCTCTTCTCACAAGATATTTCTATACTTTATTCACATATGTATATTTCATTTTCTTAAGTTATGCTTTTATATTTGAGTTGACTTCTTTCTTTTTCTTGTTATCTTTTCTCCTTTTTCTCTCATATTTGTTCTCTAAAGATTCCCCTTTGCTTTTCCCCCATCTCTCTAATATTTTTCTTCTTTGTTCCTTTTATTTCTCCATATTCTTTTAGTTTGCAAAGTTTTTCACTCTCTTTTCTTGTCTTCTCTATTCATTTCTCCTTTATTAGATCCCATGCTTGCCTTTTCATTAATTATGAGAAATCTCACTATTGTTTTAATAATAGTGAAAACAGTAGATGAAGGTCTTTAACTCTAATTATTCTAAGGATTAAAATGTTAAATTCACTTTCAATACCAAATCATTTTTCTTTAACAGTATCCTCCTTAAAATGTACTTAGTAGGACCACTTGTTAATTATTTCCCATTCCCTCAGATATTTTGTCTGTTTGTAACTGATCTTAATAAAAATGGCATTGTTTACCTTTATGCCTGAAAGCAATTTTTCATTAATCCACACTACCCGTGAAAATATGTTACTTCCCCAAAATAATAATATAATATCTATTAATACATGCTATTTAGTTTGTAACTGATTGGTATATGGAATTACTAGTTTCTGTATGTTCTGCAAATTGTGGATGAAGGAGAATCATCACATGTTTAGCTGATAGCTCTAAAAGGCACTAGACAAGTATATGGAATTATTAGTCCCTAAAGCTCTTCAATGCCATGATTTCTAGGCAAAGTTATAAAGATCATAGAAAAAGCCCTCATTTGGGCATCCATCTATCTGGGTTTAAGTTCTTCCTCCTACAATTTTTTAACCATGAGAACTTGGGAATTCACCCAATTTCCCTTAGCTTGAGGGTTTTTTTTAATTATTATTATCTTACTGTATTGATTTGAGAATCAAATGAAATGAAGATGATAATAACAAGTAGCATCTTCAAGTGTGACTAAACCAAAACTAAACCATGGAAAATGTAGATGTGAAAAGGAACTTTAGTTTCTGGGAAGTGATATAGATCCTCAGTCCCTGCCTTTGGAGTGAATCCCTGGGGTAATGGTCGCTGTGTAAATCTCAGAGATTACAGTATAAGAATTTATGGAGGTTTCACTTCAGCCAAAGCTCCAGATTTGTATATGGTAGTACTATTTTTGAAAGGAAAACTTCTTATCCCAACAAGTGTAGGAACTAATTAGAGCTAGTCTGCAAAATCGTGAAGTTGGTGAAGATTTTCTCTGCAGCCCTCAGCCTGGCATATCTGCACTGATTATGAAGCCCATCCCCTCACTTTTTTCGGTTAATATATCATATATAAATTTAAGATCAACTATTAACATTCCTAAGGCAGCTTTCATAAAGGCATTATATAGTCCCAATAAAGTAAAAGTAATTCTGTATCAGAAGGAACAAGAGCTATATTATTGAAAACAGGTAAAATGTGCTGCTGTATTATTGAAATCAGACCTCACATAATTGTCTATTTCTGCTGTAATTCTGATCTTTGCATTCTAAGACAGCAGATGTCCCACAGGAACAATTGCAATATCTGTTTCCATTTATTCCTTCTTTCTGACCCTTTTAAATATGAAGAATAACAAAAATATTTACCTCTCTCGCAATCCAACACTACTCTCACACAGCTGACATTATTTCCTTCTAATGGAAGGAATAATAACTGAGTTTTTCTACCTTCATTCTTAAATATCACTTCTCACAGAGGAATCTCTTACACTTCCATATATGCAAATAATTTGTGATGCAATGGAGAATGTACTTTGGGAATTTGAAGGCTAACAAAGCTGCAGAACTTTCTGTGGGAATTGTTATAATGCCAACAAGAAACAGTCAAAGAATGAGACTGGAAACATGTTAGGTTCAAATAGTCAACTATATATCAGTTAAAGACCCACTGTGTCACTTGTGATCTCTAAAATCAACATTCTATTATTGACAGACATTATAGAATGTTATTAGGTCTGTGTGGGTAGAAATCCAAGGGAGGTTATTTTATTTCTTATATTATAATTTAAAAAGATAAAAATTATGTAACTGATAGTAAATCACTGATACATCAAGAAAGGAAGTAATATGATCAAGTAGGTAGTTGTTAGATTCAACATATTTCTGGTGACAAAGAGGTAGGCAAAGACAAAAAAATGACATTCACAAAGACTTCTTATTGTAAGACTGACTAATTCCTCAAAAGGAGGTGTCCTCTTAAATAGACCTCATTGTGTCTTGGCATTTGTTGTTTTCATTTTAGGAACAAGTGTCTCCTATGCTCCACGAAATCTATAATGAAGAACTACTAATATTTTTAATTATATATTATTATACAGAAGAAAATTAAGAATCATATAGTAGAAAGCAATATAATTTAAATTTTAGTAGATTTTTTTTAAAGAGAAAGATTTTTTCTACTTTAAAAATTAAAATACCAAACATAATTTTTAAATAAATACAATGCATAATCAGCATATTTTGTTCTAACTATGTACAATTTGGAGAGAGGGAAGGGAAAGGAGTGGGAAATGGAGAGAAAAAGAAAAAGAGGAGAAAGAGATATACAAAGTCATGAAGATAAAAATAAGAAGAGAGGATAAATTAAAGAATGAAAACAAATTCAAAGATAGTAATAGGAAAATAGGAAATGAACATGAAAAAACAGAGAGGCACAAAAATGCATATTCTATAAAACCATTTATACAAAATAAACTCAACAGATAAAAGAACAGTATTTATTTTTAGAACAGAAAACAAAGCAAGTGAGATTTGTGAAGGAATATGTCAAGAAAATTCCCATCTTGGAGCATATTACAGTCTTTCTTGCCACCAAAGACTCTTTAAAATGTGATATTTTTCCTTAATCATCGACCTAGTCAGAGACCTCACTTCCTAATGTGTACCATAATACTTAAAATGAAATTAGTCTGATGATCTAAATCAGTCCACAGAATGGAGGCCTGTTATTCTTGCTGGGAAAGATTTGTCACCTTAGACCATCTTAGAAGCTACAGCCATGAGCCAGGCTGTATTGTAGTGTCTGGAATGTAGCACCAAACAAGACAGAAAAAGTCTGTGTTCCTGGGGATTTTACATCCTAATGGATGTAAACAGACAATAAGCAAACACATCAAAGTGAAGACATTAGATTGTGTTGAGTACTATGATAAAAATATAACAGAGATGGGAGAAGAGACGCTATTCTGGCCAGGGAGAGAATTCTGAGGAAGTGACATTTCAACTGAGATCTGAATGACTAAAATAAGCCAACTCTGTGAAAAACTGAAGAAAGAGCTGGTGAAAGGCCATGAAGCAGGAAGGAACCGGTGTGCTGAGAACCAGAAAGGAGGCCAGTGTGGCAAGTCAGAAGTGAGCAAATGAAAATAAAGTAAGGCAAGATAGAGAGGTAGGGCCAGATACGTAGACCAAATGGCAACTGATCATCATTCTATGTGTGAGGTGGAATAGCAGAGGAGTGCCCCTGTGTGAGTTGCATGTTTAAAATGTTATTTTGGGTACTGAGTGAAGATATGGGTTACAGAAGGCAAGAAGTGGCAGCAAGGAGACCAGGTAGGGAACATTTGAAGTACTATAAACAAACGATGATGGTAGGTTAGGCTGGGAGGTACAAGAGGAGATGGAGGAAAGAATTTATATCAAAGATAAATTTTGAAGCGATAGTCAATGGGATTTATTGATGGACTGCATATGAGAGCTTTGGAAGCAGGAATAAACTTGGGGTTTTTGATGGCATAACTGTATAGATAGTTGTGCAATTTACGAATATAGGAATAAGTAAAACAGGTACAGGTTGGAAATTAGACCTTCTTTTTTAAACATATTTGGTTTTTTAAATGTGTTTAATTTTTAATAGGTAATGTAGTCACATTTTTAAATAAAAAATATTTCATACAGTAAGAAATTTCCTTTTCACCTCAGTCCTCACTATGCCCATTTTACCCTGTATCTCAAAACAGAAAGCTAATATTAGTTTCTTTTGCATTCCCCTAAGAACTTACATGTATTTATAAGCAAGCATGAAAATAAACTTTTGGCTATATTCTTGAAATATAATGTATATGCATTAAAATGCATAGATCTAAATGTTCAACTTGATAACTTCCGTTAAATATATGCACTTAAGAAACCACTATTTCAAACAAGATAAAGAATAGTTCTATAAACAAGATAAAGAATATTTCTATAAACAAGATAAAGAATATTTCTATAAACAAGATAAAGAATATTTCCAGAAAGTTTCCATGTGATCCTTGCTATCTGCCCTACCCAACTGCCACCATAGTGAGCTACTACTTTCTAATCCTTAATATCATAGATTAGTTTTGCCTTTTCTTGGATTTTATAAAAATAGAATCATATTACATATTTTTTTGTATCTGGCTTTTTAAAGTCAACATTATGATTCTGGGATTCATGCATGTTGTTGCATTATCTACAATTACTCATTTTTACTCCTGAATAAATGTCCTGTCATAGGTATATAACCCAAAAGTTTTTCAGTATAATTTTTATCCTTTTATGGACATTTGGGTTGTTTCAAATCTTAGCCTACAAATAAGGTTTTCATATAAAAATTATACTGAAAAAACTTTTGAGTTATATACCTATGACGGGACATTTATTCAGGAGTAAAAATGAATAATTGTAGATAATGCAACAACATGCATGAATCCCAGAATCATAATTCATTCATTTTGTAGACATGTGCTTTCATTTCTCTTGGCTAAACACAAGTGGGATTATTGGGTCATTAGGAAGGTGCATTTACATCTGCCTAAAATTCCCAGAAATTTCTATTCAGTTTTCCAAAGTGTTTAACCATTATAAATTCCCAACAGCCATGTATGAGAGTTCAAGTCACTCCACCAACTGACCAACATTTGGTGTTGTGTTTTATTCATGCCTTTTTATTTTCTGTATTTCTGAAATTTTTCCCAAAACTAATAAAAAAACATCAATCTCCTTAATCACGAATCCCACCAAAATATTAATAGGATAAAATTTTTTAAGTGCACATTTAGACACGGCATAGTGGAACTGCAGATCAATAAAGCCAACTGAGCAGATGTTGAAAGCATCTGAACAGAAAAGCAAAGATCATCTTCAAGGGAAAAGCAGTTAGGATAATATCTAAAGAAGTTATTGCCTCCTCTACATTTTGTCTATCCTCTCCTTTGAAACTGAGATATATTTAGAGCTTTTCATTTTATTTTCAATGTCTCTTAATCTCTCTTTCATTTTTTTTCTCACTCATTTTGTCTCTGCCTTGCATAGTCTCTGCCCTCACCTCTATATTCTAGGTTATTGTTTCTCTCTTGTTGTGTCCAATTTATAATTAAATACATTTATTGAATTTTTAATCTGAATCTGAAGTTCTCTTCATTTTTCTTATGATTTTCCTATTCATTTAATAGTATCTTTATCCTTATTAATACTTTCAATTATTTCTTCACATGTACTGAGCTTACTTAATTTATACTCCATAGCTCTTTTGTGGTTTTGATCTTTCTGTCTGTTGTCCTTCTTGCTGTCCTTCATGGAGCTTTGCTTTTTTGTGTGCTCTCTGATGTCTGACCGTAAGCTGTTATTTCCTGAAAGTTCATCTGTAAAATATTTTGAGTCCTGAAATAAACACAAATAAGACCCTCCAGAGGATGTTGGTGCCCCCTTCTGTCAGGAGGCATTACAACACTGGAACCAGAAACTGAACAAAATACCAGCTCCTAGTGAAACTCAAAATCAAAAAATATGTGTTAGCCCACTTGTGGTTCATTAAATTTCCTTTTGTCTCTTGCGTCTTTTGAATGGTAGATTTTAAAAAAAACAAAAAACAAAAAAACCTATCTCACCACTACCCTGAGACTATACCCTTTAGGATCTCAGCCAGTTTGGGAATGTATCACTGGATGAACTTATCACTGGTTGCGTTCTGGTTTTTGTCTCCTATTCTTCTGTAACCCCATCTCCTATCCTTGTGGGCTTGTAAACAGAACACAAATCTTCACAGTAAAAGCTGGTTTCTCTTCATCTATTTCTCTGGGTTCTCTATTTTATTTGATTTTTGGACTCTCGATTTCCATAATGTTTGGGGGGTTTTGCCAGCTTATCAAAATATTTCAAAAGATATTTATCCAACATCTGATTTGTTCTTAGTGAGAGGTGCAGGAAATCTGTCTAATGTGCTGCTGGATGGAAACAGAGAGCAGTTCTATGGTTTCTGTATTGTTGTAGCATACAGCACGTCATACAGCTCTGCCATGAGAATCCTCACATTAGTTTTGGGCTGAAGCTTATGGTTTCATATCATTTAATAACTTAATATTATATTAAATACAGTAGTTCCCCTTTATTCACAGGTTTGCTTTCTGCACCTTCAGTTACTCATGATCAACTGCTGTTAGAAAATATTAGAAAATACTAAAATAAAAAATTCCAGCAATAAACAATTCACAAATTTTAAATTGCATGCCATTCAGAGTAGCTCGATGAAATCTCGACCTGCCCTGCTCTGTCCTGCCAGGGACGTGATTTATCCCTTTGTCCACATTGTACATGTTACCTGCCCATTACTCACTGAGTGGCCGTCTGGGTTATTAGATCAACTGTCACGATATCACAGTCCTTGCATTCAAGTAAATCTTATATTACTTAATAATTACTCCAAACTGCAAGAGTAGTGATGCTGGCATATTGTTAGTGTTGTTCTGTTTTACTATTAGCTATTATTTTTAATCTCTTACTATGTCTAATTTATAAATTTAACTTTATCATAGGTATGTTTGTATAGGAAAAAAACATAATATATATAGGGTTTGGTGGTACCTGCAGTTTCAGGCATCCACTGAGGGTCTTGGGATGCATCTTCTGCAAATAAGGGGGGATTACTGTAAAATATATTTAGTACCCAGACTTTTGTCTTAGGTTTTTTGTCTTCACATGGTTGACTGAAGTTTGTTTTCTGGTGATTTCTTCAAAAAAGGTCTTGCAAACAACATTCTCAGATTTTTGTTGCCTATTTAAAACTATCTGTAGCTTTTTTTTGTTTGAATGCCAGTTTTACTGGATATAAAATCTGAGGGCTACGCTTATCTGTCTGAAGAATTTTGTAGCTTGTGCCCTACCCTCGCCACCACTTACTTAATGACATGGGTTGCATTACAGAGTAATGCATGCTAGGACAATCAGCCTGCCTCCAGTGGGCAGGGTGGTGAGACTTCATAACACTTGTTAAAGGAAACCCCCAAATCCCTGAGAAAAAGAATGCCAGTGGTATTTAGGGTTTTTTCCTTATATACTCATACATTTTAAACTTTTAATGAACTTTTATAGGTGTGTGTATTTTAATAATTAAAAAACAGGAGAACTTTAATTTTGTTTAGATGATAAGGTTGGGTTTTTTGCCAGATGTAATAGTAAAATCCATGTTAATATCGAGATTAGAAAAAAAAAAAGAACACCAGATGAATGCAACATGGGTTCTAAGATCTCACACAAGTCCATGTATAATTGAAAGTATAATCACAATGTTGGGCTAAAGATAATTCATTCAGTCTAGATACAGCTAATTTTAAAAATGGAAGCTCAGCATCAGATTTGGAAAGAAGTAGAAATAGAAAAGACAAAAAAAATTAAAAGACGTTAGAAGTAACTGAGAAGAAATATGAAAGAGTTATGTGGGATAAACAAGTTACAAGGCAAATTTGATATTTGACTTCTGAGGATACTGCGTTATTTGAATGTAGTACTGCAGGTGACAAGATTGTGTATGAGGCTGTTTAATGCCATCTTCTCCTATATAAGCCTGCCTTATCCCTTCTCATTATTGAATTTGTGTTTCTCAGCCTGACAGATTTCTTCCACCTTGACACAACTGACATTTTTCAGCCAGATAGTTTGTCAGTGTGAGGATGGGGTAGGGGGAGGAGGCTGTCCAGTGCCTTGTAGGATGTTTAACTATACAAGCTGCTAATAGAAACCCCTAGCTGTTTATTTGTTTGTTTGTTTTTACTCCCTCCCCTCCCCCATGCCCACAATCCCTAGTTGTGACCAGCAAAAATGGTCACAGGCATCGCCAAATGGTCTCCAGGCATCGCCAAATGTCCCATGGTGGGGTGGGCCAGTGAAATTGCCCAGTCCTCATTCCAATCACGTCCTCCATGAATCAGGCTGCATTACTACTTACTAGTTGGAAAAATGTTCTCCATTTCTCCACTAATATTAGTTTATAATTTCAGATAATATTTCTAAGTAAGCAATTAAATATCATGCTACTATTTTTATGCTTTTTTTCTTTCTTATACCTCACTTCAATATTTTGAACAAATATCCTCTGTGGTGGTAGTGTACTGGTAGTTGAAGAGCATACCAAGTCAGTGGTCTCTTTCCTAAGAATATGAATCCTATTTAGATGATGGATAAGTGACAAAATGAATAGAAATCTTGCTGGTTTGCATATGGAGAAATGACAATAAGGTAATATAATGACTAGAAACATAATATATCATTTTTATTAGGTGTGTGTACATATATATATATGTCTTTTTTACTTTATATTTTTATGCTATGTTACAAAACATTAGAAAAGTCTACTATTTTATTCATTTCCAAGTCAACCCAAAATTCAAGAATCATAACTTGAATTTGGGTCTTTGGGTTCTTAGTAGAGAAGTCACATAGCATTGGAGATGGAAGAAGGTCATCATAGGGAAAATTTCCCAAACATTATGTTCCATCATTCCATCCTGTGTACCTGAGGTACACCAGGACTAGCATGAATCACGTCCTCAATTAATAAATAGAATCTCTGTAGACAAATAGTAACTCTGAGATTACTTTTACCATTTATTTATATATATTCATTCCTGATGTTGACAAGAATCTATTTGCCTCAAAGTCTAGTAATATTCCATCATAAAATAAAATATAAGACTAAAACACTCAATGCACACAAAGTGTTCTCACCCTTTGGTGGAAAGACTCCCTAGTTTTGAAACTGAAAACTTAAATTTGAGTATTAACAAATAAACATTTCCTATGAATTCAAACATTCTAATCTACCTTTTACAGTCTGAAACATGGTAATTGATTGAGTTCTTAGTGTCAGGAAATAGGA
The DNA here is from genome assembly GCF_040939455.1 of Microcebus murinus. NCBI lineage: Eukaryota > Metazoa > Chordata > Mammalia > Primates > Cheirogaleidae > Microcebus > Microcebus murinus. The sequence continues at coordinate 72,369,009 of NC_134109.1, read as the reverse complement.
ATTTAATCTCTAATAAATAATTCATTAGAGGATCATAGGAATCAATATATCTAGGTCCCTTCCATGTGCACTAAAAAAAAAATGGTCATTGGGAAAGAACTCTGACTTTAAGTGCTAACAAAATCAACACCTTACTAATTTAACATTAGAGGCAGAATTAGCAAATACAGAAAACATACAAGTGGCAAAGGAGATAATAGTTTTTTAAAAAACTATTGGTATTTGACTGCTGAGGATATTGGGTTATTTAAATGTAGTACTTCTCCTACACTAGCTTGCCTTACTGTTTGTTGCTAGACGGCTAGATGCCTATCAACCCAAGTCAATTTAGAACCCTTTCCTCTCATGCCTGCTTTCACTCTAAAGGATGTAAGCAGAGATTGTCTATGAAAACCACTAGTTGGTTGGAGGCTTCATCTGGAACAAGAGGAATTTCATGTAGCAACTGAACTAATCTCTGCTCTGAATTCATAAAAATTGTTTCCATAATGTGAAAAAAATCTTGAGTTCTGTCACCAATACTACTAAATGCCTACCACCTGAAATACTAGTTGTAATATCTTGTATAATGAATCCTCGGTTTCCATCATTAACTCTAGGAAGAGAAAGAGATAAAGGACAAATGAATAATCTGTTTTTCCAGGCCCAGGAAGATGATTTACCAAACACCATCCCACTGGGCTAACATTGAAATATGACAACATTTAATTTGCTAATTTGAAGCTAGTTGCATTTATATGCTAGCCACTTCATATCTATAATGAACATGTCTCCTAGGTCTTATTTTTTTTTTATTTCTCAATACATTATCCTGAGATACAGCCAGAGCCTCTCCAGGGTAGTTATTCAATGAATAACCAGTGAAAATGTGTTTTATCAGACCATTATTATATTTCAAATTCTGATAATGATCTGCCAGAAATTTCAGGGTGGGTACAAGTAAATTTATTTTCATCTTAATGCCTTTGTTGTTTTTCTTTTTCCTATAAAGTAGAATAGAGGAAAATCATAGTGAAATTTTAAAAACACAGATGAAAGGAAGTGAACATAGCATTATTACGACTTCAAATTCTTCCTACTTTAGGGCAATGCTCCTCAAGAGAATTATAAAATATAATATATATCTTTCACTTCTCTTTACATAAGATATACCTGTTGACCAACTTCCTCATGGCTGTCTTTACTTCCTTGTTTCGCAATGTGTAGATGATAGGATTAAGTAAAGGGAATATTACAGTATGGAACACAGACACCACTTTATCAAGGGAAAAAGAGTCAAATGGCCGAGCATAAATGTAGATGGATGGTCCAAACATTAGCACCACAATGGTGATATGGGAATAGCAGGTGGACATGGCCCTGTTGGTACTCTCACCTGAGCCTGAGTGTTTCTTGAGCATGGCCAGAAGGAAGGCATAGGACATTAACAGAGCAATGAAGCACACCACGGAGATCAGACCGCTGCTAAAGATCATCACTAACTCCTCCGGGAAGGTGTTGGCACAGGCAATCCGGACAACCTGTGTGATGTCACAGAAGTAACTGTCTAACTCATTGGGGCCACAGAAGGGAAGTCGAACAATGAGAGCCACCTGTATTATAGAATGAATGAAGCCCCCCATCCAGGAGAGAGCCACCAGGATACAGCAGAGACGTCGATTCATGATGGTAGCATAGTGGAGGGGGCGGCAGATAGCAGCATAGCGGTCAAAGGCCATCACTGTGAGCAGGAACATCTCCGAAGCCCCAACAAAGTGCAAGAAGAAAAGTTGTGCGATGCATCCTCCAAAGGAAATTATCTTCCTCTCCACAAAGAAGTCTACCAGCATTTTAGGGGCCGTGATGGAGGAGTACCAAATATCGAGGAAGGCCAGATTAGCCAACAGGAAATACATGGGAGAAGTCAGATGGGGGTCAAGCCTGATGGTGCAAATGATAAGGATATTCCCTGGAAGAATGAACAAATAAAAGGATAAAAATATAACAAATAGGACCAGTTGCACCTCCCGTGTTTGGGATAGACCAGTGAGAATAAATTCTGTCACCATGGTGTAGTTTGCAGGTTCCATTTCTTCAATTAACTCTTTTCATAATATTGCTATGAAAAATAAAGAAGTTATAATTATTCCAAGTAGTATTTAACTTGGGTTATATCACTGCTTTCAAAATTGTTATCTGTTCCCTATCATTAAGAATGCATACAGATACATTTGATCACCACATTTTATATGTGAAAAACCAAGATAGGAAGAGAGTGATGACCCTAAAAATTAGAAATATTAAAACATATAAAATGTGGCATATATCTGAAACCCAAATCTCAGCTTGTTAATGTCATAAGATCCTATTTTGTATGAAACTTGACAATGCACTAATCCTTCCCCCAAACATCTACATTAGTAAGCAATATATGCAGCTATTTTTGAGTTTAGCCAAATTTTAGACTGGCAATCAGAAATGAAACCTGTTTTTCCTAGATCACTTTTGGTTGGGAAATCTCAGAAACTTGCAGTCTGACACATATGTTTGTGTGGCAGTATTTCATTGTAATCTATAAAAGAGATCTCAAGGCTTCATGAATCGTGAATAGGCATTATATTTCCATAATCAAAACTTTTATAGTTTAATCCTTGGTAATAAGTAACACCAGCCACAGTAAAGAGCAATGCAGGGCCCTACATAAAAATAAATTTTCTGGCTGTGACCAGATCCCTCAATACCCAATATTACCCTGACCAAGAAGTTTCCCCACCCTATCAGCAAAGTAGGAAAAAGGTATAGTGATCTAAGAAATGGGTATGCTTGCTACCCAAGCTGACCCTATACTGATTGATTCTGCCATTTCAAAGAGACAGTGGGAATAAGATTATTTCTAAAATTTTGCTTAAGATCCAGTATTGAACCTGAAGCTGCTAGATAGGACAAGACCTGTACAATAAAAAGGAAATAATCATTCACTTTACCAAACATGCTTCCTCTTTTAAGTAAAGTTAAAAACTGCCATACCAAAGTAAGTATTTATTGTAACCAATAGTAAATACAAGAGAGTTGCTTGTTTTCTACTGATGTGATATTTTATAATATTGCCTCTCCTCAGTGATGCTTTAAAAAATCAAATATAAAAAAACAAAAAAAGTTAAGGATCTATAAAATCAAATAGATGTGACAGTGTCCAGGCATGTGTGGATGCTGTGCATGCTTTTGACTAAAGAAACAGAATGTTGCTTCCTTGGAACCTACTGGCTCAATTTGTACATGATTTTAATAAACATAGACGTATGACTTCCAATATGTTATAGAACATTGTATTAAGAAGAAGTGTTGGCTTATTACTAGTAGACGTGTCAAGAAAAAACCAGTGTTGTCCAGGAATCTAATAGCAAGAAAATAGGCAGAAATACAGAAACATTCAGAAAGTCAGAAGTGTGGGGCTATTTAGAAAAAGAGGCAAATATCTCTATGCCCATGAATTGCCCAGTGTGGGCCTCAGTGAGTTGATTAATCATATTTAGTTTCCTTTCCATTTGCACCCTTAGGATGAAAAAAAGAAAAAGAAAGAAAAAAGAAAAAAAATCATATTTAGTAACATAGGGAGATTTAAAATTTGGTTTAGAAAGAGTTTAATCAAAAGAAAGATAATGCTGCCAGTTTTCAATACTTAATTTTCTTAAAAACTTAGCTATCCAGAATAACATATTTCCTAAGACTCCAGAAAGCAATGGTTTTACTGTACTTATCTGGAGAAGGCATCATCCCATAGCCTTCATAACAACACAGTAAGTACATAATATGTTTTTAAATTTTTTTTTTCATTTCAGAATATTATGGGGGTACAATCGTTAAGGTTACATACATTGTCCTTGTCTCCCCTCCCCCCTCAAGGCAGAGCTTCAAACGTGTCCATCCCCCAGATGGTGCGCATCATACTCACTATGTATGTATATACCCATCCCCTCCTCCCTCCTCCCCCCTGCAGCATACTAACTCATTACATTCACTGATGAGTAAACTCTGAGTTTTCAACAATTGAAAAAACCTCTACCAAGAGCGTTTAAAATATTATGATTACTAAATTCATTTGTACATTTTGTTATATAGCGTTTGAACAGATGGAAGTGACTAGGTTATTTGTTCTTAATTGAATAATTATCTTCCTTATTAAAAGGAGATGAATATTTCAAAGTAGTAAATACTATCATAAGACCCTAAGCTTTTCTCTCTATTTCCATGGAAGACAGCGATATGATGATTCTGATTATTGTCATACAAGTCGCTCCTTTCTCTTCTGTTCTATTCTGTACCTATCCCACCAAAGAGGAAGCAGAAAATGGCACTAATCTAGAACGAATGAATTGAGGCAACTGAGTGTTGTCTTGGAAAAACAAATACATATCAGGCATTATGGAATACAAAGGGTCATTTTACCAGAAAGTGTCAAAGAGATTTTCTTTTTTATCTCAATGTTCAAGATTTGAAATAAAATTTGATAATAATGATATATACTTTGCATTAAGAACCAAAACTAACCTCATGTATTTATGAAAATAATGCAGAGCATTCAGCCTTTCTCTTTCCTCCACTCCTCACAACCATCAAGTTGGAAAGAGACGTTTTACTGGATCATCTCAATCCATCGTCAGACAGCCAGTCAAACTTATTCCCCCAGCTAGCAGTGCCCAGCGCTACTCACAATACACACACACACACACACACACACACACACACACACTACTAAGCAATGCCACTTCCTCAGTGAAGGACCAATACATATTTTCCCTACATTAACTTGACACCATGGCCTGAAATACCATAAAACACACAATTCTAGCTGGCCACGTTTGTCATTTAACACATGTCAAAAGAAAGCTCTCTACACATGATATTAAAGGCTCTGCCTCAAATATATAGCTTCTGTGTCACTTCTATAAATTGTTCATTTGTTTATTCAACAAATATTTATGGAATATCTGCTATGTACTAACTGCTGAGACTATAATAATGAACAGGAAGATTATTTCTGCCTCATTAAACTTCCATTCCAGAAATATAAACAGACAAGTAAACAAGCAAATAATAAACAAATAAAATATAAATAAGTAAAACAAAATAATTACCACTAGTAATAAGAGACAAGTAGGAAAAAAAGAGATTAGTATAGAAAGAAAATTGGGGTGGAAGGGTGGTGTGTAGTGACGGAGTGTTTCAGAAAAGCTTCTCTCTGAATTGGTGGCATTTCACTAACTTTGAAAGTTTGGAGGAAAGCATTTTAGAGACAGAGAACAGCAAATGCAAAGGCCCTGTGGCAAGTAAGAGTTTCTAGGAACTGTAGGAGACCTACACTTAGGAAAGGCACAACAACAGAATAAAGAGATAGTCAAAGACAGCATAATTTAGTGCACAATAAGACAATTGGATTTTAATGGCTTCTAATATATTTTAAAATAAAACCCAGGGAATAGTTTAATAGGATTTTCAACTTAGAAATATCACCCTGGCTACTATGTGAATAAATATGAGCGAGACAAGATTATAGGAAAAAACTATGTCGCTTAAACTAAAGATACAGCAATAACTATTTAGAGAAATGCATAGTTTAGAAAATATTTACAAGATGCAACTGGCAAAATTTAATGGTGATTGTAATGTTGTTATTATCATACTACTAAAGGCAGCTGGAAATTGAGCTCTGTAATGGTCTTTTAAAAAAATGTCTTTATTTCTTCTGTGTCTAAAATGAGATTCATCCAACACATTCCAGGTCCTTTATTAAAATTTGGCTGAATCTACTATACGTATTTAGGTGTGCCCTGTCACACTCTAAGAAAGGCTGGGAATTGTGCCAGGAAAACCCAGAGCAAGGAATGATGTTTGTGGGTAACTCTTAGGGGAGATAAGCCATCCACGGGGACTGAGTTAGGGAATTTCTTTCTAGGGCTGCCATTTAGCAGGGGATATTGATTCCAAACAAGTGCTTACCCTTGGAGCAGATAGATAAGTGGGTTAAGAAGTTTTTATTTTATCTTACATCCACTCACCTACTCTTCCCAAGTTTCTGCATGCGAGGCTACTCCTCTTTTAATAACTTCTAGTGAACTCCTATTCTTAATCTGCAGGGATGTAGTGTCTGGAGGATGCCTATGGAAATATCTAGGCGTACAGGGGCCCTCCTTGTAGGTGAGTGAACTGTGAACTCTCCTCGAGAGAATCAGTGCTTTGGGGGAAAACAAGAGCATGTGTGATGTTGAGAAGGTCATTCAGCCTTCCTCTACAACAGTTACTTCCTAGCAACACAAAGGATTTTAACTAGAACTTTAAGGAATATTCTAGCTCTAAAATTCTATGATTCTATGAAAATAAAAGTAAATCGAGAGTAAAAATCCCAGAAAGGTACATTAAAAATGATGTAGGTGACGATGTAGAGAAACAATGATAGACTATATGCATTGTGGATACATGCAACACCTAAAAGAAATAACTTGGATTTTCCTATTCCTAAGATATCAAGCTCACCTATCTTATTCTGTGATATGGTGAGAAGGGAGTGTACAAAAGCACTTCCACCGTATACATAGATATATGAAGTCCCAGGGACCTCAAATCTCATAAATAGAAGAATAGCAGAAAGTATTAAGATGTAGTAATATTGATTTTGCATATACATTTTTTCCCACAGTAAACTAGGCAAAAAGAAAACATTAGGGTCGGAGAAGGGCTAATCTCAATATGAGAATTTTTTAAGGATCATTTGCTGCTTATTTCCCTTATAACAAACAGATATGAAGTGTTAGTGTCTTGGTTCTAACCACAGCTGAATCCCTTATTAGCTGTGTAATCCTGGGAAACTCATTTGCCTCTCTCTGCTTCAATGTGTCTCATCAGTGAAATGGAGATGATAATAGTACCTACCTCAAAGGTATTAATGGAATGATTAATGAATTAATGCATATAAAGCTCAGAAAAATACCTTGCATGTAGCTTGTACTTAATAATAATTATTATTATTTTCCTTTGCAAAGCAGTAAGGTCAATCAGGAAACTATCATCTTAATGTGATTTCCAAAACACTGGCCTTTAATACCTGGTTTTTTTCTCTACTCCAACTGCTATGCTTAGATCTGGAAAGCTAAGAACAGATCTAAGAAATAGCTTGGAGAGGAAGACGAGAGCCTCTGACTTCTAAACACCACCATCTCTCCACGTGCTTCCCAGCACCACACTTCTTTGTGACTATTGATAAATCACTATTATTAAATCCTCCAGCAACTCTCAGAAGGCCTTCTTTCTAAAATGTCTGAAATTTCCTATGAATTTTCTATGAACAAGCTCCATAGAAATATATTTCTGTGCCTTCAGAGTAGCACTCTTTTTACACTTTCAGTAAAACGTTTGATTATATAGTAATTTTCAGTTTATATATATGACATACATGTATATTTTGAGATAAGGTCTCACTTTGTCACCCTAGCTAGAGTGCAGTGGCATCATCATAGCTCACTGCAACCTCCAACTCCTGGACTCAAGCAATCCTCTTGCCTCAGCCTCCCAAGTATCTGAGACTCCAGGAGCGTGCCACCACACCCGGCCCTCAGTTTGTATTTTGATGAAAATATAACAGAAACTCAAAGCCCCTTGAGGTCATGGAACATGTCTAATTTATGTATCTGTTTAGTGCCTAAGGTAGCTGTTAGCACACAGCTACCTTAGGCACTCAGGTATGGTCCTCAATATGTGTTTATTTGATAAATGAATAGATGAATGGATGATTAAATGGATTTTTAGATGAATAAATGACTGAAAAAAATTGTCAAATACCTCTAAACCTAATTCTTTTATTAATTTATTTAATCTTTTCTGACTCTGCTTCATGACTCCTGATTTTGTTTCCTGAAATTCTCTTTTTAAAATACCTGTTCCAACCCACGTTACTTTCAAGCAAGAGTCTCTTTGCTTTTAAGTTTCTCCTTTGTTTTTCTGTTAATTTTCAAAGTTGTGACTCCTACCAACTCCAGTCCCTTCAAAATGAAACATCTCAGGTCCCACCTGTCCCCCACCCCCTTTCCAGGGCTCATCCTGAATAGCCATCATAAGAAGTAACCAAAGATCTTGGGGGTTTTTTCCTGACTTCTTTTCAGGGGTGGTAGGATTCAAAATTTTAGTTTATTTTAATGACTTGGGAATATCTAAATACCCATAAACCAAAACAACCTTCTCTTTTTGAGCTTGTTTAAGAATGGCTCATTTCGTAAGTATCAGATGACCAAGGTATCTTCTCACCCCTGAGTTTAAAATGCTTTAACTGTTGGAATCAAGCCAAAGAGGGAACCGTTTGTCCACCAACTCCATGGATAAGATCTGCTCTACCGTATTACCACATTTCCCGTAAGACATTTCCTTGCATGAGGCTTTCTGCTTCTTACCACAGTCTCTGAGCTTTTTACATAATAATTCCCATCGTTATATCCATCTCATTGTCTCAAAAATAAAGTGGTTTATGTAAATATTTTAACAACATTCCACCTACCCATCGCTGTGCCAGTCTTGGTGGCGTCGAGGACTATGGGGAAGGGGTAGAAGATGCCTCTTCCCCCATCCACAGCACAGGGCTTTCTCGTCTATATTTTGGTATACATCAGTTCCTGCCCTGATGTAACAATGAGCTAACTAGCACCGCGGGCTGTAACTACAAAGTCATTTCCCTGGAGGCCAGGGAAAGTCAGGTAGGAATAAAAGCCCCGAGGGAATAATTTAAAAGTTGAGATGTACTTTATCCAAGGAGCATAAAAACACAAGTTTTGAGTCTCACAGAACAAGGAAAATGGCTAATTCCCCAGGATTAAGGGTGGAAATGTGCAGTATGCCCTCTAGAGTATGACATGCATTTCCAATTTTACTGTCCCAAAGGACTGTATCACATAGAGATGCTGGATCCTTGGGAGAATGTAGATCTGTCCAAAACCAATATCAATACTGCATAGAGTGCTTGAACAGTGTACCCGCATTTGCAAAGAAGGCCATAAGGGCTAACCCCTTAATCCCAACTATATTTCTAACTTTATTCAGTGTCTTCTACATGTGCTTACTGATTACCTATTATACCTCAGACACTATACTAGGTACCAGAAAACAATGATGAACAAAAGAGAAACAGTCCTTATTCCCATAAATCAACCCATAATTGACTCTTCCATCTAATCCATATGTAGCAAAGTACAATTTAGTTTATCCCACATTCACTTAATATTTACAGTATCAAGTGCAAATAGTCGTCTATACCTCACCTAAAAATAGCAATTACCATTCTATGTATGAACTCTGTGGATCCTAAACTAAATAATAAATTACAGGAATGCAGGAATTTTAGGGGGCTAATCACTACATTGGCCATAGTAAATAGTACACTGTAAATATTAAGTGAATGTATGATGAATTAAATTGTATTTTACGACATATGCAATCTTCAATCCCACAGCCTCACAACATTGAATGATTCTCTTATAGAGTTTACTTTAACAAATTAAATGTTCTATGATAAATAACATTTGATTCTATCGCAATTTTATTCTATCAGCCTGGTCTCTCATCTCTTTCATAAATTGCTCTCCTAAAATTACTTGTGTATTATATTCTCAATGGCCATACTTGAAGGTTGTGAAGTGAAGACAACAGAAGTACTTCTTAATTTTTTTCTTTTTTTTAAATTCAGGATATTATGGGGTTATAAACATTTTGGTTACATGAAATGCATTTGCCTCACTCAAGCCAGGGCCACAAGTGTGTCCTTGCCACCTAAAGTGCACCCCATCTCCATTAGCTGTGAGTTTACCCACCCCACCTACTCTACCCTCCATCCCCCACCTCCCCACCTGACCAGCAGCCGTGAATATTACTACCATGTGAGCACCTTAGTATTGATCAATGAGTACCAGTTTGATGGCAAGTACATGTGGTGCATGTTTTTCCATCTTGCGATACCTCACATCAAAGGATGGGCTCAATCTCTATGCAGGATAATACAAGAGGTGCTAGATCACCATTGTTTTCTGTAGTTGAGTAGTATTCTATGGTATACATATACCACATTTTATTAATCCACTCATGTAGTGATGGGCACTTGGGTTGTTTCCACAACTTTGTAATTGTGAATTGTGCTGCTATAAACATTCTAGCACAGAAGTCTTTTTTATAGAATGTCTTTTGTTCTTTTGGGTAGATGCCCAGTAGTGGGATTGCTGAATCAAATAGTATTTCTATTTTTAGCTCTTTGAGGTATCTCTAAATTACTTTCCACAGGGGTTGCACTAATTTGCAGTCCCCCCCAGCAGTGTAAGACTGTTCCTATTTCTCTGCATCCATGCCAGCATTTGTTATTTGGGGATTTTTGATAGAGACCATTCTCACTGGAGTTAGATGATATCTCATTGTGGTTTTGATTTGCATTTCCTGCTGTGCAGAAGCTTTTTAATTTGATCACGTCCCATTTATTTTTGTTGCTGCTGTGATTGCTTTGGTGGTCTTCTTCATAAAATCTTTACCTAGGCTGATATCTAAAAGAGTCTTCCCCACATTTTCTTCTAGAATTCTTAAGGTTTCCCACCTTAGGTTTAAGTCTGTTATGAAACGTAAGTTGATTTTTGTGAGAGATGAGAGGTGGGGATCCAGTTTCAATCTTCTGCATTGGTTATACAGTTTTTCTGGCACCATTTATTGAACAGAGATTCTTTTCCACAATGTATACTTTTGTCTGTTTTGTCAAAGATTAGATGACAATATGAGGGATCTCTTTTATATCTGGGATCTCCATCCTATTCCAAAGATCTATATCTCTGTTCTTGTGCCAGTACTATGCTGTTTTGATTACTATAGCCTTATAGTGAAGATTGAAATCTGCCAGAGCAATGCCTCCCAATTTTTTCTTTTTGCTTAAGATGGCTTTGGCTATAAGAGGTCTTCTCTGATTCTAGAAGAAGCGTAGAATTATTTTTTCTAAATCTGTAAAGAATGATGGTGGAATTTTGATAGGAATTGCATTAATTCTGTAGAACACTTTAGGTAGAATAGACATTTTAACAATATTGATTCTACCAATCCATGAGCATGGTAGGGATTTTCATCTGTGCACATCATTTACAATTTCTTTTGTCATTGTTTCATAGTTATCCCTATAAATATATCTCATCTCTTTCATTAAATATCTTCTTAAATATTTATTTAAATTTCTTTGATGCTATCATGAAAGGTATTGCATCTTTGATTTGATTTCTGGGACTGTTATTGGCATATATGAATGCCACTGATTTGTGTGCATTAATTTTGTATCCTGAGACTTTACTGAATTCATTTATTAATTCCAGGAGTCTCTTGGCTGAATCATTGGAATTTTCTAGGTATAATAGCATATCATCAGCAAGCAGTGAGAGTTTTATCTCCTCTGCCCCCATTCGGGCATCTTTAATTGCCTTCTCTTGTCTGCTAGCTCTGGCAAGGACTTCTAGCACTATGTAGAATAGAAGTGGAGATAGTGGGCAACCTTGTCTGGCTCCAGTTCTAAGTGGGAATGCTTTAAATTTTTCCCCATTCAATATGATATTGGCTGTGGGTTTATCATATATGGTCTCAATAATTTTAAGGAATGTCCAATAATTTTAAGGAATGCCTTTTTTGTCATAAAATTGTGCTGGATTTTATCAAATGTTTTTTCTACATCTAATGAGAGAATCATATGATCTTTGTTCTTTCTTTTATTTATGCGGTGAATTACATTTATACATTTGCACATGTTAAACCAATCTTGCATTGCTGAGATAAAGCCCACCTGGTCATGGTGAATTATTTTTTTAATGTGCTGTTGGATTTTGTTTGCAAAAATTTTGCTGAGAATTTTTGCATCTATATTCATGAGGGATATTGGTCTGTAGTTTTCCTATTTTGCTACATTATTTCCTGGCTTTAGTATCAAGGTGATATTGGCTTCATAGAATGAGTTAGGGAAGTTACCATCCTTAATTTTTGGTATAATTTCTGCAGTATAGGTATGAGTTCTTCCTTGTATGTTTGGTAAAATTCAAGTGTGAACCCATCTGATTTGGGACTTTTTTTTTTTAAGATTTTTTATTGCTGCTCCAATTTCTGCACTTGATACTGGTCTGTTCAGGCATTCTATTTTCCCCTGATTGAGCTTAGGAAAGTTGTGTGTTTTCAAGAATTTGTCCATTTCCTCCACATTTTGTAGCTTTTGGGCATATAGATTTTTACAGTATTCAAAGATAATGTTTTGTATTTCCATGATGTCTATAGTGACCTCTCATTTTTCATTTCTGATTGAATTTATTAAAGTTCTTTCCTTCCTAGTTCTTGTCAATCTAGCAAGATGGCTATCAATTTTGTTTATCTTTTTTAAAAACCAGCTTTTGGTTTTATTGATCTTCTGTATAGTTATTTTGTTCTCAATTTCATTTAGTTCTGCTCTAATCTTAGTTATTTCCTTTTTTCAGCTAGGTTTAGGATTAATTTGCTCTTCCTTTTCCAGTTCCTTGAGATGGTTTATTAGTTAGTTGATTTGTGAGCTTTCTATCTTTTGGACAGGAGCATTTAATGCTATTAGTTTTCCTTTCAGGAATGCTTTTGCTGTATCCTACAGGTTTTGATAGCTTGTATCCCCATTATCATTTAAATCAAAGAATTTTTTTAATCTCCATCTAAATCTCTTCCTTCACTTCACAGTCATTTAGCAATAGATTGCTTAATTTCCACGATTTTGTGAAGTGGTAAGCATTACTGTTGGAATTGATCTCTAGTTTCATACCACTACGGTCTGAGAAGATACATGGTACAACTTCTGTTTTTTAAACATTTGTTGAGATCATATTTGTGGCCTAGGATGTGGTTAATTTTGGAGAAAGTTTTATGAGCTAATAAGAAGAATGTATATTCAGCTTTATTTGGGTAGAATGTTCTGTAGATGTCTGTTAGACCCATTTGTTATAGAGCTCTATTTAAGTACATTTTTTTTTGCTTATTTTTTATTTGGGGGATTTGTCCATTTCAGACAGTGGGGTGCCACTACTATGGCATTACATTTCAAACCCTTGACCTTGAGTCTGAAAGCATTTTTATAGGTTAGATACATTTCCTGGAGACAGCATATACTTGGCTTATAATGTTTCATTCACTCAGCCAGTCTATGTCTCTTCAAAGCACAATTCAAGTCATTCACAGTTATTGATAGAATTGATATTTGGGGGTAGATTTCTGTTCATATTGTTGAATATGTTCTTATGTTTTGTTTTACCTCTCAAGTCATTGTGGAATCCGGGTTCTGGACTTTAACTCTTGAGTGTTTTTAATTTGGTGGGTGTCTATTGCGCTAGTCAGTGTGTAATGCAGGTCTGAGTACTTCCTGCAGAGCAGATCTGGTCTTCACACATTCTATCAGTGATTGCTTGTTTGGGACAGTCTTTATTTCACTCTTGTAGATGAACCTCAGTTTTGCTGGGTAAATAATTCTAGGTTGGCCATTGTTCTGTTTAAGAATATTGTGGATGGGTCTCCAGTCCATTCTGGCTTGTAGGGTTTCATTTGAGAAGTCTTCAGTTTGTCTGATAGGTTTTCCTTTGTAGGTTATCTGTTATTTTCATCTTACTGTGCAAAGATTTCCTCTTTCATGTTTACTTTGGCCAGTCTGATAATTCTGTGATGTGGTGTTTGCCTTTTGCATTGAGTCTCCCAGGAGTTCTGTGTGCTTCTTGTATCTGGATAGCTAGGTTTCTGGCTAGGCAAGGCATGTTTTCCTCCAGTATTCCAAGAAATAGATTCTCCAGTCCTTGTGTATTTTCTTCTTCTCTCTCCAGGATGCCTATAATTCTTATATTTGGTTTCTTTACATAATCCCACATTTCTTATATGTTCTGCTCTTATCTCTTGCTTCTGTGTTCTTTTTCTTCATCTGATTTATTTAGCACATAGGCATAATCTTCAATCTCTGATATTCTCTCCTCTGCATGATCCATTATATTTCTAAGGCTTTCCACTGTGTTCTTTGAATGCCTCCTTCATTTCCAAGATTTCTGTTTGGTTTTTTCATATTTCTATTTCTTTAGAGAATTTTTCATTCATTTCCTGTATTCTTCTTGTGGCTTCTTTGTGTTGGGTTTCTATTTTCTCATTTTCATTGAGTTTCCCTACAATTCATATTCAGAATTCTTCCTCCATCAATTTAATCACTTAATTTAAATTAGTTTCTGATTTTGAGGGTCTCATGATTTCTTTTGGGGGTGACTTTTCTCTCTGTTCTTTCATATTCTGTGTTCTCTCTCTGGTTTTTTTCTCATCAGGATAATTGATTGAGAACTGGGAGTGCTAGGACTGGTTTGTGCCCTTAACTTCAAGTCCCTAATGGACATTCCTTAACAGTGGGGAGAGGAGCTGCACTGGTCTTTTATTGCCTTAGAGATATTTTGACATGTTGGATTACCTCTGACCTATTGTCTTCACCTCTTGCCAATGGAGATTAATGAGTTTGGTCCCCCAGCTTAAACTCCCATGTGGTGAATCACACCTGTGTGCATAATTCCACTGCCCTCTAATAGCTTGAGATGGAGGGCACTGTGCTGAGCTGTGGGGATACCTTCTGTCTCATTGGTTGTAGATTATGTGGAGGAGCCAGTTATTAAGGTAATCTGATGCCTCTGTGTTGGCTTCTGGTCCTTAGGTGAGGAATACTAATGCCCCAATCTTTAGGAAGGATCTTACCACTCCCTAGGGTTACTGGGACCCTATTCCCCCTTAATGTGGCAGTAGGAGCAAGGCAGATCACAGCTGTTGTCTACCAACCTGGATGTGTGTGCTTCTATTGTTGCTTGATCTGCTGATAGGGGGTGCCACTAATATGTTATTCAGAGTTCTTCCACCACACTTGGGAGTCTGCTCCTGATGGGAGGGTTTACTTGGTGCATCTGCTATGGCCTCTAGACAGGATTTTCCTTCCCTGACTGCAAACTCCACTGGTGGCAGCTGCCCAGATGTGGAGATCAGGCCTCATAGTTATGATCTTACTGGATGACCTAAGCCAGTCTGACAGTCCAAGTCACTGGGCTGTCAACTACTGATCTTCACCAACGTTGTGCAGATTCACACCAATTGCACAGGGAAAGTGGCTATCTTGCCTTTCCCTACCTTCAGGGGTGGAGCCTACCACTTTTGGCACAAAAGTTGCTGCACCAGGGGAAGGGGTGATGCCCAAGTCTGCCCAGTGCCCCAGCGCCTGTGAATCCCTCAGGTGTTAGCCTCCCACAACTGGGAAAGCACTCAAAATTCGCCCATCAAAATGGGCCCTGCTATTTGACAACAGGTAGCAAAAGGGTGGAGCCTATTGCAAGAGTCCCAGGACTGGAGGAAGGGTGCCGCCAGTAACCATACCACACCATAGTGTCTGGGTTGTGGACCCCAAAAATGGCAACTGCCCATCCGCAGAGCGCTAGCACTGGGGGGGATTGTTCAGGAGTTGGCCCATGGCGAATTGGGGAGCTGAGTCCACAGGATGCCCGCTGTCTCTTGTGTAATGCCTTCCCACAATCTTGCATCTGTCCGGCAGGAAGTCTTGCACTTTGTGACCCACTGTTAGCCAGCCTAGTTGCCTGCAGCGGTTTCCAGGGTAGAGTCCCCTTTTCAGTGTTCACCTCTGTTGTTCTGTTCCCACTGACTGCTAGAGGTAAGATGCCTGTCTCCTAACTCTCTCCAGCAATAGCTCAGACCAGTCCCTCTCCCTCCCAGTGTAGTCCCAGCACAAAGCTTCAGGAAGTTCAAGACGCTTCCTGCTATGGTCTCCTCTCCACAGAGCCTAACCTCTCCTGCTGCGATTTTGCACCAACTTCAGGCAGGTCCCTGTCTTAGTGGGTGTTGAGATATTAAAACCTATTCTGCATCTCTGTGCACATTATGGCACTGACCAATGTGGCTCCTCCAAACCTACAAATTTATAGACAGTATCTTTGTAAATAAACCATTTTTTGAATTATCCTATTTTGAGTGTGTCATCAACTTCCTCTTAGGAATCTAAATGATATAATGCTTTTTAAATATATCAACTTGTTCCATCCTACTGACAGCACCCTTACAACTATGATGCTCCAACATATCGGATAATATAAATTCCCACACGTCCCTCTCTGTTTCCTGAAGGCTTCCACCCTGGAGGCTTCCATTCTTCTCTCACCCATTTATTTTGTGTACTATGCCTACTGCACAGCTGTCATCTTAAAAGTGCCTTTTGATACTTTTGGGATTCATAAGTGTGATGACTGGGTTTTCACATTTATGTGTGAGATGGGCCTCCCTCAAACCTTGTTTTGACATTGGCACATTACCCATCTGGTGTGAAAAGAAAAAATAGAAAAAAGAAAAGAGTACCTTTGGCCACTCCCTGCATCATATACATGATTTATTGATTTGTTTGCTTGTTGGGTTTTTTTAAGAGACAGAGTCTCACCCTGTAGTCCAGGCCGGAGTGCAGTGCCATGATCATAGTTCACTGCAGCCTCCAACTCCTGGGTTCAAAGGATCCTCTGGCCTTAGTCTCCCAAGTCTACACTGATTTCTGAATCCTCTCTCTTCGTCTTGTTTTACTGGAACACATTATACCAAACTTCAAAAATAAAAAGTACACTTGTGAAGTAAATTTTGTAAATCTTTGAATGACTAAAAATGTTTGATTCTATCTTCCTAAATGACGTTTTTGTTTGCATAGAATTCTAGGCTGAAAATCAGTTGGAGGCACTTTTCCACTGTATTCTAGGGTCCATTTTTGCAATGGAGCATATTCATGCCATTCAAATTTTTGCTCATGTATTTGTGGTCTGTATATTTTCTTTTTTCTTAATAATTTTGTAATTTTTTTTCTATCTTTAGGGTAACAAAATTTCATAATAATGTGCTTTGGTATTGTTTTTTAATCATACTGGGCATTCAGTAAATCTTTCATCTCCAGAAACGTAAGCCTTTCTGTTCTCAGAGACTTATTTTCATTGCTGCCTTTAAATTCATCCTTTCTATTTTCTCTGTTTTCCTAGAACATGTGAGTTGAATAGTTTGCCTCTTGACTTGCTTCCTCATGTCTCTTGTCTTATCTTTTCTATTTTACATTTCTTTGAATTTCAATTCTACTTTCATGGAGACATCTTTACTCCTATGACTTGACTACTTTTACTTCTTTCAATTTTCTGTTTATTTTTTATCCTATTTATTTGTTCTTTTTATTTTATTTAGTTCGTTAAAATAATTTTTCTCTATTTTTTTCAAAGCATCATATTCTCATTTCAAGATAGCAAATATTTTCTCTAGCTGATGTGAACATATGAGGTTTTCTAAGGTTTTTTTCCTGTGTTACCTCTGATTTCACTAGATTTCTTTTGGCTTTCATAAAGGCTTACTTTTTTTTCCTTCAAATATCTTAGGTACATTAAAGAATGAGGCACCAAAAAAATTGATCTATTAAGCTCTGAAACAAAAGGGCAGAACTTACTAATTGGTGGGCTTCTGGGCAGGGTTCCACTGGAGAGGCAGCAATTCCATTTGTGGTTTCCAAAGTCAGAATGTGACTTTTTTCTATTAGCATTCAGCTTCATAAGCAAAGATGCCGATATTCTATTTGTGAAGTTCATGCCTCTGTTAGCATGTGGAAGTGAGGTGGGGAAAGACACGATAGGAGATTGAACTGTTCCTTTTTCTTAATCACTATTACTAGTGCTGAACCTCACCATCCCCCTGACCTGGTGTCCTGGCATCCCAAACATCTCGGGAATTCCAAGAGAAGGATCTGTGCACTTCTCCTGGGTATTCCTCTCTGTTGGTGCTTCAGAGTTAGCCTTCTGGACCCTGCCAAATCAGTTACTACTCCTTTGTCTTCTCTCGTCCAAACTTTTGTTGGAATCTCTTGTCTGCAGCTAGCTTCTGTCCTGTTTTCTTTGTTCTTGCAAGTCTAAACTTTTTAATCTTTGCTGTTGTTATTATTATATTATTATTATGCTTAGATCTTAGGAGGGAAAAGGAAAACTAATATAGCCTGCCATTTTAAATATAATTTCAGTGTGTTTATTGTTTATCTTAAAAAATCAGATTTGAAAAAAAGGATAGAATGACCCTTTTTACAAAGGAAAAGTAATATGAAGAGCAATTATAAGGAAATGCAATAACATGTTAATGGTGATCATGTTCAGAAGAACTGAAGAACAGAGGAATAATTTTGAAGAGTCTTCAAAAGTCCTACCTGCCAGCTACTGTTATCATCATATTGTCCACAGCCAGCTTCAACAGGGATATCTTTCTCTTATAACCCCATTCTTAGTTATTGAATTGTAGGTTTAAAAAGCTTGAGACAAGTCAATGCAATATTTTAGCTGGGCCATCATAAATAATATCATTCTCTGTTACTAAGGAAAAAAAAGAAACAAAAGATATTGGGATGATAACCAACTAATTCTGACAAGTACCTACTATGCAACCATCTCTGTGCTATACATGGCAAGTAGGAAAGAAGTAATATACATTACTTACATCCTTCTTAAGTTGTAGAAATGAGATAAAAATCCATTTTTAAAAACAACAGAAAAAACAAGTGATTTTTTAAAATTAGATATGGGATTGCTTAAGGCATACAGAAAATATTGTTGGATAAAAATAATCAAGGCATTATTTGAAAGAAA
Organism: Microcebus murinus; assembly: GCF_040939455.1. Lineage (NCBI taxonomy): Eukaryota > Metazoa > Chordata > Mammalia > Primates > Cheirogaleidae > Microcebus > Microcebus murinus. Next base: position 72,350,314 of record NC_134109.1, on the reverse strand, counting down.
GCAGTCATGAGACAATATCCAAAGAAGTTCCTCAGAAGAATACCTTTTCCAAAATATTGAGAATACCCAGCTATTCTCCAACTTTACTAAGAGCAGCACCAAAGAAAATGAGCTTATTCCATTTTGTCCTTTTAAAGAACTGAAAATAAGTTTAACTAAAAATTTATAACAGAACTACATCTCCTTAGTCATTTCAATAGTTCAAATGTCAATTCATTTTAGTTGCTTTAGTTAATCTAGAGCAAAAGAAAAAGTAACATTACGTTCAATAATAATACTATCATAGTGCTGGGGGCAGGAAGACAGTATTAAAATTCTCCAAAGGGGTTGTTTTAAAAAATTGCTTTCCACCTCAAACTATGTAAAATGCTCTTTCTCTCTCTGTTTTTTTTTTTTTCCTATACAGAAACCATGCTTTAGGCAATTTGTCAATTTATACTAACCCCCTTCATTGTATGCTGTATATCTTTCTGTATCTGCATTTGTTATATTGTATTATAATTATCTCTTTAAAAATTGGTTTCTTTACTCGATTTTATAATATTTATGGTAAAAAAAAAACTACGAAAGAAAGAATAAACAAAGGAAGGAAGGATAGATGGAAGGAAAAATAGAAGAAGAGAACAAGAATGCAACTCCTGAGAAGTCAGATTTGTTTTTCTAGAAGAAATGATCTGATTCCTTGAGGATATCTTCTCGTATAACCCCATTCTAAATGATTGAATTGTAGCTTAAAAGAGTTTGATGTGAATAGTACAGATCTAAAGCAGTTAAATGAGATAATAAGTAGGCATGTTTACTCTTCCACTCTAGAAGAGAAGATTAACTTTGCCAGAGTGGAAAGGTTTAAGTTTAATCACCTAAAATAGCATCAAATAATAATTTAGATGAAATTAGATGAAAAGTAAAAGATACTTGAATTTTAGGGACTGTTCTTTAAAATTATTAGTAAGTTAGGGACCATTGAAGGTATCAGCCACTTCTCTGATTCTGCAGTTCTGACAAACTATCCCTTCTGCTTTTCCTTCGAGGAGAACTTGCGACTCCATTGTCGCTTCATAGCGTTCTTGACATCCTGGTTCCTCAGAGTATAGATGAGTGGGTTTAACATGGGAGCGATGGTGGTGTAGAACACAGACACCACCTTATCCAGTGGGAAAGTAGTGGATGGACGGAGATAAATAAAGACACAAGGCACAAAGAAGAAAGTTACTACCGTCAGATGAGATCCACAGGTAGAGAGAGCTTTGCGCCGGCTCTCTGCAGACCGTTTTCGAAGACTAAACAGAATGACTGTGTAGGAAGCCAGAATGATAAGGAAACACCCCAGGGAGATGAGTCCACTGTTGGCAACCACCAGCATATTTACCAGGGTTGTATCAGCACAGGCAAGTTTTAGGACTGGGTGGACGTCACAAAAGTAGTGGTCTATGACCTGAGCATTGCAGAAGGGCAGCTGGAAGGTCAGGAGGGTTTGAACAAAGGAATGACCCAGGGCCCCCAGCCAGGACAGTGACAACAGCACAGCACAAGCGCTGGCACTCATGATGGTAGTGTAACGGAGGGGCTGGCAGATAGCGGCATAACGATCGAAAGCCATGACAGTCAAAACAAAAATCTCAGCACAACCAAAAAAGTGGAAGGTAAACATCTGAGTTATACAGCCCCAGTAGGAAATAGTCTTTTTCTCAGACACAAAGTCTGCAATCATCTTGGGTGCTGTGGCTGAGGAATAGGCAATGTCTACAAAAGACAGGTTACTGAGGAAGAAATACATGGGTGTGTGGAGCTGGGAATCAAAAAAGACCGTAAGCAATATGAGCAAATTTCCCACCATAATCACCATGTAGAAGAGGAGAAATAAGGCAAAGAACATCAATTGCATTCCAGGATCTTCGGAAAGTCCCAGAAATATAAACTCGGTGACATTGTTGGCCACTTCCATGGGGCCCCAGGCAGGACCGGTGGATGGACTCTAGGTTCTCTGCAAAAATAAACACATGTTATAAACCACTGCGGGCATGGTAAAGCCTAACAGGAACAGTCTTATGAAAATATATAAGTGATGTTAAATATGATAGAGGAAATTCCTCATATTTCTTGAACATAGCTCATGATATTTTTCTATCATTTTTTTCTCACATTATTGACTCACATTTGAATTTCTGTTAAAATTAGCCTTACAGTTCCTTTCTTCCAAACAAAAATCTAGAGAATCTGAGATTTTTAAAAATTATACTTAATGTTTTCTCCTAATCAGTGCTCTCTCTCTCTCTCACTGACTCTCTCTCTCTCTCTCTCTCTCTCTCTCTCTCTCTCTCTCTCTCTCTCTCTCTCTCCCCTCCTCCCCAACCTTTCTCATCAGAAATTTCCTTTGCATCCTGTGTGTAGTTTGGGTTCCAAAAAAAGAAAGAAAGAAATTTGCTTTGTGGTGGAAACTTAAATTGTTTATTAAATGGATTAATTAACTTTTCAGGCTATAGATAAAAATACGAAGTCAGAAACTGAGATCCGATGTCCAAAATTCCAGGTGAATCTTTTTATTATAATATATACAGATCATCTATAGAAAGATAACAGTCTATTTAATCAAAAGAGGAAGACTCACTTTCCAATATCTAAATTGGATTGAAAGGACGGGTATATACATAAATAATGAGTGAGATGTGCACCGTCTGGGGGATGGTCACGCTTGAAGCTCAGACTTGTGGGGGGAGAGGGGCAAGGGCATTATATGCAACCTTAAAATGTGTACCCCCTAATATGCTGAAATAAATAAAAAAGAAAAAGAAGCTAAAAAAAAAGTTTCAATACAATTAAAAATTAAGTCAGTTTTAATGACAGAGAACGATACATAAAGTAGCCTCTTGCTCAACACCAAGGCATGCTTATAAATCAACATTGGGGAAATTTGAGTCTTAAGCCTTGTCTTGCATGTGAAAATTCTACTTAGCTTGCCAGGAAGGAATTAGGAGGAGTGGTCAATCTATACAGAGAAATACTTTTTTCTATGTTGCTCTAAATTGCTGAAAATTTCAAAAGCTACTGAGGTCCCTTTTAATTCTTAGTCCCTATGCCTTGAAAAAAAGACCAAGATAATTCACTGTCCTTGTAATCATAGGTGAGAATTAAGAATAAAATCTCTCATACAGATAATGCTATGAATGGTTGTCAAAAAAGCGTCTGATATAATTTTATAAACTGTATAAAGGAGTGCTTAGAGCATATAGAGAAAAATATTGGATAAGAAAAATCAGGGAAAAATTTCTTAAAAGATATGAATCATGAGACAAGATCTAAAGAAGATCTTTGAAATATAATAACAATGACTTTTCTGAAATATTGCAAATTACTAGTCCTTTTTAGAATACTGCTTTTCTGCATGGATAGTGGAAAGGGCACTACTTAGAAGTTTAGTGGTATAAGTTTGAGTGTCCTCATCAGCTTGGTAACTTATTTGTCTTCTCTGAATCTGTTTTCTCTCATATTAAAGTTGGATGATAAAATTATTTACCTCATAAAGCTGTTTCAGAATTAAAATGAGATTATCTATGTAACATTTTTTGTATTTATGAAGTACTTTACTTTTAATTTGAATCTATAAAGTAGAATCTCTCTTTAAGGAGAGATTTGCTGAACACTTGACTATGTACAGGATTCTGTGCTAAATTCTTTGCATATATTACCTCATTCTATCCTCACAATATCTTAATTTGTATTACCTCCATTTTACAGAGTAGAACAACAAAGATTGAAGATCTAAGGTAAATTGTTCAATGTAATAGTCAGTGAAAAGGCTGATATTTGAATCATGGTATTCTTATTTCAGAACACACACAATACACATCTCTTTAAATAAATGATATGTAGTAAGATTAGATGGATAGGTAGATAAGTGTGGAGAGAAAGAAAGAAAGAACAAATGAACAACTGGGCTTGACTCACAGCTCTGCTTGTTACAGGCTGTGTAACAGTAACAAATTTTTCCTAAAGTCTATTAACCTCACAGTCCTTCCCTGTGAGATAATGCTACCCATGATAAGAATCAAATTAGATGAAGAATGTACAAACAATAAGCAATCTGCCAAATCTAAGCCATGATCATTTTAGTGGTAGAATTTCATAAATGTCAGTATAAGACATCTGAACTCTGTGGACCAGACTGTCTATGGGACTGATTGTTTCCATTGGTTTGCTCAGGTTCTTAGGTCAAATTTGATCTGCCTAGGATAATGCCAAAGAATATATCCTGCTTATAATAGGATCGTGTAGTTAAAGAAAAAAGGTGGCTGCTTTATTTAATTTCATGAGTTTACCTAAGTTATTTCAAACAGGTCAATTAGCACAGAATGCAGCTCCTGAAATCCTCTAAGAAAGAGATTTAATCTTGGTTTTTCCTGTGAGTGATTTACAAAGGGCAGAGATCAAACATACTGGAGCTCTACCCTAACAGCAAGCTCCATCCCACAGAATGCTTTTTTGTGCAATAGTGTCCTTGTCTTCAATATCCCTCATAGAGACATTATGACACATGTACATGTTTTCATGTCTCATGTCACTTATCATTTTGCTACCTATCAATTCTATCCTATTCCTCTAATTGGTCACAATTGAGGGACCAATTTGTTAATTGTTTGTGGAGCAGAAAGATAAGCAAGTAAAGCACTGAAAAAAACCTATGAATGAGTTAATGTAACCCAATGTGGAGACTGTTTAAGGTATCATCTATTTGATTTTCTGTATTTCATGCAGCACCAATATTAATTCATCCTTTCACTTCATAAGTATTCACTGAGTACATTCTCTGAGTCTGGTACTGTGATGTGAATATAAAAAGATGAATAATTCAGAATTCCTGAACTAAAGCCATTCACTTTAGAGTAATACCTTTAAATGAAGTCCCCAAATCCTCTTAGACTAGAGCATAGTTTATGTTGAGCCCTACAGTTATATAGGTATAGAGGATCTTAGAGATCACTTGATTTTATCCCACTCATTTAGCCATTGATGAAGCCAATGAAGCACAGACAGAAAATTGAATTATCTAGGTTTCATTGTTAATGGTAAACCTAGGACTAAATTCTAATCGAAATAATATTGATACACACTTTAACCTGTAATTATTATTTCCTAAATTACTTAGTAGAATTACTAGGATGAATGTTGTAAAGCATGTAAAGCATTTAAAGATGCATCTTTATCCTTGAATGTAATTTGAATCAATGAAAATTGCCCTTGCCTCTTTCACTGGTGGGTAACTTGTCATTCCAGATGGAAAACTTACCCTGGCTGTCTTCTTGAGTGTGGTCCCACAACATGGATTTGAACAACCTGAGATCTTGGATCGAAAATGTTTTCTGAGATAAAAATGTGATCTATACTCAGATACACACACTGTAAGATTGAGATCTGTACGATGATGCTTCTCTTATGTATGTGCCACACTTCCTCTCCTGCAGCCCAAGAGGCCGAGATCCCAAGTTTCTTCCCTCTCTCCTGTCTTTCTCTCCCAAAAAAGGTGGGATTTTATGAGCTTACAGCCGTGCCATGGCTTCTGATGTTGGTCTGCAAAAGTTTCCTATGCTCCTGGCCACCAAGAGGAAGAAACTCCCAGCAATCTTTATGCATCGTCAGAACCCTGAGGGAATTAGTGGGCAAGTAACTGAGTAGCAGCTGGAGAGTTTGTTATGCAGAGAAAGTGCAGGTGTCATCCCAAATAACTCCTTATAAAACTATATTGAAGGCAACTTGGCAAGTAACTAGTCAATAAATAGGCCATTTCCACCGTTTCATACAATTTACTCAAAGCTGTAGCAAGAGAGGGGAAAGATAGTGCTTAGTATCACTACATTGGACCACTAACCCAACAGTAAGATAGCTTATTTGCTTATAAAACTATTAAAATATTTTACTACATTTAAATTTTTTCTGTAGTTCAAGTGGGAAAGCAAAATGTTTAAATTAGTGGCACTGTCATAGTGCTGAACAGAGAACTCTGGAGCACCAGGCACCCAGACAGTATCAATCATGTGCGGTCTGAAAAAACAGAAACTTTATGTTTATTAATAAAAAGAATTTTAATATGGGTAATTGGTGAAGCGAGTACAGAGGACTGAAAATACAAAAGGGAATAGACAAAAATTCCAGCTTCTGAATACAATGCTACCAAATCCCAGATACCAACTAGACATTTAAAATGATTCACCAAGACTCTACCATTTGCTATGAAAGATGGACATCAGAAAAAGGGGGTGTTGTGGCCAGCTGATGCTAAAAGAAAGCCTGGAGCTCCATGTCCTTGCCAGGTGCCTGGCTGACCCATAGCACCACTTAAATCTTTCTGTCAACACACAGGCCACTCTGGCTGACAGTTTCCTGCTCTTCAAGATATTCACTTCAGGCAAAAGACATCTGTGGAAACGTTGAGTAGAGTGAAAGGGAAAGAGGAAAGTGTGATCTGTGCCAGAGATGCCATTCCCACCTTCACCCACCCTATTTAGAAACCTCCCAAGAGGCAGCCTTGCCCCTGGTCTGTGAAGAGTCCTTCTGTAGCAACACACACATACATATATACATATGTTTGGTTTCTTAAACATAAAGTCATTAACTCCCAACACAAAAATAAAAATCCATTCTTTGTTCCAATATAAAGAAAATTCTTACATGACCAGGGGTATTACAAATTACCCAGTAAATCCTAGTATTAGATGCCATTTCAGATATTTTTCTCAGAGGTATTTTTTCAGCTAAACAATCAGAAAAGCCTCTCCATAGCAATTAATTAGGAAATAAATTGACCAATTATAAAAATAGTGCTAAAAAGTCTCTTATTATTTAGTAAATAGAATAAAGACTTTTCCATAGCCATAAAAAGTTTCAAGGAGCCTGTGTCATAAATAGAGAATCTTAAATATAAATGTTTAAGTGAAGCTTTTTGGGGATCATCTAGCTCGGGAGCTTCTATACAGCTACTGTAGAAATAAGCAACTAGACCATATAATTGGGATACATTTCTGAGGAGAAAAAGATATTAACTTAATTATCTAAAATTGCTAGCTTTCTTGATTATTGATTACACTTTTACTAAGTGATCTTGGGCAAGTCACTTAACTCTCAGCTCATTTACAAAAACGAAGTTAAATAATATCACCTACTACTCAAAGCATGTTTGAGATTGAGATGTAGTGACTATGAACACAAGATCCAGGGACCAGATAGATGAATGCTTTAAACCACAGCTCATTTCTTTGTGTTTTTCTTTAGAACTCAGAGCTCTTAAACATTATGATCAGTTGAATACCTAGCTTATCAACTCATGCCCACTATAATTCCAATTAAAGAAAAACTCGAAGTGAAATGGGGTGCCTCTTGAGAAGGCTATACAACAGAATGCTAGTAGCTTCTATCACCCTAGTACTCCCGGACTGTCTTTCTCTCACACATAAACTTTGTCAAGTGAGTTGCTCAACTGCATTTCTAAAATTTGGCACGCTATGGAACACAGTTCCTAGGAAAACACTAAGGTATAGGGTGGTTGGTGCTTTTCTGAGGCTTTGTTAGGGACAGGACAAAAGGAATTCACACTGCTTCAGAAGAGGCTCTGATAAATCAGAAGGATCTTCCTCATACTAGAAATTGTTAAACCCTGAAGGGGCAAAACACAAAAGGAAATACAATATCCTTTTTCATTTGAATAGAGTTAAAAAGTGAAACAAATTTAATAAATGAAGACTTTATAGACATGAAGATAGACAAGTTGATCTTTCAAGGTGTCCTCTGATCCTAGCACTCAATTAATTCCCATTATCATCTTTGGGCCAGTAAATTTTCCTGAATATTCTGCTTAATATTTAACACTCAAAAAAGCCACCTATGACTCCTGACTATAATCAAGAGTGATGCATTATAATTTTTATGCTGTCTTCTCTTTTATAACAAAGTCATCAAAATGGTTTTCACATATTTTCCTATACAGGATAAGAGTGTCCCAAGAAAGAATACATTTTCTAAGTCAGCTCTTCCTGCTCATTCTTTAACAAAGCAGCAGAATGCCACATACTTTTTTCTCTGCTTCTTCATAGCTGTCTTCATGTCAGCATTTCTGAGTGTATAGATGAGGGGGTTCAACATAGGTGTGATCACGGTGTAAAACACAGAGAATATCTTATCCACAGAGAAGCTGCAGAAAGGCCTCAAGTAGATGAATACACAAGGCACAAAGATCAGGCTGACCACCATCAGGTGGGAGGCACAGGTAGAGAGGGCCTTGCTCTGGCCCTGGTGGAGGTGAGTTCTCAGGGTGGTCAGGATGACAGCATATGAGAACAGCAATACCAAGAAGCAAACAAGAGACAGCAGACCACTGTTGGCAACCATCAGCACTTCTACTACATAGGTGTCCATGCAGGCCAGCTTGATGACCTGTGGGACATCACAGTAGAAGTTATCCAGTTCGTTGGGGCCACAGAAGGGCAGCTGGATGATAAGTATAACCTGTGTGATAGAGTGGATGAAACCCCCACACCAGCAGGCAAAAACCAACTGAAGGCATAGCTGGCGGTTCATGACTGTCAGGTAGTGCAAAGGGTTACATATGGCGACATACCTGTCATAGGCCATGACTGTCAGCAGAAACATCTCACTGGCTCCCAGAAAGTGGAGGAAGTAGATCTGGGCCAGGCATCCTGAATAAGAGATGGTCTTGCCCTGCTGTAGGAAATCCCCTAACATCTTAGGCACAGTCACGCAACTCAAGCATAGGTCAATGAAGGAGAGATGGCCCAAAAAATAGTACATAGGAGATTGGAGCAGGCCAGCATCAGCTCGCACAGTTATCAATATTAAGAGGTTTCCCAGGACAACAGCAATGTAAAACAACAAAAATATTAAGAAGAGAAAGAGCTGCAGATCCCAGGAGGATGATAGGCCCAGAAGAACAAATTCTGTCACCTTAGAATCATTTTCTTTTTTCATCAAGCCAAGAATACCTACTGACCTAGAAAAAGAAAAATTTAAGTTAGGAAAAGAAAAGATTAGGGAAAAGAAAGATTTAAGTTAGGAAAAAGACAAATCTATACATAGTAAATATATATATATTCAAATATATATGTGTGAATTATCACATTATGTGTCCAGGGTTTATAGAATCATATTACAGAATAAAAATAATTTAAGCAAGTTCTTTGAGATAGTATAGGTAATACACCCTAATACTGATAGAATAAGGACATTTTGTATTTCTTCCAACTCTTTATTCCTGTAATACTAAATTTTTTAAATTGCATTCACAATAAACTAGGAATGACCTGAAGACAATACCCTGGACATGAGGAGATTAGAGCATGTTAAGACTCCATTTTTAAAAATAGAATAACATCCTCTAAGGACAAAAGTTCTGTAATGAAGTATCTAGATCCAATGCCTAGCTCTACCACTTAAAATGAAGTAATCTCAGGCAAGGGAATAATCTTAAAAATCTTTGGTTATTCAATCTAATACAGTGACAATAACATTTCCCAAGGCTGCTTTGAGAATCAAATGTAATATGTCAAAGTGCATCACAAAAAAAAGACTAAGTCCCTCAAAATGAGGAAATATTTTTTATTCATGTTTGTATCCACACTGCAATGCTTATTGCATAGCAGAAGTTCAATAATTTATCAGATTGAAAAGAGAATGTTTTATAAACAATGAATTGCTATGTTGTACAAAGGTAAATAGGTATCATGTATATGTTATATTAGGAAACCTCAATTATTTACAAAGGATTTTAAAAAGCTCATATTCTTTGTTTTTAATGATTATCCCAGGTTACAGAGATTGGGAAGTTTGTAAAGATTGCATAAGAAGAAGTGAAATTTTTTACCTTTAAGTTTACATATGCATCAGATTCAGGATGAAAAGGACAATGACTAGAAGGCACCAATAACCAAGAGAAGAGACCCAAGGCCATGACCCATAACACTTAGGCATGTACCAAAGCCCACTATGACCCATTTATAAGAAAGGATAATAGGAGAAATCAGAATTGTGCTGCTTCTGGATGTTTCAACAACCATAAGTGCATGTAAGAAAATAAAGGATTTGCTAAGGCATTGTTTTACCATTCTCCCTGGCTCTACACTCACACTCACCCCCAACATTGGGTAGGAACACCTTGTATTACTGTTAAAAATCAGGGAACATTGATACATTTCTTCCACAGAAATGGTTAGGAATTCGTATATATCTCAATATGAAATGAGACAAGATTTGTGTTTTTCTGTCCCACATTGCCTATTCTATGTTGTTGCACTTGGTTCTCTCAAGTCATTCAGAGAAAGTTATCTGATAAAATTATTCATACTAGGTGCCAGGGATTTACATAGACAATGCAGAAAAGTACCTGATTTCTAAAAAGAAAAACCCTTAGTGACATAAATGCTTTCTCTAGGACATTCTTTCAAGATAAGCAGGTGAGAGAGTGATTTGGGGCTCAAGCAGCTATTGGATGCCTCTGTCACACCATGTTTGTGAACATCCTCTTCACCTGCCTATACAGCCAGGTGCACAGGTGTATTCACCTCTCTAATCTCATAATCATTGAAAGGAATCATCTCACTTTCTAGAATCAATTGGAAAATAAAACAATGCAAAAAATACAGACTAGGAAACCATTTGCAATTATATATATAGCACTACTTGAGCTCTGCTATATTAGAAATTTTCCAGTCTTCCTTGGATACACCAAGTATTGCAAATTTCCATGAGAATATGTCATTCTGAGGTTCTTTTCAGTAATCTAAAATATCTAATCAACAGGGATCAAGCTCTCATTAAAATTCTGGATTTAATTTGAAACATAATCTTGGCAAAACTGGAAAAAAACCTGAGAAAGAGCAACCAAAATTACTTAAAAATTAAAAAGAAGTTTCTAGAAACCAGAAAAAAAAATGGGAAAGCATAGTCCAAATCATTGCTGTAATATAGTCTTAGAATATGGTTGAGAAACTATGATTATCTCCTAACATGAAGAAAAAGTATATTAAGGGCATATTGTAAACATGCTATTTCTACAGAACAAATGTAGAGAAAGATAAGCTTACATTAAAGCAGACAAGATTAAAATTAAACAAATCAGAATGGTAAATTAAATAAGAGAAGAGTAGGTAAAATATATTATAGCCCAAATTACTATAAACCATTTTTAAGCCCTAGTTTATAAGCCCTACTTCTGTAAAGTAATATTTAATATTAGGGAATTTCAGTACTATAAATATTTTAGACAGTTTCCAGGTAATTACTATAATAAGATTTTGACTACCAGTGATATCAAAATCTTTACATTTACTTAAGACAAAAATAGGCAATGTTGTATTCTTAGTCATTCAAGTTGTAATCAAGGTAGGGGTTGGATTCTAGTTATTTTTGGATATTTTTTGTGACTCAATAAATTTGCTGCCTTCAGGTAATATTAAAGCATAATATCAACCAATATGGAAAATTTCCTTTCAGCATTAATAAAATTGCCATGTTTTGTAGAGGCATCTCTCAGCTCTTATGTTTCTGCAGTCTTTGATCACAGTAAGAAACTTGGCCTGTGACTATTCCGTGAAGAATGAAAAGAGCACTATACCCAGAAGTGTGAAGGAATATCCACCCACCAAAACCACCTCCCACCACATTATAATTTCCCTTGCCAAACCCCATTAGGGGCCTGGGAAGCAACATTCAAAAATGCCAGCTCCATTACCCCATTAGCAGTAAGATCAGGCCCTATCACGAATTTCATGTTTCTGCCGGGCACCGTGGCTCAAGCCTATAATCCTAGCACTCTGGGAGGCCAAGGTGGGTGGATTGTTTGAGCTCAGGAGTTTGAGACCAACCTGAGCAAGAACAAGAGACCCCCCACTCTCTACCAAAAATAGAAAGAAGTTAATTGGACAGCTAAAAATATAGAGAAAAAAATTAGCCAGGCATGGTGGTATATGCCTGTAGTCCCAGCTACTTGGGAGGCTGAGGCAGAAATATTGCTTGAGCCCAGGAGTTTGAGGTTGCTGTGAGTTAGGCTGACACCACAGCACTCTAGCCTGGGCAACAGAGGGAGACTCTGTCAAAAAAAAAAAAGAAAGAAAGAAAGGAAGGAAGGAAGGAAGGAAGGAAGGAAGGAAGGAAGGAAGGAAGGAAGGAAGGAAGGAAGGAAGGAAGGAAGGAGGGAGGGAGGGAGGGAGGGAGGGAGGGAGGGAGGGAGGGAGGGAGGAAGAAAAGAAAGAAAGAAAGAAAGAAAGAAAGAAAGAAAGAAAGAAAGAAAGAAAGAAAGAAAGAAAGAAAGAAAGAAAGAAAGAAAGAAAGAAAGAAAGAAAGAGAAAGAAAGAAAGAATTTCATGTTTCATATCCTAAGAATAACCTAAGAATTTGCAAAAGTCAATAAAAATGTTTTAAGTGCACAAAATGAGCCAAAGAACTTGAGAATGCTTAATGAAAAATAAGAGTCTTTAAAGAAAGGTCTTACAGAAAAAAAAAAAAAAGAAAAAAAAGAAAGGTCTTACAGCATGGAGGGAAAAGGACAAATAATAAGCTTCTTCAGTCATCAAAGGCTATTTATGGACAGCTGAGCAGCCAGTCTCCAGTCTTTCTAAATAAGGAAGCAAACAGGTCTACAAGGAAAATGTCAAAAAAAGAAATAAAGTTTTCTCATGGGACATGTGCTTTTAGAAAACAATAGACTATATTTTGCTATTTTGTTTGGTTATTTTTGTCTATGTGGGAATAAATACATTATTAAAGGAAGAAACTTGCCAACAACAGAAAATTATTTTCTAGCTGGAGTTTAAGTGCTATGTGAAGTCCTTTTGAATGTATTTGACGCATTTTTTAATTTCTCCTGAAATACCAAGAAATGGACACATTAGTTGGAGAAGGTACCCACAATGATATTTCCTACTGAGAAGGGCATAATCTTTCTGCTGTAAGCATTTTTGACCTTGTTTGAAACATTGCATTTTATAGTGCATTTGGGGGAAATAAAGAAGATTCAGCACAAAGTACCTGAGATAATTAAAGAAATGGGAAGTGGTATCTAGTGGGGACTATAGTAGAATTAAGTAGTCTAACAGCAATATTGCCTTCAGTTACATTTTATTAAAACCTTGTAACTACTTTCCAAGATACAACTAGCCCTAGAATTCCTTGATGCAATAGGAATTCTATCATTCTGTAAATGTTTCTAAGTATAAACCTAGAACAACAAAACTTAAATGATTTCTTAAATTTAAAAGTAATGAATGTCAGAGTATATAGAGAAACAATAGTAAGCCTAAAAATAGCATCAAAGTCAGAAAGAGGAACAGAAAAGTGAATGGAGCTTGGAATAAACATATCTGAGAAACTTACATCATTGATTGTCAGGAACTATGTGGCTTTAAGGAAGAATATGCTATCCTGTCATTCATCCCACCAGTCCCTCATCAGCCTGGGCCAGCAAAATGGGCAATCCTTAGATGACCATCACCATTGCCCAGTCTGTGCCTTATCTGCTTCCTTGTAAGTCAAGCCCTAGTTAAGGGCTGGCTGAACGAATTAGAAAAATCTCCCATCCCTAGGGCTCTGGATGTACCTGAGGTTTTTATGGTTCTTACAACATTGCTTAGTCTAATGAGCCCTGGGATTCCCTTGGCTGCTGCTGTTTGAGTTGTCTTGAATCTCAGTTCTTGCTAGAAAGCTGACCTTGAGCCCTTGTGGGTTCTCAAACAGTCAGACCCGTTGCATAACACAGCCCACACCTTTTACTTACTTTGACTGATTAATTTGGCACTACATTTGCCACCCATTCTCCATGCCTCAGTCTTCTTTAAATGTTTCATAGAATTCACCAGTAAAGGCATTAGGCTCTGGGCTCTTAATAGGAGAGTTTTTGTTACTGCTTCAATCTCCTCTCTTGGTAATGGTCTCTTCATATTTTCTATTTCTTCATGATTTTCAGTCTTGGTGGGTTGTATATGTCCAAGAATTTATCCATTTCTTCTAGGTTATATAGTGTTTTTTTGGCATGTACTTGTCTTTTGTAATCTTTTCTATTTCTATGTAATATCTCTTCTTTCATTTATGATTTTATTTATTTGAGTTTTTTCTTTTTTTTTCTTTTTTTTTTTGGAATATTATGGGGGTACACATTTTAAGGTTTCAATAAATGCCATTCCCCCCCCAAGGATGAGTTTCCAGCATGACCATCCCCCAGATGGTGCACAACTCACTCATTATGTATGTATATACGCATCACCCATCCCCATCCCACCTCCCCAATACTCTATTACTGTAGTACCTATGTGTTCACTTAGGTGCTCTTCAGTTAATGCCAGTTTGCTGGTGAGTATATGTGGTGCTCGTTTTTCCATTCTTGGGATACTTCACTTAGTAGTATGGGTTTCAGCTCTAACCAGGAAAATATAAGATGTGTTATATCACCGTTGTTTCTTAGAGCTGAATAGTACTCCATGGTATACATATACCACATTTTATTAATCCATTCTTGGATTGATGGGCACTTGGGATGTTTCCACAGCCTTGCAATTATGAATTGTGCTGCTATAAACATTCGAGTGCAGGTGTCTTTTTTGTAGAGTGTCATTGGCTCTTTTGGGTAGATGTCCAGTAATGGAATTGCTGGATCAAATGGTAGATTCACTTGTATCGCTTTAAGGTATCTCCATATTGCTTTCCACAGAGGTTGAACTAGTTTGCAGTCCCACCAGCAGTGTAGGAAGGTTCCTCTCTCTCCGCATCCATGCCAGCATTTATTGTTTAGAGACTTTTTGGTAAAGGCCATTCTCACTGGGGTTAAGTGATACCTCATTGTGGTTTTGATTAGCATTTCCCTGATGATTAGAGATGTTGAGCATTTTTTCATATGTTTGTTGGCCATTCTTCTATCTTCTTTAGAAAAGTTTCTGTTCAAGTCCTTTGCCCACTTTTAATAGGGTTATTTGATTTTTTTCTTGCTGATTTTCATGAGTTCTAAGTATATTCTACTTATCAGCCCCTTATCAGATGCGGAGGATGCAAAAATTTTCTCCCATTCTGTAGGTTGTCTGTTTACTTTCATGACTATTCCTTTGGCTGTGCAGAAGCTTTTTAGTTTGATCATGTCCCATTTATTCATTTTTGTTGCTGCTGTGATTGCCTTTGGGGACTTCTTCATAAACTCTTTGCCTAGGCCAAAGTCTAGAAGGGTATTTCAAACATTTTCCTCTAGAATTCTCATAGTTCCATACCTTAAATTTAAGTATATTATCCAGCGTGAGTTGATTTATGTGAGAGGTGAAAGGTGTGGGTCCTGCTTCAGCCTTCTACAGGTGGCTAACCAGTTTTCCCAGCACCATTTATTGAAAAGGGATTCTTTTCCCCAGCGTATGTTTCTGTCTGCTTTGTGAAAGATTGGATGGCTATATGAGGATGGTTTTATATCAGGATTCTCACATCTGTTCCACTGGTCAATAATTTTGTGCAAATACCAGATTGATTTAATTACTCCAGCTTTGTAGTATAGTTTGATATCTGGCATATTAATACCTCACATTTTGTTTTTGTTGCCTAGCATTGCTTTTGATATTTGGGGTCTTCTTTGGTTTCATACAAAGCGTAAAATTATTTTTTCTATATCTTTGAAAATGATGATGGGATTTTAATAGGTATTGCATTGAATCTGTAGATCAGTTTGGGTAGTATAGAAATTTTGATGATGTTGAGTCTGCCGATCCATGAGCATGGTATGGATTTCCATCTGTTTACAGCCTCTGCTATTTCCTTCCTCAGTGTTTCATAGTTCTCCCTGTAGAGGTCTTTTACCTCCTTGTTTAAGTATATTTCTAGGTACTTTAATTTCTTTGTTGCTATTGTGAAGGGAATTGAGTCTTTGATTTGGTTCTCAATTTGATTGTTGTTGGCATATATGAATGCCTCTGATTTCTGTGTATTGATTTTGTATCCTGAGACTTTACTAAATTCATGGATCAGTTCCAGGAGTTTCTTGGTTGAATCTTTGGGGTTTTCTAGATATAATATCATATCATCAGCAAACAGTGAAAGTTTGATCTCTTCTGCCCCTATTTGGATATTTTTAATTCCACTTTCCTGTCTGATTGCTATAGCCAGAACTTCTAGCACTATGTTGAATAGAAGTGGAGATAGTGGGCAGCCTTGTGTGGTTCCAGTTCTAAGTGGGAATGCTTTCAATTTTTCCCCATTCAGTATGATGTTGGCTATGGGTCTGTCATATATGGCTTGTATCATTTTTAGATATATTCCTTCTATGCCTATTTTATTAAGTGTTCATATCATGAAAGGGTGTTGAATTTTGTCAAAAGCTTTTTCTGCATCTATTGAAAGAATCATGTGGTCTTTGTTTTTGCTTCTGGTTATGTGGTGAATTGCATTTACAGATTTACATATGTTGAACCATCCCTGCATCCCTGGGATGAAGCCCACTTGGTCGTGATGGATTATTTTTTTGATAAGCGTCTGGAGTTCGTTAGCTAAGATTTTGTTGAAAATTTTTGCATCTATATTCATTAGGGATATTGGTCTGTAGTTTACTTTTTTGGTTACTCCTTTCCTGGTTTGGGTATCAGAGTAATATTCGCTTCATAAAAGGTGTCTGGGAGGTTTCTGTTCTTCTCGATGTTGTGGAATAGTTTCTGCAAGATAGGTACTAGTTCTTCTTTGTAAGTGTGGTAAAATTTGGGTGTGAAACCATCTGAACCGGGACTTTTCTTTTTAGGGAGATTTTTAATTGCTGTTTATATTTCAGCTCCTGAGATTGGTCTGTTCAGGGAATCTATTTCTTCCTGGTTGAGCCTAGGGAGGCTGTGTGTTTCTAGAAATTTGTCCATTTCCTCCTGGTTGAGCCTAAGGAGGCTGTGTGTTTCTAGAAATTTGTCCATTTCCTCCCCATTTTCCAGTTTGTGTGCATAAAGATTTCTGTAGTATTCATAAATTATATCTTGTATGTCTTTGGGATCAGTTGTGATATCTCCTTTTTTGTTCCTGATGTAGATTATTAGACATTTCTCTTTTCTGCCTTTTTTTAGCTTAGCCAATGGAGTGTCAATTTTGTTCATTTTATCAAAGTACAAGCTTTTTGTTTTATTAATCTCCTGAATAGCTTCCCTGTTTTCAATTTCATTTAGTTCTGATTTGATCTTGTTGATTTCACTTCTTCTGCCGGGTTTAGGGCTGGTCTGTTCTTCTTTTTCCAGCTCTTTGAGTCATTTCATTAGATTGTCTATTTGTAATCTTTTTGACTTTTGGTTATAGGCATTTATGGAGATAAACTTTCCTCTCAGAGCTGCTTTAGCTGTGTCCCAGAGGACTTGATAACTTGTCTCTCCATTGTAATTTTCTTCATAGAATTTTTTAATTTCCATCTTGATTTCTTCATTTATGAAGTAATCATTTAGGAGGAGGTTGTTTAATTTCCACGTTTTTGTGTAGAAATATGAGTTTCTGTTAGGGTTGATTTCTACTTTTATTCCACTGTGATCTGAGAAGATACATGGTATGATATCTATTTCGTAAATTTCTTGAGGTTTACTTTCATACTAGGATATGGTCAATCTTAGGGAATGTCCCGTGAGCTGATGAGTAGAACGTATATTCAGTGGATTTTGGGTAGAATGTCCTGTAAATGTCAGTCAGACCCATTGTTCTAGAGGTTTTGTTTAAGTCCATTATTTCTTTATTAATTTTCTGTTTGGAGGATCTGTCTCATGCTGTCAGTGGGGTGTTGAAATCTCTGGTGATTATGGAGTTGCTATTAATCCATTTGCTTAGATCCAGTTAGGTTTGCTTTATGAATCTGGGTTTACCTAAGTTGAGTGTATATATATTTCTATCTCTTCTTGTTGAACTGAGTTCTTCACCATTATATAATGACCCTCTTTGTCTTTCACTACGTTTGTTGGTTTAAAAGCTAAATCAGCTGGGCGTGGTGGCTCACACCTGTAATCCTAGCACTCTGGGAGGCTGAGGCAGGCGGATTGCTCAAGGTCAGGAGTTCGAGACCAGCCTGAGCAAGAGTGAGACCTCATCTCTAATATAAATAGAAAGAAATTCATTGGCCAACTAATATATAGAGAAAAAATCAGCCGGGCATGGTGGCGCATGCCTGTAGTCCCAGCTACTCGGGAGGCTGTGGCAGGAGGATCCCTTGAGCCCAGGAGTTTGAGGTTGCTGTGAACTAGGCTGATGCCACGGCACTCACTCTAGCCTGGGTAACAAAGCGAGACTCTGTCTCAAAAAAAAAAAAAACAAAAAAAAAACCTAAATCGTCTGAAATTAGAACTGCCACGCCATCCTTCTTTTGGTTTCCACTTGCCTGGAATACTGATCTCCACCCTTTTACTTTTAGTCTATATGCATCCTTGCAGGTTAGATGTGTTTCCTGAAGACAGCATATACTTGGCCTGTATTTTCTTATCCATTCAGCCAGCCTATGTCTCTTGAGTGGAGAGTTTAAGCCATTCACATTTACTGAGAGAACTGATATGTAAGGTAGATTACTGTTCATTCTGTTGGGTTGGATGTTGTTGCTTTGATTTCTCTCTTGAGCCATTGGAATATCTGGCCTTTAATCTTTGGGTTTTGATTGTTTTTATATTCGTGAGTTTTTATTATGATATTCCGTGCATAACACTGTTTTGAGTACTTCTTGTAGGGCTGGTCTTGTCTTGGTGAATTCTCTGAGACCTTGCTTGTCTGAGAATGTCTTTATTTCTCCTTCATATATGAAGCTTAGTTTTGCAGGGAATAAGATTCTAGGCTGAGCATTGTTTTGTTTCAGAAGAGTGAGAATAGGGCCCCAGTATCTCCTTGCTTGTAAAGTCTCATTAGAGAAGTCTGGTGTTATTTGAATTGGCTTTCCCTTGTATGTCACTTGCTTCTTTCGTCTTACAGCTCTTAGAAGGGCCTCTTTAGTTGATATTTTGGTCAGTCTGATGACTGCATGTCATGACGTGTTCCTGTTTGCATTGAATCTCCCAGGGGTCCTCTGAGCTTCTTGAACTTGTATATCGAGATTTTGAGCAAGGCCTGGGAAATTTTCCTCTATTATATCTTCAAATGGCTTGTCCAACCCTAGAGTGTTGTCCTCTTTCCCTTCTGGTAACCCTATGACCCTCAAATTAGGTTTCTTCACATAATCCCACATCTCTTGTAGGCTTTGCTCTTTTTTCTTGTTTCTCTGCTGTATCTCTGTGACTGTTTTATTTAGTTGGAGGGTGTTATCTTCAATCTCTGAGATTCTTTCTTCTGTTTGATCTACCCTGTTCTTGAGACTTTCCACTGTATTTTGTAGTTCCCTGAATTGATTCTTTATTTCCAGGAGTTGGGTTAAACTTTTCTTCATTGTGTCTATTTCTTTAGTGAACTTTTGTTCTGGGTCCTGGAGGCTTTTTGTGGTTTCTTTGTGTTGGTTATTGAGTTGTTCTTGCAGGTCGGTGAGTTTTCTTATGATCCACATATGAAATTCCTCTTCTGTCATTTTGGTTGCCTGATTTTGGTTGTTGTCTGTTTCTAAGGGGCTAGTGCTCCTCTTTTGGGGTGTGTTTTCCATTTGGTTCTTCATATTTCCTGAGTTCCTTCGCTGATTTCTTCCCATGTCAATCAGTTGTTTTTTCTTTCCTTTAGGTTTTTGTTTGGGTATTCACATGCTTTGTTTAGTTTCTGAGGCATTAGGTGGTGTCTGTGGGTGAGATTCGACCACTCCCTGTATAATGAGTCAGTAGGTGCGGTGAAAAGGCTGTGCAGGATGGCCTCCCTGTCAGTAGGTGTTGCTTGCTTGGAGGAACAGGCTATGCTGTTGTTTTTGTGTCCTGTAATCAGCTCTTGTTCCTATAGAGAGGCACTCTAGTGCCTCAGGTGCTCGGTGGGGCCCTGGGACTTCCAGGTGTGTCCTTTTCTCCCCCTCAGTGTGGGCTGGCCTAGGAGAGAGTCTGGGCAGAGCTGGGTTGCATAAGCCTTCCCTCAGGCACCACCAATGTCATTAGCCGGGGTCATAGTTCTGTTCTCTGTTTCCAGGGAAGGCTGTCAGGGAGGGGCTGGAATGGCCCCGCTCAGAAAGTTTATGTGTGGGTTGGGGCTGTCTGAGACCCACAGTCTGGAGCGGGCCTCGCTTCTTTCCACCCTCCCCAACTCCGCAGCTACTCCTGGGCCTCTGCCAGCAGGCCAGACCACACGCCACCAGGCCTCCCCTGACTGTGATGCCAGTGGGGAAGTTCCTTGCACAGGAAAGCCACCTGGGCTGGGCTCACAGCCTCCCTTTGGGAGGAGAGTTGCCCTCTAGGATGCCGATCTGCCCCAGAAAGGCACACACTCCTCAGTAGGCTGTTCACAAATATCCCTTCTGTGCCCCAGGCAATGCGAGACCTGGGTGCACAGGATCTGGTCTGCAGGTCTGACCTCTGGGCCCCAGAGTTCAAACTATATCCTTACCAGGGAGAGGAGTGCCAGTCCCAATTCACCCATGGGGAGCCCAAGCTGGGTCTATGTCTCTCAGCCTCAGGCTCTGCCCCATTCTTCTGGTATCACTGGGCTAGCAGCACCTGGAAGGGATGGTGGGTAAGAAGCTTACAGTCTGAGTTCCCCTCAGTCAGTTGTAGGGCCCCAAAAGGGGAGGTCCCGTTCCCTGTAGGTGCCTCCGGCTGGTGGCTGTATTGTCTCTCTGGGCAGCCGTGAATAGGGTCGGAGGAGGGGAGAAGGAGGCAATATGGCGGCTGCCGCTCGGGTCTGTGCACACGGAGGTTCCCCGAGGGATTTGGGAGCCTGGTGCTGCATCTGCTACTGGCTTACCACCCATTGCCTGTGGCCATCTCTGGGCTGGTGTCTGCAGGTCTCTCCACCTGCTGGAGAGCCCACTGGCAGTCCGTAATGCAAGGGAGGGGAGAGTTAATCGCCATGCCTACCCTTGCCGCTGATCTCCAGGCTGCTCCGGAGGTCTCTGCTTCCCTATTTGAGTCTTTTCTTATCTTGATTAGTCTAGCCAAAAGTTTGTTGATTTTTATCTTTTCAAATAACCAACTCCTGGCTTTGTCGATCCTTTTATTGTTTTTATCTATATTTCATTTATTTCTGCTCTTATCTTTTTTATTTTTTTCCTTTTGCTAAAATTGGTTTTAGTTTGGTCTTCTTTTTCTATTTCCTTGAGTCATAATGTTTTTTATTTATAATCTTTCTTCTTTTTTTATATAGGTATTTATTGCTATATTACTTCCTCTTAGTATTGCTTTTACTGCATTCCATAAGTTTTGGTATGTTGCATTTCCATATTTGTTTGATGGCCAAATGGAAACCTCCAGAGATCATCTCGCCACAGGAATACCAAATGGAACAACTATCTAAGCAAGAAAGCACCTTCATAAGAACCAAAAAATCAGGTAAGCAATCACAATACCTTCCTTATACATAATAAAATAAGGAAAGAGGTATTAAAGAGATACAGAAAATAGTCTTGTATTGCCTATACTACACCCCTGCCAACCCCAGACAGTGTAGAAGAGAGATTGAGTATGGGACTTTGCACTGGAATTCACTGCTGCCCTATCTCACAACAGAGGGAAGAATTCTTACAGTTTCCACAAAGGACATATTTAGAACAGTCCTGGTTGGAGGGGAATCTTCTGCCCTAGTAGAAGGAACCCAGGTCCTAGACAGCTTCACCACTGGCTGACTAAAGAGGCATGGGGCTCTGGATGAATTCAAAAAGGCAGTCAAGCCACAAGGACAACAGTCCTTGAGTAAGCTCTAGTGCTGAACTGGTCTCAGAGATATAAAGTTGAGGTGTGACCTAGTGAGACACCAGCTGTGGTGGCCACAGGAGTGCTTGCATCACCATTACCCCAACTGTAGGCAGTACAACTAAAAGAGAGATTCCTTCTATTTGGTGGAAGGAGAGAGAAGATACCAAAGGACTTTCTCTTGGGACTTGAGTACCAGATCAGACGCAGTAAAATAAAGCACAAGACAGATTTTAGAATCCCCTGATTCCCAGCCCCTACTCTTAGACAGAATTTCTAGAATCACCCTGGGCCAGAACAGAATCTGCTTCTCTAATGGGATGGACCCTGTACTGGCAGTATTCACCACCTGCTTACAAACGTGGCCCTGGGCTTTGAACAAACATCTATAGCAGCCAGGAAGTAGTGGCCATGGGCCTTGTGTGAACCCCAGTACTGTGTTGGTCTGCCAAACTTCTGGTATGACCTAGTGTGGTGTCAGCTGTGTTTGGCCATTAGAGTGGTTGTGTCACCCCTTCCCTAACTCCAGGCAGCCCAGTGCAGAGAGAGACTCCTCTGATTAAAGGAAAAAGAGGGAAGAGAGCTAGAGACTCTCCCTGGTAATGCAGGGAATTATCCCTTACCTTTCCGAATCCACTTAGGATATCTAGGAGTCTGCAAGAGTTGCAGCATCCGTAGGCTTAGGGTTGAAACAGATGTAGTGACAAGAGAATTAGATCAAAATATGCAATCCTCTTCGAATTCTTGGAAAGGTCTCTCAAGAAGGACAGGTTCAAACAAGCTCAGACTGCAAAGATTAGAAGAAATGCCTAACTCTTCAATGCCCAGACATCAAGGAATTTCCACAAACATCAAGAACATCTAGGAAAACTACACTTCACCAAACTAAATAAGGCACCAATAACCAATCCTGAAGTGATAGAGATATGTAACCTCTCAGACACAGAATTTTAAATAGCTGTTTTGAGGAAGCTCAATCAACTTCAAGATAACACAGAGAAGGAATTCAGAATTCTATCAGAGAACTTAACAAAGATATAGAAATAATGGGAAAAAAACAAGCACAAATTCTGGAGCTGAAAAATTCAACTGACAAACTGAAAAATACATCATAGTCTCTCAATGGAAGAATAGATCAAGTAGAAGAAAGAAATAGTGAGCTCAAAAACAGGCTACATGAATAGTCATCTAATCTTTGACAAAGCAGACAAAAACATACACTGGGGGATAGAGTCCTTATTCAATAAATGGTGCTGGGAAAATTAGATAGCTACAGGTAGAAGACTGAAACAGGATCTGCACCTTTCACCTCTCACAAAAATCAACTCCCAGTGGCTAACAGACTTAAACCTAAGGCATGCAACTATAAGAATTCTAGAAGAAAATGTTGTAAAAACTCTTATAGACATTGGCCTAGGCAAAAAATTTATGAAGAAGACCCCAAAGGCAATCACAGCAGTAACAAAAATAAATAAATTGGATCTGACCAAATTAAAAAGCTTCTGCACAGCCAAAGAAACTATCATGAGAGCAAACAGACAACCAACAGAATGGGAGAAAATTTTTGCATGTTACACATCCGATATAAGGGTGATAATAAGAATCTATTTAGAACTCAGGAAAATCAGTAAGAAAAAATCAAACAACCCTATCAAAAAGTGAGCAAAGGACATGAACAGAAACTTCTCAAAAGAAGACAGAATAATGGCCAACAAACATATGAAAAAATGCTCAACATCTCTAATCATCAGGGAAATGCAAATCAAAACCACAATGAGATATCACTTATCTCCAGTGAGAATGGTCTTTATCAAAAAGTCCCAAAACAATAAATGTTAACATGGATGCAGAGAGATAGGAATGCTCCTACACTGCTGGTGGGACTGTAAGCTAGTACAACCTCTGTGGAAAGTAATATGGAGATACTTCAAAAAGATACAAGTAGAACTACCATTTGATCTAGCAATCCCATTACTGGGCATCTACCCAAAAGAACAAAAGACATTCTATAAAAAAGATATCTGCACTCAAATGTTTATAGCAGCACAATTCACAATTGCAAAGATGTGGAAACAACCCAAGTACCCATCACTACATGAGTTGAGTAATAAAATGTGGTATATGTACATCATGGAGTTCTACTCAGCCACAAAAAAACAATGGTGATCTAGCACCTCTTGCATTATACTGGATAGAGCAAGAACCCATTCTACTAAGCAAAATATCCCAAGAATGGAAAAACAAGCACCACATGTACTCACCATCAAATTGGTATTCACTGATCAACACTTAAGTGCACATATAGTGATAACATTCATCAGGTGTCGGGCAGATGGGGGGGAGAAGGGGTTGGATATGTACACACCTAATGGGTGTGGTGTGCACCATCTGGGAGATGGACATGCTTGAAGCTCTGACTTGGGTAGGACTAAGGTAATCTAAACATTTGTATCCCTGTAATATGCTGAAATTAAAAAAAATTAAATAGTATAATTTTAAAAAGTCCAGTAATAACTTTTGTGCAAATTGACAAGTGAATTCTAAATGCATATGAAAATGCAAAGGGCCAACCAAAAAGTTTGAAAAGAAATATTGCAGGAGGATTTACATTACTTAATATCAAAACTTATCATAAAACTATAATAATTTAAGAGAATGTGCTAGTGGTATAATGGGTACAAAAAGATGAAAGTAAAGAATCAAATACTGACTCATTCATATATGAACATTTAATTTATGATTAAGAAAAAGGACTGCATAACAGTGGTGAAATGAAAAGGTTTTTATTTAAAGAAAAAATATGCTAGGTCAAATGGGTTTTCATGTGGAAAAATAAATCTTGATATTACACAAAGAAATGAAGCTTAGAAGGATTGCTGACCTCAAATGTGAAAGGTAAGACATTAAAACTTCTGGAAAATGGGAATGGCAGAATGAGATAGCATAATTAGATTCTCTAGCCATTGTCCCCCACAGGAACATCAATTTGAACAACTATCCATGCACAAAAAATCCTTCATAAAAGATAAGGAGCCAGGCAAGAGATTACAGTACCTGGTTTTAGCATCATAATGAGAAAAGACACATTGAAGAAGGTTTAAAGCACAGTTTTTCATTACCGGTGTCACCCCTCCCTCAAGCCCAGGCAGTGCAGCATAGAGAGAGACACTGGCCACCTGGGGGAGGAGAGAGAAGTAAGCACAGGACTATGCCTTGGAACCTAGTACCCAGCGACCATAGTAAAACCCAGCACTGGGCAGAACCACTCAGCCTGACACTCGTTGGACACCCACAGACAGAGCCTCTAGACCCACTCTGGTGCCAGAAATCCACATCCCAGGTGGGATGGACTGAGTTATCTGCTAAAGATGAATATATGCATTCCATAGGATCTAGCAATTCATATTTATAAAACGTAAGTTTTTACAAGCACACACCAAAAAACACGCATAATACTATTCATAGCAGCATTATTTCTGACAGCCAAAAACTTGAAACAACCCAAATGTTCCACCAACAATAGGATGGATACTTGTGGTGTGTATACACATTCAAAGAAATGTTGTACAGCAATGAAAATAATTGAACTGCAGTTATATTTAAAGCCACAGATAAATATTCACAAATATGAGTGAAAGATCCTAAACACAAAACATATGCTGCATGATTTCATTTATCTACATTTCAAACACAGGCAGATTGATGGTATTAGAAGTAAGGACAGTGGTTACTTTGGAAAGGAGAGAGAAGTAGTAATTGGAAGGGTCACTATGAGGCTTCTGAGATGCTAGGTAATGTTCTATTTCTTCTACCCAGGTAGTGATTAAATGGTTGTGTGCACTTCTAACAATTCAATCTCATAATATGTATATTTTATATACAATGTTTTAATAACAAAAAATAAACCAGATCATTTTATTCTCTGCTCAAATACTTCCACTGACCCTTTCTTACAATGAAAGCCAAAGTCTTACAATGGTCTACAAGACCCTAAATGATCAGCCCTCACACTAGAAGCTCTGTGCTCTACTACTCTCCCCTTTCTTACACTGCTATAGCCATACTGACCTCCTTGCTGTTTCTCTAACATGTTCCGCTTTCTTCTACATCTTGTTCCTAAGACTGACTGTTTTGCCGGCAATGCAATTCCCCCAAGATAGCCATAAAGTTTGTTCTCTTAGTTTAAGACATTGCTTAATTGTTACATTCTCTGTGAGTCTTTATTACTCTATTTAAAATCATTATTCCCCTGTTCTAACATTCTCTGCCCACTCTGTGCTTCATTTTTCTCCATATTATTTTTAATGTACTATGTAATTATCCTATTTATGCTATTTATTTTCATCTTCCATTACATTGAAGGAAGGCATTTTGGAGTTGTTTTCTACAATATCCTCAGGATTTGAAATAGCGTTTGGCACATAGTAGGCATTCAATAAATATTTGGGGAATAACTAAATGCCAATTAAATTTCTTGAACTGGAAATGCTTTGTGCTCTACAGAAAATTCAACTCAAATATCTCTAACAACTCTACAGTCACAGATATCTGATGAGCAGAGAATAATTTCTTTTTCTTCAAAATAAATATAGGGAGCTTCAGGATAAAGCTTCCTGTTGTCGCTATTATGACAATTCCTTTTGCTATATAATCATTCCCCACGGAGCTTTGACAGTACCTGGACACAAGAGAAGAAAGAAAAGATAGAATCTGAATACTTCTACATGTTCATTATTCTTAGGAGAATAGTAATAACTGGTCTTTGATTGTAAGTGAAAATTCAAAAACAGTATCCTCTTTTGAACAAATACTATCAAATCATTAAGAGAGAGATCCAAATCCCAAAAGGCTATGATGCAAGTAAATAGACATATATGATACCTTCATCTGAGCTTTCATTTTGACTATAAATATGTGCTTTGAAGGCGGGGAAAAATATTTTATGGTTCACTCTTGGCAATCCATGAGAGGTGATGAACAGGATCATACAATTCCTTGGAAGTCCCTCACACGCCCTTTGCTCCATAGAATAATATTTTATCTCCTGTCTCTGACCTTCTCAGCATTCATCCACAGAGTGAGTAGGAAGTGTATATCACGGGAGCCTCATGTGCTCCATTCTTTGCAAAAATAATTTAATAGAAAATGTTTTCTTCTTGTCTTTGAGAACACTAAAAACATATCTCAGAGTGAAATGCTGGCAAAGAGTAAAGCCCACAAATATAAATATTCTTCCTGTTTCCCTGAGTTCTGGAGGATATTTTTCACTTAGTTTTCATATCTCTTTAAAAGATGATTAAGTGATACATACAAAGAGGCTTATGATTTCAAGTAAAGATGTGTATTACCTGATGAATTGCTGGAGAAGATGTATTTTGATGATTTTTGTTATTTGGTGAGTAGGAGAAATATGGCAGATCACTCTTCTCAGAGGTATTGTCTCTCTCAAGCCCAAATGTTGATTTTCAATTCCATTAGATTAATAAGCCTTAGTGGTATATGGATTACTGCTTTAAGTAACAAAAATATTCAGCTTAAATGAGTTTTTCTTGTTTTTATCGTTGTTGTTGTTGCTGTTGTTGCTTGGGCCAGAAGTAACCAGAGAGAGAGGTGAAGACTTCCACGTTTCAGATTTGTCTAGATGGGAAAGGCCTCAGAGGGCTGTAACAGTGAGATGTAAAAGGATGATAAAGTCTGTCTAAAGGGGAAAAAAAGCAATGAATAAAGAAATGTACAAACCCTCATAAAAATATAAATTCCATCTATATTTCATTTTTTTACAGCCAACTTGACCATGACTAACAGGAACAGGCACATTGACCGTGGCCACAGTCACTCAGACCAGCTGCTCTTCCTAAGGTCAGTTGGTGTAATAGGCATATCTAGTTCATATATTCACTGGGAACTATATCAAAATATTTATCTAGAACAATTCAGAGGACAAAGTATGGCACTATTCCTTATAGCGAACAGCGCATCTAGCTGCCTAAAAAGGAAAATATGCATTTTTTTATACTAAACATTGGTATAGATACATGAAGTAAAATAAAAGGTAATAGTATCCTTCAATGATAGAGGTCTTTTTTAATACCACTTTAAAACATCATAAGTAACCTGTAATAGTTGAAAGTGAAAATAAACCTTAACTTGTATTCAGAGCAGATATTCGCTAATACCTGTTTTTCTACTTGTCCGAACATAGGGTGATAATCATGTCTTTAATTAGGATACTCTGTATTCAGACATAATTATTTTTTAATCATATTAGGTTATACAGGCTGTTCTGTAATATCTTTTTTTTTACTTAAAATTATGTTGTGACTATTTTTCTATGTTAACCCACCTTTGTTGTAATGGCAGATGGGACCCCTTGTTCTGTGGGTACCATTACTTACTTACTTAATCAATCCCCTGTTAGTGGATATTTAGCTGTCAATGTTTCCTCTACTCTTTTCAATTACAAACAACACTTCCAGGAAAATCATTTTACTAAGCCTTTTGGGTTTTTTCCCCCTAGGATATATTCTTCAAAGTAGAATTTCTGGGTGAAAAGGTATGCACATTTTTAAGGCTTTAAATACTTTGCCAAATAGCCTTCCAGAAAAGTTGTCTTACTAACATTCCCGCAATAATCTATGACAGTGCCCATTTACCTAGAATATGCTTTTGCCACTATGTGGGTATGTGTGTGTGTTTAATTAACAATTTGATAGGTGGGAAATATTTAATTTTTTAAATTTGGAATGCTATTGTTTGTTGTTACTGTTTTTCATGGTTGGATTGCTAGAAAATAAACCTGCCCCTCCTAAGAAAAAAAAAAAATACATGATAAGGAATTCTGGTGTTTTCAGGAAGAACCAGCATGCTCCATTTCATTTTGTGTTTCAATGACGTCTGCCAGCTCCACGTCTTCCAGACTAATGAACGTGTCCAGCAGAGGAGCTAGCACTTCCGTTAGTCACTTTATTCTTGTGGGCTTTCCCGCAAGCCCCAAAATGCAGCTGCTCTACTTCGGGCTCTTCTCGGTAGCCTACACTCTCACCCTCATGGGGAACGCAGCCATCGCCTGTGCTGTGCGGTGGGACCGGCGCCTTCACACTCCCATGTACATCCTTTTGGGAAATTTTTCTCTCCTGGAAATATGCTATGTCACCACAACCGTTCCTAAAATGTTGGCCAACTTCCTCTCCACAAGCAAGTCCATCTCATTCGTGAGTTGTTTTGCACAGTTCTACTTCTTCTTTTCTTTTGGGTATGATGAGGGCTTCTACCTTTGCATCATGGCCTTTGACAGGTGCCTTGCCATCTGCCGCCCTCTGCATTATCCACGCATCATGACCAGACAGCTGTGCACCGGCCTCGTCATCTTTGGATGGTCATGTGGGTTCATCATCTTCCTAACTCCAGTGGTTCTCATTTCACAGTTGCCCTACTGTGGCCCAAATACCATAGACCATTTCGTGTGTGACCCTGTTCCATTAATGATGCTGTCCTGTTCTGAAGACACCACCACCCAGCTCGTTTACTCCACTTTCAATCATATCTTCATGATTGGCACCTTTCTCTTCATCCTCTGTTCCTATGCTCTGGTGATGCTGGCTGTACTACGGATGCCCTCAGAGGCTGGCAAACGAAAGGCTTTCTCCACTTGTGCTTCTCATTTGGCAGTTGTCACCCTGTTTTACGGCTCTATTATGGTGATGTATGTTAGTCCTGGATCAGGACACCCAGCGAAAACGCAAAAAATCATTACATTGTTTTATTCTGTGATAACACCTCTGTGCAATCCCCTAATATACAGCCTCAGGAACAAGGAGATGAAGGATGCTCTGAGGAAAGTCTTCAGGACCAGACAAGGTGCTCATAAACTATAAATGAAAGACAAATTCCATCCCCAAAATGCAAGTTACCTGAATAAGGCATGAGTGATATATCTGTCTACAAATTCATTAAGTTTTATTAAGAAACTAATAGAACAAGGACCCATTATCATCTTAAACACCACTCACCACTAGATACAATCCTGTAGTCTTATTTAAGATGAATGTTTCAATAATGAATAATATTTTGTGTTGAAGTTAATATCAAGTAAGTATAATTTTATGTCTAGGCCAATTGGACCCTCTATATGTAATTCAGGTATTTTTAAAGAAAAGACAGAAGTCTGCTATGTATTACTGATCTGAAACAACTAATACACATGTAACAGAGATCATAGACTGCTCTGGTGATTAACATTGAAATCCAATAATTCTCCACTAGGAGATATTGATTGAAACAGAAAATTCAAGTTTTAAGAAGTCTACCTTGCCGGATTGTAGTAGGTTGTCTTTACTTTATGGAAATAGACTAATAGCTTTAGCTAGATCACAAATGATTTTTCAGAGAATACACAAGAATTAGAAATTAAAATGTATTAGTTACCTGGAATATTGTACAGATAAAATTTAAATAGAAAGGCCTGAGCGTAACTCAGTGCGTAACTTGCTTTGTGGTAAATGAATTTTAAGCACAGCTTCTGGTACTGTAATTTTTTAGTGTTAAGACTGCGTGACTTACTTTAGTACTGCCATGGCATTCTTAAAATTATTTTTATAAATATTTGATCAGCGTAGTTGTTCTAATTATGATTTTTTTTGTTCTGTGGCCATTTTTTAAACATGAATCTCAAAAGCATAATGAAAAGGGATCACAATATAAAATGTAATTTACAGAATTTTAATTCATAGTCTTCACAGTTATTTGCTCCACAAAGTGAGGTGCAGCTGCAATTAGGTTTCATATCATAAAGAACCTGGGTTGAGAATAGTTTCTGGATTTGAAAGCCAGGGTTTATGTAAGGTCTGGAGGGGAAAGTGGTTGTTTTATTATACTTCATATGAGAAATGTAAATTAAAATAGCTAAACAATTGCCTGAAAAACTATTTTATATAGGAAGAAAATATAAGCAATTTAGAACTTCATCTAAACTGACTTCAATGGTAGGTTCGAATCTTTAAAGTATTGATAAATGTAACACTGAGTTTCACCTGTCCATGCCTATTTCATTCATCTCTCTTAATCCTATGGGGGAAAATAGGATAATAATTAATGATTCTTAATAAAATATGATGTCAATCGTTATAAATGTGCACAGGGCCTATCTATATGTGTAATTATCTTCAAGTTCATTATTAAACAACATTTTCTTAGGCACCTTAAATTCTGTCTCATATTAAGCTTGCTGTCACTTGATACAAAGAATTGCAAACTATTTGATACATTAAAAACCATTTCCATAAGACACAGATGTACCTTCATTGTTCCAACATCTCTTCCTCTGTTTATAAGTATGGCTTCCTAGTGAGAAGTAAGTAAGTTTCATACAACCCGCTGACAAAAGGGGAAAGAACCTCAGGCTTGGTTCACAGATGGGTTGTCTGAATATACACTTGTGCAAGGAAAAAAATTGGCTACTGCTGCAGCTTAGGCCCTCTCAGGGGTGGCCATAGAATGTGGTGGTGGAGGAAGTCCTCACAAACCAGTGATTTGGGAGCAATCCACTTAGTTGTCCACTTTGTATATTGGGAGAAATTGCTTGCTATGCAAGATAAGGATATGTGTAGACTAACAACTGTTACCAAAAGCTTCACTGATTTGAGCAACTGCTCCCACTCAAAAAAAAAAATAAATAAATAAATAAAGATAACAGACAGGAAAATCAGATTTAGGGAAGTCTGAGGTGGAGACATATATATGGGTCTATGAGAAAAAGCACAAAGTATGCAGATCTTTGTTTCTCAACTCAGTGCCCGTTAGAAAGGATCTTCCAGAGAGGAGGCACCCAAGAACCAGGTGGAAAGGATGAGTGAGATGATCTAGGAGGTAACATAGCATCAAAAGAGATAAAGGCCTGGAACCCAGCCTTGCAGACTATCAATATTTAATGGCCAAATAGAGAAAAACAAGCCTACATATTCAATAGAAAAGTTGTAGCCAGAAAGATGAGAATTTTCTGGAAAATCAGGAGGGAAACCAGAATAGAATTGTCATTAAAGCCAAAGGAAAAGAATGTTGCAAGGAGTCAACAGCAGTGCTGGATTCTGCTGAGAAAAAAAGAGATACAAATTGGAACAAAAAGGAAGTCCATAAGACATAAGGACATGAATGTTATTGGTGATTTATGCAATGGCCATTTGAGTGGCGTGGTAGGGGGGAAAGCCATACATAAATATTAACATATTGGAGGTGAGGAGGACATGAGAAAGAGATGTGGCCTCCTTGCCATTTCTTAAACATGCCAGGTGCACTCATGGCACCTACACATGCTGTCTCCTCTGCCTGGAATTCCCTTTCCCCAGATATTTATATTTCTGAACCCCACACTTCCTGCAAGTCTTTGCCCAAATATCACCTTTTCATTGAGGCCTTCCCTGATTGTGCTATTGAAACTTACAACCCAGGGGAATGGTGAGATAATGATCAAAGGGTCCAAAGTTTCAGTCAGACATGAGGAATAAGTTTTGGGGATCTGTTGTGCAGCATGAGACTATAGTTAATAATAATATATTGCACAGTTGTCCCTTTGTATCTGGGGGGATTGGTACCAGGACTTCCCTGATGATACCCAAATCTAGGGATGTTCAAGTCCCTAATGTATTAGTACAATGGCATATTATTTGCATTTAATCTGACTACATCCTCCCTTATACTTTCAATCATCTCTAGAGAACTTATAATGCCTAATACAATGTAAATGCTATAAAAATTGTTTTTATACTCTATGTTTTTTATTTTTATAATTTTGGGGGTTGTTTTTTTTTGTTTTCTTTTTTTTCCAAATATTTTCTATCTGCAGTTGGTCGAATGGCCAGATGTGGATCTTTTGGATACACAGGGCCAACAGTATAAATGAAATTTGCCAAAACAGTCGATACTAAATGTTTGCACAATAAAATGACAAGTACGTTAGGTAAATGAATATGTTATTCAGCTTGATTTAATTATTTCACAAATCATACATCCATAAAAGTATCACCTTGAATACTATAAATATATGCAGTTTTTAAAATATAGAATAATAAAACACCAGATAAAATTATCCATTATAAAGCAAGCACATATTGAACAAGTGCCAAGTTAGCCTCCCGTGCAGAAAGTAGCCTTGTTCTCTTGGGAAAAGGCCCAAGTCAGAGTAGCTTCCTATGAAAATTGTAAGTGGTTTAAATGACAGCTCGAGCCCCAGAATGTCTCACAAAACAGCCAAATGTGCCTCTGTAAAGAAAGAAAGTAAAATATACTCAGCCACACAAAACAATGATGATCTAGCACCTCCTGTATTACCCTGGATAGAGCTGGAGCCCATTCTACTAAGTGAAGTATCCCAAGAATGGAAAAACAAGCACCACATGTACTCACCATCCAATTGGTATTAACTGATCAACACTTACGTGCACATATAGTAATAACATTCACCGCGTGTCGGACAGATGGGAGGGGAGTGGAGGAGATGGGTATATACACACCTAATGGGTGTGGTGCACACCATTTAGGGGATGGACATGCTTGAAGCTCTGACTTGGGTGGGGGGCACAGGCAATATGTATAACCTAAACATTTGTACCCCCGTAATATGCTAAAATAAAAAAAAATTAAAATTTAAAAAAAGAGTAAAATAATGCTAGTTCTGTGAACAGCCTCTTCTTCTCATGTAAATCTACATACAGGTTTTATTTGTCATTTAAACCTTAATAATGCTGTGGAAAAAGTTGTAGCCCTGCCACCTCCTACACACACTCCCTATTTGACGTGCACTTCATTATTTTTTTCCACCTTCACTCATGAACCCCTAGGATACTAAATAGTTTACTTATTTATTTGTCACCCGCCTTCCCCCATTAGAATATAAGTTGCACAAGTCAGGGACTTTTATTCATTTTGTGAACTGCTGCATTTATGAGCATTTAGAGCAGTGCCTAGAACACTGGCAATCAATTATTGTTGTTAAATTAACTAACATTAGTTCTCTATTGAGAACTATCAGTTCTCAATATTAAAATATAAATAATATAAACATATGTAGTACATTTTATATTTCAATATGAGTCCAACCATAAATGTAAATATAGATGAAAGGGAAAATTTTAAATGTTTACATTATTATATTCTTTTTCCTTATACGTTTCTACAATAAACTTGTAGTTATATTTTGTATAATATCAACAGGAAACATTTGTTAAAAGAAATTAACCTTAAGAGAGATCTTGTGAGGGTCAGTAGTCAGTAGGTGAGAGCAAAGGAGGAGAGAAGGTAAAAGTTAGTCAGTGGCTTCAACAAACAGCTCCTGAATGAACAGACCTGAGGAGAAGAAAGAAGCCATTAATTTCCCAGCATTTCTGGGAAGGTACAAATTGACCTTCCCCTCATTATATCACAATTATAATAAATTAACATTGTGGTTTTGACACCCCCCCCTCACGTTGTGGGAAAAACAGGGGAACTATGAGTAAGAACGGAGGTTGGACAGAATGAACACTGAGCACGCAGCCGTCTTTGACTTCAGGAAGTAGAAACAGCAACTGTCATGGCTGGGCACAGTTGCTCTACCTGTCCACTTCTTTTGCTGAGAGCCCACTTTCACTTCTACACAACCTTTGCTCAGCCTGTCCACTTTCACTCCATAAACTTGCCACGATCGCTCAGTTGTGTGCATGTCCTAAAAATCCTTTCTGCAATGTTAGCAAGGACCTTTAGGCCACTGACAATCTCAAAAAAAAAAAAAAAAATCACAAATCATGGCACTAAAGACTACACACGGAAGGGGCAGGCGGGAAGTGAGAATGCAGAGAGCTGTGGTGGAGGACAGGACTCAAGAATTGCTCAGCATAAAACTCCACAGGGATAACTGTGGAAGAGGCCTGCCCCCATCCACTAAGCCTAAGCAATTGCCTTAATGTAACAGAATTTCACTCCTGCTAAGCGTATATGTATTTAAGGAATCAACACTCTGACTTGAGAAGACCTAAGGTACAAAATGTTACCTCCAAAGTCCGTGATACTCTAAAAAATCTCAAATATATATATGTCTTCAATTCATTCTCATTGCAAATCAGTTACAATATGGTACTGAGAGAATGTGGTATTGAGAGAAATGGTATACAATACAATATAGTATTGAGAGAAAACAGCAGGAGAGTGGTAAAAATTAAACCTAACTCCAAAGACTATAAATTATTACTCTCAGATCAGTATTAAATGACAGGGTATGTGCAATGAGTCTCTTCACTTCCTCCTCCAACTTATAGAAGGGAACACGAAAGACTAAGAGCCACACATGTTACCCAGGGAAGGCAGAGAGAGAAGTGCAGGTGTCCTGAACTGTACTGCTCACAGAGGGACCCACCACCAAGCCTGGATGCTTCTAAACCTGTTTGTGCTTTTAAAAAAATATCTGGGGACTTCAGGCCCACTGCATGTGAACCACTTCATCTCAACTGTTTTGGGTGCTAGTTCCTGTCCAATGATCAAATCCAGAAACCCACTCAGGACCTAGTCTCCTTCCAGAGCTCTTAGTTTAGCTACTAATAATTAATGACTTCTTGGTTCCCAAACAAGGGTTTGCTGTGTTTGTTTGCTTGCTAATGCACCCAATTTTTTTGCCTTATGTGGCAATAGACAAGCAAGAGGTTACCCTGGCACATTCAGGCCACATAGTACAAGCCTTCCCAGACTGTTACTCTCTGAGACCAGCTACCTCCTGAAGTTACTGAGGAGAAGACAATGAGCTTGCTGGAGATGTCACAGAGCCTCCGTTGCCATGCCAACAATTCTTAGGTGAGATCACAGAGATGGAGGTGAGAAAAAAGAAAGAAAAATACAGGAAAAGGTGAAGAATAATAGTAAAAGTACACAGTATCTAAACTTATAGGGGAGAAATGCGTTGAAACTTTTGGGGAAAACTACTTTTTCAGAATCGATGACTTTCGAACATCCTCTTGGAAAGATGTGGTTTCACAGAAGAATGGTTTCCGAGCTACTTTACATCTTAGTCCTAAAATAAAAGAATTGGAACTGATTTTGAAGCACACACACTATTGTAACATCAAGAAGGAAGGAAGCAAAATAACCATGAAAATTGCAGAAAATAAGCAGGTATTTTCTGTAA
Organism: Microcebus murinus; assembly: GCF_040939455.1. NCBI lineage: Eukaryota > Metazoa > Chordata > Mammalia > Primates > Cheirogaleidae > Microcebus > Microcebus murinus. Next base: position 72,314,407 of record NC_134109.1, on the reverse strand, counting down.
AAGATCACTGAGTTGAGTCCAAAATAGTTCTGAGGTGCAGTATAAGACTTTCAAATACTCCAGGGGCTCCTGCAAAGTGTAGACATGGAGTGTCCTTGAGTTAGCACTGAAAGGAGAATAGGAGTGGGGGTGGGTGAAAGAAGCAACATAGAAATCTAGGTAATGCAATTCTACATAATATTTGTTTAAATTGCTTGCAAGCATCAGTGTGTGGTCCATGGGCAGACTGAGTGAGCACTTCACAGCCCAGGGCCTCAGTCAGTTTGAATGAGATGTTGAGGATTATCCTGCCACCTTGTGGCTCTGAGCCCACCTGCACAGGGTTTGGAAAAGAGAGGAAGGAAAGGAAGGAATCACAGAGTGCCTAACTGAAGAAGGAAAGTTCAGAAACACATCTTCCTCCCTCTTCCAGATAGAAATCAACTCACCCAAGCCTGCTCATCACTATCAGCATAGAATAACAGCATATTTACTTAATTAGCTAAATAAGAATAGGGCCTGAAGTTCAGCCCTTGGGTGAGATTTTTGCTGAGAAAGATTTCCCAGGATTTTTGTCCTACTAGAGTGGCTTGATGCACTGTGAGCTCGAGGTCAAAGATTAATTAATTTTGTCTCTCCAAAGTCTAAAGTTTAAATACTTTCTCATTACGTTAGGCTGTTTATCAAATAGAGTGCTTTCGTTACAAGATTAATTAAGAAACAAATCCTCAAAGCAAAAATGGCATATCATTGACCAGAGTGAAGAAAAAAAAAACATTTAATAACAACTAGAAGTCATGTTCAGATTAGATATAGTTTTTACTGTTGTTATCCTAATCTCTTGAAAGATACATCAAGTGGAATTTAAGCCAAATATCATCTCTTAACTTCTGTGAATTTCTGTTTTATCACTGAAAAGGGTAATGCCTCCCTCACATTTTTCCTGTAAAATATCTGGCACATAGCCTGGCTTAGGATAGATTTGTGGGGAAAGCAAGTTCAAGAACTTGACTGCTAAATGAGACACCAGCTGATTCTTACACACACTGAAGTGTGAAGGTCACTGGACCATTCCAGTGAGCATGGGTCCCCCTGCTGGGTGGCCCATAAGTGCAGCTGAGGGGAAAAATTTTAAACCACCACATCAGAATACGAGGAGGCAGAGAGGTTCCTGCTAGCAAATGACTGGGAAAGAACTCAGGATTTGGGACTTGTTAAAATCAATTTTCCTGTCACTTGAACAAGCACATTTGAGGAAAGGGGAGCTCCTGGGTTCCTTGAAGCAATTAGTGACATGCACTATGAGGCTGGTTTCTAAAATCTAGAGCCATCCTGGAGCGACCAGGTTGGCAGTAAGCCAGAAGGGGCAGTACTAGGTAGCAGTCTCAACAGTGTATGTATTCAGGGAGGTCCTTTCACCTCTGAGTTTACCACTGAAAATAAAACAGGCTGGGGGACTGAGTGATACACTGTGATTGTCCCAGCAGCTCCTGAGAGGTGGCCTCCAGAAACAAGATGTAGCCAGAAAGAAATGCATAATAAAAGGAAGGGAGAGTTTCCGGCACTCTGTTCCTTTTTGTGTAACAGCTAAAGAGGATTTATGTGAGGACCAACCTGTGTCAATGCAGCACCAGGAATCCAAATCTTTGACACCTAAGGTTGTTTCAGAAATGTTAATTATATACATATGGAAGTCCCTGCACTGTCCTGATTCAATGTTCACTTTGTTGTAAATATTCTTTCAAAACAGGGCTGTGACCTTGACTATTTTTCTCTAAATATATTTTAGATTATAGAAAAGAGAAGTATGTGTGATAATATATCATTCTTTTACAAAACTCACATGCTTGTTTCCTTGGTCCTCCAAGAGAATGTCCAGGAAATGCTTGTTTGGAAATCCTATCAGAGTAATCTTAGCCAGCACCTCTTTGTTTTCTGCTATTTTTCAGATGACATGATGGCAGAATTCAGTGAGCTTTGGTTGAATTAGACATTAAACAACTGAAATTAAGATTTTATGTTTCCTCTATTTGAAAAGGGAAAACTGAATCTGTATTACCAGGTGGAATACATAATGTTTTAAGGAAGAAACAGAATGATCACACAATATGATAATCTTAGAACAAGAAGAAGTAAACAGAGTGGTTCTGAAAGAGAAAGGAGTTTGTTCTTTAAATCAAGAAGTAAAGTTAGTATCTTCAGACATGGGATCATGTTTCATCTCTTAGAAAAAGGAGGCTGAATAACAGAGATTCAAGATTCTCAGCGACATCTAAGTCAACTCAGATGTCCCCATCCCAGTCTGTTTTAGTTGTCTGTGACTATAATATTAAACCAACAAAATCTTAGTGATATGGGAAACCAAAGGCATTGATTATCTCTCATGAGTCTGTGCATCTATTGGACTCAGCTGGGAAACTCTTTTAAACAGGCAAATGACAAGACCAAGGCTACATTTTAGGATTTTCTGAGGACTAAAGTAACACAACTAAGAGGTAATAAAGATCTGAATAATCTTTTTCCTCCTTTGTCTTTCAAAGTGAGAAGTTTGCTTTTAGATGTTCAAGTGGTCTGTGGTAGAGACCGGTGTCCCTAGGGCATACATTGCTGATGTCCTCGACTATTTTGCACTACTTGGTGTGAACATTTACTCCCACCAGAGTGTTTTAGTCATACTATGTAGGCCCCTGAATGTCATAAAGTAAAAATGGAAGGGATGCGAATCACTAAAAGTAAATACTTCTCTCGTATGAATTGAGAAGTCACATGTTCCTCTCTCTGTAGTATTTCTGTCAACTAACTTAAATGCTGATACTTGTTGCACCTTCCACTCACATCTAAAGAATTCTGCCAAGCTATTTTTCTCAAGTTATTTCGAAATACAACAAATTTTTATTCACTACCCTACAATGTCTATATCTCAACATTTTCCTCATTAGGCTCTGTATCCACTAAAACTGTGGCCCCCAACCCCCAGGCTGCAGACCATTACCGGGCTGTGGCCTGTTAGGAACTGGGCCACACAGCAGGAGGTGAGCAGGGGTGAGCGAATGAAGCTTCATCTGTATTTACAGCTGCTCCCCATAGCTCTCCATTCTCTCCCCAACCCTGGTCCCGGGAAAAAATTGTCTTTTATGAAACTGGTCCCTGGTGCCAAAAAGGTTGGGGATCCCTGCCCTAAAATATCCACAGTGACATTGGAAATGTTTCTAAACTTTGGTGGCACATTGTGTCTTTTTTCCCTTAGACTATGTCTTCTGGAAGTTTCTTGGAATCCACAGAATGTGAATTCTTTGTAAATGATGGTGCCTTAGAGAAGTTGCCACTACTCTTTCCTGATTCCTCAGAGAATGTGCAATCAGTAACTTTTTAAAGATTCATTGGCTTCGAAGAAAACTTTTCTAATGCTATTGAGGCCATGTCCCAGGAGAACATGAGATAAAGAGAGAGCATTATTTATTTTTGTGCAACAATAAAACTCTTTATCTAGCTGGAGGCAGAACATGTTTTATAAAACAGGTCATTTATAGATTTGGCCCATATCAAAACTAAGACAGCTTCAACTTTTGATTGCTGCTGAGGGTCTTGCCACCCCTGTGTCAATCCCCTTTCATTCCATAATTTCTTAATGTTGGTTTATGAATGCTTCTGTTTTGGAGCATTTTAAAATGAGATAAATATTACTAAAACTTCCACCTGATCATACAAAAAGACTTCCCAGAGCACTGGTCTGGAGAATAGGTAGGGAGAAAAACTTCTTTTGAAAATTTTGTGTTTGTGCTCAAAATGTAAGCCCTCACAACTTCTAGGACTCATATCCCTGAACATTGCCAAGAAAAAAAAAATTGGGGGTAACTTATATCCCTGACATATTTTTCATAAGAATGTGGGAGGAAGGATGTTAACCTGTAACTTAAAAAAGTGTTTGACATCTATCATTTAGGAGAATTTTTTGATTTTACACAAACATAGAAGGAAAATCAATCCCAAAATTTTATGAAAAAAAAGCTTCAAAAAAATAAAGTCCCATATCTATATCTTCTTTTGCAAACTTATGTACATAATGAATAAATCAATATGCTAGTGTTTATATCAGTCTACAAAATTAAAGTGAAAGGTTAAGCAAAAACTTAAAGCCACAATTTTCTACAGAAGACATTGCAACTTCCAATATTGAAATTCAACACTGGTAAGTAATATTATAGATTTTTTTTCTAGTGGTCAAGCTAACAGCAGCAGCAATAGAAATTCAAAGATAATGACTTTAAAGTGACTACTACCAACTCACTGTAAAATATGTGCATTTTTGCATATTTAAATAATTTTAAGTAATATATTTAACTAAGATACACATAATCAAAATTTCCCTTACTGCGTCTATTGCACTATATATTGGGTTTGGGATAAGAAACTAATACTTTTATTAAATGCTAACTTTGTATTGTATGCTAGCCAAAAACTATCAGAGATCATTTCTGCCCAAAAATAACAAGCTTACAAAATGAGTTTAACTTTACCTGGTTCTATTATAGTCACATAGTAAGAGAGTGACTTAGAAGGTGGCAAAAGTTTGCATGTTTTTTGGTGTTTTGTTTTGTTTTGGTTTGGTTTTGGGGGTTTTTTTCTTTTATTTTTTTCATTTCAGCATAGTATGAGTTACAAATGTTTAGGTTACGTGTATTGCCTTAAAGTTTGTTTTTGAGGCCCAAAACTCAGAGTATACTGTATAACCAAGAAGAGGTAAACTACTAGTCCTAAATGATAACAATATGTCTCTTGACCTTGCAGGTTACCGACCCAATGAATATCTCTGAGCCAGATTCCCGTTTTGCTTTTGTAAATGAATTTACACTCCAAGGTTTCTCTTGTGAGTGGAAGATTCAGATCCTCCTCTTCTCACTGTTCACTATGACATATGCTCTGACCGTAACAGGGAATGGAGCCATTGTTTGTGCACTATGGTGTGACCAGCGACTTCACACTCCCATGTACATGTTCCTGGGGAATTTCTCCTTTCTAGAGATATGGTACGTTTCCTCTACGGTCCCCAAGATGTTGGTCAACTTCCTCTCAGAGAAGAAAACCATCTCCTTTGCAGGATGTTTCCTCCAATTCTATTTCTTTTTCTCTTTGGGGACATCTGAATGCTTGCTCTTAGCTGCCATGGCCTTTGATCGCTACCTTGCTATCTGCCGTCCCTTGCACTATCCTAATATCATGACTGGGCATCTCTGCACCAAACTGGTCATTACCTGCTGGGTTTGTGGATTTCTGTGGTTCCTGATCCCCATTGTTCTCATCTCTCAGATGCCCTTCTGTGGTCCAAACATTATTGACCATGTTGTGTGTGACCCAGGGCCACTGTTTGCATTGGCATGTGCCTCTGCCCCCAAAACCCAATTATTCTGCTACACTCTAAGCTCATTAGTTATTTTTGGTAACTTCTTCTTTATTCTTGGGTCCTATATCCTTGTCCTGATAGCTGTGTTGCGTATGCCTTCAGGCACTGGGAGACATAAAGCCTTCTCCACCTGTGGGTCTCATTTGGCTGTGGTATCATTGTTCTATTGCTCTCTGATGGTCATGTATGTGAGCCCAGGACTCAGCCATTCTGCTGGGATACAGAAAATTGCGACTTTGTTCTATGCTATGATGACCCCACTCTTCAACCCCCTCATCTACAGTCTCAGGAATAAGGAGATAAAGGGAGCCCTGAGGAAACTTTTGGGAGTTCTGTCATAATCTAACGTATCCTAGATGATTACTCCATCATCAGGTCAGTATAATATAACAAAAAACAATCAGAGTTATACAGTTATCTAAATCTACAAATATGGCTCTGGTGATATTGACTATATCAGTCTGAAATTAAGCATCTATTGGGCTCCTTCAAAATTTCCTAATTATATACATAAATAGAAGTGTCTGGTTTCTCTTTGGCACTTAGACTCTGTATTAACTAAGGAATGTACACATTTGGGTTTTTTCTGGATAGTTTTCATATGATTTATCTATGATAAAAATTCTTATATTGTATTTGGTCATTTAAATTTCTAGTTCTGGGATCAATAAAATTATAACTGTGTCATTTTGTTTATTGATTTGGTTGTAAATAAAAGAAGGAAAAGATATATTTTCTGATTGTGATTCTTATTATATTTGGTTTTATTGTTTTTGTTGATATGGTCATTACTGACAAACCCTTAGAAGCAATTTACCAAAATTTCTATGGAGCAATAAAATATTCTAGCCTAATGATATCTAAACATTTATTGTTTTCTTTAAACATCACCTCTTTAAATCCCCAAAAGACAAATTCTAATTCCATGTATAGCAATATCAGTCAAAATATTCAGAAATGCAGTATTCTGGATACCTAATATTTTTACCTAATATTTTTATTTATTTTTATTTATTTACTTACCAAAATAAATTTATTTTGGTATAACCAAAAACTTGATGGGTCAGTTAATTGGGTTTTAGACAATGGACTATCTCCTCCTAAAAATTGGAGAGAGAAATGGTGTACTTGGAGATAAATTGCTTAAGTTAAAAAAAATAGCATTTCATTGTTATTTGTTGATGAAACAGTGTGAAAATAACATTAAGGAAAAATTTTAAAGGAAAAAAGCATCCAGAATTAAATCACTCTAATGCAACTATTTTTGTTTAAATGTCTGTTTTATGTAATATTATGTTGAACTTGTTCCCATGTTAGCAAGTTTTTATAATTATTTGCAAGTTTTTAAAATTATATAATTATAGAACTATAATATTTTATTAAATTAATATGGTATAAATTAAGAATTTTTATGTGATGAGATGAACATTTTCCTAGAAGTAGGGTCTTCCTTCCAAGTATCTAGGAGCTGATTTGCAAAAGATATAAGAAAGGGAATTTTCATAAGGGGGATTAAGGAGAAAAATGAATGCCACCACTACACACGAATGATCTCTTAAAGGATTAGCACTCGATCTTTCAGGAGTAGTTATTGAACATTCCAACACCCTCCCTTTCACATACCACTGATCCTATTGTTGGACATTATAGCTATTTTCATTCTTTTCTTATAAAATTAAATTTCACTAAAATCTTCATAAAGATTTTCCATGACAATATTTTACAAACCTAAATTAGGAATCATCATCTAATCAAAAACAGAACTGTCCCCAGAAATCCAGGATATAAGAATACTATGTGCATGCAACAATTTTCCTTTCAGAGTTTTTGTCTTAGAACAATTTCTTGGGAAAGAGATAGTTAATCAGTTCAAAAGGTAGAAGCTTATTTATCAGTTTGGGCATGGACATTCCAGATTGAACAACTATTTGCTCCTTGGATGTGACAAGTTGTCAAGCTCCTTGGTCAGTCTTATTTATGGGAACCCTGCCGTATCTCTCACTTGTATAGCCCATTAAGGATGCTTCCTATATTCCACACCCCTTTCCTGGGTATGTGACTTTTAAATTACTTGGAATCTTATCAGCAAAGGGCTCAAGCAGAACACATAGTCAAGGCAGGCAGTATGTCCACCATAATTTCAGAAATCTCTACCTTGGGTTACTAAGTCAATACACTTGCACAGCCACTAGCTTTTCAACGGTTGCTTCTTACACCCCCAGACACCATGATTGATTCACAATCTTTTCTATAGTACTAAATCATTTGGCCAAACACTACATAAATACAATATTTTTCCAAGCTAAACTATATCCCAAAGAGAGAAAGAGAGAGAGAATATTAGGCATAGCAGTAAAAATACAGTGTTCTTTTTTTTCTTTAGTATTTAGGCTTTGGAGAGAACACAGGAGAGTGATATTTAAAAATAATTGTGATGGTTAGTGGTTTCCTCAGAGGAAATGAAAATAGAAAGTCACGGTGTTTATTAGCTACCATTAAACATTAAACATTTGTTAAGTTGATCAAACTTTTCATCTTATCTCAATTAAAACTAATTCCCTGACAAAGCAAAATTTATTTGAACAACCAGACATGTGCATGCAAAGTTACTGAAAAATTACAGCATGGGCCACATAGGCAAACAATATTACAAGAAGAGAATAACAATTAACATTTCGAGCCACTTTATTTTTAAGATTTTTTTTTATTTCAGCATATTATGGGGGTACAGATTTTAAGGTTTCAATAAATGCCCATTTCCCCCACCCCCCCACAAGTCTGAGTCTCCAGCATGACCATCCCCCAGATGGTGCACATCTCACTCATTATATATGTATATACCCACGCCCCTCCCACCTGCCCAATACCCTATTACTGTAGTACCTATGTGTCCACTTAGGTGCTGTTGAGTTAATACCAATTTGCTGGTGAGTACATGTGGTGCTTGTTTTTCCATTCTTGGGAAACTTCACTTAACAGTATGGGTTCCAGCTCTAACCAGGAAAATATAAGATGTGCTATATCACCATTGTTTCTTTTTTTTTTTTTTTTTTTTTTTTTTTTTTTTTTGAGACAGAGTCTCGCTTTGTTGCCCAGGCTAGAGTGAGTGCCGTGGCGTCCTAGCTCACAGCAACCTCAAACTCCTGGGCTCGAGTGATCCTTCTGCCTCAGCCTCCCGGGTAGCTGGGACTACAGGCATGCGCCACCATGCCCGGCTAATTTTTTATATATATATCAGTTGGCCAATTAATTTCTTTCTATTTATAGTAGAGACGGGGTCTCGCTCTTGCTCAGGCTGGTTTTGAACTCCTGACCTTGAGCAATCCGCCCGCCTCGGCCTCCCAAGAGCTAGGATTACAGGCGTGAGCCACAGCGCCCGGCCTCACCATTGTTTCTTAAAGCTGAATAGTACTCCATGGTATACATATACCACATTTTATTAATCCATACTTGGATTGATGGGCACTTGGGCTGTTTCCACAGCCTTGCAATTATGAATTGTGCTGCTGTAAACATTCGAGTGCAGGTGTCTTTTTTGTAGAGTGTCATTGGATCATTTGGGTAGATGCCCAGCAATGGGATTGCTGGATCAAATGGTAGATTCACTTGTATCGCTTTAAGGTATCTCCATATTGCTTCCCACAGAGGTTGAACTAGTTTGCAGTCCCACCAGCAGTGTAGGAGTGTTCCTCTCTCTCTGCATCCATGCTAGCATTTATTGTTCAGAGACTTTTTGATAAAGGCCATTCTCACTAGAGTTAAGTGATATCTCATTGTGGTTTTGATTTGCATTTCCCTGATGATTAGAGATGTTGAGCATTTTTTCATATGTTTGTTGGCCATTCTTCTGTCTTCTTTAGAAAAGTTTCTGTTCAAGTCCTTTGCCCACTTTTTAATAGGGTTATTTGATTTTTTCTTCCTGATTTTCATGACTTCTAAGTATATTCTAGTTATCAGTCCCTTATCAGATGCATAGGATGCAAAAATTTTCTCTCATTCTGTAGGTTGTCTGTTTATTTCATAACTGTTTCTTTGGCTGTGCAGAAGCTTTGTACTTAGATCATGTCCTATTTATTTATTTTTGTTGCTGCTGTGATTGCCTTTGGGGACTTCTTCATAAATTCTTTGCCTAGGCCGATGTCTAGGAGAGTATTTCCAACTTTTTCCTCTAGAATTCTAATAGTTTCATACCTTAGGTTTAAGTCTGTTATCCAGTGTGAGTTGATTTTTGTGAAAGGTGAAAGATGTGGGTCCTGCTTTAGCCTTCTACAGGTGGCGATCCAGTTTTCCCAGCACCATTTATTGAAAAGGGATTCTTTTCCCCAGCGTATGTTTTTCTCTGCTTTGTCAAAGATTAGATGGCCATATGAGGAAGGTTTTATATTAGGATTGTCACATCTGTTCCACTGGTCAATATTCCTATTTTTGTGCCAATACTATATTGATTTAATTACTACAGCTTTGATAGTTTGATAGATACTACAGTTTGATATGTGGCATATTAATGCCTCCCATTTTGTTTTTGTTGCCTAGAATTGCTTTTGATATTCGGGGTCTTCTTTGGTTCCATACAAAGCATAAAATTATTTTTTCTATATCTGTGAAGAATGCTGATGGGATTTTAATAGGTATTGCATTGAATCTGTAGATCAGTTTGGGTAGTATAGACATTTTAATGATGTTGAGTTTGCCGATCCATGAGCATGGTATGGATTTCCATCTGTTTACATCTGCTATTTCCTTCCTCAGTGTTTCATAGTTCTCCCTGTAGAGGTCTTTTACCTCCTTGGTTAAGTATATTCCTAGGTACTTTAATTTCTTTGTTGCTATTGTGAAGGGAATTGAGTCTTAGATTTGGTTCTCAATTTGATTGTTGTTGGCGTATATGATGCCTCTGATTTCTGTCTATTGATTTTGTATCCTGAGACTACACTAAATTCATTAATCAGTTTCAGGAGTTTCTTGGTTGAATCTTTGGGGTTTTCTAGAAACAATATCATATCATCAGCAAACAGTGAAAGTTTGATCTCTTCTGCCCCTATTTGGATACCTTTGATTCCATTTTCCTGTCTGATTGCTGTAGCCAAGACTTCCAGCACTATGTGGAACAGAAGTGGAGATAGTGGGCAGCCTTGTGTGGTTCCAGTTCTAAGTGGGAATGATTTCCATTTTTCCCCATTCAGTATGATGTTGGCTATGGGTCTGTCATATATGGCTTATATCATTTTTAGATATGTTCCTTCTATGTCTATTTTCTTAAGTGTTCATATCATGAAAGGGTGTTGAATTTGGTGAAAAGCTTTTTCTGCATCTATTGAAAGAATCATGTGGCCTTTGTTTTGCTTCTGTTTATGTGGTGAATTGCATTTATAGATTTACGTATGTTGAACCATCCCTGCATCCCTGGGATGAACCCTACTTGGTCGTGATGGATTATTTTCTTGATAAGCGTCTGGATTCGGTTAGCTAAGATTTTGTTGAAAATGTTTGCATCTATATTCATTAGGGATATCGGTCTGTAGTTTTCTTTTTTGTTGCATCCTTTCCTGGTTTTGGTATCAGAGTAATATTCGCTTCATAAAACGTGTCGGGGAGGTTTCCGTTCTTCTCGATGTTGTGGAATAGTTTCTGCAAGATAGGTACTAGTTCTTCTTTGTAAGTGTGGTAAAATTCGGGTGTGAAGCCGTCTGGACCGGGACTTTTCTTTTTAGGGAGATTTTTAATTGCTGTTTCTATTTCAGCTCTTGAGATTGCTGTGTTCAGGGAATCTATTTCTTCCTGGTTGAGCCTAGGGAGGCTGTGTGTTTCTAGAAATTTGTTCATTTCCTCCACATTTTCCAGTTTGTGTGCATAAAGATTTTTGTGGTATTCATAAATTATATCTTCTATCTCTTTGGGATCAGTTGTGATATCTCCTTTTTGTTCCTGATGGAGCTCATTAGAGATTTCTCTTTTCTACTTTTCATTAGCTTAACCAATGGTGTGTCAATTTTGTTTATTTTTTCAAAGACCAACTTTTTGTTTTATTAATCTCCTAAATAGCTTCCCTGTTTTCAATTTCGTTTAGTTCTGAATCTTGTTGATTTCATTTCTTCTGCTGGGTTTGGGGTTGGTCTGTTCTTTTTCCAGCTCTTTGAGCCGTTTCGTTAGATTGTCTATTTGTGATCTTTTTGTCTTTTGGTTATAGGCATTTATGGAGATAAACTTTCCTCTCAGAGCTGCTTTAGCTGTGTCCCAGAGGATTTGATAACTTGTCTCTCCATTGTCATTTTCTTCATAGAATTTTTTAATTTCCGTCTTGATTTCTTCATTTATGAAATAATCATTTAGTAGGAGGTTGTTTAATTTCCACGTTTTTGTTTAGAAATGTGAGTTTCCGTTAGGGTTGATTTCTAGTTTTATTCCACTGTGATCTGAGAAGGTACATGGTATGATTTTTATTTTTTTAAATTTCTTGAGATTTTCTTTGTGTCCTAGGATATGGTCAATCTTAGAGAATGTCCCGTGAGCTGATGAGAAGAACATGTTTTCAGTGGATTTTGGGTAGAATGTCCTGTAGATATCAGTCAGACCCTATTGTTCCAGGGTTTTGTTTAAGTCCATTATTTCTTTATTAGTTTTCTGTTTGGAGGATCTGTCTTGTGCCATCAGTGGGGTGTTGAAATCTCTGGTGATTATGGAGCTGCTATTAATCCATGTGCTTAGCTCCAGTAAGGTTTGCTTTATGAAACTGGGTGCACCTAGGTTGGGTGCATATATATTTAAAATGGTTATCTCTTCTTGTTGAAGTGTGCCCTTCACCATTATATAATGACCCTCTTTGTCTTTTACTACTTTTGTTGGTTTAAAAACTAAATCGTCTGAAATTAGAACTGCCACACCAGCTTTCTTTTGGCTTCTATTTGCTTGGAATATTGATCTCCACCCTTTTAATTTTAGTCTATATGCATCCTTGCAGGTTAGATGTGTTTCCTGAAGACAGCATATACTGGCCTGTATTTTCTTATCCATTCAGCCAGCCTATGTCTCTTGAGTGGAGACTTTAAGCCATTCACATTTATTGAGAGAACTGATAGGTAGGTAGATTACTCTTCATTCTGTTGGGATGGATGTTGTTGCTTTGATTTCTCTCTTGATCCATTGTATTATCTGGCCTTTAATCTTTGGGTTTTGGTTGTTTTTATATTCGTGAGTTTTTATTATGGTGTTCCATGCATAGCACTGTTTTGAGTATTTCTTATAGGGCTGGTCTTGTCTTGGTGAATTCTCTGAGACTTTGCTTGTCTGAGAATGTTTTTATTTCTCCTTCATAGATGAAGCTTAGTTTTGCAGGGAATAAGATTCTAGGCTGAGCATTGTTTTGTTTCAGAAGAGTGAAAATGGGGCCCCAGTCTCCCCTTGCTTTAAAGTCTCATTAGAGAAGTCTGGTGTTATTCAAATTGGCTTTCCCTTGTATGTCACTTGCTTCTTTCATCTTAAAGCTCTTAGAAGGGCCTCTTTAGTTGATATTTTGGTCAGTCTGATGACTGCATGTCGTGAAGCCTTCCTGTTTGCATTGAATCTCCCAGGGGTCCTCTGAGCTTCTTGAACTTGTATATCAAGATTTTGAACAAGGCCTGGAAAATTATCCTCTATTATATATTCAAATAGCTTGTCCAACCCTTGAGTGTTGTCTTCTTCCCCTTCTGGTAACCCTATGACCCTCACATTAGGTTTCTTCACATAATCCCACATCTCTTGTAGGCTTTGCTCTTTTCTCTTGTTTCTCTGCTCTATCTCTGTGACAGTTTTATTTAATTGGAAGGTGTTATCTTCAATCTCGGAGATTCTTTCTTCTCTTTGATCTACCCTGTTCTTGAGACTTTCCACTGTATTTTGTAGTTCCTTGAATTGATTCTTCATTTCCAGGAGTTCGGTTAAACTTTTCTTCATTGTGTCTATTTCTTTAGTCAACTTTTGTTCTAGGTCCTGGAGGCTTTTTGTGGTTTCTCTGTGTTGGTTATTGAGTTGTTGTTGTAGGTAGGTGAGTGTTCTTATGATCCACATACGAAATTACCCTTCTGTCATTTTGATTGCCTGATTTTGGTTGGTGTCCGTTTCTAGGGGGCTGGTGCTCCTGTTTGGGGGTGTGTTTTCTGCTTGGTTCTTCATATTTCCTGAGTTCCTTCGCTGATTTCTTCCCATGTCAATCAGTTATTTTTTCTTTCCTTTAGGTTTTTGTTTGGGTATTCACACACCTTGTTTAGTTTCTGAGCCGGTAGGTGGTGTCTGTGGGTGAGATTCGACCACTCCCTGTATAATGAGTCAGTGGGTGCTGTGAAAAGGCTGTGCAGGATGCCGTCCCTGTCAGTAGGTGGCGCTTGCTTGGAGGAACAGGCTATGCTATTGTTTTTGTGTCCTGTTATCAGCTCTTGTTCTGGGCAGAGCTGGGTTGGGTAAGCCTGCCCTCAAAACCACCAATACTGTTAGCAGGGGTCAAAGTTCTGTTCTCTGCTTCCAGGAAAAGCTGTCAGTGAGGGGCTGGAATGGCCCCGCTCAGCCAGAAAGTCTGCTTGTGGGGGTGGGGCTGTCTGAGACCAGCAGTCTGGTGCGGGCCTCGCTTCTTTCCACCCTCCCCAACTCTGCAGCTACTCCTGGGCCTCTGCCAGCAGGCCAGACCACACGCCACCAGGCCTCCCCGGATTGTGATGCCGGCGGGGAGGTTCCCTGCGCAGAAACGCCACCTAGGCTGGGTGTACGGCCTCCTTTTGGGAGGAGGGCTGCCCTCTAGGATGCTGATCTGCCCCTAGAGGCACACACACCTCAGTAGACTGTTCACACATATCCCTTCTGTGCCCTGGGCAATGCTAGACCTTGGTGCACGGGGTCTGGTCTGCAGGTCCGACCTCTGGGTCCCAGAGTTCAAACTATATCCCCACCAGGGAGAGGAGTTCCGGTCCCAATTCACCCACAGGGAGCCCAAGCTGGGTCTATGTCTGTCAGCCACTGAGTCGGCACTGTTCTCCTGGGAACACCGTGCCAACAGTACCTGGGAGGGCTGGCATGTAGGGAGCTCACAGTCTGAGTTCCCCTTAGTCAGCTATAGGGTCCCAAAAGGGAAAGTCCCGTTCCCTGGAGGTGCTTCCAGCTGGTGGCTGTATTGTCTCTCTGGGTAGCCGCGGGTAGGGTCGGCAGAGGGGAGAAGGAGGTAATATGGCTCCTGCCGCGCGGCTCGGGTCTGTGCACATGGAGGTGCCCATAGGGAGTTGGGAGCCTGGTACCGTGTCCACTACAGGCTCACTGCTAGCTGGCAGTGGCCGTCTCTAGGCTGATGTCTGCAGGTCTCTCCACCCGCTGGGGAGCCCACCAGCAGTCCCAAATGCAGGGGAGGGGAAAGGTGATTTATCCACCTACCCTTCCCGCTAGTCTCCGGGCTGCCCCCTCAAGCCACTTTTTTGTGCCAGGCAATGTTCTAAGTTTTTTCTATGTTTCATTTTATTTCCTATTTATAACAACCCAAAGATGTCAGGTCAGTATTATTGTATCTCCAGTTTATTAAGGATGAAACAGGCACAAAGAGTAATTTAGTTCATTGGAGATAATATCTGATCCCTGGCAGGCTAACTACAGAGCCCACACTTCTTACTACCAGAGAGGAAAAGGGCCAACACTCTAGAATGAGGTAGATTGGTTCAAATCTAAGTACTATCATTAATTGTGTTGAGCTTGTATAAATTATTTGACCATCTGCCTTGATTACTTAATCTACAAAATAGAGCTAATGATAATACTTTTGTCAGACAGTAGCTGTAATGAATAAATGAGGTAAATCAGAATAGGATCTTATACATGGTATCAATGCAATCATTTTCAGTTAACATTACTAATGTCTTTCATTTGTAAAGCTCATTATCATTTACAAAACATTTTTATATAGTTGCTCAGTTGACCCTCACAAATCCATTGCACAGTTAGGGTAGATATTTCCATACTCACTTCATAGACGAAACCCAAAGAAACCAAGTATATTGTCCAAGGCCACACATAGTAAACGAAGGAACTAACGTTAAGTCAGAATTAACCTCTGCTATACATCCTCTCCTGGGAACCATGGCCAGGTGCTATGTAGCTAGCTTCAGGACATGAACATGCAGGCTAAAGAGCTGGATTTATCCCAGAAATGAATATTGTAGAGGAGAAATGAGTGTAGGAAAAACACTCAATGATTTTTCAGTAGTTTTGAGACAATAACTACACAGATTATATTAATATTTATGTAGAAATCATTTAATATGTAAAAAATATGTTATTGAGTAAAAACTGCAGACAGACCATAAAGCAATATGATTGTATAATCTTACATAAACAGTCATGGAATTCTGTTTCCTCCATTGTGTTAATATCTGTTTATTTCCTAATTTTTCCATGTAAACATATGTACTTCATCTTAATTATGCAGCTAATAAGCTGCATGTATTAGGTGTAAAATGTATTAATACACCTAATACACATGTAGTAGGTATAAAATAAGAATGAATATAGTGATGGAAGTTTAAAAGTAGCCTCTTTTCTCAAAAGTCTTCCTTTCAGAGATTAATATCCTCTTAAGCAAGTCTTTATACCCAAATGAACAGCAAAAAAGACAGATTTAGTGGAGAGAAGAGTTTTGAAAGGCAAAAATGTTAATAAAAGAATATTGAGGCACAACAAAGCCTAAGATTTTAGTCAAAACTCATGAAAATGTGCAGAAAAAGTAAATTTAAATTTATTTCCCCAATCCTCAACAGAACAAAAGTCCCTCACATAATACTTGAAAAGTGAATTTTGGGGACAAGAGATGAGAAAACTATTTTAATGGTGTCAAAGTCAAACTTCTGTAATTGTTATTGCAACAGAAGCAGAAAAAACACTCCGAAAGGGTTTCCGTCAAGTTAAGCAAGATTTGAATTAGAGAGTGGGGACCCTTCTCTCTCTGGAAAATTAAATTACCAAAATGCAGTACTGGCTCTGATCTCTTAACTTCCTTCCCAGAAGTTTCCTAATAGGCTATATCTTCTGAAAAAGAAGATCCTACCATTCAGCTAGAAATCTACCTTCTACTCTGCACACCAAGCCTCAGTGGGCAGGTGGAGTCCCCTTCAGTGATACTATGCATCCCTCTTCAATTTTCCAGCTATAAAGGGAGGGAAGGGGACAGGAGGGGGGGGAAATGGTAGAGAGGTTTTGAGCATGTCTTTCTTTGAGGAAGAAAACTCTCGTGGAAAATGGAGAAGGAACTTGTTCTTTCAGACATGAGGAGGATATGAAACAAAGTCATTGAGAACTGAAATCCCAAAACTAGACTAGAAAAGAGGAAGTCATGAAATAGAAAAAGGTTTAGGGAGGGAAAAGGAAGAGAAAATGGTGCAGTTTGGGGAGAAGAAGTTAACAAAGCACTCTCCTTCCCCGGAACATCCCACCTGCTAGTTAATAACTGGGGTGTCACACGTGTGTGACAGACAGCAGAGGCCACTGTGGAGGAAAGAGTCACAGAAGAGAAGGCTTTATGTTTGCTTCAGGATAAGGGGGGAGAACCCTTCCGCAGAAATTTCAACCCTGTCTCCACTGACTTATGTTTTCTCTGCTCAAAGGTAAGCAAATGGCTGCTCTAGGGCCAGGTAAGTTGGTGGACCAGGTCAGGAAACTGACAGGAAAACAAAAGTGAAGAATCTCCCCTACATAGAGACCCTATTGCTCTCCCTAGGAGAAGCCAGTGGCCTGGAGCTGGGCAGGGACTAGGAAGAGTTTAAGAAGAATATTTGGGTTAAGGCTAGCCACAATGTAATTGGCCAAATGAAAAACTCTCATTTGTGGACCATCTAAATATGCCTCTGGATAATATTATCAAATTTTATCTCCTGAAGACAAAGGATTACTCCATAGCTCAGAATTCTATATTCCTAGGATCTCTGCCCCACGTCCATTATGTCTCCTCAGTGTGAGATCTATTCTAGCCCCTAGAATCTCCTTAGATACTGGCATAGACAGGGAAACCCAAGAATAACAGGACATGCTATTTGATACAGACAGGGTTCAAGAAACAGACTTTGAAAAATGTGAGGGAATAGCCATGGAAATAGAATGACGGAGAACCAAGCATATTGATGTCCACAATGCAGTTGATGGTTTTGAAGGTTGAGCCATCAGGGTGATTAACTCCCAGGCTCCTCTCAGGCCTCCTCTGAACTTTCCACTTCAGTCTGGGGCTTATACATCTATAATGCTCCAGCAGCTGAAAGAAAGGCAGACTCTGCACTTTCAGAACCAGCTCCAGGTGATCATTCAGGCATCTTATCCTCATAGCGACTCAGAGGAAAGACAGAAAAGTCCATGTCTTTCACCACCATCTCTTCCTTTGCCCAAGGGCATGAGCTACTGAGTATGTTCAAACCCTCTCAGGAGGGCAACAGCCTTCACCTGTGGATGCCTGGCATCTTGCATTCCCAGAGCACCAGTCTGATCTGCCTATTTCCATCTTTTCATGGACCTGGGGCGGGGGGGCACATATGATTCCTGCTCATTTTTTATCAGCATTTGGAGGCCTCAGCATGAGAGAGGAATAAGTCAACAGTGAGAAAAGGGTCAAAGCCCCCTCCTAACTCCAGCACTGAAGACAAAAGTGTTGAGATTTCATATTTCTTTTAACTGCTTTTTCAATTTCATCCTTCCCCTTGCTTACGTTCTCTACTTTCCTGATGCTTTACCTGAACTGACTTATGAGGCTTTCTATTTTACATAAACTCAACAGGATCATTCATTTGAAATGTTTCCATAGTCCTGCCTGAGAACTGCCATAGTGGAAATATCAACCAATAGTCCCAGCGCTGGGACTTTCTACTTCTTTGACCTCAGGCAAGTAACTTAGCTTCTTCAACATTCGATTGCCCTGTGAGTAAAATAGAGTGAATAAATCTGTCCCATATATGTCTCATGGTTATAAATCCAAAAACAGGTCATGTTTAGGTCTTTTTGTGCTTCTACAGTCACCTTTTTCGTCTCATCCGATTCACTCTGTAATGAGTCAAGGAAAGTTGCTGCTGAGTCTTGGAAGTAGCTCATTCATAACTGAGGTCTGTCCTCTAAAAAAACTTAAGAACCCAAGCTAATTATCCCCAGCAAGAAGACAGGTAAGAGTCACCAGTTTCTCTGCTGGGATTTCTGGTATCTACCATAAATTGCGAGTATCTGGCTCTTCTTTCTCTTCCCTCTGTATCCACAGGGAGGCACAACTGAGTGCACAACTTGAGTCCCCTGCTTAGCCAAATCCCCCTCTCATATTGCAATCACAAAGCTGTTTCTCCAATATGTCCCAGAATTCCCAAGGATGTTATATGTATCATAAAGCCCCAGGTTGGAATTGTCCACTATTGTAAGATTTGACGCCCTATTCTTTCTCCTCTTTTTCTAGAAGCAATGCCAAGAATGAGAAGATCTCTGCTCTCCTCCACTCTCCTCCTTCTCTTACTGGTGGCTTTGATGAGCCTTGGCTTGATGAGCTGGGCATGGACTGCCCCTGACTGCACCATAGCAGACAGCTCCCTGTTGCCTAACCTCTCCTACTACATCCCATTCTGTTCTTTGGCCCCAGGACTGCATATCTTTGCATCATGCTCCAATGTTAAAGACCTGGCTCAGACCTTGATAGCAGTGCCCCAGAATACAGATGCACTCTGCCTCGAGGGCACAGTTCCTATCCTGTCAGCAGATGCCTTTGCTCACTTCCCCTACCTACAGCTACTGAGGCTGCAGCTGGGCAGCATAAGGGTTACATCTGAGGCATTTCAAGGACTGGAGCAGCTGCAGCACCTTTCCTTTGAGCATCATGCTCGCTGTTGCCTGAGTCTATTCCTATCTCCAGATGCTCTGGAGCCCCTTAAATTCCTCAAGAGCCTTTCCTTTAAAGGCTACTGCCTGAATAATAGCCAGAACATCCAGCTGTCCATGAAACTTAGTCATCTGACTCTTAGAAACAACTGTTTGATAGAGCTGCAGGAACTGCAAGGGCTCTTCCCAAACCTTTTCCCTGGTTCCTCTCCTACAGCCAGCCCCAGACCATGGTCACCCTTCCTGGAGATGCTAGATCTGTCTGCCAACCTGCAGCTGATCCAGGTGGGTGTCAGAGCCTTACATGGCCTCCAGCTCCATTCTTTGAGATTGGATGGCACCCCACTAAGTGCATTAACACTCCCAGACTCAGGACTGCTCCACCTGGATTCCCTCTCCCTTGTGGGTACAGGTATAGAAAAATTGCCTGGGAATGTGACAGGATACTTTGAGCTTCGTGCACTTGACCTTGGGAGAAACGAAATCCAGAACATTGAAGATGAGGATCTCTCAAGCTGCCGCTCCCTGGGACTCCTCAGCCTTCATGCCAATGGCCTGCAGTTTCTTCCCACCAGGTTCCCGAGTGCCCTGCCCCAGCTTCAGAGGCTCAATCTGTCCATGAATAAGCTAGGCCCAACCTTGGTGCTCCCAGAAGATCTGGTAAGCTCAAACCTGAGAGTGCTAGATCTGTCCCACAATGAGCTCAGTGTTCTGCCCTCTGGGGCCTTCTCCTTTCTTCCTCGACTCCAGGAGCTCTGGCTGAGTGGCAACAACATTTCCAACATATCCAGTGAGAGCCTGAAGGGACTGAGGTGGCTGAAGACCCTAGACCTGAGTTGGAACCAAATTAAGGTGCTAAATCCAGGCTGGCTCTCCTCTCTTTCTAACCTCACCTCACTGAACCTCCCGGGCACCTGTTTAGAGTGGATCTTTGGCAAGCAGCTCCAGGGTCCTCAGAAGCTGAGCCATCTGCAGCTCAGTTCTCTTAAGGCGCTAGAGATCTACCCTCCCTGGCCTCCAGCACTGCTCAGCTTGGAGTTATGGGCAGAAGGATACATCCAGTTTAGCGTCCCCAAGGGAGAACCTTTCTTGTTCCTGGAGAACCTTACTTTACAAACTCGTACTATGTTGCTGGTTCCAAACATCACTGTCCATTTCCCCTCTCTGCGTCACCTCACTCTGCGAGGCTGTGACCCCTCCATTTTCTCAAGCTGTCAATCCCAGAGATTCTTCCCACAGCTTCCAGTCTTGGAGCACTTGCACTTCTGGTCTAGTCGTGATGGCACAAAAGACATGTGTCTATCTGGGATGCCTAGGCTGCAAGTGCTGGAGCTGGGGGACCTGGACTTCCTCCTTGATTCAAGACCAGTGAAACTGGAGGTGCTGCTGAAGGAGCTGCCTCCCTTACAGGTGCTGGCATTGAGCAACCTGAACCTTAGAAACCTCTCTGTCTCCAGCTTCACGAGTTTGGACCTCCGGGGGCTACTGGTACTCAACTCTGAATGGGCCCTGGGGTTGGACAGCAGCCTCCAGGAGCTAATCCCCCAGATGCCTCAATATGTTTATTTCTCCAATGTCATTTTTGTCTGCCAGTGCGAGAGCTCTTGGGTGGCACCTTGGGCAATACGGGTCCCAAACACCTTTGTGTATGGGTTGGAGAAATCCACCTGCATGGCCAATGCCTCTGATTACTTCAAGACTCCACTGCTCTCCTTCCTTTCTGGCCACTGTCCACACGATGTGGGGCTTCAGGCCTTTCTCATCAGCTTCACTCTGGCACTTCTGCTGACCATCCTCACAATGCTAGGCTGCCCCAGATGGCTCTGGCTGCATCACCTCCGGGCTCTCTTTCGTACCTGGTGCTGGAAATTGAGTGGGCGGGGCCCCAGAAGCCAATTCCAGTATGATATCTTTCTATCCTATTGTGCGCAGGACCAAGCCTGGGTGCTGGAAAAACTGGTCCCTGCCCTGGAGAAGCCTCCTCCTGCCGGCGAAGGGTTGAGGCTCTGCCTGCCTGAAAGAGACTTCAGAGCTGGGCATGACAGGATGGATGCAATGGCCGCCAGCACTGGGAGCAGTAGAGCCACTCCCTGTGTGCTCAGCCACCAGGCCCTGAGCAGTCCCTGGTGCAATCTAGAGTTAAGGCGTGCCACCTACCACTTGGTGGCCAAGCCTGGGACCGCTCACCTCCTGCTGCTGTTTCTGGAGCCTATTGATTGGCGGCAGCTGCGCAGCTACCACCGCCTTACCCGCTGGCTGCAAAAGGAAGACCGTTTCAGTTTGCCCCATGGGAGGGTTGAGTGGAATGCCTTCTGTGAGCAACTTCCAAGAAGGCTAAGGAAAGCCGGACAAGAAAGAGAGGATTAGGGGCTGTGAGAGACTTAGCCATGAAGAAATATCTCCCAGAAGAGACCTGGCTGCCATCACGCCACTGGTGGGCAGGCTCCCAGTGGGAGTCTGTAGGCAAAGCTTACAGCAAGCCCACTTTCCACATGGAAAATGCTAAACGAAGACACCAAATCCCAATGGGAAAAGTAACTGAAAGCCCTTGGAAGCAAAGTATTCATTCAAAAAACAGTTCTGATACCTGCTAGTCCTCTCACACAAAAGGCACTTCCCAAAAAAAGAACACACAAAAATGGTTTGTAGAATCCCATGTGAACTTTTCAAAATGAATTCATTCTGCCTCCATTGAAAGCAGTGTATTCACTTGTTTGTAAAAAGCTACTTTATTCAGGAAGAATGGGACAAGAATCAATGAGCTATTTATTAGCGCTCTGAAGCTAAATTGAAAATTCAGAGATTCCTTTACTCATAAGGTTCTCACAGTAATAGTATTAGATGGGTGAGAACAATAGTTGTGATCTTATACTACACATGGGGAACTCAAGCACATAAAGGTTAAGTTTACCACCTGGGCACAACCCCTGTATCACAGTTTGTGTCCCGTGCCCATTCCTCTGAGTCACAATGCAGTAGTACACTGTGCTCTCTGGTCTTCCAGTTACCCCTAATGACAACTTACCTTGCTACAAAATTAAAATAGGCAAAAATGAAGCCAACATATTAAAAATGCACACACATATCATCTATTTCCAAGAATTTTTTTCACAGATTTCCAGAAACTCTGCATAAAAGTATCCCCAAACAGAAGGATAAAGTACATTGATAAAAATGGACTCATTAAGAATCATGCTTTTACATACCACTTGCTGCGAAAAAAATAAAAAAAAAAAAAAAAAAAAAAGAATCATGCTTCATGATTCTTCAAGAATCATGCACTCATTAAGAATCATGCTTCAAAGGATATTTTGTGGTATGGGAAAAAACTCATGATATGATAGTAAACAAAAGCATTTACCAACATCATGTACTATGATTCCAATTTTGAAAATAATTGCATATATATCTAATGTATGAAATATAGAGAAAGAGAAAACTAGAAATGGTTCTAGAAATTGTCCTGTGGATTGTGGATGATTTAAACTTCTTATACTTTCCTATATTATTCACTTTTTTCCTAAAATAAGCATATGTCATTTTCATAATAATAAAAATGAAATAAATCCTCTTTCAAAAATGAGCACCTTAGTGTAAACTAGTTTAATTCTCTACTTTCTGTTGAGAGCTTGGGAGAAATGTGAGCTTGGGAGAAAGTATGAGTGCTAAAATCTGGAAAACACTGGAGAAAAAAAGGTAAAAAAAAAACCCACAAACTGTATCTATTTCAGGGACCATGTGTTAGACAAACAGCCCAAAGATCATTAGCTTATATTGGCCCCAGCTTGTTTAGTTCTTCACAGCAAGCTGAATTCTGTTAGCTCAAAAACCCATCAGTGCCAAAATTTTTATATATCTAATTGCTTTATACATAGTCCAAATAAGCAGATTTTTAACCATTTACAGCCTACTTGCTCTGCATACTGTGCCCAAAATTCGCTAGCCATACATAAGGTAAACTCTGGGGCTATAAAGACCCCAATTGGGGCTGTAATTCAGAGCTCTTTGACTCAGAGTCTTCACTGGGCTTCTAGACAGCGTCACCTAGATAAGCAAGTCTCTCTCTTATCCCCTTCTCCCCTGGGAGTTCCCAGCCCTCCTCTCCTTCTGGGTAGTGGCCCCCTGCCCTAGCCTCTGGAAGATCTCATGCTATAATGGACTGACCCTGCATGCAAACTGCCCCTGTTTGCTAAATAGCTTCCCCCCAAAACTGTGTATTCTCTGCTACCTCAGTGTTATATCTTTTTCCTTAATTGGCCCCCAAATTCCTTGAATCCCTCTACCATTCTTACAGAAACTTCCTTGGCCAAACTAAGAAGTCACTCTAATTTTGACTCAGAAAGTAGATTTCCACACAGATCTTTTCATGAAAAAATAGCAATTATATCAAGTAGTAGAACTTAATAGCAAGTCGTAGAACTTTATAGCAAGTAGTAGAACTACTTGCAGTCCCATGGCGTAAATAATTGACCATAGGTCCAGCATTTCTTTTTCCTCCCCCTTTTTCTGCTGTCAGCTAGTGATCCTTAGAAAATATTATTCATTTTTATCAATGTTAATGAAAACCTCAAGTTCCCATTAACCTTAATATATTCCATTATACTTCTTTGTGTCATTGAGTTTACCTGGATGATTTTCTTTTTTTCTTGACATATCTTGGACGCATATCATGGAATTTCTGATTGAAAGAAATTGGCATCTGACGTTTGAATCCCCTCTACTACTTGCCCAATTTACGTCTGACAAAATCCATGATAGAAAGTTGTCTTCCAAAGCAGCATGCCCCATCATCAAACAGGTTTCTTTGTTAGAAAGTAAGTCTCCATATTGAATTCAAATATGTCTCCCTATAACTTTTACCTACTGTTTCTAATTCTGTACTTTAGAAATTAAATGGGGCAAAATTAATTACTGTGTTAAATGATCACCTTTCACTTGTCCCAATAAAGTATTTTGTTCTCCATTTTATATATCCCAGTTCCTTCCACTATTACTAATTTTCCATACTTTCAATTCCGCTCTAAGTTGCTTTTCTCCAAATTCATTGCAGTTTGACCATGTACTTCCTAAATTTTGAGACACAGACTGCACGTAGGGCTCTACATCTGACCTACATAGAATTAGACAGGGTTATCCCCTCCCTGTTTTAGACTGTTGCCTCCATTTATACATTCTAAAAATCCCATTATTAGTTGTGGCAATTATAATGTTTAATTAAGTAATTTACTTTTCTCTGGCTGAAGTGAGATTCAAATGACAAATTCACAAAACAAGTGGGGAATCATTTACAGTTAGGTTCTAATACAGAAGTTGTTACTGATCCAAAAATCCTAACATAACCACAGCATACTTGGGGCTGGCATATGTGCAGAATTATGGAAAGAAGAGAACCGATGGATAAGCCTTTGAAGTGTTTTGTCAATTCTATGCAATAATTAATCTCTGTCTTTATATCCTTCAGCTTCATAGAACCCCTTGCTCTTATATTTTCACTCCTAAATTCAATATCATCTTTTTTGTGAGAAAACATAGCTGCATTACTATAAAAACATATGCCTATGCTTCCGGTTATATTTGACATTCTGATCCAAGGCTTAAGGCCAATCTTCAGATTAGTCCCAGGCCTCATCATGTTTCCCTTTTTCCCAAGGCTTAACCAATTTAGATCTCAGTTAAAGAAATACTTTTTGAGACCTGGCCAAAACTTTATCACTGTTATCCCTAAATAAAGCCACCGCGATAAGTTGGGTAATCCAGAAGGGTCAAAAACAAACTTTGGCACAACTATTTAAAAATGTCTGGGGGGACTAGAACCCATCAGGGAGGCCTGAGTACACACAGGGCATGCCCTGGATCACCCCTCCAAGGCGGGCTGCCCAAGACATAATAGCCACGGCTCAGAATATGTTGGCTACATACTTTCCTTTACAGGCAGGGGTGTAATGGGTCCTTCTCAAATCAGAGAAGACTGTAGTTCCCCTTATATCTGCATATAACCACCTTTTCAGGCTATTTAAATAAAATGGTCATTGTGTGGGCTCCAAATAATTGCTATACTTGATAATGTTACCTTCCAACACTCACTCCCTTTTATTAATAGAAGCCTGCTAAGTTCACGTCAGACTGGTAATGTGCCAATGTCATGACAAAGTTTGACAAGGCATAGCTCACTCATGAGCATGAAACGCCAACCATCATGCTTACGAATTAGAAAAGTATCCGCTGTTTCTTAAACATGCCAGGAGCACTCGTGCTTTGTGGCATTTATACATGCTGTCTCCTCTGCCTGGAACTCTCTCTCCTCAGATATTCATAGTTCTTGCCCCCCACACTTCATTCAAGTCTTTGCTTCACTGTCACCTTTTCGGTGAAGCCTTTATTGACAATCCTATTTAAAGTTGTACCCACAAGGGAATAGGGAAATGCTGGGCAAAGGATACAAATCTTTAGTTAGAGTGAATACGTTCTAGAAATCTATTGTACAGCATGGTGACTATAGTTAATAATAATGTATTGTACAGTTGTCCCTCAATATCTGTAGAGGGAATGGTTTGAGGACACTTGCCAACAGCAAAATTCAGGGATGCTATACTCCCCCATTGGCATATAAAATTCACAAGTCAAGGATTTTTATCCATTTTGTGCACAGTGCCTGAAACATTGACAATCAATTATTATTGTTGAATTAACTAATCAGTTCTTAACATTAAAATATAAATAATATAAATATGTATGTAAATCTTATATTTAAATACAAATATGAGTCCAACTATATTTGTAAGTATACATGAAAGGGAAAATCTCAAATGTTAAAGTTATATCATTATATTCTCATTGTTGATATATTTTCCCACATCTTTCCAAAATAGTCATTATACTTCTATAATATGAAAAGTAAATGCTTAAAGGAAATTAACCTTAAGAGAGATCTCAAAAAGGAAAACAATCACATGATGGCTCTGAAGACCACACATGGAAGGAGCAGGAGGGAGCTGAGAATGCAGAGAGCTGTGGTCGGAGGATGGGACTCAAGAGTGGCTCAGCATAAAACTCACAAGGATAGCTGTTGAAGAGGCCTGCCCCCATCCACTAAGCCTAAGCAATTACCTTAATGTATCAAAATTTTACTCCTGCTAAGCATATATGTATTTAAGGAATCAACACTCTGACTTGAGAAGACCTAAGGTACAAAATGTTACTTCCAAAGTTTGTAAAACTCTCTAAAAAGTCTCAAATATGTATGCCTTCAATTCATTCTCTAGCAAATTAGTTACAATTTGGTACAATATATTGAGAGAAAACAGCAGGAGAGTGGTAAAAATTAAACCTAACTCCAAAGACTATAAGTTACTGCTCTCAGATCAGTATTAAATGACAGGGTATGTGCAGTGAGTCTCTTCACTTCCTCCTCCAACTTATGGAAGGGAACACGAAAGACTAAGAGCCACACACGTTACCCAGGGAAGGCAGAGAGAGAAGTGCAGGTGTCCTGAACTGTGCTGCTCACAGAGGGACCCACCACCAAGCCTGGATGCTTCCAAACCTGTTTATGCCTAAAAACAGGATCTGGGGGCCTCGGGTCCACTACATGTGGGCCAGTTCATCCCAACTGTTTTGAGTGCTAGTTTCTGTCCAGTGGTCAAATCCAGAAACCCACTCAGGACCTAGTCTCCCTCAGGAGCTCTTAGCTTATCTACCTAGTGGTTTCTTGGCCCCCAAAAAAGGATGTGTTGTGTTTGTTTCTTTGTTTGCTTGCCACTACACCAAATCATTTTGCCTTACCTGGCAATGGACGAGCGTGGGGTTACCCTGGCACATTCAGGCCACATAGTACAAGCCTTCCCAGACTGTTACCCTCTGAGACCAGCTACCTCCTGAAGTTACTGAGGAGAAGACAATGAGCTTGCTGGAGATGTCACAGAGCCTCCGTTACCATGCCAACAATTCTTAGGCGAGATCACAGAGATGGAGGTGAGAAAGAAGAAAGAAAAATGCAGGAAAAGGTGAAGAATAATAGTAAAAACATACAATATCTAAACTTATAGGGGAGAAATGCGTTGAAGCTTTTGGGGAAAACTACTTTTTCAGAATCGATGACTTTCGAACATCCTCTTGGAAAGATATGGTATCACAGAAGAATGGTTTCTGAGCTACTTTACATCTTAGTCTTAAAGTAAAAGAATTGGAACTGATTTCGAAGCACACACACTGTTGTAATATCAAGAAGTTAATCTGAAGGAAGCAAGATAACCATGAAAATAGCCGAAAATAAACAGGTATTTTCTGTAAAAGATCATTGATTTGAGTCCAAAATAGTTTTGAGGTGCAGTATAAGACCTCAAATACTCTAGGGGCTCCTGCAAAATGTAGACTTGGAGTGTCCTTGAGTTAGAACTGAAAGGAAAATAGGAATGGGGGTGGTTGAAAGAAGTAACATAGAAATCTAGGTAATGCGACTCTAGATAATATTTGTTTAAATTGCTTGCAAGCATCAGTGTGTGGTCCATGGGCAGATTGAGTGAGCACTTCACAGCCCAGAGCCTCAGTCAGTTTGAATGAGATGATGAGGATTATCCTGCCACCTTGTGGCTCTGAGCCCACATGCACAGGGCTTAGAGAAGAGAAAAAGGAAAGGAAGGAATCACAGAGTGCCTAACTGAAGAAGGAAAGTTCAGAAACACATCTTCCTCCCTCCTCCCGATAGAAATCAACTCACCCAAGCCTGCTCATCACTATCAGCATAGACTGACAGCATATTTACTTAATTAGCTAAATATTAAAAGGACCTGAAGATCAGCCATTGGGTGGGATTTTTGCTGAGAAAGATTTCCCAGGATTTTTGTCCTACTAGAGTGGCTTGATGCACTGTGAGGTCAAAGATTAATTAATTTTGTCTCTCCAGAGTCTAAAGTTCAAATACTTGTTCATTAAAGCAGGCTGTTTCTTAAGTAGAGTACTTTACTGACAAGATTAATTAAGAAACAAACTCTCCAAAAAATGACATATTGTTGACCTTAGTGAAGACAAAACATAAACATTTAATAACAGCTACAAAGCTGTATTCAGATTAGATATAATTTTTACTGGAGTTGTCTAAATTTCTTGAAAGATACATCAAATGGGATTTAAGCTAATATAATCTTAACCTCTGTGAATTTCTGTTTTATTATTTGAAAAGGATAATGCCTCCCACATATTTTTCATGTAAAATCTGCTGGCAGAAAGCCTGGTTTGGAATAAACTTATGGGGAAGGCTCAGAAACTTCAATGCTAAATAATATGCTAGATGATTTCTCAAAGATTTTTATTGTTTTTTGTCTTGCTTTTTGTTTTTTGTAAAGAGACAGTGTCTTACCCTGTTGCCCGAGCTGGAACTCCTGGGCTCAAACTATCCTCCTACCTCAGCCTCCCCTGCCAGCATAAGGCACCGCGTCTGGCTAATTTTCTTATGTTTTATAGAGACCAGTTGACACTATGTTGCCCAGGCTGGTCCCCAATGCCTCATGAGATAACCCCTCTTCAGCTTCCCAAAACACTGGGATTACAGGTGTGAGCCACCATGCCCTGTCCCCAGCTGATTCTCATACACACTGAATTGTGAAGGTCACTGGACCATTCCAGCGAGCATGGTTCCCCCTACTGGGTGTCCTATAAGTATAGTCAAATGGACCAATTTTTAAACTATCACATCTGAAGAATAAGAGAAGGCAGAGAGGTTACTGTTAGTGAATGATTGGTAAGCAATTCAGTATTTGGGATTTGTTAAAGTCAATTTTACTGTCACTTGAACAAGCACATATTGGGGAAGGGGAGTTTCAGGGTCCCGTGAAACACCTGGTGACATCCATTATGTGGCTGGTTTTTAAAATCCAGAGCCAGCCTGGAGGGGCCAGGTAAGCAGCAAAACAGAGGGACCATTTCCAGGTGATAGTCTGACAGATGGATTAAGTTCATCACTGAAAGTAAAACATGCTGTGGGATTGAATGCTACACTGTGATTGTCCTTGCTGCTCCTGAGGGGTGGCCTCCAGGAACAAGATGTGCCCAGAAAGGGATGCATAACAAAAGGAAGGGAGAGTTTCCTGGCACTCTGCTCCTTTTTGTGTAACAGCTAAAGAGGATTTGTGTGAGGACCAACCTGTGTCAATGCAGCACCAGGAATCCAAATCTTGGACACTAAGATTGTCTTAAAAATGTTAATTATACACATGTGGAAGTCTCTTCGCTGTCCTGATTAAAAGTTCACTTTGTTGTAAATACTACCACAAAAAAGAGCTATGACTTTTATTATTTTTTCTATAAACACATTTTAGATTATAAAAAAGTATATGTGATAATATATCATTCTTTTACAAAAGCCACATACTTGTTTGCTTGGCCCTCAAAAAACATGCCCAGGAAATATTTGTTTGAAAGTCCATCAGAGTAATTTTAGCCAGCACCTCTTTGTTTACTGATATTTTTCAGATGACATGATTACAGAATTCAATGGTTTTTGGTTGAATCATAGTTGAAAAATTGAAACTAAGATTTTAAATTCTTTCTACTTGAAAAAGGAAAATTGAACTTGTATTGTTAGGTGGAAAATACAATGTTCTAAGGCAGAAACATAGTGGTTCCTCATGGTGATGTACTTAGAAAAAGGAGAAATTATCAGATTGGTTCACAAAGAGAGAGAATTGGTTCTTTAAATCAGGATATGGAGAAAATATAATATCCTCATTTATGGGATCCCATTTCATTCCATGGTAAGGAAAGTTGAATGACAGAAATTCAAGATTCTCAGTTTCATCTAAGTCCGGATATCCCCATTTTAAATTTCAACATCCCAATCTGTTTTGGTTGTCTACGACTATAATATTAACCACACAGAGATTAATGACTTACAGGGGTCCTCAAACTTTTTAAACAGGGAGCCAGTTCACTGTCACTCAGACCATTGGAGGGCCATTGGAGAGTGCAGCACACATCCACACATGCACACTGTGGGCCCGGGACCAGTCGACTGCTAAGCAGGACAGGCAGCGGTGGCAAAAAACAGCTGGTGGGCTGAATAAATGTCCTCAGCAGCCCGCATGTGGCCCACAGGCCATAATTTGAGGACCCCTGAGTCTTAGAACAACCAAACCATTTATTATTTCTCATGAGTCCCTGAATTTTCTGGACACAGTTGAGAAACTCTTTTGTCCTACATGATGTTGGCTCAATCTATAGTCATCTGGAAGCATGGTTATACCATCAATAGCAAAGAAAGATCATTTTAAACAACTACTACTTGGTGCTACATGTTGGCTGAAAGTTCTGCTGTTTTCAACTGGAACAAATTGATTCTACTCCACATGTTCCTGGAGGCCATGGTGGAAACTAAAGATTTCATAAGGCCCAAACTTGGAGGTTACACAGCATCACTTCCATCACATTCTGTAGATTGATAAAGGTCACTGGATCAGACCATATTCAAGAGGAGGAGAAGTAGATACCAACTCTTTATGGGAAAATGGCAAGGTCACATTACAAAAGAGCATGTAGGATGGAGATATTTTGGGAGCCATCATGGGAAACATGACCCATCACAGTCCACTCTCTGATCATGACCAACCACTTTCCTCCTATGTGTAAATTATGTTCAACTTTGTCTCCAAAGGCTCATCCCATTATAGCATCAGTAATTAGCCCACAATCATGTCATTTATAATCATACATGAGGTTTTTGGGTGTAACAACCTGAAAGTGTAACTCTAACATTCACTCTTGCTCAAAGAAAGAAAGCTCTTTTCCTCTTCTGCTTTCTTTTTCTTTTTCTTCTTTTCTCTCTTTCTGAATAATTCATCCATAAAACCATTAGATCTGGCCGGGCGTGGTGGCTCATGCCTGTAATCCTAGCACTCTGGGAGGCAGAGGCAGGAGGATCGCTCAAGGTCAGGAGTTAGAAGCCAACCTGAGCAAGAGCCAGACCCCTCCCCCACCCCGTCTCTACTAAAAATAGAAAGAAATTAATTGCCCAACTAAAAATATATCTAGAAAAAAATTAGCCGTGCATGGTGGCGCATGCCTGTAGTCCCAGCTACTCGGGGGGCTGAGGCAAAGGGTTGCTTGAGCCCAGGAGTTTGAGGTTGCTGTGAGCTAGGCTGACACCACGGCACTCACTCTAGCCTAGGCAACAGAGTGAGACTCTGTCTCACAAAAAAGCCAAACATTAGATCTGACAGAGGGAGGTGAGAGTTCATGGTGCAGAATAGACCTGTGGCAACCTAAAGAGGAATGACAGACCCAAGTGGGTTGAGGGGGATGTTGGGTGGGAGGAGTATTAGGCATGCAATTTTAGAAACAGAATTTTGAAACAGCAAGATAATGCCAAAAATGAAAAATTGTCAACAAAGAATACAAGTCTGAGGGGAGAGAGACAAGATGGCTGCCTAGAGACACAAGCTGTCAGATCATCTCAGAAAGAAGGAAAATTTTTAGAGGAAAAAGAAAAAACAATCACAAATCAGGTATAATTCCAAGGGAAAAGTGCCAGAACCTACCCAAGATTCCATGGGAAGAAGTTGCAGAGCGAAACAAGAAGGGAGAAAGATATGGACAGAGATCAAAGATATAGACAGAGATCAACCCCCAAGAGTCTTGTTTCTCCTTCCCTCACATCTCTGGCAGTCAGCAGGCTCCCGAGCAGCTGCTTTCTACCCTCATAAGCCCCAAAGCTGCTTTCACCAGTGAATGGGGAGCTTCTTGAATGGGGAGCTGTCAGCCCCCTTAGGGTGTTTCCCATAACTGCAGACCCGGGGCAAGACCTCAGGTGCCATATTACCTCTCCACCCACCATACACCTTTGTCCTCCCCATGGGGCTTCAGCCCCTCAGTTACTGTCTTGCTCGTTCTCACACAAACATTTCCCAACTCTGGCCCAGTAGGAGCCACAGGAGGCCAGTGGGTCCAGGAGGATCTGCATGTCTCCAGAGCCTATAAAATTCTGGGCAGGCTGCCTTCTGGAAAGAGGAAAAGAGATGACCAGGATGATAGCTTTCCTCCATTCAGACTCTTTTCTTCCTCATCCCCTCCCCTATCCATGGCTGCCAAGAGAGACACTTGAGCAGCTGCTTCCCCTCTGTTGGGAATTCCATGGAGAGTGGGTCTCAAACCTTTCCTCTTAACCTGCAGAGGACAAAGGGCTGCTCAGAGAGTGAGCTCCCTGTTCACTGGCCCTCCCTGGTGCTGCTTGCCCAGCTGCTCCATTAGAGCAGGGCACTCCACAAAGTGGGACATCAAACCTGCTTGGGCAATCCATAAGCAAATCAGGACCAGCACACTTCTCCCTAGCATAGTCAGGGATTGATCTTCAGGGACCCAGGGACAGACCTGCAAGCCAGATCCCACGCCCCTAGGACTCAATTGTGTTGCTAGGGGGAAGAGTGGGGAGGTTAGTGAATCTTGGGAGGTGCATGGACAGAACTGAAAAGAAAATGCAGTGTGGGTCCCAGCCACAGCACATTCATGGAGCAATCCTATCCACACAGGAAGTCCATGCTGTCAGCCCAGGGCAGAATCCTGGACAGGGAAGCTCCCAGCCCATAGTGCCATTATTGAGGAGGTCAGGTAGTTTGAGCTCCTGCCTGCTGGCAGATGCCAAAGGGATACTGCAGAGCAGGGAAGGGCAAGAAGAGTAAAACCTGCTTCCAACAGCCAGATTGTGAATCTCCAACAGCCATGCCCCCAAAAGCAGGTGTTCTGGCTAGGTGGGGCCACTTTGGACCCTCTCTAGCATCTTTCTCCAGAAGCATGGGAGTGGACCTTTGACCCCCACCAAAACTGCTACTTACCAGTGGAGCTTGAGGGCAGACCCACCCAACGCAGCCCTGCCCAGACTCATTCCCCCACTGCCTCAGCTGTGGTAGAGAATAAAGGACTCACCTGGAAGTTCCAGGGCCCCACCCACCACGTGGAGCATTTGAGTGCTTCTCCTGAGGAGCTAGAGCCAGTCGCAGGTCCCCAAAACAATATTTGTTTATTGAAGGAACAGCTTGTTCCTTCCAGCAAGTACCAGGGAGGTCAATTTGCACAGCCCTTTACAGCATTTACTGACTCAATCATACAGGGTGATAGATTATTACCCCCAAGCACCACCTACTGTCTCAGAGATTAGATTTCAACACCCCACTGACAGAACTTGAAAGCAAGATCATCCAAGCAGGAAATAAATAAAGAAACACAGGACTTAAATGGGAATCTAGAACAAATGGGTCTAACAGACATTGACAGAACATTTTACCCAAAAACTACTAAATATACATTCCTCTCATCAGCACACAAAACATTCTCCACAATTGATCATATCTTAGGCCACAAAACATGTCTCAACACATTCAAAAAAATAGAAATTGCACTATGTATCTTGTAAGACCACAGTGGAATAAAACTAGAAATCAATTCCAAGAGAAACACTCAAGTCTACACAAAGTCATGGAAATTAAACAACCTGCTTTACAGCATGACACTATGGGATACATACAGATAATAAATGGTTGCTATAGCAAAACAAATAAATATATCTATGATGTCACACAGTTTCTTTTTGTGACAAAAGCAGCTAAAATCTACTAATTTAACAAAACTCTCTAATACAATATTATGTTTTATTAGTTATAGTCCTCATATTGTACATTTCATCTCTAGAGGTGTTTATCCTACTTATTTGCCTCTTTGTATCCTTTGACCTACATCTCCCATTTCCTTGCCTCCCACCTATTCCCTGGTAACCACTGTTTTATTTTCTATCTTTGTATATTTGGACTTTTTTTTTAAAATGCCGTTTTTCTAATGGCTACCATAATGCAACTGAAATCTCTCTAAATAAATTTAAGAATTAATATCGGTGAGCAAAGAATGTTTTCTTTCTACAAAATAAGAATAAGGAATCTAATGGTAGCTCTTATTGTAGCTATTACAACAAGCTCTAGTACTACTTAATTATTCCCCAGGAACATATTGCAATGCATAGTTACCTAAAGCATAAGGGAAGGTAAAAACTTAGTGAACTACTCTTCAGAGAATGGCAGGGCTTGGGATTTCATTGAAAATATACAAAATTCAAAAGCTATCTCATCTGTTAAACAAAGACTTTAAAAATATCATGGGAGAGAGTTTCAAATCCCAAAGGCTATGACGGGAATAAATAAACAATACCTTCATCTGGGCTCTTATCTTGACCATAAATATGAGCTTTGAAGCTAGGGAGAATACAATCTTTTAAAATTCATTCTTTGGAACTCATGGCAGGTAGCAAACTGGATCGTCCAATTCTTCAGAAGCCCCTCACATGCTTTCTACCCTGTGGGGCAATATTTTATTTCCCTTCTCTGATCTTTCTTCTAAACACATAGCAGAAAGTGAGTTAAAACTTTGTATACCATGTTGCAATAAGTGCCAAGTGTTCTGCATAAATAAATGTATTGACTGGCAAGAGCTTTCTTCTCGTTCTGAAAATATGAATATTTGATTTGAATAAAATTCATAAAGAGAAGCTTGAAAATATTAATTTCCTTCTTATTTCCCTGAGTCTTGGGAAACACTAGATATACTAGTTTCCTTATTCCTTTAAAATATTAATGACTATTGTTTACAAAGAAGCCTAGAGATTTCATGTGAAAATATGCAACTGATAAATTTCCAGAGGTAGAATTGTTATAACACTATAAGGAATTTGTTGATTGTTCAGGAGAGAA
Organism: Microcebus murinus; assembly: GCF_040939455.1. Lineage (NCBI taxonomy): Eukaryota > Metazoa > Chordata > Mammalia > Primates > Cheirogaleidae > Microcebus > Microcebus murinus. The sequence continues at coordinate 72,279,466 of NC_134109.1, read as the reverse complement.
AGCATGGGATATCTCTGATTCAACTCTGATATCTTATAACCTTAACCCATATTATTTATATCAGTTTCATTAGTTTAATATGCTCTGGATTTATGTGAAATAATGCTTCCTTAAATGGCAAACCCAGTCAGTACATGTACACTTTTTATTTGTTGCATTTATAGGATCTCCTTTGGATAGTGACTTTATGCAAAAGAAATATTATAACAGAAGACCCATGCAGGGTGAGTATTGTTATGATTTGATATACCACTGTTAAGTTCGGTCTGTCAGTGAAAATAACTAAGATAGCTGAAAGTAGGATTCTGAGGGATTACAACACAGATGACAGAATAAAGGACATAAATAAAATGAGTTTTGCAGGCGGCCGGTTAGCTCAGTTGGTTAGAGCGTGGTGCTAATAAAATGAGTTTTAAAAATTTAGTCAAATGAGTTATAAAGAAATTGGATAACCATTAGGACCTGTGTGAGAGCTAAGTAAATGTTTTCTTCAATAAAAGAATGAAGATAGAAGAAATAAGACCTAGTGTTCGACAGATTAGTAGGGTGACTATAGTTAATAATCTATTGTGTATTTCAACATAGCTAGAAGAGAAAAATTCAAAAGTTCCTAGCATAAAGAAAAGATAAATATTTGTTGTCATCCCAAGTACTCTAATTTGAGCTTTATACATTATATGAATTTATTAAATTATCACATGTACCTCAAAAAATGCACATATATTATGTGTCAATAAAAAAATTTTAATGAAATTAAAATCATTACCTAAAGTTAAATAAACTTTTTTTTAAAAAAATTAAAGAATGTGGAAAAATAATTTATGATGCTCCCCTAGCCTCATGAATTATTCAAAAATACCCAGGTAAGGATATTTTTGAAAATTATTATTAATAATATCAATTGCCTCTTGTTTTAATATTAATATTCATCTTTTTTCTTTGCTTATGTATATTTTGTACTCAATATACATACGTAAGTTATTTAAATGTTTTCAATTTGAAGGCACTCTATTTTTCATTGCTAGTATTGTCGGGGAATGACCAAGATTCCCTGGCATCATAGCTTGCTGTCTCCAAACAAGATGGCATTTATTTTTTCTCAGATACTATATAATGACCTCAGCTGAGATAATCATATAATGATTCAGGATAAAAATCCTAAATATGCATTTTGTTTTAATCTTACCACGCAATCACATTATATCAATAGAGAATCGATGTTTACCTGGATCTCCCTTCAAAGAAAAAAGCCCACAAACAAACAACTTTTTACAAATCTCTGATAATTTGAGAAATTATGGTAGTGCTACGTATTGCTACTTGCTATGATGCAATTGATATGGGAAACAAATAGAATGAAACACCAGGCTGTATTCAGACTTCAGATGGTCTATACAGTCCCAAAGGCAATGAGAAGATATAAACAACAATCCTTCTACTTTAGATGCCAAATGTGATAGCCAAGAGTAAGGTCCTAAGGGAATAAGACATATAAAATTAAGTTTCATTTTAATAATAAACTGGGAGAGGCACCAGGAGTGAAGAAAGAAGATATTTCATGTAATAAGTTTGTCTCATTAGAAAATGCATAGGAGAAGTATAAAAAAGCACCAGAGTTAAGTATTAAAAAGAAAAAAGACTAAGCATATAAATCACATAATGAAGAGAGTAATATGGAGACTCTATGCATGCAAATAAAAAACTTTTGTCTACAGCTTTTTTGCAACAAAATTGTCCAAACCTAATCATATTAAACAGTCCAGTCACTCAAAGCAGTTTCCCTCCCTAAGATCAATTGCCTCAAGGGGCATATCTAGTTCTCACATTCACACAGGAGTACATCAAAATTCTCAACCAGAGAATTTTAGGCACAAAAGTTAAAACTCTTCCCATTGCCATGGAGCTGAATCCAGCAGCCTGTATATCAAATATGTGTTGAGTGTGGTCCTATTAAAAACTGTGTGTCTTGGGCTCAACGAAGTCCTTTTAATCATTAGTTTACAATACCATAAGAAACCACAAACAGAAATATCCCCTTTGCCATTTATTGCATCCCTGTGATATAAGACCTTTGAATGTCTTAATGTGAATAACCCTTTATTTGATATTACTACTAATATTACAAGCTAGAATAAATTGTCTTTACATGATACTTTAGAAAGAACTCCTCATACACTGATTTGTGTGTACTGTACCCTATACAGTAAATACATGAGGAAATATACAAAGAAGTAAAATGACTTACCAAATTTAGAAAATTTACATTCTTTATGTGTAATTCAGTATCCCAACCTTGTTTAATATTTGTTCCAAATCATGTTTTTATGTGTATTATTATTTGCATCTTACTAATATGAAATCATACTCTTAGGAAATAGGTTATGCATATCACAATCTTCTTGCTTTTTTATGTTTTTATTGATATATCATAGTTGTACATATTATAGGGGTACATGTGATATTTTGGCAAATGTATGCAATGTTTAATGATCAAATCAAGATAACTGGTAAATCCATCACCTCAAACATTTACCTTTTCTTTGTGTTAGGAACATTACAATTCTTGTCTTCTAGCTATTTTGAAATATACAATAAATTATTGTTAACTATAATTTCCCTACCATACTATAAAATACTAGAACTTATTCCTTCTATCTAACTGTATTTTTATATTATTACTTTTAACAGAAACCTTATTGGTTAATACTTTATTTTAAAAATGGTAAAGAAATTTGTTGCTTTCAGGGAAAACCAACATTCTCCATGTAACTTCAATAAGCAGTGTCAGCTCCACATCTTCCACACTAATGAACGTGTCCAGCAGAGAAACTCCCAACTCCGTTAGTCACTTTATTCTTGTGGGCTTTCCCGCAAGCCCCAAAATGCAGCTGCTCTACTTCGGGCTCTTCTCGGTAGCCTACACTCTCACCCTCATGGGGAACGCAGCCATCGCCTGTGCTGTGCGGTGGGACCGGCGCCTTCACACTCCCATGTACATCCTTTTGGGAAATTTTTCTCTCCTGGAAATATGTTATGTCACCACAACCGTTCCTAAAATGTTGGCCAACTTCCTCTCCACAAGCAAGTCCATCTCATTCGTGAGTTGTTTTGCACAGTTCTACTTCTTCTTCTCCTTTGGGTGTGATGAGGGCTTCTACCTTTGCATCATGGCCTTTGACAGGTGCCTTGCCATCTGCCGCCCTCTGCATTATCCACGCATCATGACCAGACAGCTGTGCACCGGCCTCGTCATCTTTGGATGGTCAGGTGGGTTCATTACCTTCGTAACTCCAGTGGTTCTCATTTCACAGTTGCCCTACTGTGGCCCAAATATCATCAACCATTTCGTGTGTGACCCTGTTCCATTAATGATGCTGTCCTGTTCTGAAGACACCACCACCCAACATGTTTACTCCACTTTTAACATTATCTTCATGATTGGCACCTTTCTCTTCATCCTCTGTTCCTACGCTCTGGTGATGCTGGCTGTACTACGGATGCCCTCAGAGGCTGGCAAACGAAAGGCTTTCTCCACTTGTGCTTCTCATCTGACTGTGGTGTTCCTGTTTTACGGCTCTATTATGGTGATGTATGTGAGCCCCGGATCAGGACACCCAGTGGAAGTGCAAAAAATTGTGACCTTATTTTATACTGTGATAACACCCCTCTGTAATCCTCTAATTTATAGCCTGAGAAACAAGGAGATGAAGGCTGCCTTGCAGAAAGTTTTGGGGACAGAAAGAGCTGTTCATAAAACATAAATTAGAAATCATGGTGAACCAAGTTCCATCACAACCTACTTTAATAAGACATGAGCAAGAAAATTTTGTAGAGAATTCAGTAATTTTGGTTACAGAACTGTTAAAATAAATCCCATTATACCTTAAATATCACTTACTACATGATGAGTTAGTCTTGTTTAAGAAATAAAATTGTCTTAAGAAAATTGGGCCCCCCACATTTAACTCAGTTTCTAAAAGCCAGCATAAATCTGTTTTTTATTTCAGAATTAGAACACTATATAAAGATGTAACATAGGTCGCATACTTGCTTCAAGATTAACTTGTTTAAGCAATTCTCTTCCACTGACTAAAAGAGAAGATTTCTATATGAAAAAAAGTCTAACTTTGCAAGTGTGATATTATCACTCTAATCCCAAAGAATAACACACATTTTTACCCTAAAAACTTTAAAGAAACAAACTAATAGCTTTAGCTGGATATTAAATGGTAGGTCAAATAGTTCCCATAATAAGAAGTAGGAATTTAGTGGCTATTGTTTGCCCAGAATGGAGTTAAGATAGAAACTAAATGTAAAGGGTCATCAAGTGACAGGTGTCATATGTTATTTCAGTATTTTTCCTGTATGAAATATTTGAGTGTTGTCCTAAAATCTCTCATGATCTTCTTTAAAATATGTGATCACATTGTTTGTTTGACAGTACATTTTATTTTAATCAGCAGACATTCATTCTCTCAAGGATGATTCTCTAAAATGTAATGAAAGGCAATAGGAAAATAAGATGCAATTTACAGAGCTACATTTATAGACAGCAGAAAGTCATCTATTCCACAAAGTGAAGTACAACTGGAATTGGACATCCTTTAAGAAAGAACCAAGGATTTGAGATTGTCTGCACTTTGAGAGGCAGGATATCTAGTGGTTCCATAGCAAAACAGAAGATTTCTTTGCTCTATTTCACATAGACAAAATGAATTGAATGGATGAACAATAGTCTGGACTAATGATTTACATAAGCAAAAAACCTTAATTCAGAACTTCATCGAAAATGTCTTCAGAGTACATGTAAAATGCTGATGATTTCTGATTATTTTAATTACAATTTCTCTCTGGGTGCTTATGTTTTGTTCATTCTACTGTCATTTATCTTTTTTAGCAGATTGTGAAAAGATGAAAATATGTGCTGCTTAATAACATGTAGTATTGATTGTTTATAAAGGCATGTGGTTTCCAAATTTGTAACCAACTTTCGTACCACGTGGCTAGTGAGTTTTTGTATTGTGGCACCACTTAAATGGAGTGTGAGGAAATGTAGTGATTGATGGTCCTTGAGTTTATTCTGAGCTGTTGGTTCTTTCCCCAGGAATTTGTTGTTTGGATCCTAATTTTGATTTGAAGGTGTATTCTAAAGGCTCTTCTCCATTGTCTCTTAAATTCCTTAAAAATAAAGATAAGGAGAATGACCCCATTCAGGCACCCCAGTTGGTTTATGGTGCCTCTACTTGTTAAGTACTTGTATAAAGTTCAAAGGCATGCCAGGTTTTCTAGGATGTCCAATTATTGTGCACAAGTGTTTACAAAAGGTCAAATTATATTACAGAAAATTCAGGGTTCAAATGGTTGACCTGCCACATCAAAGTTAAAATGTTGAGTCTCAAGCTCTCTGCTTGAGATAAACTCATTGTTTATAGTATACAAAACAACTGTGTTCATAAGATTTTTGATAAATGAGGTCCTCCCACCGGTCAGAACTCTGCAGCCAGCTGGAGCAAGGCACAGGGTGGGGCCACAGCCTCAGGGTGGAGCCGGCAGGGAGGACCAGTGCACATGGCCTGCTGCTAAGAAGGAAGAAACACCTGCTGCCACCACCATACTGGCAACTTGGGAGGGTCCAGAAAGGGTGCCACCTGCACTAACTCTTCAGTCTCACACCCAGTAAATTATTACTCAGGGTTTGGCATGGTCTCTCCCACCAGCAGACTCAATTTGGGCCAGAGGGAATGCACAGCAGGTGTGGGCAATTTGCAGCAATATCAGATAGGGGGACTTGAATGTGGAACAACAGCTGGCAGGGTCCTTTGAGACAGTCAAAAGGAATGAGTGAAAAAGCCACCCCAGACTTATTTTTGTAAAGAAGGACCTTGAAAGGAACATTGCCCAAACTTGCAAAGGATGCCAGGTGACAGGAAGCCTCCAGAAGAGCAAATAGTTCTTTCTAAGTCCAGGACTCAGATGGTGAAGGAGGGAGCCCTCCAAATATCCCCACAGGAGTCCTGGGCATAATTGACAGTGGGGATTTGGTTGACACTAGCTGCATGGACAAAAGCCATCCAGGGGACCCCTTCCCCTGACTGCCATCCCGATCCCTGGCACCAACTGTGACTGGTGCTCTGCAAGCCAGGCAGGAGGAGGGGGAAAGGTGGCAGTGAGGCAACCATAGACAGGTGGCTGCTGAGAAATCATCACAGTGGGCCCAGGCGGCAGACCTGGACAAGCAGCAGGAACACCGAGGGTTGTTTCAGAAGTGGCAACAGCTCACTTCCGTGGCTGCCACCAAGTTCCTGCTGGATGAATACCAGGGCCTGGGGAAGTATACAGTAGACTGCCACTGTGCTTTGAAGTTTGGGCCTCAGCAAGCCTGCACATCGTTCAGTCCAGGGAAAGGCTGAGCAGATAGAGAATGTCATGCTGGTGATGGACGCCATGGACAGACAGCTACAAGAAAGACTCAGCAGCAACTCCTGCTACATCAAGGACATCAGCAGGCACCTCATTGCCAACAGGACCCAGAAGCACACTCCAGAGCCCTGGACATTTCCCAAGAGTCACAATGGACCGTCCTTTGTAGTGGAGGTAACCCAATAAGTAAGCAAAGCCCTGCACCTAGAATAGAAATTACATACATCCTGGGATTGATACAAGAAACCCATCTAACGTGAGATAAGGTGTTGCTGCTTGCCCTCCTCTAGGTAAGGGTAGTCCCTTAGAAGGAGGCTTAAATTAAGCCCCTAAAAATAGTTTATGAGAGATCCTTCCTAATACCCTGAGGTAAGTATGGTAATATAGCCATGAGTAAAAAAAAAAAAATAGAATAAAACAATATGTCAAATGAGTGGCTCGGGTGCTAACCACTATGCATGAGTTGGCCTCTTTCAGGTCCCTGCCCCAGTTGGAAACAGAAAAGTGAAAGGGACCCTATGAAGTGCCTCTAGCAACTCACATCTCATTTAAATTCATAAGTGATTAAAGAAAGTAGCGTGCATGCGTGCTTGTGTGTGTGCGTGTGTGTAGTATATATACACCATGGAGTACTACTCAGGCATTAAAAGGAATGAAATAATGTCTTTTGCAACAACTTGGGTAGAACTGTAGACCATTATCTTAATTGAAATATCTCAGGAATGGAAAAGCAAATACCATATGTTCTCACTTATAAGTGGGAGAAAAACGAGGGTTATATATGATCATAAGGCAGTGCAATGGATTGGAAACTAAAAAGGGAGTAGGGTGTGAGGGAATGAGGGATAAAAATCTACTTATTGAGTACAATGTACACTACTCTGGTGACAGGTACACTGAAAGCTCTGACTTCAGCGTGATACAATCCATCCATATAAAAAGAAAAAACACTTGTACCCCCTAAATCTTTTGAAATTACAAAAAAAGAAAGAGCAACATAGATTCAAGCTTCTGTTCATGTTGACCTGCCATTCAGGCTATACTGATAAGAATATGATGTGGCAAATAACACTGGGAGACTCATAGAACACATCTCTAGATTCAACTACACAATCATGCCGTTTACTGCATGAAACCACTCAGTGTCTGAGAATGGGACCCTATTTCCTTCAGGGGCAAAACCCCTAAGCATCTTGCCATGGAAAATCAAGTGGCTGCACAACCAGAGCTTCTCATTATGAGCTGGATATTGTCATATCTATCAAGTCATAAATGCAGTCAAAATCAGCAGCAATTCATGATGCATTGGAAAGGATGTATTAATCATTGACTATGTCCAGACAGGTAGAAAAGACACACCATGTACTTCTACTACACCAACACCTCTCCCTCAGATTACACCTATGGCCTCATTAAGGGTTTCCAAAAGCCGGTAACTGAAGAAAAAAAAAAAAAACTCAGTCCTGATTAACAAATGAGTTGACTCAATATATTCATGTGAAACAAAAAATAAATAGTTGCTGCATTCAGCCTAACTCAGAGACTGACCCTAGATCATAATGATGAGGGTGAGTTTTTGAAGTATGCAAAAATGAAAACAGTAAACTTGGTTGTCCACTTATATGGTAGAAAGCAGGCAAAAAGTAAGAATATACACAGGCTCTTAGGCTATAACGAATGGCATTTCTGAGTGTTGAGGGACTTTGAAGAAGCAAGATTGGCAACTCAGAGAAAGGAAGGAGACATATGGATGGAAGTATGGGAGTAAACACAAAGTGTGCAAATGTTTGTGTTTCATAGCAATGCCCTCCACAGTGGAGATCCTGAAAACCAAGTGAATAGGATGACTTATACTTATATGTTAGTCAGTCTCTGTCCTCTGTCAATATAATGCTTGTACAATATAGTTACAAAAGGAGAAGCCATAGTGATAGGATTGAAGCCATGTATGAGATATGAAACATGACTGATCTATTGACTGTAACTAATGAATGACTATCCACTCATTGAGGAGGCCAGCTAGCCACCTGGTAACAAATTGATTACATCCTGCATCTTTCCACTATGAAGAAGTAACAATTTATCCTTTCTGAAACTGAAACTGTCACAAAGGATAAATCATTATTCCAGATACACAATAGACGCATATATTATTCTATATATAGGTTGTTCTTTCCTTTTTGTTAAGTTTTATTTTATTTTTAATTGACAAATAATTATTTATTTTATGGGACATAATGTGATATTTTGATACATGTATACATTATGAACACATGCAGTGATCAAATCAGGCTAATTTCAAATGTTCCCAACACAAAGAAATGATAAATATTTGAGGTGACAGGTATCCTACTTAGCTTGATTTGACCATTATGCATCATATGCATGTATCAAAATATCAATGTACCCCATAAATATGTGTAATTATGTGTCAATAAAAACTATGTAAATAGGCCGGGCGCGGTGGCTCACGCCTGTAATCCTAGCTCTCTGGGAGGCCGAGGCGGGCGGATTGCTCGAGGTCAGGAGTTCGAAACCAGCCTGAGCAAGAGCGAGACCCCGTCTCTACTATAAATAGAAAGAAACTAATTGGCCAACTAATATATATATAAAAAATTAGCCGGGCATGGTGGCACATGCCTGTAGTCCCAGCTACTTGGGAGGCTGAGACAGAAGGATCGCTTGAGCCCAGGAGTTTGAGGTTGCTGTGAGCTAGGCTTACGCCACGGCACTCACTCTAGCCTAGGCAACAAAGCAAGACTCTGTCTCAAAAAAAAAAAAAAAACTATGTAAATAAAAAGATACATGTGAAACTCTCAAAATCTCAGAAAATTCTCAAAAGTAAAATAATTAGAGCCCGGAGACCAGCGGCAAGGGTAGGTGGATCTGCTGTTTCCCCTCCCCTGCATTCGGGACTGCTGGTGGGCTCCCCAGCGGGTGGAGAGACCTGCGGACACCAGCCCAGAGACTGCCGCCGCCTGCCAACGGTGAGCCTGTAGCAGACGTGGCACCAGGTTCCCAACTTCCTCCGGCACCTCTGTGTGCACACACCCGAGCCGCGCGGGAGACGCCATATTGCCTCCTCCTCCCCTCCGCCGACCCTACCCCCGGCTGCCCAGAGAGACAATACAGCCACCAGCCAGAGGCACCTCCAGGGAACGGGACCTTCCCGTTTGGGACCCCGCCCGCCCTCCCAGGTGCTGCTGGCACCGTGTTCCCAGGAAAACGGTGCCGACTCAGAGGCTGAGAGACATAGACCCAGCTTGGGCTCCCTGTGGGTGAATTAGGACCGGAAATCCTCTCCCTGGTGGGAATACAGTTTGAACTCTGGGACCCAGAGGTCGGACCTGCAGACCAGATCCCCTGCACCGAGGGCTAGCATTGCCCGGGGCACAGAAGGGTTATACGTGAACAGCCTACTGAGGTCTGTGTGCCTCCAGGGGGGGATCGGCGTCCTAGAGGGCAATGTCCTCCCAGGAGGAGGCCGTGCGCCCAACCCAGGTGGCATTCCTGTGCAGGGAACCTCCCCGCTGGCATCACAGTCCGGGGAGGCCTGGTGGCCTGTGGTCTGGCCTGCTGGCAGAGGCCCAGGAGTAGCTGTGGAGTTGGGGAGGGTGGAAAGAAGCGAGGCCTGCTGCAGACTGCGAGTCTCAGACAGCCCCACCCCCACACCCAGACTTTCTGGCTGAGCGACACCATTCCAGCCCCGCCCTGACAGCAGAGAACAGAACTTTGACCCCTGCTAACAGTATTGGTGGTTTTGAGGGCAGGCTTACCCAACCCAGCTCCGCCCAGAACAAGAGCTGATAACAGGACTCAAAATCAACACCATAGCCTGTTCCTCCAAGCAAACGCCACCTACTGACAGGGACAGCATCTTGCAGAGCCTTTCCACGGCACCCACTGACTCAATATACAGGGAGTGGTCCAATTTCACCCACAGGCACCACCTAACGCCTCAGAAACTAAACAAGGTGTGTGAATACCCAAACAATAACCTAAGGAAAGAAACAACAACTGATCGACATGGGAAGAAATCAGCGAAAGAACTCAGGAAATATGAAGAACCAAACGGAAAACACACCCCCAAAGAGGAGCACCAGCCCCCTAGAAACGGACACCGACCAAAATCAGGCAACCAATATGACAGAAGAGGAATTTCGTATGTGGAACATAAGAGCACTCACCCAGCTGCAACAACAACTCAATAACCAACACCAAGAAACCACAAAAAGTCTCCAGGATATGAGAAAAGAAATAGACACATTGAAGAAAAGTGTAACCGAACTCCTGGAAATGAAGAATCAATTCAAGGAACTACAAAATACAGTGGAAAGTCTCAAGAACAGGGTAGATCAAACAGAAGAAAGAATCTCAGAGCTTGAGGATAATACCCTCCAATTAAATAAATCAGTCACAGAAATAGAGCAGAGAAACAAGAGAAAAGAGCAAAGCCTACAAGAGCTGTGGGATTATGTGAAGAAACCTAATGTGAGGGTCATAGGGTTGCAGGAAGGGGAAGAAGACAACACTCAAGGGTTGGACAAGCTGTTTGAAGATATAATAGAGGAAAATTTCCCAGGCCTTGCTCAAAATCTTGATATACAAGTTCAAGAAGCTCAGAGGACCCCTGGGAGATTCAACGCAAACAGGAAGACGTCACGACATGCAGTCATCAGACTGACCAAAATATCAACTAAAGAGGCCCTTCTAAGAGCTTTAAGACGAAAGAAGCAAGTGACATACAAGGGAAAGCCAATTTGAATAACACCAGACTTCTCTAATGAGACTTTACAAGCAAGGAGAGACTGGGGCCCCATTCTCACTCTTTTGAAACAAAACAATGCCCAGCCTAGAATATTATTCCCTGCAAAACTAAGCTTCGTATATGAAGGAGAAATAAAAACATTCTCAGACAAGCAAAGGCTCAGAGAATTCACCAAGACAAGACCAGCCCTACAAGAAGTACTTAAAACAGTGTTATGCACGGAACATCATAATAATAACCCACGAATATAAAAACAACCAAAACCTAAAGATATTAAAGGCCAGATATTACAATGGCTCAAGACAGAAATCATAGCAACAACATCCAACCCAACAGAATGATCAGTAATCTACCTTACCTATCAGTTATCTCTATAAATGTGAATGGCTTAAACTCTCCACTCAAGAGACATAGGCTGGCTGAATGGATAAGAAAATACAGGCCAAGTATATGCTGTCTTCAGGAAATACATCTAACCTGCAAGGATGCATATAGACTAAAAATCAAAGGGTGGAGATCAATATTCCAAGCAAATAGAGGCCAAAAGAAGGCTGGTGTGGCAGTTCTAATTTCAGACAATTTAGTTTTTAAACCAACAAAAGTAGTAAAAGACAAAGAGGGTCATTATATAATGGTGAAGGGCACAGTCCAACAAGAAGAGATAACAATTTTAAATATATATGCACCCAACTTAGGTGCACCCAGATTCATAAAGCAAACCTTACTGGAGCTAAGCAAATGGATTAATAGCAACTCCATAATCGCCGGAGATTTCAACACCCCACTGACGGCACGAGACAGATCTTCCAAACAGAAAATTAATAAAGAAATAATGGACTTAAACAAAACTCTAGAACAATTGGGTCTGACAGACATCTACAGAACATTCTACCCAAAATCCACTGAATATACGTTCTTCTCATCAGCTCACGGGACATTCTCTAAGATTGACCATATCCTAGGACACAAAGAAAATCTCAAGAAATTTAAAAAAATAGAAATCATACCATGTACCTTCTCAGATCACAGTGGAATAAAACTAGAAATCAACCCTAACAGAAACACACATTTCTACATGAAAACGTGGAAATTAAACAACCTCCTACTAAATGATTACTTCGTAAATGAAGAAATCAAGACGGAAATAAAAAAGTTCTATGAAGACAACGACAATGGAGAGACAAGTTATCAACTCCTCTGGGACACAGCTAAAGCAGTTCTGAGAGGAAAGTTTATCTCCATAAATGCCTATAACCAAAAAACAAGAAGATCACAAATAGACAATCTAATGAAACGTCTCAGAGCTGGAAAAAGAAGAACAGACCAACCCCAAACCCAGCAGAAGAAGTGAAATCAACAAGATCAAATCAGAACTAAACAAAATTGAAAACAGGAAAGCTATTCAGGAGATTAATAAAACAAAAAGCTGGTTCTTTGAAAAAATAAACAAAATTGACACACCATTGGTTAAGCTAACGAAAAGCAGAAAAGAGAAATCTCTAATAAGCTCCATCAGGAATAAAAAAGGAGATATCACAACTGATCCCAAAGAGATACAAGATACAATTTATGAATACTACAAAAATCTTTATGCACACAAACTGGAAAATGTGGAGGAAATGGACAAATTTCTAGAAACACACAGCCTCCCTAGGCTCAACCAGGAAGAAATAGATTCCCTGAACAGACCAATCTCAACAGCTGAAATAGAAACAGCAATTAAAAATCTCCCTAAAAAGAAAAGTCCCGGTCCAGATGGCTTCACACCTGAATTTTACCATACTTACAAAGAAGAACTAGTACCTATCTTGCAGAAACTATTCCACAACATCGAGAAGAACGGAAACCTCCCCAACACCTTTTATGAAGCGAATATTACTCTGATACCAAAACCAGGAAAGGATGCAACAAAAAAAGAAAACTACAGACCAATATCCCTAATGAATATAGATGCAAAAATTTTCAACAAAATCTTAGCTAACCGAATCCAGACGCCTATCAAAAAAATAATCCACCACGACCAAGTGGGCTTCATCCCAGGGATGCAGGGATGGTTCAACATACGTAAATCTATAAATGCAATTCACCACATAAACAGAAGCAAAAACAAAGACCACATGATTCTTTCAATAGATGCAGAAAAAGCTATTGACAAAATTCAACACCCTTTCATGATACGAACACTTAAGAAAATAGGCATAGAAGGGACATACCTAAAAATGATACAAGCCATATATGACAGACCCATAGCCAACATCATACTGAATGGGGAAAGATTGAAATCATTCCCACTTAGAACTGGAACCAGACAAGGCTGCCCACTATCTCCACTTCTGTTCAACATAGTGCTGGAAGTCTTGGCTACAGCAATCAGACAGGAAAATGGAATCAAAGGTATCCAAATAGGGGCAGAAGAGATCAAACTTTCACTGTTTGCTGATGATATGATATTGTATCTAGAAAACCCCAAGGATTCAACCAAGAAACTCCTGGAACTGATCAATGAATTTAGTCAAGTCTCAGGATACAAAATCAATACACAGAAATCAGAGGCATCATATACGCCAACAATAATCTAATTGAGAACCAAATCAAAGACTCAATTCCCTTCACAATAGCAACAAAGAAATTAAAGTACCTAGGAATATATTTAACCAAAGAGGTAAAAGACCTCTACAGGGAGAACTATGAAACACTGAGGAAGGAAATAGCAGAGGATGTAAACAGATGGAAATCCATACCATTCTCGTGGATCGGCAGATTCAATATCATCAAAATGTCTATACTACCCAAACTGATCTACAGATTCAATGCAATACCTATTAAAATCCCATCAGCATTCTTCACAGATATAGAAAAAATAATTTTACGCTTCGTATGGAACCAAAGAAGACCCCGAATATCAAGAGCAATTCTAGGCAACAAAAACAAAATGGGAGGCATTAATATGCCAGATATCAAACTATACTACAAAGCTGTAGTAATTAAAACAATATGGTATTGGCACAAAAACAGGAATATGGACCAGTGGAACAGATGTGAGAATCCTGATATAAAACCATCCTCATATAGCCATCTAATCTTTGACAAAGCAGACAAAAACATACGCTGGGGAAAAGAATCTCTCTTCAATAAATGGTGCTGGGAAAACTGGATAGCCACCTGTAGAAGGCTAAAACAGGACCCACACCTTTCACCTCTCACAAAAACCAACTCACGCTGGATAACAGACTTAAACCTAAGATATGAAACTATTAGAACTCTAGAGGAAAAAGTTGGAAACACTCTCCTAGACATCGGCCTGGGCAAAGAGTTTATGAAGAAGTCCCCAAAGGCAATCACAGCAGCAACAAAAATAAATAAATGGGACATGATCAAACTACAAAGCTTCTGCACAGTCAAAGAAATAGTCATGAAAGTAAACAGACAACCTACAGAATGGGAGAAAATCTTTGCATCCTATACATCCGATAAGGGACTGATAACTAGAATATACTTAGAACTCACGAAAATTAGGAAGAAAAAATCAAATAACCCCATTAAAAAGTGGGCAAAGGACTTGAACAGAAATTTTTCTAAAGAAGACAGAAGAATGGCCAACAAACATATGAAGAAATGCTCAACATCTCTAATCATCAGGGAAATGCAAATCAAAACCACAATGAGATATCACTTAACCCCAGTGAGAATGGCCTTTATCAAAAAATCTCCAAACAATAAATGCTGGCGTGGTTGCGGAGAGAGAGGAACACTCCTACACTGCTGGTGGGACTGCAAACTAGTTCAACCTCTGTGGAAAGCAATATGGAGATACCTTAAAGCAATACAAGTGAATCTACCATTTGATCCAGCAATCCCATTGCTGGGCATCTACCCAAATTATCCAGTGACACTCTACAAAAAAGACACCTGCACTCGAATGTTTATAGCAGCACAATTCATAATTGCAAGGCTGTGGAAACAGCCCAAGTGCCCATCAATCCAAGAATGGATTAATAAAATGTGGTATATGTATACCATGGAGTACTATTCAGCTCTAAGAAACAATGGTGATATAGCACATCTTATATTTTCCTGGTTAGAGCTGGAACCCATACTACTAAGTGAAGTATCCCAAGAATGGAAAAACAAGCACCAGATATATTCTCCAGCAAACTGGTATTAACTGAGTAGCACCTAAGTGGACACATAGGTGCTACAGTAATAGAGTATTGGGCAGGGGGGAGGGGGAAGGGGGGCGGGTATATACATACATAATGAGTGAGATGTGCACCATCTGGGGGATGGTCATGATGGAGACTCAGACTTTTGGGGGGGGGAAATGGGCATTTATTGAAACCTTAAAATCTGTACCCCCATAATATGCCAAAATAAAAAAAAAAAGAAAAAACAAAAAAAGTAAAATAATTAAATTCACTTTCATTTGGAAATTCATTGTTTATTATTATTATTATTCATTATTCATGAGCATGTTTAGGGAGAACAATAGAAGCAGTGTGGTGAAATTAAGCACTATGTGTACCAATTCTAGGTTTGGATATCATTGATCTAAAGTCAGCTCTTACATGACCAAGTATGTCCATTAGACCACTTTTCTCTCTCCTTCCTGAATTTCCCAGAAGGCACAGCAACCCTAAAAGCCTTTATATATGACCTGGGAAAGGTTGTGAAAAGAAAGGTACCTGCGTGTCCCAGGCCATACAACCTTAGCTGCAGTACTTTCCACAGCATCCTACCTGTCAAACAAAGGGTCCAGGATGGTCAGGTTTACCCCAGATGCACAACTTTCTGCCAATGACTTTCAGGCACAGTTTATTCCCAGAGCTTGAATCTAGAAACCTAATCAGGACCTGGTCTCCCTAGTGTATTCCTAACTTAGCTAATGACTTCCAGGCCCAATGGACATTTTTCTTTTCAACAATAAAATATCCTCTTTGACCTGAACTTAGCCTTGTCCTAGAATATCCAGAATGGCATGGTTGGGGGACCCAACCATAGGTTTTCCTGTCTGAGCTCAGCTACCTACTGACAAGTGAATGGAATGAGAGTCAATGAGCTAACTGGGGATGTCACAGAGCCTCAGATGGTCAGCATGGCAGAGATTCCAGGAAGGGAACACTGAGAAAGGGAAGCAGAAAATATTAAAAGAGAGAAAAAATTAAGAATAATGAAAAGTGAAAGAAGAACATATGGGATTAGAACTTACCTTTGAGGAATTTTCCTGAAATTGAAACATCTAGAAAAATTCTAATTTTTTTTCCAGAATGATTGTCTTCTTGGGGCAGGTGACATGTCAGAGAGGACTGGTTTCTAAGTTACTTTTCTTCTGAAATTAAAAAGAGTAGGAGCTGATTTGGAAGATTATATACTAATGGGATCCCAACGTAAATATTATTGATTTAACATATACATATATGTGTGTGTGTGTGTGTGTGTGTGTGTGTGTGTGTGTGTGTGTGTAAAGGATTGTACCAAAGAGGTTAGACAGCCATCATCAAAGTGACAAAGAATCAACAAAAGTTTTCCATAAGCAGGTCATTGAAAAGGAGGTTGAAGAAGATTCTCCAAGTACAATATGAAAGAAAGCACTAGTAGGCCCAAAAAGTCCAAATGCACCAGTGGTACTTCCAAGATAGAAAATTAGAGTATCCTTAAGTTAGCACTTGGAGAAGACACAGGACATGGGGAAAGCAGAATAAAGACCTGGTTAATGCTATTCATGGAAGTATTTGCTCAAAGTTACTCTCTGCAGCAACTGCTGGACACTGAACAGAATGAGTAGACTGCTTCCAGTCTGACTGCATTTGTCACCTTAAATTAGAGACATTCTGGCTGGTTCCTGCCATGTCATTGTTCTGCTACAATGACCAAGGCTTGGAAAAGACAAAAGGAGCCTAAAGTGGATTATAGAGAGTCTAACAGAAGAAAGAGGCATGTGGAAGTGATCTGACTTCCACTTTTCTGTGAAAGATGCCCAAGAGTTCAAATGCACATCATTGTCAATACTACCATGGATAGATTTAAGGAACAAAGAAAAACAAGGGTCTAAAACTTGGACAGGGTTTTTGCTGGAACAGTCGCCAAAGTAGCTCATTACTCTGAAAGCTCCTTGTGGGCAATGTTCATTTTGAATAAATTTTTGTTCACAATGATGACTCATTTTTCAATAAAATTTGTTTTACGTATATAAAAAGAAATTTGGGCCATAGAGGTCAGCTACTGAACAAATATATCAAGCATAGTATTTGAAGTAAAAAGGATATTTAAAGAAAAGAAGCCAATTAATGTTAATAGAAGTTTTCTAAAGTGACCAAAAGGCATAACAATGACCAGAAAAATGTAACAAGTAAAAGATACAGCAGATTAGGTATGATATTTCACTTCGGGCATCCTATTGTGAAAAGAAAAGAAGTCAAGTTGAATTATAGCCAAATCTAAACTTTCACCCTGTGTAAGTTTCTGCTTTATTATTTTTAAAATGATAAAGCTGTCTTCAAAAGAATTTTGTGAGTATTATATAATGCATGTGAAATCTTCTGGCATAGTAATTGAAGCATAGACACTAAAAATTATCACCTAAACATGAACAAAGCTTGGATAGAGTGTATATATCCACTGGAACAGAGGGAATATAATTTAAAAATGTAGAAGGATATAGAATTATTGGGGGCAAGGGTATCAGAGGAGGCTCAGAGTGTTATATAAGACCCCAGGTGTTCTTATACTCAAAGTCTGAACACAACTGGACAGAACCAGCAGGCATCAGTCTCTCCTTCCAGAAGTCTACAGGGATGTCCAGTAGAGAAGACCAACTTTTAAAACTACTACACTGAGTGATAAATACTGACGTAGAGGTTATTCTTAGTGGGTGATTGAGAAGGTACTCAGGATTTGGGGATTTTAACTGCCTCTTGAAGAAATACATGTGATGGAATGAGAACTCCAAGAGCCTGAAGCACTGGGTGACATGCAATATTGGGCTTTCTTTTTTTTTTTTTTAATCCAGAGGCTCTCTGGAAGTACCAGGTGAGCAGCAAGCCAGTAGGGCCTTCACCACATGACAGTCTCACAGATGGATTCAGGGAGGCCTTTTCACCTCCAAGTTCATCACTGAAAGTAAAACACACTGAGGAATTAAGTGATACACTATGATTGTCCCTGCTGCTCCTGAGGGGTGGCCTCCAGGGAAAACATGTGGCCAAAAAGGGATGCAGCATAATAAAAGGAAGGGAGGGTTTCCTGGCACACTATTTCTTTTTGTATAACAGTTAAAGAGAATTGTTTGTGAAGCTCAAACTGTGGCAGGTGTCACCAGGAATCCAAAATCCTACACACCTAAGATTCCTAAGAGGGCACAGATGAAAGCCCCTCAACTGCTAGGTGCAATGTCCACTGTGCATGTAATGTTGCTACAAAAGCACAGCTATGAACTTTTGTTTGTATTTTGATCTATAAATACTTTTTATATTATAAAATAGTATAGAAAATAATATATAATTATTTCACAAAGCCTCCATTCCTCCTTGCAGTCATTGCAAATGTCTATCCAGG
This sequence comes from Microcebus murinus, assembly GCF_040939455.1. NCBI lineage: Eukaryota > Metazoa > Chordata > Mammalia > Primates > Cheirogaleidae > Microcebus > Microcebus murinus. Next base: position 72,260,727 of record NC_134109.1, on the reverse strand, counting down.
AAATATTTGTTTGAAAATCCCATCAGAAAAATCTGAGTTGGTACCTGCTTTGCATTACCTTTCAGATAAAAAGATGACAGAAGCCAGTGGGCTTCACATCACTTCGGAGGAGATAAAACATTTATAAATAATGGTCATTATTTTCATTAGGTATAAATTAAGATTTTTTAAATGTCTATATTTGCAGTGAAAGAAAAAATAAACATATAGTCCCAGGAGCAATCCACAATGACCCAAGGAAGGGAGAGGATGTCCCTTGGTGAGCTGAGCTGTGAACAGTGCTGCAGGAACAGGGGGGTTCTCAAAGGGAAAGAAGTCTGCTCCTGACTCAGGAAAGGAAAGAAGAACAGTCAGAATAGTTCCAAGTAGTATTTCAGCTAAGAATTTGGAAGAAAATCTGCTTCTCCTTTCACTCTCACTGTGGACATTCTTTTTCTCCTTCTTCAAACTTTGATTAACAACTATTCATCCAAGAACCACCCCGAAGACACTAAAGACTTCTTCTCAAGGACTCCTTATTCTCCACTTAATTTTGAGGGGAGTTTACATTGAGTCTAACCAAGAATGAAAAGGGAGTTTCTCATTCAAATACCCCTGAAACAGACTCGCCTTGCACTCTTATCCTTTCCATAGCACATCTGCTTTGCTCTATTTATGCACAGTCTTACCCACTACAGTCAGGTCAAGTGCTTAAGTAAAATTATGGCCATATGAAAGAACATAGGGACACTTTCTGCACATGCTTATGTTAATTCTCAACTATAGAAATTTAGGTTGCCTAGTTCTGGTTTAACACATCATACAATCCCTTCCAATTACTGAATTTCCAGTTCAAAGACTCCCCCATTGAGCCCATAACTTTAGATTTATGTTTCATAGTTTCCCATTTCAGCTCATCACTCTATTTGTATGCCATTTGATCTCTCTGAAAGAACACAAAAGTATTTTCATATTTGTGTCTCCCTTTGGCACTTGATGATAATTCCTTGCCTGGAAGATACCTGCCTCATCACCTCAGATGATGTACCTATAATATAAACCATATGATCTATGAGAAATATGTAAATAATATTTTCATGTGGTATATTGCCATGGCCCGTTTGCAGGATGAGGGCTGAACACAAAGCATAAAAGGAAAACACAGACACACAAAGACAGTTACAAGACTCGAGTGCCTAATGCACTGGTCAGTTTATTTTTATACTCCAAAAAAATCAAAGTTAGTTCCTTATACATGACCACCCAGGCATTACAGCAATGGCCATAAATTCTGGAACACGTAGCTTAAGGACACAGTTGCCCCCTGACTCAAGGTTTTCAGGTGGTTGCTCTAGGCGTCAGGCATAGATCACAGACTGAGATTAACAAGGTTAGGCAAGGCAGCCATGGGGGGTGCATTTTCCATCCCCAGTTCCTCCAGGCTGCCTCCCTGAACCTTTGCCTGTCTTAGGTGTTTCCTCCCTGAGGAATCTTACCCATTATTGACTAACCAGCCATCTTATGGGGCTAAGCAGCAATCCTAGGAACAATGTGTTTATCATGTGGCCTCCAGACCCCCAACTGCCGTGGGGCTGGGCAGCTCTTGCTTACTTGCAGAAACTCAGGTCCTTTGTTATGCCTGTAGGCAGCAACCTTGTTTGTCACAAGGACCCTGTCTGGAACACATTACTCTCAAACACTCTGGGCAGAGCATGTACATTACTCACTAAATTTAATTCTTAAACCAGGAAGGTATAATGTCAGTCCCCAACAGTATATGACCTCAATTCCTAACACAGATTTCCTGGGAAGAATCATTCATATTCATGAGTGAAAATTTGATATAAGCAAGTTACATGTGAACAAATTGAACCAGAAGAATTGAGGAAACACAGCCAATATATACATAACTGAAAGCTATGCAGAATAAAAAGTTGGCTTTTAGAATCAACATATTGAGAAGAACAGTAAAATTCAATGGTTCATTTAAAAATGTAAAAGTAGTCATTTAAAAAAAAAAGCTTTAAAACTGGAAAGGAGAGAGGAGTAGGATTTAATGAGAGAATGATCATTAAATAACTGTAACAGTAAATGTTGAATATGTGACACTGGTTGTTATGCTTACTATCTTAGAAGTCAAATGTTCTTTAAAGAAAGTATCCAAAAATGGATTCATGTCATAAATGGTACCAAGAATCAGGGTGAGAGGTAGGTCAAAGAGAAATGGGAAATATGGTATAGTGATTGTCAGCTTTGGTTCAAAGGAGGGCAGGCACACAATATAGTTTTACACCCATCTGAGTGGACAAAAAAGCAGGTTTCCACCATAGCGGAAGTTTATGGGAAAAGACCTGAGCTGAATGTCTAAGCACCTAAGTTTTAGGCTTGTTAATTCTACCAACAGCCAAGGCAACTTTGGATTAGTCAAATCTTTCTGGTCTCAGCTTCTGTGATTTGAGGAAATTGAGTTTGATAAGCCTGCACTTCCCTTCTGGCACTAACATTCTATACTACTGTATTCCTCTCACATTTTTAAATTTAAATGTATGCTTTTGTTTCTTTTTATTAGTTTTTTATATAAGATAACTCATCACCAAGGTAGTAACAAGATGAGGAGGCATCTGAGCCAACAGATGTTTCTCCATCTGCTTCTATCTGTTTTCTGTTTTAGAGTAAAAATATCCCAATAATGAAGTGAAGCCAACAAGTGTTCTTTTTCTTTATGTCAAACTAGCTGTTGCTCAGCAAACATAAGTTAAATACCAGCTATAAGAAGCTAATAGGCATGTGCTAGCATGGAATCCATGGCAGTGTCCTCAGCACCCTACTTCAGTCAACAGAGCTATCCAGGACAGATCTCTTTAAAATACTATAAGTTACCGACAACATAGTAAGATGCTCTTTTTGTTCTGACCTAATTCAATTTTAGATTATATTCAAATTGATTTTTCTTGTAATTTTTCAAAATACTATACAAAATTTTCTCTACAACAAGAACTACATGTCTAAATGTATGAGTGTGCATATTATGAAACACTATATCAAAGCAAAATTAATTTGAATGGAAATAGAAAAAGGCATTTGGACCCTATGACAACATTATATGATGTCCGTGAAATTTAAAAATACTATGAGGTAGGAGGATCAAGATGGTGGATGAGAAACACTGCCAGACAGAGTGTCTCTGCAGAAAAGACAGATTCTAGCAGAAATTAGAAAAAAAAGCAAGAAGATGAGCATACAGCGGATGAGGGCCACAAGGAGGGGTACCTGAGACCCCGGGAGACTCCACGGGAGGAGGCTGCAGAGGAGAACTGGAAGCTGAGACCGCCAGAGCAGGCCGGAGACCAGCGGCAAGGGTAGGTGGATAAGTCACCTTTCCCCTCTCCTGCATCTCAGACTGCTGGTGGGCTCCCCAGAAGGTGGAGAGACCTGCAGACACCAGCCCACAGACGGCCGCCGCCAGCTAGCGGTGAGCCTGTAGCAGACACGGCACCAGGCTCCCAACTCCCTCGGGGCACCTCCATGTGCACAGACCCGAGCCACATGGCAGGCGCCATATTGCCTCCTCCTCCCGTCCGTCGACCCTACCCGCCACTGCCCAGAAAGACAATACAGCCACCAGCCAGAGGCACCTCCAGGGAACGGGACCTTAACTTTTGGGACCCTACAGCTGACTAAGGGGAACTCACACTGTGAGCTCCATACCCGCCAGCACTCCCAGGTGCTGCTGGCATGGTGTTCCCAAAGAATGGTGCAGACTCAGAGGCTGAGAGACATAGACCCAGCTAGGGCTCCCTGTGGGTGAATTGGGACTGGAACTCCTCTCCCTGGTGGGAATACAGTTTGAACTCTGGGACCCAGATGTCGGACCTGTAGACCAGATCCCGTACACCGAGGTCTAGCATTGCCAGGGACACAGGAGGGATATACGTGAACAGCCTACTGAGGTGTGTGTGCCTTCAGGGGCAGATCAGCGTCCTAGAGGGCAACCCTCCTCCCAATAGGAGGCTGTACGCCCAGCCCAGGTTGCCTTCCTGCGTAGGGAACCTCCCCGCCGGCATCACAGTCCGGGGAGGTCGGGTGGGGTGTGGTCTGGCCTGGTGGCAGAGGCTGAGGAGTAGCTGTGGCATTGGGGAGGGTGGAAAGAAGCGAGGCCCGCTCCAGACTGCAGGTCTCAGACAGCCCCACCCCGACACGCAGACTTTCTGGCTGAGCGGGACCATTCCAGCCCCAACCTGACAGCTTTTTCTGGAAGCAGAGAACAGAACATTGACCTCTGCTAACGGCATTGGTGGTGCCTGAGGGCAGGCTTACCCAACCCAGCTCCTCCCAGAACAAGAGCTGATAACAGGACACAAAATCAACAGCATAGCCTGTTCCTCCAAGCAAGCGCCACCTACTGATAGGGACGGCATCCTGCACAGCCTTTTCACAGCACCCACTGACTCATTATACAGGGAGTGGTCGAATCTCACCCACAGACACCACCTAATGCCTCAGAAACTAAACAAGGTGTGTGAATACCCAAACAAAAACCTAAAGGAAAGAAACAACAACTGATCGACATGGGAAGAAATCAGCGAAGCAACTCAGGAAATATGAAGAACCAAACGGAAAACACACCCCCAAACAGGAGCACCAGCCCCCTAGAAATGGACACCAACCAAAATCAGGCAACGAAAATGACAGAAGAGTAATTTCGTATGTGGATCATAAGAACACTCACCGAGCTGCAACAACAACTCAATAACCAACACAAAGAAACCACAAAAAGCCTCCAGGACCTAGAACAAAAGTTCACTAAAGAAATAGACACAATGAAGAAAAGTTTAACCAAACTCCTGGAAATGAAGAATCAATTCAAGGAACTACAAAATACAGTGGAAAGTCTCAAGAACAGGGTAGATCAAACAGAAGAAAGAATCTCAGAGATTGAAAATAACATCCTCCAACTAAATAAAACCATCAGAGATAGAGCAGAGAAACAAGAGAAAAGAGCAAAGCCTACAAGAGCTGTGGGATTATGTGAAGAAACCTAATGTGAGGGTCATAGGGTTACCAGAAGGGGAAGAAGATAATACTCAAGGGTTGGAGGAGCTATTTGAAGATATAATAGAGGAAAATTTCCCAGGCCTTGCTCAAAATCTTGATATACAAGTTCAAGAAGCTCAGAGGACCCCTGGGAGATTCAACGCAAACAGGAAGACTTCACGACATGCAGTCATCAGACTGACCAAAATATCAACTAAAGAGGCCCTTCTAAGTGCTGTAAGATGAAAGAAGCAAGTGACATACAAGGGAAAGCCAATTTGCATAACACCAGACTTCTCTAAAGAGACTTTACAAGCAAGGAGAGACTGAGGCCCCATTCTCACTCTTTTGAAACAAAACAATGCCCAGCCTAGAATATTATTCCCTGCAAAACTAAGCTTCGTATATGAAGGAGAAATAAAAACATTCTCAGACAAGCAAAGGCTCAGAGAATTCACCAAGACAAGACCAGCCCTACAAGAAGTACTCAAAACAGTGTTACGCACGGAATATCATAATAAAAACTCACGAATATAAAAACAACCAAAACCCAAATATTAAAGGCCAGATAATACAATGGATCAAGAGAGAAATCAAAGCAACAACATCCAACCCAACAGAATGAACAGTAATCTACCTTATCTATCAGTTCTCTCAATAAATGCTAATGGCTTAAACTCTCCACTCAAGAGACATAGGCTGGCTGAATGGATAAGAAAATACAGGCCAAGTATATGCTGTCTTCAGGAAACACATCTAACCTGCAAAGATGCATAGAGACTAAAATTAAAAGGGTGGAGATCAGTATTCCAGGGAAGTGGAAGCCAAAAAAGGCTGGTGTGGCTGTTCTAATTTTAGACAATTTAGTTTTTAAAGCAACAAAAGTAGTGAAAGACAAAGAGGGTCATTATATAATGGTGAAGGGCACACTTCAACAAGAAGAGATAACAATTTTAAATATATATGCACCCAACTTAGGTGCACCCAGTTTCATAAAGCAAACCTTACTGGATCTAAGCAAATGGATTAATAGCAACTCCATAATCACTGGAGATTTCAACACCCCACTAACGGCACAAGACAGATCCTCCAAACAGAAAATTAATAAAGAAATAATGGATTTAAAAAAAACCCTGGAACAATTGGGTCTGACTGACATCTATAGGACATTCTACCCAAAATTCACTGAATATACGTTCTTCTCATCAGCTCACGGGACATTCTCTAAGATTGACCATATCCTAGGACACAAAGAAAATCTCAAGAAATTTAAAAAAATAGAAATCATACCATGTACCTTGTCAGATCACAGTGGAATAAAAGTAGAAATCAACCCTAACAGAAACTCACATTTCTACACAAAAACGTGGAAATTAAACAACCTCCTACTAAATGATTACTTTATAAATGAAGAAATCAAGATGGAAATAAAAAAGTTCTATGAAGAAAATGACAATGGAGAGACAAGTTATCAACTCCTCTGGGACACAGCTAAAGCAGTTCTAAGAGGAAAGTTTATCTCCATAAATGCCTATAACCAAGAGACAAAAAGATCACAAATAGACAATGTAACGAAATGACTCAAAGAGCTGGAAAAAGAAGAACAGACCAGCCCCAAACCCAGCAGAAGTGAAATAAACAAGATCAAATCAGAACTAAACGAAATTGAAAACAAGGAAGCTATTCAGGAGATTAATAAAACAAAAAGTTGGTTCTTTAAAAAAATAAACAAAATTGACACAGCATTGGCTACGCTAACGAAAAGCAGAAAAGAGAAATCTCTAATGAGCTCCATCAGGAACATAAAAGGAGATATCACAACTGATCCTAAAGAATTACAAGATATAATTTATGAATACTACAAAAATCTTTATGCACAAAAACTGGAAAATGTGGAGGAAATGGACAAATTTCAAGAAACACAAAACCTCCCTAGGCTCAACCAGGAAGAAATAGATTCCCTGAACAGACCAATCTCAACAGCTGAAATAGAAACAGCAATTAAAAATCTCCCTAAAAAGAAAAGTCCCGGTCCAGTTGGCTTCACACCCAAATTTTACCACACTTACAAAGAAGAACTAGTATCTATCTTGCAGAAACTATTCCACAACATCGAGAAAACGGAAACCTCCCCGACACCTTTTATGAAGTGAATATTACTCTGATACCAAAACCAGGAAAGGATGCAACAAAAAAAGAAAACTACAGACCAATATCCCTAATGAATATAGATGCAAAAATTTTCAACAAAATCTTAGCTAACCGAATCCAGAGGCTTATCAAAAAAATAATCCATCACGACCAAGTGGGCTTCATCCCAGTGATGCAGGGATGGTTCAACATATGTAAATCTATAAATGCAATTCACCACATAAACAGAAGCAAAAACAAAGACCACATGATTCTTTCAATAGATGCAGAAAAAGGTTTTGACAAATTCAACACCCTTTCATGATACGAACACTTAAGAAAATAGGCATAGAAGGGACATATCTAAAAATGATACAAGCCATATATGACAGACCCAATGCCAACATCATACTGAATGGGGAAAAATTGAAATCATTCCCACTTAGAACTGGAACCAGACAAGGCTGCCCACTATCTCCACTTCTGTTCAACATAGTGCTGGAAGTCTTGGCTACAGCAATCAGACAGGAAAATGGAATCAAAGGTATCCAAATAGGGGCAGAAGAGATAAAACTTTCACTGTTTGCTAATGATATGATATTATATCTAGAAAACCCCAAAGATTCAACCAAGAAACTCCTGGAACTGATCAACGAATTTAGTGTAGTCTCAGGATACAAAATCAATACACAGAAATCAGAGGCATTCATATACACCAACAACAATCAAATTGAGAACCAAATCAAAGACTCAATTCCCTTCACAATAGCAACAAAGAAATTAAAGTACCTAGGAATATACTTAACCAAGGAGGTAAAAGACCTCTACAGGGAGAACTATGAAACACTGAGGAAGGAAATAGCAGAGGATGTAAACAGATGGAAATCCATACCATGCTCGTGGATCGGCAAACTCAGCATCATTAAAATGTCTATACTACCCAAACTGATCTACAGATTCAATGCAATACCTATTAAAATACCATCAGCATTCTTCACAGATATAGAAAAAATAATTTTACGCTTCGTATGGAACCAAAGAAGACCCCGAAAATCAAAAGCAATTCTAGGCAACAAAAACAAAATGGGAGGCATTAATTTGCCAGATATCAAACTATACTACAAAGCTGTAGTAATTAAATCAATATGTTATTGGCACAAAAATAGGAATATGGACCAGTGGAACAAATGTGAGAATCCTGATATAAAACCATCCTCATATAGCCATCTAATCTTTGACAAAGCAGACAAAAACATATACTGGGGAAAAGAATCCCTTTCCAATAAATGGTGCTGGGAAAACTGGATAGCCACCTGTAGAAGGCTAAAACAGGACCCACACCTTTCACCTCTCACAAAAATCAACTCATGCTGGATAACAGACTTAAACCTAAGGTATGAAACTATTAGAATTCTAGGGGAAAAAGTTGGAAACACTCTCCTAGACATCAGCCTAGGCAAAGAGTTTATGAAGAAGTCCCCAAAGGCAATCACAGCAGCAACAAAAATAAATAAATGGGACATGATCAAACTACAAAGCTTCTGCACAGCCAAAGAAATAGTCATGAAAGTAAACAGACAACCTACAGAATGAGTATTGTTTTACAACGGATCAATCTGACCCTCCCACCCACTATTCTCACCTAAAAATTAATGTCTGAAGGGAGAATTTCATCCAGTTCCTACAGGGACTTCTGTCAGTCTGGAACAAATTAGAACAATGAAGGTAAAGATACAATTCTTGAGGAAAACTTTCACAGGAGGTTTGGCATGGATGTAAAAGATCATTAGTACCACCATGTAGCATACCCAGTGGGTTCTTTCCTCCCCAAAACCAGGATTTAAATCAGGAAAACTGAGAAATAAGAGGATACTTGTTCTCTCAAAGCAAAAAAAAAACTTTATTCTGAAAAATATAAAGTCAATTCATTATTTGTTTAACCTCAATATTATTTGAGTTCTATATTTATCCAAGACTTCTGTCTAACCTGTACTATCCAATACAATAGCCACAATCCACATGTGGCCACTGAGCACTTAAAATGAGGCTGGTCCTAATTGAGAAGCACTCTAAGTATAAAATCGCATACTAATTTTGCATGCTCAGTAAAAGAATGTAAATATCACATTAATAATATTTATATTGATTACATTATGTGAAATTATATTTTGGGTGAATTGAGTTTAATAAAAAATATTATAAAAATTTCACCACTTTTCTTTAGCTTTATTAATGAGGGTACTAGAATATTTGAAATGATATATGTAGCCCACATTATGTTTTTAATTAGATAGCACTGATTCAGACTAATCTCAAAAAATCCAATAGCTTTAAGTGCCATTAATATGTTGATAATTCTCAGGTTTTTATCTTCACTCCCAGTCTCATCTCATACCTCAAGACTTGCATATCCAATTGCCTGCTTGAATCTCTACTTGGATGTTTATTAGTCAGTTCTTCAATGTACATTCCTGGACTTTATTTCAGTGTACCTGCTTTAGCCTTTGTCTCGACACAGTATAGGCTAGTCTTATTCTTCCATGAAACAGTAAAGTAAATGTCTCTGCTGTTATATATTTATATAACTACATATGTAAATCTTTGCTTTTTAATTCCATCCACTTTTTCATATGGAAATAACCACCTTCATTGAAAACTTGCATATTGCTAACCAAATCTAACTTTGTGTAATAAAATCAATTTAAATATGGTACATAAATTTTAAAAAATCATAACAGACATTTTTCTCTTTTAACAAATAAGTCAGCAGAAGGTAATTACTTAAGGTTAGTTCTTTTTTGAGATAAGCTATCAAGCTTGTCATTTCTACCTTTTTCTTAATGCCAACAAAGATCATTTTTGTTCCAAGGATATACATACTTCCCAGGATTCTCAAAGTGCTTCACTGATGTGTCTCCTCCTCCCCACTCCAGGTGATGTTCTTTACTATTGTCAGCATTCATGATCTGAGACATCTTCAACCCAACAGCCCATAGAAATTGAAACCAATCTAGAGTCTGCCACACTTTTCAATGGTGTGTCTCCAGGTACACTTTTAAACCAAAATCTTCTTGCCTTTCTTAATAGCAACCACTTGAATTTGGTTCTCTAATCATATTTATTAGAGTGTTTCACCCTTAGTTTAAGATTGTCTTGCTTTCTTACTCACCTAAAACTTTGAAATAGCCAAGACAGAACTACCTCATTTCTTTAGGTCTCCTCAAAATTCAGCTTAAATGAAGCTTTCCCAGACCATCCTATTTAAAAGAGCATCTCCTACTCCCATTATTATCTATTGCCATCACCTGCTTAGTTTTTCTTCAAAGAATTTACCACCACTGGAAATATTGTATATTACATATTAATTCCTCTATTCCTTAATTTCTGTCTCCTCCACACCAGAATTTGAACTTCATGAGAACTGGATATCACTACCATAACCTCAGGGCCCAGAATAATGCATAATACGTAGGAGGAGCACAATAAATGTTTGTTGAATGAATTTTTTAATGAAATCAATAATTAATTGAGTTCTTAATTATTGCAGAAGTTATTCTGGAGCAGTAAAAACATAGCATTAACTCTTATTCCCTGCCCTAGTCAAAAATTAACACAAACAATGCTGCAATTGATACCCAAATGCAGACTAATTATTTGTAAATATTTGGCAAAACTCAAAACGGTATGAATTTAGAAAAGAATATTATGATGAGCTGTAGTGAGCAAGGGAAGTTTCATGAGTGGTGGCTAAAAATGGGCAAGGTATGAATAGAACAACTTTAAGCTCAGATTGTAAAACTAAGATTGTGCCATGTTAATTGGAAACAGTGAGTCAAATGGGAGTGATGGGACATATATTTAGTAAGGTAGAAATATAGTCTGAGGACAGGTTTAGAGGAACCTTGAATCACATACAAAATGAAGAATTTGGGATTTTTCCTGTGTCTAAGTAGAAAGAAAATAAGTGTGGGGACTGATGGAAAGGAGGTTTAGAATATAATCCTAGAATTTGATGTGGGAGATGTCAGAGACAGATAGACCATTCTGAAGTTAAGCCTTCACAGATATGGAGTGCTGAGGACGTGGACAAAAATGATGAGACTGAAAAGACAAAAAAAAGATCACAGGGAAACTGCCTAATCTGTTTAATGACAGATTGGGAGTGGCCATGAGAAGGTAAGGAATTGTATTGTCAAGATTTCAAGTTCAGATTATAGATCAATGGAGCCACTAAGGATGGCTAGAGCTAATTTAAAAGGAGATTAACAAATTTAGGATTAGACATTTGAATTTGAAATAGATCTTCAGGGAAAAATATTGAGCAAGAGGCTGCAGATGTTTGACTAAAGTTTGGAAGTAAAGTTAATGCTGCAGTTACCCCAGAACCAACATTTAGCTGAAGGTTTGGTTTTTTCATGAAATGCCATACATAAACTAAATTACTACTCCAGAAAACAAGAAATTAGAGGGTAGAAATTTCTGAGAGACACTTAACCAGAGTTTTACAGAGAATTACGTGAAAAATAAGTGCACCTTAGGTCTGGGTTGGCAGTGATCTCACAAATTCTACAGCTCTTTAGATTAAATTGAATATTAACTAACTAACCTTCATGTATCTGCACATGCTAAACTGATAGCATTGGCAAAATATGGGGAGTCAATCAAGTTAACAATATTGAAGACCTTTGTTTGTATCCAAAACTATACTTGGAATTATGGAGAATACAAAGGTAGTGCCTTTGTATTCTTTGCCTTGTCCCTGAAGGTTTTGTCTCTGAATCCTTGAAGATTTTGTGGCTTTTTAAGAAATCTGGTCATCCAAAGGATTGTTGGTAAACTATTTGCACAGTTGTAAAACTTTCAACCACTGCTATGCTCTAAAAAAGAACAACTTGCTTCAATTGAAGGCAGAATTTGAGGAGGTTAAAATACACCAAGTATGTGATGAAAACTCAAAAAAACAAGCAGAAGCTCAATTATAGAGAAATAGATGAAAATCTTATTAAGTTGGGTGGCAAAATAAAGAAATCTATATAATATACAAACATATCTAGAACATAATTATAATAACTTCCTAAGACTTAAATCATGGGTCTAATGAATTATTTAAAATTTTCTTTCCAATATATAAAAATAGAATAAAATGAAGTGGGGGGAAAAAAGCATGATCTCATTTGTCTCACAATCCTCCATCCTCCTAAATATTAATGATGCATTATGTTAAACTTGACTATTGGATCCCTTAGAGATTTTCCACAATAACACATACATAACCTTCCTTAGTGCTTCCTTCATATCTTTGTTTCGGAAGTTGTAGATCACAGGATTAAAGAATGGAGTTGCCAAAGCATAGAACAAGGTCACAAATTTCTGCATCCCATGATAGTCCCCAGAACCTGGGCTAACATACATCACCATGACTGAACCATAGAACAGAGACACCACAGCAAGGTGGGAGGCACAAGTTGAGAAAGCCTTATGCCTTCCTAAGCCTGTGGGCATCTGTAGCACTGTGCTTAGCACACAGCAATAAGTCCCAAGGATGTACAGGAAGGTAAGAAAGATGATGAGAGAGCTAATGATACCACAGGTCAGAGTAATTCCAGGTACTGGAGTACAAGACAATGCCAGCAAGGGGGCCAGATCACAGAGAAAATGGTCAATAGTGTTTGGACCACAGAAAGGCATCTGAGATATTAGGGTCAAAGGGGTCAATAACCAGAGGAAGCCACCCACCCAGCAGAAGATCACTAACTGGGCACAAAGGTGATGGGTCATTATAGTGGGATAGTGCAAAGGTCTACAAATTGCAAGAAATCGATCAAAAGACATCACCGACAGAAATAAGCCCTCAGCAGCACACATAGAGAAGAAGAAGTAGAACTGGAGCAGACAGCCAGCATAGGAGATGCTCTTGGTCTGGGAGATGAGATTGGTCAACATTTTGGGCACATCAGAACTGACATAGCAGATCTCCAGGAAGGAGAAGTTGGCCAGGAGGATGTACATGGGCGTGTGGAGTTTGTGGCTTAACCACACAGCACAGATGATGGATGTGTTCCCCATGAGCGTCAGGAGGTAGATGAGGGAGAAGATCACAAAGAGGAGTGTCTGGATCTCCCTGTGGCAGGGGAAGCCCAGGAGGATGAACTCACTCACGGACCCAGAGAGATTAGTAGTCGCCAACGTCCTCATTGGGGTGACCTGTGGAGGTGACAGAAATAGTAAGAACCACAGAAATATTTACACTATTTTTCTTCTTCCTGGTAAAGAGACATACATTTCTTTTCCCCATTTTGAGTTTGTGATATTTCTGTCTTTTCTTTGGAATAATGAGCTGTTCTCTCCTCTTCATCTCCCTCCCTAGTTTATCCTATAAACATTTAATTTGTACATTGTTATTGTCAGGCACTGTTCTAGAAGATATGGAAAGAACAATGAACAAAATAGAGTCCCCGATCTTACAGAGCTTATGTCAAATACCTTTTGTTCAAAGCAACTTCAAGCAATACATTGGTGTCTCAGAATTTCTATCTAGAGAAAAGTTAGGATTTAAATTTGACTGGAAGAGATCTGAGGAGATTTACCTTAAAACTTCATTTGCATAGCAAGGATACTGTTTTACTTAGATTGTATGTTTGTTTGTGGCAACTTCATAGGAAGCTGATATAGATAGGGGGTGAATATTAGTGAAGGAGCCCAGGAAATTTCACCCCAAAATGATTCCTTGATATAAAGAGTATTTTGAAGTAAAGTCCCTTAGAGATCAACAGGCCTTGGAAGGGGCTTCCAAGGAGAGGACTTCCATTCTCGTCTTTGTTACCTCAATATATTTCAAGAAAGAAGATCAAGAATGCAACCAGACATGGCCCAAATCATTTTAAATATAATACCTGTCTCTCAGGTTAATTTAATTTACAAAGAGTATCATTTACAAGTCGATCTATTTTCCCCATTCATTCATTCTCCCAAGTATCTGTTTATCCTCCCCAGTAACCATTTATTGCCCCTAAACAAAATTGCCTATATTCTTTAGCCCCCTCCCCTCAAAAAAGAGGGTATATAAATTTCTGGATCCCATTGGGATACCGGGTAATTACTCTGTGATTCTCCCTATGCCCACAGTAAATAAATCTCTTTCTCTTATTAATCTGCCTTATTGTAAGTTGATCTTTCAGTGAACTTTCCAGTGAGAAGGAAAGTTTCTCCTCACCCCTGTTTCAGTAGGTCCCACTTGAATACAGGGTCTGAAAGATATCTCAAAGACCAGTCTTAGGATTTACAACAGCAATGTTATCATAGAATCACAAGTCTTGGGCTTTACAACAGCATTATTATCTATAGAACTTTTCCCGTTTTTCTGTCCTCTAGGAATATAATCCTTTTGAAGAAGATCTACAAAGACAAACATGACAATTTGACCAAAACAATCCTCAATTCCATGTCTAATTAGGCTTATATGATAAGAAAGCTGTTTTAAAGAAAAATAATTATGAAAACGTATGCTCCTTTTTATTATCAATATACAAAACAAAGTGGACATAGAAGAGAAGTTACTGCTCCACGTGCCCATACCCACATATCCTAAGTGCAGCCCAGGGGTATGAAGTGCCAGCTCCTAGGAAAGCACCTTTTGGTTCTTTTCTTTACAAAGGTTCCTTTCATGTTTTACTCCGAAAGAGAATGTAGCACAAATCTCTCCACTCCTCATCACTTATCCCTTCCAGACTCTGAGGGCCTGTCTCCAGAGACCTCATCCCCAGGAGCAATGGGAGCAATTAAAATGCATTATACAAACTTGAGTGCATTTCATCTTCAGAAATTATCATATTGGAGACAAAAACTACATGAATGGACATACATACAAACATGCACGCACACATACATGACAGACTGTTAACACAGTGTTATTCCTTGCAGAGTTTCTGTTAGGTCCAGAGCTGAGAGAGAGATGCAGGAAGCCTCATGTGTAGCAAAATGCTGTTTTATTTTGAGCATGTGGGTGCAGACGGATGGAGGCCAAAGAGCATCCACCCCGAGGGAGGGGAAAGCCTTGGGTTTTATAGAGGGCTTCTCTGGGGGCGGGGGAGTGAGTACCTGGTCCAGAACAGCCACTATAATAAAATTTTTTAAAACAACCAATTTCTGGCCAGCTGTGGTGGCTCACGCCTGTAATCCTAGCACTCTGGGAGGCTGAGGCAGGAGGTTTACTTGAGCTCAGGAGACCAGCCTCAGCAAGAGCGAGACCCCATCTCTACTAAAAAAAATATAGAAAGAAATTATATGGACAACTAAAAATATAGAGAGAAAAAATTAGCCAGGCATGGTGGTGCATGCCTGTAATCCCAGCTATTCGGGAGGCTGAGGCAGGAGGATTGCTTGAAACCAAGAGTTTGAGGGTGCTGTGAGCTAGGCTGATGCCACAGCACTCTACCCCAGGCAACAGAGTGAGACTGTCTAAAAAAATTTTTAAAAAAGAAAAAAATTTCTGGGACCCCTGTGTCAGTATCATCCTATAGAGAAAGGGAGCAGGTAGCTCGGTCCTTATCAGGGGGTAAAGGAATACCAGCACAGCTGTCTGTTTTACAACCTGTGGACTCTCCAGACTCCTGCAGCTATTGTTTTACAAGCCTAAGTTTTCCATTAACCGCATTTCATCCTATACATACTTTTCAGGTTCCCACCTGGAACAAACCTAACAGTTTCCTCTTCTAATCTTAGCTAACAAAGTTTTTCTGACATGTGACATACCATGACCTTCAAACTTTGTTAAGCTTGGAAACTTTGACCCAAGGTTTCCCATTCATGTTGCTCAAATGGCAGTTTAAAGAGCTTGTTTGCCAAATCTGTGACATTTTCCCAGATATATACACACCTACCCATCTCCGTTCCTTACAAGCTCTTTATCTCCACATACAGATCAAACTGGGTAAATGTTAGTCAACTAAGAGATTAAGACATCAATTGCGTGAGAGAAACAAATTTATTTTCCCTTTTCAAATGTAGATCACATTTCTAAGCCCCCTTGGAGTTAGGTGTGGTCATATAACTGACTTCTAGTCTGTAGAATATAATTAAAACTGATATGCAATACTTTAGGTTTTGCTCACGCAAAGGCCTCAGTGATTTATGATGCAGTTGAGCACAGTGACATTAGAAGACACTTTTTTTTTTTTTTTTGGATACAGAGTCTCACTCTGTTGCCCAGGCTAAGAGTGCCGTGGCGTCAGCCTAGCTCACAGCAACCTCAATCTCCTGGGCTCAAGTGATCCTCCTGCCTCAGCCTCCCGAGTAGCTGGGACTACAGGCATGCACCATCATGCCCAGCTAATTTTTTCTATTTTTGGTAGAGATGATGTCTCGGTCTTGCTCAGGCTGGTCTCTAACTCCAAGAGTTCAAATGATCTGCCCAGCTCGGCCTCCCAGAGTGCTAGGGTTACAGGCGTGAGCCACCGCGCCTGGCCTAAAAGACACTTATTGAAGGTGGTGAAGCCAAACATAGAGAAGGCCCCAGTCCCAGAATCACCACTTAAAGAACCTATCAATCAGGTACCCTCATTTGGATTTTAAGTGAGCAGTAAATAAACATCTTTCATATTTGATTCACTTTTAAAAAATAAAATAAAAAGGTTGTTCAGAGAAGAATAATATGACCAATTGAACACAATATTTGTTTTGATAAATGTATAAGGAAAACAATCTGTGAGTGACTATATCAACATATAATTTGGTGGCTTATTCCCCTTGAAGATCTAATTCTAAAATAACAATAAGAAATTAAAGAAATAATGTTCATAGAAAATGAGCATTTCCAGGAGAGAATAAAAAGTGAATGTCAAAGAATAATTTTACCACTAGATCATCATTAGGATTTATTTGGATACGAGTTACTTTAAAAAATACTGGGCCGGGCACAGTGGCTCACGCCTGTAATCCTAGCACTCTCGGAGGCCGAGGCGGGTGGATTGCTCGAGGTCAGGAGTTTGAAACCAGCCTGAGCAAGAGCAAGACCCCCGTCTCTACTATAAATAGAAAGAAATTAATTGGCCAACTAATATATATAGATAAAGTTAGCCGGGCATGGTGGCGCATGCCTGTAGTCCCAGCTACTCGGGAGGCTGACGCAGGAGGATTGCTTGAGCCCAGGAGTTTGAGGTTGCTGTGAGCTAGGCTGAGGCCATGGCACTCACTCTAGCCTGGGCAACAAAATGAGACTCTGTCCCAAAAAAAAAAAAAATATATATATATATATATATGTATGATCTTGTACCTGTCTACATTCACAGCGGGCATAATCCTCCTTCCTTTAGCTTGAACCAAAACCTGTATAGCAGAAATAAGAAAAACCTTAAGCAGTAGAAAGTAGTGTGGAGTTTTGGGGGTTTTTTATGTAAAGCTTTACAGAGACCTAAGGACTTTGAATTAAATGGACATAGCTATAGCACAAAAAAATTTAGCAAGGACTATTTATACCATCAGCATTCAAATTAACAGCAGTGACAAAAGATAGCTGTATACCCAATTTCTCTAAAGTTGTGTCTAGGCCAAATTCAGAAGCTCTTTTTCTTGTTGGGAGATTTGTTATTACTGATTAAATCCCACTACTCATTACTGGTCTGTTAGGATTTCTATTTTTTCCTGGTTCAGTATTGGGAAGTTATAAGTTTCCAGAAACTTTTTTTGGGGGGGAGCCATAGAATGTTTCCAGGAAATTTAACCATTTCCTCTGGGTTTTCTAGTTTGTGAGCATAAAGATGTTCTTAATAGTCTCTGATGATCTTTTTTGTATTTCTGTGGTATCAGTTGTGATGTCTCCTTTTTCATTTCTGATTTTATCTTTAGAAGAAACAACTTTTAGTTTTGTTGACCATTTGTAAATTTTTTGGCATCTATTTTATTTAGTTCTGCTGTGATTTTTGTTTCTTTTCATTTGCTGACTTTGGGTTTGATTTTCTTTTGTTTTTCCAGTTCCCTGATGTGCAACACTAAGTCATAAATTTGTGATCTTTCTATTTTTTTGATGTAGGCATTTAATGCTATAAACTCCTTTTACTGTATCTTGGAGGTTTTGGCATATTGTGTTTCCATTTCCAATCATTTCAAAAAATTTTTTTTATTTCCACTTTTTTTTTTGAGACAGAGTCTCACTCTGTTGCCTGGGCTAGAGTGCCATGGCATCAGCCTAGCTCACAGCAACCTCAAACTCCTGGGCTCAAGCGATCCTCCTGCCTCAGCCTCCCAAGTAGCTAGGACTACAGTCAGCCACCACTGTGCCCAGCTAATTTTTTCTATTTTTAGTTGTTTGGATAATTTCTTTCTATTTATAGTAGAGATGGAGTCTCGCTGTTGCTCAGGCTAATCTCAAACTCCTGAGCTCAAGCAAGTCTCCCACCTCAGCCTCCCAAATTGCTAGGATTACAGGCGGGAGTCACGGCGCCCGGCCTATTTCCATCTTAATTTCATCATTGATCCAAAGATCATTCAGGAGTATGTTGTTTAATTTCCATGAATCTGTATAGTTTGTGAAGTTCCTCTTTATGCTGATTTCTAGTTTTATTTCACTGTGGTCTGAGCAGATGCTTGATGATTTCAATTTTTAAAATTTATGGAGGCTTGTTTTGTGGCCTAACATATGGTCTGTCTTGGAAAATGCTCACATGCTGATAAGAAGGATGTATTATGCATTCTGCAGTTGTTGGGTAGAATGTTCTGTAAATGTCTGTTAGGTCTTTTCAGTCTGAAGTCCAATTTTCAGTCTTAAGTCCAATGTTTCTTTGTTGATTTTCTGACTTGATGCTATGTCCAGTGCTGTGAGTGGGGTGTTGAAGTCCCTCACTGTTATTGTATTGCTGTCTATTTGTTTCTTTAGGTCTAACAATATTTATCTTGTGAATCTGGGTGTTCAGGCGTTGGGTGCCTATATATTTAGGATTGTTATATACCCATGCTGAATTGATCTCTTTATCATTATATAATGATCTTCTTTGTCTTTTTTACTGTTTTGATTCAAAGTCTGTTTTATCTGATATGAGTATAGCTTCTCCTGCTCACTTTTGGTTTCCATTTGCATATTACCCATAGAACTCTTATTACATCTTACAAATCACACATTTGTGGGAAAATTTTTACATTCTCATTTCTTGAGATGGGCTCCATATTCTAACATAGGGCTTTTTGACTGCCTAACTCTACCCTTTGTAATTTTTCCTGGCTTGTAAAAGGTCTATGACATTTAACTTGGACTCTATCATATATTCTATATGCAATAGAAAAAGGTCCCCAAGGAAATATGCTATCAGCACAGAACTTACAGTAATGTAATGAAGTTATTGTTTTTGCTATTATATTTTTTGTTTTAATTGACAAATAATAATCGTACCTATTTATGGGGTATAATGTGATATTTCCATATATGTATGCATTAGGTAAAGATCAAATCAGGGTAATTAGCATATCTATCACCTCCAACATTTATTACTTCTTTGTAGAGAGAACATTCAAAATCTTCTCTTCAGGTTATTTTGAAATATTTAATACATTACTGTTAACTATAGTCACTCTACTATTCAGATGCCAAACATGTGATAGAAGCTGCAGGGATTATTCTTCTGTTTGGAGTCTACAATGAATGAAAGACCCAAAATTTTAGTCTGGGCATATACAATTAGAAATAAGATATGGTTGTAATTGAATGCCTACCCAACTGAAACAACAAGCCATTAATCAACCCTAGATCCTGATAACATTAATGTAAACAGAGATTTCCTGCCATGGCTTTGTAAGGCTGTGGTGTTGGCAGTATTTTCAAGGGGAGCAGTGAAATTCTCAAAAGACTTCAACAATACAATTAATTTTAATTCACCTTCTCCTTAACGTTAATTGGATAGCTTTCAACACATTTGTGGGGAAAAGGAGCTAAATTGAGGCATCAATTAAAGAGCACAGAATCTGAACTTAAAGAAGGCAAATTTTCAAAAATGAAAATCTTATTAAGTCAGCTCCTTGCATTTAATCCTTAAATATTTCTTCTCACCTACAGAAGCAAGTTCAACCTCTTTAAGATCAAAATTCCTGCATTTCTAACTTCATCCCCTTTCAGGATGCCCACATCCACTCTACATCCAGTCATACATTGGGAGCACACTATATGCTCCTCTTCTACATGTAACATCATCTTCCAGCAGCATCCCTGCCTCCTATCTAGAAAACTCCATGATTCAAGACTAAGCTCAAATATCAGCTTCTGTGTGAAACATTCTCCGACATTTCACACCCACACTCCCCAAACCTGTGCTCTTAGTACAACACTCCTCTGTGCCCTTGTGGCAGTTTATGCTTTTCTCTCTCTTAGTGCTTTCTTTAATTGGACTTGTTAACACGTCTATCCCTTCATAAGCCAAGAGTTCCTCAAGAAAAATAATCATGTATCATGTACATCTATAAGTCATCATACCAAGTATACTGCTTGGTACATGATTGGATTTTAAGAAGCCTTTGCAGGCCCCAGAGTTCCGTGTGTAAGACCACAAATCCACTGCCTTAGAGACCACCATGAACAAGACTGCAGAGAAGGCCACAGAGCCCTGCCGGCTCCTAGCAAAGCTCGTTTCCTCTCTGTCTCTGTCAACCCTTGCCGCCTCCCCAAGGAGCGCTGCTGTGGAGAGCATCAGTGCTAATTCCATCGTGCCCCTTTTCCAAAGATGGCTCTGATCCGACTCCACTGGAAGTCGGAAGAGGCTTCTCCTTGTCTCTTTTGCTGTTTCCATGTTTTTATCCCTCCTCCATCTCTAAAAGCCATGTTTTGAAGTTCAATCTTCCTATGAAGGAAGAGGGCAGAGATGAAAGGAAAGAGAATAATGGAAACACAATAAGTCACTTATCTCAAGTTACTTATGAAAGCTCCCAGGCAACTAACCCTAAGTCATCCCACTCCCACCCACTCCCATTACAAAGCATAGTATAAGATGCCTTAGAGCTGCATTGTTTAATGTCATAACCACTAGTCACAAATGACTACAGAGCACTTGAAAGGTATCCAGTCCAAATTGGCATGCTCCGTGAGTATAAAATTCTTACCAAATTTCCTAGACCAGTACTTAAAAAATGAATGCGAAATACCTTGTTAATATTTTCATATTAATTATATATTGAAATAATATTTTTATATCTTCAGCAAATAGATTATTCAAATTAATTTTATGTTTTTTAATTTTTTATGTGGTGTCTAGAAGATTTTAAATGATATATGTTGTTTCCATTTGTAACTCTCCTTATATTTCCTCTGGACAGCTCTGCCTTTGCCCTTTTATGTCTTTAGAATAAAGGCAGAGAATAAGCTCTCCTCCTCCCTAAGCTCAGACACGTGGGAACTGTTGCTTACAGTGGAGAAAGCTTCAGACCCAAGAGTCCAGTCAGTTCAGCTAGCAGGTATTTTTGAGCTTATGAGCAACACTGACCAGCCTCAGAGCAAATTTGTTCCTATGCTAAGAGCACGCTCCAGGTGGACCTGATCTCACATACCCTCCCAGAACCCAAAATGGTTCCTTTTTTTAATTTTAGCCCTGGTGACAATGCAGTCTCTAACAATCATGGGCACCAGGGTGTGAGAAACTCTCTGAAGAAGGGGTAGCATCCTCCTTGAGGCCGTCTCTGTGTTACCAAAAAGCAAAGGGGCACTATGGAGGGCAGAGCACTGCTGGAGCTGGGGAGTGGAGAAGGATTTGTGATTTGAAGGGAAGACCCTACCTTCTATACCTCTTATTGAGGAAAGGCTATAGCAGCAACATCAGGAGGAAAAGAAAACACACACAGAGACAAGATTACAGCTGTGGAGACTGCTGGGAAAGGGTACAGTGGAAATGTTAACAGGATAATAATCAAGACAAAAAAACAACTCACATTGCATTTTACAAATACTTTTTACATGTGACCTTTCATTTGATTCACACAAAACCTCAAGAAATGCCCTTTTTAAACACTGAGCATGACAGTTTCTATGCAGAGGTGAAACCAGAAGATAGTTCTCATCAATCATTGTACTATGAATCAGTCATTTTCATAAGCCAAGAAAATTTGGGGGAATTCAGCAAAAATAACTCTCCTATTGATTACACTTATACAGACCTCTTTCAAGAATCAGAACTCTGTTTTTTTCTTAAAAATTATCACTGTTTTCTTTACAGAAATATAATAGGATTATCACTTAAAAGTTTGGAAAGAAGAAGTAAACCTCTGATATTCATACTTCTCAATGATAACTAATACTAATATACTTTGGTAAAATTATTATTGATAATACAGTATAATATTTATTGAGTGTCAGGCACTATTATAAATGCTTTCATATATTCACTCATTTAATCCCAAATACTCTATGATGTAGATATGATATTAGGATCATCTCTAAGTCAAGTTGGGAAAACAGACAAATAGCAATTTGAATAATTTTCCCATAGTCAATCAATAAGGGATAGAGACAAATTTGGAAACTAAATAAGTAGTCTGAATCCAGAGTTTGTGTCTCTGTTTTGTTCTGCAGCTTTTTCTATGTATATTTTTCTAAGAACGAGATTAGCTATACATAAGAATTATTTGAAAGCATCATGTTTATTGTTGTCCTACTTCACCATGGAGGTAGTATCATTTTATCACAACATATCACATGGAAACATAGGTTTCTGTTTCTAAGTGTCACAGTTCTCAGCCACTCAAGGTAATTATGGACCTTTGCAGTCTTTAAAGTAACTAGATATAAGATATATTAAAGTTATATCAGTTGAATTTATTTACTTTGTCCACTATGGCGAAAAGAGGACATTGTTGTGTGGCACTCATGATGACTGATTTCTCAGTATGTCTGTATGATGTATCAATACACCACATGTACCCCATAAATACATACACCTGTTATCTACCCATAATAATTAAAGTAAAAAAATTTTAAAAACCATATAAACCTCTCAGACCCTAACTTGCTGATAAACCAAGACATTCTCAGAGTCACCCAATAACCATGACTTCAACTGTAGCCTTTAATATTTTTATACACATATTTCTTCATACTAAGCTATCCCATAATATTCTGGTGAGAGAAGGGATTGCCAAGAAGAATATAAGTCTGTATATTCAAATGAAAAAGCACTCTTACAACCCTTCTATACACATCCATGTGATTCATTCTTTCTGAACTCTTTGTATAATTTATAAATAGTGTCTGCTTCTTTTATCTTCAATATCTTTTTTATGTTGATCAAGAAGTCTTTTGACTTAAGGATACATTCTTGCCTCTCTTAGGAACCTGAACTCCTCATCCTTTTTTCAACAGAACCTGTTGTCAAGATGCAATAAGGATATTATCTCATTGAAATTGTAATTATTTGTCTTTATTAAAAATTTTAGCATACTCAAACCCAGAAATACAAATGTGAACTTCAATACATTCTCAGCAGGCAAAATTCTGATGAGGAACAAAAATCAAACCTGTGCTTGCATTCCATTTTAGAGAATTCTCCTGTGGAAGCATTTATTCTAAATCTAGTACCTTTTCTTACTGTTAACTATACTTTTTTTTATTCTTTACAACAGGACTGAAAAGGAATTTTATCTCATCAAGGTATCTCTCCTTCAGGAATAATTTTTAAACTTTGCACATAACTTTCCTCAGAGCACCCTTCATCTCCTTATTCCTGAGACTGTAGATCAGAGGGTTTAAAAGTGGAGTCGCAATTGAGTAGAACATGGTCACGAATTTCTGCAGCCCAGGCTGATTGGCTGCTCCTGGGCTTACATACATCACCATGACTGAGCCATAAAATAGGGACACCACCATCAGGTGGGAGGCACATGTTGAGAAGGCTTTTTTCCTGCCTGAACCTTTGGGCACTTGAACCACAGCTCGAAGGACCAGAGTGTAGGACACAAGGATGTAGAACAAGGTGGTGAGCAGTATCACAGCACTGAAAGTGCTACAAGTCAGAGTTGTCTTGGGGACAGGGACACATGATATAGCCAGCATTGCCCCCAGATCACACAGGTAGTGATCAATGACATTTGAACCACAAAATGGAACTTGGGAGACAAGGGTGGCTGGTGTTATTAACCAGAGGAAACCACCCACCCAGCAGGCAGACACAAGGGTTCCACAGACTTTCCTGGTCATTATAGTAGGATAGTGCATAGGACGGCAGATGGCAACATACCTATCAAATGCCATGAGGGCCAGGAAGAAGAGTTCTGTGGCACAAAGGGAGAGGAAGATGTAGAACTGTAGGATGCAGCCATTATAGGAGATGGTTTTGGTCTTGGAGAGGAAGTTGAACAACATGTAGGGCACATTGGAATTGATGTAGCAGATCTCCAGAAAAGAGAAGTTGGCTAATAAGGTATACATGGGGGTATGGAGTTGCTGATCCCACCACACAGCACAGATTATAGCACCATTGCCCAACAAAGTCAAGATGTAGATGATGGAGAATAAAACAAAGAGGAGAATTTCTACTTCTTGGCTACACAGGAAGCCCAGGAGGATGAATTCATGAATGGTAGCAGTGACATTATTATTATGTAAAATATACATTTCTCTCTAACCTATGATATGTACAGACATAATCAGAACTACATATTAAGAGTCTCCTATTCAGCTCTTTCTATTTGAAAGGCAAATAGAAAAATACCATTGGACATTTTACTTTAAATATTTCTTCCAGAGCATTTTTTTCCTCTTTTAGCCTGTAAGAAACAAAAGAGAAATGAATTATTACCACAGTGTAATTGATCATTGTTACTTTAGTATAGCTAATAAACTTGAGAAAGATATTTATGTCCTTGAGCTAGGCTTGAATGATTTCATTTCAGTCAGAATCATAAGGTTCATAAATTCTCCTTATTTAACTACAATATTGTATACAAGTGTTAGGTTGCTATAATAATATGCATTCTTAAATAAAGTAGTTAATTCATTAATTAACTTCCATTAAAAACTCATCCCAGGATTATTCTGGCCAGAAAGACAAGAGAATTACTATTATACTTGATGGGTGCAGAGAAGTTTGAACTCAGAGAAGGCTGTTTCAGAAGATTTGGATCAACAATAATGTCCATTCATTATTAAAATATTCAGGCTATACTATTGAATTAGAAGCAAAGTCTAGAAAATGAAAAAGAGCCAATAAATAACTAGATTTTGATTCAGCAATTCAGCAATTCCCAGTCTACATTAAGGAATATAGCATGTGTTTTAGAAATATTTGAATCAAATTAATTTGATTCAAATTATACTC
Organism: Microcebus murinus; assembly: GCF_040939455.1. NCBI lineage: Eukaryota > Metazoa > Chordata > Mammalia > Primates > Cheirogaleidae > Microcebus > Microcebus murinus. Next base: position 72,235,306 of record NC_134109.1, on the reverse strand, counting down.
TGTGAAATCTTCCTTATTTATCTTCACTACAGCCTTTCAGTCTTATTTGCAAACTTTGCAAGTTTACTATTTTTAGAGTGATATTACCTACTTTATTTTTTTAAGACATCTCTTTTTATTGTTTTTCTTTTTATTTCAGCATATTATGGGGGTATAAATGTTAAGGTTATGTATATTGCCCATGCTCCCCTCCCCCCTCCAGTCAGAACTTCAAGCGTGACCCTCCCCCAAACATTGCACATCTCACTCATTATGTTTGTATGTACCCATCCCCTCCTGCTCCCTCCCCCCTGCCTGACACCTGATAAATGTTATTCTTATATGTCCACTTAGGTGTTGATCCGTTAATACCAATTTGCTGGTGAGTACATGTGGTGCTTGTTTTTCCATTCTTGAGATACTGCACTTAGTAGAATGGGTTCCAGCTCTATCAAGGAAAATACAAGAGGTGCTATATCACCATTGTTTCTTAAAGCTGAATAGTACTCCATGGTATACATATACCACATTTTATTAATCCACTCATGAATTGATAGGTACTTGGGTTGTTTCCACAACTTTGCAATTGTGAATTGTGCTGCTATAAACATTCGAGTGCAGGTGTCTTCTTCATAAAGTGACTTTTGATTTTTTGAGTAGATGCCCAGTAGTGGAATTGCTGGATCAAATGGTAGATCTACTTCTATTGCTTTAAGGTATCTCCATATTGCTTTTCACAGAGGCTGAACCAGTTTGCAGGCCCACCAGCAGTGTAAGAGTGTTCCCATCTCTCCACATCCACGCCAACATTTATTGTTTGGGGACTTTTTGATAAAGGCCATTCTTACTAGAGATAGGTGATATCTCATTGCAGTTTTGATTTGCATTTCCCTGATGATTAGAGATGTTGAGCATTTTTTCATATGTTTGCTAGCCATCAGTCTGTCTTCTTTTGAAAAATTTCTGTTCATGTCCTTTGCCCACTTTTTGCTAGGGTTGTTTGATTTTTCCTTGCTGATGTTCCTGAATTCTAAATAAATTCTAGTTATCAGCCCTTTATCGGATGTGTAGCTTGCAAAAATTTTCTCCCATTCTGTGGGTTGTCTATTTGCTCTCTTAACAGTTTCTTTGGCTGTGCGGAAGCTTTTTAATTTGATCAGGTCCCATTTATTTATTTTTGTTGCTGCTGTGATTGCCTTTGGGGTCTTCTTCATAAATTCTTTGCTTAGGCCAATGTCTAGAAGAGTATTTCCAATGTTTTCCTCTAGAATTCTAATAGTTTCACACCTAATGTTCAAGTCTGTTACCCAGTTTGAGTTGATTTTTGTGAAAGGTGAAAGGTGTGGGTCCTGTTTCAGTCTTCTACATGTGGCTATCCAGTTTTCCCAGCACCATTTATTGAATAAGGATTCTTTTCCCCAGTGTATGTTTTGGTCTGCTTTGTCGAACACTAGTTGGCTATACGAGGATGGTTTTATATCTGGGTTCTCTGTTCTGTTCCACTGGTCAATGTCCCTGTTCTTGTGCCAGTCCCAAGATGTTTTAATGACTATAGCCTTGTATGGAGATTCCCCCAAACAGTATGGAGATTCCCTCCAAAATTAAAAATACAACATATGATCCAGCAATCCCATTGCTGGGTATATATCCAAAAGAATTGAAATCAAGATATTCAAGAGATATCTGCACTCCTGTGTTCATAGCAGTACTATTCACAACAGTCAGAATATGAAAACAACCTAAATGTCCACCACAAATGAACAGATGAAGAAAATGTGTTATATACATACAATGGAACATTATTCAGCCTTAAAAAAAAAAAAAAGGGAAATCCTGTCATTTGTAACAACATGGATGAACCTGGAGGACCTAATGTGGAATTAACCAGTCACAGAAGGACAAACACTGCATGATTCCACTTTCATGAAGTACATAATATAGTCAAAATAAAAACAAGAAGTATAATGGTGGTTGCCAGTGGGAGCGGAAGGGGAAGGGAAGGGAAGGGAAGGGAAGGGAAGGGAAGGGAAGGGAAGGGAAGGGAAGGGAAGGGAAGGGAAGGGAAGGGAAGGGAAGGGTTTGATAGATACAAAGTTTCAATTATATAAAACAATTAAGTTCTGGAGATATTGTATATAACAATGTACCTATAATTAACAATACTATATTGTGCACTCAAAACATTGTTAAGAGAGTAGAGTTCAAGTTAAGTGTTCTCACAACAATAAAAAAAATAGTAATTTCCACAAAAGAAAATTCATACTAACAGAAGTTATTGGAGTAAAATTTGATTTGGACAAAAATACTGATAAAACATTTGTGTTGCTAAGTTACACCAAATGAATTAGCATGGATCACAATAATTTCAGTATTTTTATTCACACAACAAAGTTGTAAATATTTTAAGCACATGCTAGAAAGAAAAACGATCAAGAAATTAATTTGAATTAAAGGAATTTTTAAAAATAATTTCTTATCAACAAAAAATAAACATACAAAAAATTAGGGTCAATTTTATTACCATTAAAAAATGTTCTCAAATGTTTTAAAGAATGAAGGATCAGAATTCATAAAGAGCTAGAATAAAATTCTAGTCCTTTTAAATATGAGCTTTATAACCTTAGACAAATGACCCTTTCTCTCTAAGTTTTAAATTCTTTATCTGCAAAATCTGAGAAACAATAACACCTACCTGTAGAATTAATGAAGCATTAAATATGACCATGTTTTTAAAGCACCTAGCACAGTACCTACTATAAAATAAATATTTGGTGCATATAGACTAGTTTTATCACCATACTTGCCATAAGCAAAATATAATCTGGTTCTTCCCAAAAGGTATTTGTTTGAACCTAAAAGGAGCATATTCACTTTCCATATACATTCTTAGATCTGGGGGTGGGGGAAGGCAGAGCTCAGGCGGTGATGAGAGCAATGGGGAGCAGCTGTAATACAGATGAAACTTCACTCCCCACTCACCTCCTGCTACATGGTCAAGTTCCTAACAAGCCACTGACCCATACCAGTCTGCAAGGGGGAAGGGAGTGGGAACCACAATCATAAACGATAGGACTGTAATGCATTTTCATGACTTTTTATATTAGGTGCTAGCTTACAGTTGAAAAAGTACAAACAGCAAGGTGAATTAGAGTGAATGGGAAACAATTTGGAGTGACTATGGAAGGGAACTATGAAACCAAATGGAAGCTCTATTACTAGAAAGATAATTATGTGATCAAGGGAAATATTAAATTATGAGACCTGTCAATGAGGACTGGGTTTTTCATAATGCAAATGACTAAAACTCCCTTAGAAATGTTTAGGAGAGAATAAAACCTAAAGTTTGAGATGTGAAAAATTTCACCAAGATAGATGCCTTGCCTGTCAGGAATATCTCAGAGAATAGTGTCCATTCTCATGGTAATTTTATCAGAGCAAACTCATGGAGCCTGCCACAGGTAGTACCCCATGTGGAGTGAAATACTCAGTTAAGTGACTACCTCAAGGCATCTATTCATTCATTCCACACAAATATGTCAATCATTTATTGTCTAAGATAGACTAAAATGGGGGGTGACGGGTTCATTCACACTTACCCTGGTGGGATACATCCAACCTCCAATGGAGTCTCAGAGCTCTATCTGCAGGAGAAAGCATAAATGTCTAGCATTCAACCCCTTCTGGCTTTGACGAGTTCGTTATTTAAGGAAAATAAATCTCCTTTATCATTGTTACTCCCTTTCCTTCAGTGCATTTGTTTTCTCCTGAGTACCACACAAAAGGAACACTGGGACACATCCTGATTGCCCTCTAGAGCATACAGATATTTTGTGTGTGAGTCCTGAGAAAGAAGAGACTTGGATGCAGTCTCTGGCTTCCTGGAAGTGTATATATCTGATGCCATCTCAGACTTCTCAAGGGACATTCTGACCCTAAAAATTTTCACTTTGTCCATCATGGAAGCTTCTTTGAGAATTATTAATACTATTTTAGATGAGAATAGATACAATTTGGTCAGATCAATTTTCCTCTGAGAATTACAAACTTCAAAGTAACTGCCTTTTTAATTATCAGAGCAAATAAGTTATAAAGATAAAGACAATAGAAAAGGTAGTCACATATTCCACAATGAGTGCCCTTCTTCTCTCTTCCTTCTCCAGATCTTTTGGTGGCTGACATGTGGTTGTTGATTTTCAGGGCAAAATAAACATAATGGCACTGTAGCTGTTTCTATTATTTTAGCCTTTATTTTTTGTGTGTTTGTTTTTTATGTTAGTCTTTAGAATAAGGATTGATGACTATGGCCAAATCTAGAAATAGGCATGCCCTTCTTGATGCTAAAGAATGTACATCAATTCAGAAAACTCCTCTTGCCCTCCCCTTTTTTCATTCTTCAAGTGGGGTTTGCCATTAGTGAGGGATCACAAAGCCTCTATATATTGCCACAAAGGTTATGCACTGAACAACTTCAAGGAGTGTCACTCACATAGATTATAGTAGGAATGGCATTTTCCCAGAGTTGTCCAGTGCACAATTTCCCCAACTGTATACAGCAACCCAAGGGCAACAAAAAGAGAGATAATAAGGATCCCTGAACATTGCTTAAAAGCAGAGATCCCAATCTGACCTAGTTTCCCTGAGGTTTTTAGTACTAGCCCTAGATCATCCCAAAACTAAGGGCTGCAGCCAACCTTGACCACTATCACAGAAGCAGCACATTTTTTTCTAGTGCTGCTTTCATTGAAAGAATAGCTAAAGTGTAAGGCTGAATTGTGTAACACGTCCAAATAGGTAGGTGTTGGTCAGAGTTCTAAAATATAGCACTTATCAATATGTTTCTCAAAATATTGTTTTAATGGGATATTCACAGATCTTGTGTAATAAGTAGTAGCCAACACAATCATTTTTCACTACTACCATTGTAGTGTTATACAGAATAGTATCAATATTTTGAAATGTGAATAGTGTTACTATTCCTAACAATTCTCTATGCTCTGCCTATTCATCCCTCCTTCCACACTGACCGCTGAGGACTACAGATTTTTTTACAGTCTCCACAGTTTTGCTTTTCCCAGAATGTCATATAGTTGGAATCATACAGAAGGTAGCTTTTTCAGATTGGCCTCTTTCATTTAGCAATATGAATTTAAGTTTTCTTCATGTCCTTTCACAGCTTGATGATTTATTTCTTTTTAATGCTGCATAATATTCCATTGTCTGGATGTACCGCAGGTTTATTTATTCTTACACCTACAGAAGACATCTTGGTTGTTTCAAAGTTTTGGCAATTATGAATAAAGCTGCCATTAACATCCATGCTCAGTTTTTTGTGAGGACAAAGTTTTCAATTCATTTGGGTAAATACCAGTGAACACAAGTAATGAATACTATGATAAGATTATATTTAATTTTGTAAGAAACTGTTAAACTCTCTTCCAAAGTGGTAATATCATTTCACATTCCCACCAGCAATGAATGAGAGTATCTGTTGCCCCATATTCTCACCAGCATTTGGTGTTGTTAGTGGTTCATATTTTGGCCATTCTAACAGGTGTGTAATGGTAGCTCACTGTTGTTTTAATTTGCAATTCCCTAATAACATAGGATGTTGAGCATCTTTTTAACTGCTTTCTTGCCAAATGTATATATTCTTTGGCAAAAAGTATGTTCAGGCTTTTTACCCGTTTTTTAATCAGGTTGTTCATACTCTTACTGCAGAGTTTAAGAGCTGTTTGTATATTTTTGGATAACAGTCTTTTATCAGGTGTATCTTCTGCAAATATTTTCTCACAGTCTGTGGCTTATCTTCTCATAATCTTGACATTATATTTTGCAGAACAGAAGTTTCTATTTTTTTGGTACTGAATCTCTCTCTCTCTCTCTCTCTCTCTCTTACCCCTCACCTCACCCTCTCCCTGTTCCTGTCCCTCTCCCTCCATCTATTACTCTCTCCATACATTGTAAGGTCCTTAAGGTAAAGAACAATAAATTTTCCTTGATGTATTCTCCATCCCAAATATCAGCATAGAGTAAACAAATGTTGATTGAAAGAAGAAAGGAGACCAGGCACAGTGGCTCACGCCTGTAATCCTAGCACTGTGGGAGATGGAGGCGAAAAGATCGCTTGAGCTCAGGAGTTCAAGACCAGCTTTGGCAAGACCTAGACACCCTGCCTGTACTGAAAAAAAAAATAGAAAAAATTAGCTGGGCATGGTGGCATGCGCCTGTAGTTCCAGCTACTCAGGAGGCTGAGGCAGGAGGATTAATCACTTGAGCCTAGGAGTTAGAGGTTGCTGTGAGCTAGGCTAACACCACTGCACTCTAGCCCAGGTGACAGCGAGACTTTATCAAAAAGAAAGAAAGAAAGAAAGAAAGAAAGAAAGAAAGAAAGAAAGAAAGAAAGAAAGAAAGAAAGAAAGAAAGAAAGAAAGAAGAAAGAGAGAAAGAAAGAAAGGAAGGAAGAAAGAAAGAAAGAAAGAAAGAAAGAAAGAAAGAAAGAAAGAAAGAAAGAAAGAAAGAAGAAAGGAAAGATGGAAAAAAGGAAGAGAAAGAGGGCCAGCATTCTTACACCTAGTCACCCCCTCCTTTGCACCTCCTCCATTCCTGGTATCGCAGAAAGTAATTTTTTACTCAAGCCAGTTTGTGCTGCAGCTCCTTCCCACCCCCATAGCAACTGCAAGAGTGCTCTGCACTGAAAAGACTTTCTCTGCAGCAGGGGTACATTCCTAGCCAAGTCTGCCATTGACAGTGGAGCTACCACAACAGTGCTTCACAGGACTCCCTATTGGCAGCTTGGATAGGCAGGCAGGACCTGGTGCCCTCCCATACTCACACACAAAAGCAATGCAGCCCAGACTGTGGCCTCTCCACTCCCATAGCAAGTATAGGAGTGCTCTGTGATGAAAAGCCTGTTTCTCTGCATTGGGTGGGTTCCCAGCTGAGCCCACCACTGAGGGTGGAGCTGCTGTATCAATGTAACCCATGAGGTTCATTAAACCTGCTAAGGCATTCCAAAGGCAACTCAGGACCAGCACTCTTCTCCCTGGCACAGTCAGGGATTGATCATCGGAGACTTAGAGACAGGTCCATAAGCCAGCCTTAGCCCCCTCAGCTCTCAATTGAGAGACCTGATGACAAGGAACCAGGCAAAGAACTCCAGAAATATGAAAAATCAAAGTGAAAAGACACCCCCAAAATAAAACAATAACTCCTTACCAATGGATACCAACCTAATCAAAATGATTAAAATGGCAAATGAAGAGTTTTGAATATGGATTATAAGAACCTCAATGAAATACAATAGAAAATAGGAATCCAACACAAAGAAATCACAAAAACAATGCAGGAAATAAATGAAAAATCCTCCAAAAAAATCAAACTATTAAAGACAAAACAGAACTTCTGAAAATAAATTCATTCAAAGATTTACAAAACACATTGGAAAGCCTTCAGAATAGGTTAGATGGGGCAGAAGAAAGAATCTCAAGCTTGAAGATAACACCTTTGATCTAAACAAGTCAGTTGAAGAGAAGGAACATGCCTCGAAATTATAAAAACCACATACGACAAACCCACAGCCAATATCATACTGAAGGGAAAAAATTGAAAGCATTCCTGCTTAGAACTGGAACCAGACAAGGTTGCCCACTATCACCACTTCTATTCAACATGGGAGAGTGGAGGAGGGGATGGGTAAATTCATACCTAACGTGTACAATGCACATTATCTTGGTGATGAGCACACATATAACTTTGACTCAAACTGCACAAAAGCTAATTATATAACTGAAACATTTGTACCTCTGTAATATTCTGAAACTTTTTTTAAGAAAAGAAGCAGAAACTTTTCTGTAATCCCAGTGAACAGTGAATATGAGGAATTACTGTTATCATTTTTGGCACATTTCTTTCCAGTTTTGTTCCTACTCTTTTGTGTTTATCTACATGACATGAGGCTCAAAACATGAAAACATCCTATTTTGTATCTATTTTTGTATACTGCTTTTTTAAACTTTGTATTATTAGCCTCTTCTATATCATTAAAAATTTGTATGAGCATTAGAAAAAGATGAGACGTGAATGTTTTTCTTCTATAAATGTAGAGATAAATTTTAAAAATACTATTCATGTGCTGATAAGGATATCATAAGATGGCATTCTTATTATCATATCTCTTGAGGATATATTTTAGGAAGCAATTTAGGAATATGTATTGAGAACATTAAGTTGTATATACATTTTGATCTTATAATTTTCTTTTAGGTAATCTTCTCCAGAGAACTCTTCAAAATTAAACAAACTTTTAAACCCAAAGATATTGATGCATTATTTTAAGATTGAAAAATTGAAACTAGCCTAAATCCAGTAGGGGAATGTTATAAAAGTAAGACTTAATATTATGCAGCTTTAAAAATATTTAGAGTTTTAATTACATGAAAAATCCCAATGTAAGCAGAATACCAAAATGTAAATGCTTATGATCTCATATATGTAAATAAAAATGATTAAGACAAAAAGGTCAGAGGAAATATGCCAAATTTCTATCTGAATTTATGTCTGCTTGATAAAATTATTCAGTAATTTTTGGTTTCTCTTAGCTTTTCCAAATCTTCCAAATTTTTGCAATGAACATATATTACTTTGACAACCAGAATTTTAAAAAAACAATTTTGAAAAATTGCAACAGTGGTATCTGGTAAGAATTAGATAAAATGACTTATATATCAGAATTTATCACAGTGCCTGGTATGAGATTAGTAATCAATAAGTGTTGTTTTCCTTCCCTGCCAAGTCACGATGCAAGGTAAATAGTTTACTATTTAAGAACTCAGGTTCTTTCTAAGAGAAAACAGAACTCAGATATTGGCATTCCCATTATTAGATGTGAAACTTTGAGCAAATTAATTAATTTATCTAAGCTTCAATGACCTCACCTATAAAATAAAAATAACAGTAATATCTAACTCATTGGATTATTATGGGAATGTTTTAATTTATTCATGAAAGTAACTTATTTCAGTGCCTGGAATGCAAGCTTTCAATAAATATTAACTGATAGTATTTGTATGTCAAAATAAATGGTCAGCTCCATACATGAATAGACTTTTGGATCCATGTAATGAATTCAAAAATGTGTAAACAAAATAAGTTTAATCAGAGGAAGAGATACAGAATTGCATGCCAAATGAGCAGAGCGTCAAACAGATAGAGTAGAATCCTTGGTGAGAAAGGGAGTATCAGATGTTTGAAATAAGCTCATCAAAGGATAGGTTCTTTGGGGTAATGTCTATCCAGCTGAGGGAATCTCAGCAGAGAGTCCCCCTTTAGGGAAACTGGTTTTGGCCCAGCAATAGTTTCACCGGGGGCAAGTGGAGAATCCAAACTTTCATTTTTACCACTGCTGAGGGTAAGGGGCAGGCAGGAGCAGAAAAGCCATGTCTTCTCGAAATTAAAAAAAAACAAGCACACATTTCCCCAAATGCACTCAAATTGCAAGCACTAGGGACAGAAGAACTCTGATATCCAGGGGAAATGAAGAGTAGGGGAAAGGCTTATCTGCAGACATTGTTCCCTATTCTCAATCAGAGCCTCAATTAACTTCTTCAACAAAGAGCAGATGCCTGTATTCATGAAGGTAGAACACAGAAAATATGTGAGTGTGGAAATGTAAGTTTGAGAAAGTACCTTTCTACCTTACAGTTTGTAGCTTTTAAAAGAACGATTATTTTCAGATTATAGCAATTGGAAAAGAAAAAGAAAAATTAAAAGATAAATAACTATATTGCCTTTATTTAAGCCTTTCTGCTATTGCCAGAGTTTGTGTGACCTTTATTCTAAATTCAGCATTCACCTTTAAACAAAATTTACTGAAGAAAAGTAAGACCCAAAATGCAAACTAATGCCATTTTCCCTTTTTGTTTCTTTCAGGGAAGAAAACTAGATTGAGGGTAAGATATGGTTCCTTCCAATGAGAGAAAACACTATAAATATTTTCCAGAAGCTGATAGTTATCATTCATTGCATTGCATTCATAACATTGCATTCAATTTTTTAAACTTAACTTCTAATCCCTAGCTAGTTTTCTGAAATGCTGTCATTCACCCTGAAGTAAAAGCCTTTAGAATGCCCTGTTGGGAATTTTCTTTCTCCCCAAGCCTGGCTGGCACAGAGGCTCACTTCATTGACTTTAAATCCAAGTAGCAAAAATGAAGGGGAGACAATATCCTACTTGGTAAGTCAAACATAGCACAAATAGGGGATTTCATAGCACCTTGCAACATTCTAGGAATAGCAAAAGTCACAAAAAGTGCTTAGAGAAGGAAGAAAATCCAGAAAAGTAAGTGCCTTCAAAAATAATATTTTATAATAATTGTTTCAGATTTCAAAGTAATATATGTTGCTCACAGAAATTTTGGAAATATAGACATATAAAAAAGAAAATTATAGAACCTATTGTCTGACCTTCTAATACTTACCTCTATTAATTTTAAGTTTTATTTCTTTCCAAGAATTTTATATCCCCTTATATTAAATTTATCTACAAAAAGTATATATAAAATCTACATAAACTCACTTTGCAAAGAACTCCATAAAACATAAAGAAATGTAAAAACCTTTGCTACTCAAAGAATCAGCATAACCTTATTGCTTATTAGAAATTTAGAATCCCAAGCCTCATCTATCCTTTTGAGTCAGAATCCGCATTTTAGCATGTTTCCCAGGAAATTCTTCTGCACTTTTGTGATGAACTTCTTTATTATTTTTCTCTTTATCTGTAATTTTTATTTAATAAGTGCAAATGTTTTAAAAGCTCTGGCCATTTCTAAATTACAAAAAAAATTTTTACTAGTTTATATTTGCTATAAAAGCTTTTCTGAGTGTCATTTCATTCACTGGTGTCATGAGTATTCATCTTTTCTAATGTAAAAAGCAAAAGAAAAATTATATTTTTCATATTCAAATTAACAACCTTCATGTTATAAATTTAACTCTCATTATATACACTCTAATTTTATACTCACTTCTTAAAATGCCCCTTAAGTCTATTAAAAAGAATAATATTTCTAACTTTAAAGACATTTCATCATACAGGCATATAAATATATATTCTAAAACATCCATTGTATTAAAAACATATGACAATATAGCAGGCACTCAGTAAACTTTTGTTGAATTTTTGAAATGGTTTAGGCCAATAATCAGTTATAAAGCAAAATGAAGTTTATAAAATAAGCCTGAAAAGATTGTACCTATCACATAATTGTTTAATAAATGTTAGCAAAATGATGGCAACGGAAAATGAACTAAACTTCATGATGGACAGTAATCAAAAGCTGATGTTGTTATTTTAAAAGCATTTTACTGAAAATATGTTATGAAATCTTGGTCTGTAATTACTCAAGTGCTGAAATTATATAAAATGGCTAGTATTACAGCTAGTTCTTAAACTATCCAGAAACAGATATCCCAAGTCATTTTGTTACCTCGTCATTTCCTATCTAAGGAAAAAATAATATATGGAGACAGAGGCAGAAACAGAGACAGAGACAGAGAGAATAGTAAAATTAAGTGATTGTTTTAACCACTTCGGTACGGCACTCACTGGCCACGAAACCTTGCCCACAGCCGGCACTCACAGTCAGCTCGATAGTTTGTGCTGTGCATTGACACGAATCTGTTTTGCTCTAGTGTGATGAGGAAAGCTTTAAAGCACTGAAAGCTTGTTTTACTCTACAGGCAGCTTTACTTGTAATGTAAATCAGAATAGGTAACATATACATATATGTTTTTATTACATCATTTTTAAATGTTCACAATTTTATTTTGATAAATGAAAAATTAAAAAAGTCATATCATGGCTGTCAGCTAAAGTCGCTGTGCACGTTCGTCTGTGGCTATCGGCTATAGTCGACGCTGGTACCGAAGTGGTTAAAAAATGGGTTTCTTTAAGAAATTTAGTGACCTTTTCACTGGACTAAGACCTAAACGAGAAGGTCAAACTTCAGCTAATAGCACTGTGGTGAGAAGGTCTTTCCTGCAAGGTAATGAGATGTCACAAAGGTGAACAAAAAAGAATGAGCTCTCTCCTGCTCTCTGAAGTGAGAGGCCCTGGACCGATTATAAATTAGAATATGAACATCTACAAAGGATGATCTCCATTCCAAAGAAGGAAAAACAAACATATAAAAGAGAATTGACATGAAAATGAAGTAAAACTTAATTATTTTAAATAATTTAAGTTCCCCACACCTAGGCAAATTATATCCCAGGGGGCTGAGAGAATTTACAGATGTAATTTCAAAATCATTATTGATTTCTTTAAAGAAATCTGGAGAATAAAAAAAAATTTCTAAAAACTGAAATTGAGCAAAGGTACTAGTGTCTTCAGTGTCATAAAGGTGCAGTCTAAAAGTTGTTTCTAAAAATTTTTTATAAACCATCTGTTTAATATTATATGCCAGAATGTTTTTTGAAGATACTATATTATTTTTACCACTTCTGTACCATTTATCTATTTATAGCTTAGTTATTTGTATACAATTGCTGATAATAATAGATGTTATCCTAGAAAAAGTTTAAAGTGAGCTGAAGAAGCATTTCTCATGTTCTACATATTTTAATCAAAGATTTGGATGAAACACATGAAATATTTATCAAATCTATAGGCAACAAAAGTAGAAAAGAAAGATAATATTGTGAAAGTCAAGGCAAAGCCTAAAAGATCTTAAAAGACTGAATCCTTGGTAAAATTCAATCATTAGCTTCCCTCACTTAAAAAATTTAACATAAGCGTCAGATAGGCAAATCTGGTTTTAAAGCAGTTCTTGTGGACAATTTTCAAGGGCTTTGGTAAAATGCCAAAACTAAATAAAACTCAAAACTGTAAAGAAACTGCACAAAAAACTCATGCCCACTTAAGTCTGCATGAATTCCTAGAGCAAAAGAGGGTATAGTACGTCTGTGCTGTGTCAATCACACAGTATGTGTTCAGTTGTCATAACATTATATTTTCAGAAAAATGTGAGCAATCAAAAGAGGGCAACTAGGATGATGAGCACTTGGAAATTATACCATATTCAATTAAAGAAGCCGAGAGTGCTTAGTCTAAATAAAGAAGATTCAAGGAGGACACGGACAGCTTCCTCAAATATTTTTAAGTGCTACCATGTAGACTTACTCTGAGCATCAATATAATGTAATAGAAAGAACATTAATCTTGCCCAGCACTGCCACTTACTGTCTGTGCATCTGCACTGGTTACTCAGCTTTCCCGTGGCTCAATTATTACTTCTGTAAATTTTGGGGAGAGTAAGAAAGATAATGCATATTCAAAATCCTAACAGAGTAGATACATATGATGGGCACATAATAAGTGTTAATTTCTCATCCTTGAAGTAGAAGATGGCAACAATAAATCAAAATGGGAGAATGATTCAGGAATGTAAGGAGAACAAGAAAGTGTTTTGCAACTTCTGAAAATGAAAGCTGCTCTAAAAGTGATGCCCCAGGTTGCTTTGTAATGAGCTCTTTGTCATTGATTATTCCAGCAGAAGCTACATAGCAAGAAAGTAGAAGAGAGAGGTTCTTAAGTACTGATGAAAGGGAGGCTGGAAAGCTACTAAAATCTCTTCCAACTCCAAGATTCAGTGAGTTCAGATCAAGAAGAAAATGTAATTTTTAAGGTTCCATTCTAACCAATGATTTCTCTGAGGCCAGTGAATGTGAGCAATACAGCATTCTAAAACATAGAAGGCCAGACTAAAATATGTTTATTTCCTCTAGAATACAGGAGAAAATAGGAGAACACAGGACAATGTCCTATTCTCTTAAGTAGGTCCCTAGGACATACCACATTGATCAATTGTTCTTTGTGCTACAAAAACAAGTAGAAAACAGGGACCTCAGGTAGGCAGTGGGAGAAAAGGGAATAATATATCTAATTGGTGGAAAAATGAAAAAATCAAAGTAATAATAAATCAAAGGCACCACCAAATAGAATTATAACACCCAAAAATGCAAAGAAACAATTGTCCATATCTTCTTATATGTCTCATCAGTGCTTGTCATTGCTTCTTAGTATCTTCTCCTTTTTTGTTTTCATTTTATTTCTTTGTTAGTCATTGCTCTTGATTTTGAGTAAATGGATTGGGGGGGGCGATCTGCCTCTGGTTAAGGATAACTACAGAGGAGCTGAATATTGCATATCGCAGAAGTCGGGTAAGAGTAAAATAACCCTACAAATAACTACCTTTCTGCCCTTCTCAAGTCAGTTAGTTGGAGAGGGATCGCCTCTTCTTGAGCTACTGCCATAACACACTTGCAGCAGATCTCCTTTTTGATGACCAGTTGATGCCATTTTATGACCACATTTGAGGATAAATTAAGTTCAACTCTTGAAGTTGAACTATGTTATGTATTATTTGTATGTTTTTAAACTATTCTTATTACATAAATAAGATATTCATGAAAAAATGAAAATAAAGGGAACAAAACCTTTATTCCACTTAAGTAGTATGATTTGAAGGGTACTTGGAAGACCCTAGCTCCTTCCCCTCAGATGATGTGGTGATATCTACAGCACAAACATTCATTTCATTAGTTTTAAGTACTTTTCCCCTGGGATGGTGACATTTTGGACACATTTACACTGGAAGTCCTTTAAAGTGGTGAGAAAATGGTAATATAGTAGGCAAAAAGCATGGACTCTTATCCTAACTCTGTCACTTACTAGTCTGGGAACTCAGGCATTTAACGTCTTTGATCCTTTATCTCCTCATATATGAAATGGAGGTAATAATCCTTGCTATGGCTCTCCTATAGCATAATTAAGAAAGTCAGAAAAGATAATGTATGTTAGACATAAGGGTTACCTTTCCCAAAACTGATCTCCTTCAAGCTGCCCTTCTGCAGAGAAAGTTGCTTCCTGCAAAGCACCATGCAAAAGAAAGCAGCTATTGCCCAGTGCTTGAGGTAATCACTTCATCACCTGCTGATGTAGAGAACCCTTCTATTAACTTGTTTCCTACAGCTGCAACTGCAAAGCTTGGACCACAGCCTCCGATCACACCGGAAGTCCTGGTACCCCCTCTCCCCCAGCCACAAACTCTGAGCCTAGAAACAGAACTAGAGGCAAGTTTTCTTCATTTCAACATTATATCCAGCCCTAGTCACATTAGGAGAGCAGTTATTGCTTCCCCAATCATGCAGCTAAAACGCCTACAGCCCAAATGTTGGGGGGCCCTTCTTGGAATGTGATGTCCTAGACTTCTGTGTGCCACTGATGTTATCATTGGCAAAGGGGGACCTGCACACCTGTGGTCCTGGTCCTGGGTCCATGAGTTTCCCACAGTAAATGCTGCTCTGGTAAATCTGGCGTGTGTGCCATCTGGTCATGTTCCCTGGTTGCGTGGTAACACGGCAAAGGGAAACCGCTCTGATCTTCACAGATGTCGGGGGTTACATTTATGCAGGAGTGTATTGGATTTTTTTTCCTAGAGAACTAATGTTGTTAAGAAAAAGGTAGACACAGCATTTGAGCTCTGGGCTTCCAGCAGCAAAAAGATAAGTGAAACAGGGACGAGAGGTCCAGATGCCAAACTTCCTCTGGGCTAAACTTTGGCCTAAATCAAAGTCTAAAATTTAGATAGATTTCTCTCTGTTCCCCTATATTTAAAAAACATAGCTAGTTTCCCCAGGGCTAAATAAACCATTAAATAAAAGAATACCAGAGAGAAAAAAAGGTTACATCCAAACCTCACTTTCACAAGGTAGCCTGTTTTGAAACAATGTTTCTCGGTGCTGCTCTATTATGGTCATGTAAGCACAGTGTGGTCCTCACTTCCACAGGAAGTTCCGCAGGGGAGCTGGGTAATCGGGGAGGCACTGTGAGAAGGGATCACCTAGGAAGTTTTGTAGATTGAAACGTAGGTGGCCTTAAAACAAATCACAGCATAGCCATCAGGAAATGACTTTATCATTTAAGATTTAATGGTATCCCTGCCAGGGAAGATAGCCTATAAGGAAGAAAATGGGCACTCTGATACATCTGGTAAACAACAAAAAAAGAGTATTTTCTTAAAAATATCATTTATTTTTTATATTTAAAGTATACAACATGATACTATAAGATATATAGCAAAATACTTGCTATAGTGGAACAAATTAATATATCCATCATCTCACAAAGGTACCTATTTCCCCCCCCCCCCCGTGGCAAGAGAAGCTACAATACTTATTTGGCAAAAATTCTGAATACAATACATTATTATTAACTATAGTCTTACATTTCTGCAGCATGTTTTATCTATAAACTACTTTTGCAAATATATATTATTTTATGCAATTCTCCTGTGAGCCTTGCTATGTATGTATTATTATTCACATTTCACAGAGAAAAGAATATGATCTCAGAAGTTTCTTCCTGAGAAAACAATGCTTACAAAGTGACAGAGCCAGGATTCAAGCTCAGATCTGAATGTCTCAAAAGCCCACACTCTGCCACACTATTGGGCCCCAAACACAGGCTGGATCCCAGAAATCTACACCTTTGAAGTCTTTGCCATGTGATTCTGATAATACTAAAGTCTGGAGTCCATGTATCATACCATACTACATATAGAGAATAAATACTAATAATAGCCTAAAAATGGTCACTTTACAGTAACTAAGTTGTAACTTACATAAAGTCACTTTGTCACTATGTGGTTATTTTCATATTTGACTTCTTAAGCCTCATGTTTCCTCTTTGTGTTGCTTGAGTAATATTGCTGTTTTGTTAAATAAATCTGTCAATTCCAATTTTTTATAAGTGAATTACTCATATCAAAACTGGCATCTCAGTTTAGCTTGAGCCAGCCACCTATCTGTTTCGTCTAAACCGGTGTTCTCCAAAGTTGGCTGCAGCAGGCAACACACTGAGGAATGTAGAAAGGAAATATTTGAATTTTCATTTTTATTTTGATTACAAGAAACCTTTTTCAGAAGCTTTACCAATATTTGCTTTATTGTTGAACTGTGGCTTATATACAATTTCTGAGTGAATAGTCACAGAAGTGTGTACTTAACAGCTGTATTGGTGGGATACTCAATCAAACAAAAAGCCTCCGGTCTAGACCCTCTCTCCTATGACCAGGAAAGTGTGTTCAGTCTCCTGGGGAAGAATCAGGACACATACTTCCTTCTATATATGTAATTTGTGCTGCAATCCTCACAGGATGGAAGAAAATGACCTCAGAGGCCAGAAATATCTCCCGCACTGTGAGTGACTTCATCCTCTTGGGCTTCCCTTGCCGCTGGGAAATACAGATCGTCCTTTTTTCCATATTCTTTGTGACTTACCTCCTGACTCTCCTTGGAAACACAGCCATTGTGTGTGCAGTGCGCTGGGACCACCGGCTCCACACCCCCATGTACATTCTGCTGGCCAACTTCTCCTTCCTGGAGATCTGCTATGTCAACTCCGATGTGCCCAACATGCT
This sequence comes from Microcebus murinus, assembly GCF_040939455.1. Classification (NCBI taxonomy): domain Eukaryota; kingdom Metazoa; phylum Chordata; class Mammalia; order Primates; family Cheirogaleidae; genus Microcebus; species Microcebus murinus. Next base: position 72,217,850 of record NC_134109.1, on the reverse strand, counting down.
GGCCAACTTCCTCTCCAAGACCAAAACCATCTCCTTTGCTCGGTGCCTCCTCCAGTTGTACTTCTTTTTCTCACTGGGCACAACTGAGTGCTTATTTCTCTCCATCATGGCCTATGACCGGTTCCTGGCAATCTGTCGTCCACTATACTACCCCACCATCATGACTACTAAGTTCTGCAGCAGCCTGGTCATCTTTTGCTGGGTCTATGGTTTCCTCTGGTTTCTGATCCCAGTGATACTCGTTACCCAGTTGCCGTTTTGTGGCCCAAATGTGATTGATGACTTTCTATGTGACCTTGGTCCCCTGCTGGCCCTGGCTTCAGCTTGTGTCCCAATCCCAGGGACTGTTCTCATATGTGGCACCATGAGCTCCCTCCTCATCTTTGCCACCTTCTTCCACATTATTGGCTCCTACACCCTGGTGCTGAGGGCTGTGATGCAGGTGCCCTCCACTGCTGGCCGGAAGAAGGCCTTCTCTACCTGCTCCTCACACCTGGCTGTCGTGTTTCTGTTCTACGGCTCGGTCATGATGACGTATGTGAGCCCAGGGTCAGGACAAGCAGAGGGCATGCAGAAGTTTACGACTCTATTCTACTCAGTTTTGACCCCTTTTTTCAACCCCATGATCTATAGCCTCCGGAATAAAGAAATGAAGGATGCCTTGAAGAAAGTTCTAGGAGGTTCCTGAAATTGGTCTGTGACATTAGTGAGTTCTTCCCAAATGAGTTCAGACTGTGAGCCCCCTGTCAGTGAAGAGTTGAGAAACTGGCAAGTGGATGTGAAGTTTTCAAAGGAGACATTTCAAAACCCTAATGCTATGTCCTCAATGAAGCCTCTCCCCAGGCAGAATTAATTATTTCTTCCATAGCACATTACTTGTAATTCTATTTAACATGTTTTTATTCATTCTTGTGTTATAGTTAGCTGTTTACAAATGTGTCTCCACATGTCTCCCATCCTGGGGAAGAATCAGGACACATACTTCCTTCTATATATGTAATTTGTGCTGCAATCCTCACAGGATGGAAGAAAATGACATCAGAGGCCAGAAATATCTCCCGCACTGTGAGTGACTTCATCCTCTTGGGCTTCCCTTGCCGCTGTATTATAAATTCCTTGAGAGCAAGAACTCTGCTTTATTAGTTTCTGTAATTTCAGAACAGAAAACAGCACCTAGCACATAGATATCAATAATGTTAATTTAAATAAAACAAATATATTTCTTGATATTTTCTCACTAGATTCTATCATTCTTGATAGTCAGAACAATATCTAAAGAAACCATAAAACTCTATAACAAACTTTATTTTACACTTCCTATAGATGAACTATAGAAAAGAACTTTCATAGAAGAAAGTGAGGTCAACCTGAACCAGTTGGACCAACCCATTAAATGATAATCAAATCAATGGAAAAGTTTCCCCAGATGAAAGTTAAACTCTAAGAAATTACCTCTTTATGAATCCCTTTCTCTAATAACGTAATAATGCTTTATTTCATTTTCTTCTTACTAACCATGCTTCCACTCCTGCACATTTTAAAATATATTCCACAACCCTTACTACAGAATGTGTGGTCTTTGAATCAGCTGGGCATCACTGGAGAACTTTTTAGAATGCAGTTATCCAAGGACCACATCCCAGCACTATTGAATCAGAATCTGCATTTTAAGGACATGCCCAGTAGATTTACATGCATGTTGAAGTTTGAAAAGCGTGGATCTACAATAGATTCTCTGAAAGGGTAACAGTAACTACAACCATGTGGAGGACTTCCTATTGACACCTACCTGCATGGGAACAGTGGTTCTCAACCAATTGACTCAGAATTGGGGGTGGGGCTTAAGCATGAGTATTTTGAAAAGTTCCCCTAAAGGTTGTAATATACAGGGAGGATAGAGAACCACTGCATTCAAATGTATGAATTACCAAATTCTAAAATAACACAGAATGAGACCACACCCACATTTATTTTCAAGAGCCACCCTGGTGCAAATCAACCAAACTGAATAATTATTAGATTACAATAAGACGTATTATAACCCAATTCTTCCTTTGCCAAAAAAAAAAAAATTACATACAAAATAGATAATTCTCTCTTGAAAGTTCTTTACATGCTTGCATTTGGGAGATTGTACATAGTAAAAAGAATTGAAAATATGAAGAAAAGCACATAGGGCAACCTATACAACCATTAATTTAAAAGACTTCTGTGGTACATTATCTTGGCATTATACTAGTATTTGGAGTAATTCAAATTATCAAGATTTACTTCCTTCCCACAGAGAGATGATAACTCTGCTGGAAATAAATTTTTAATCTTTTTCCGCTTGATTGAAATATAATTCATATACAATAAAATTTACCCTTTTCACATGTACAATTCAGTGTTTTTCAGTTTATTCACATAGCTGTGCAACCATTATTACTAACAAATTTCAGGATGATTTCATCACAGACACACAAAAGGAATCCTGTACCCAGTAGCACTCCCTGGCAAACACTAATTTACTTTGAATTAAATGAATTTATCTATTCTGAGGATATTATACAACGTATGATCTTTTGTGGCTGGCTTGTTTCACTTAGCTTAATGTTTATCCATGAACAAGTCATCGATGTTTTAGCAGGCGTGAGCACTTTATGTTTTTGGTTTGTTTTTTTATTGCTGAATAACTCACCATTGTATCAATAGACCACATTTTGTTTATGCACTCATCAGTTGGTAGACATTTAGGTTGTTTCCACTTTGAGGCTAATATAAGAATGTTGCTATGATATGGAGATACCTTAAAGCAATACAAGTAGATCTACCATTTGATCCAGCAATTCCACGACTGGGCATCTACCCAAAAGATCAATGACACTCTACAAAAAAGACACCTGCACTCGAATGTTTATAGCAGCACAATTCACAATTGCAAAGTTGTGGAAACAACCCAAGTTCCCATCAATTCATGAGTGGATTAATAAAATGTGGTATATGTATACCATGGAGTACTATTCAGCTTTAAGAAACAATGGTGATATAGCACCTCTTGTATTTTCCTGGATAGAGCTGGAACCCATTCTACTAAGTGCAGTATCTCAAGAATGGAAAAACCAGCACCACATGTACTCACCAGCAAATTGGTATTAACGGATCAACACCTAAGTGGACATATAGGAATAACATTTATCGGTGTCGACAGGTGGGAGGGGGGTGGAGGGGATGGGTGCATACAAACATAATGAGTGAGATGTGCAACGTTTGGGGGATGGTCACACTTGAAGCTCTGACTCGAGGTGGGGGGCATGGGCAATATACTAACCTTAACATTTGTACCCCCATAATATGCTGAAATTTTTTTAAAAAGAGAAAAAAAAAGAATGTTTCTATGAATATTCATGTACACATTTTTGTGTCAGCATGTGTGTCAATTTCTCTTTCGTATATCTGTGTTAGTCTGCTCAGGCTGCTATAACAAAATACCACAGGCTGGGTGGCTTAAACAACAGAAACTTATTTTCTTACAATTCTGCAGACTGGAAGTCCAAGGTCAAGGTGCCAGCAGAGCTGGTGTCTGGAGAGACTTCTCTTCCTGGTTTGCAGGTGACCAACTTCTCACTGTGTCCTCAAAAGGTCTTCCCTCCGTGTGCACACAGAGAGAGAAAGAGCACTAGCGTCTCTTCCTTTTCTTATAAGGATAACAGCCCTTTCAGATTAGGGCCACTCTTAGGACCTCATTGACCGTAAATATACATTTGTACTATTTATTACCTCTGCCTATAAAGGAAAATTGTATTAGGTGATTGTGCTGAAAATGTGTCAAAAATATAATTTGCATCTCTTTTATGTGGTTGTTTTTATGTGTATTTGCTATATTTTAATTTGTTAATATACATGTATTTCTCTGTAGAGACATATATAAGGTTATTAAGTGTGAAATGTCTGATTTCCTTAAGTACTAAGTTTGACAGTTGGTATCTCTGACATTTCACTTTGACACTCTTGTTTTATTTTTATTGTGAAGGTACATCCTCATTCTTTCAAATACACAGTTTGGCTTGTGATTATCTGTCAAATTTTTTTAGAGCAGTTTTTGTGAAACCATGGATAAGTCCAAAATTCATGTTATTTTCGAATATGAGTTCCACCATGAAAGTGATGCAGCACAGACAGTTCGAAATATCAACAAAGTGTTTGGGAAGGATGTGGCTAATGAACGCACAGTACATTGATGGTTTAAGTTCTGTTTTGATTCTTTTACTCTTCAAAATAAGCCACGTGAGTGACCTGAGACCAAGCTGGATAATGATGAGCTAAAAGCTCTAGTGGAGGTGAATCCATCTCAACCTACACATGAATTAACAGCAAGCTTTGATTAATATAAAACCATTTAATTCTTCTGATCTTTGTTTTTATTTTCTTGGCATGAAGATTTCAATATAATCTGTGTTTCTAAAAATATTGCTTTTGAAAAACACACTATAGATCCTTTGTTTCCCTAATTCCCATAATGCAATATAATAAAATATTTACCAAAAATATATTTTGAAAAATATTATGGATATGGTTCTCTTATCAGATACATAGTTTGAAAATATTTTTCCCATTTTGTGAGTTGTGTTTCACTTTTGTGATGTTGTGTTTCACTTTTCTTGATGCTGTCATTTGCAGCACAGAAGTTTTTGTATATTGAAGAAGTCCAATTTATTTATATGTGTGTGTGTTTCTTGTTCACAGTCAGGACAAAATATCAACTAAGCAAAATTGGCCAGAGCATTACAAACGTACACATTCTCTTAAGGGATCACTACAATTTGGAAGATTATAATTGCCCCCACTCACATTTCACCTACAGTTTACATCATGCCATTACTGAGAACAGGTTGTATATTTTCTTTTTGTTCTTATCTCATAGGACATTTTAAAAAATGAATTCTTTCACCATTTCAACATTTCTACTGTATTCTTATTTTTTTCCATTTGAAAAGAACAATTTATCACTTTTCCTTCCAAAGGTTTGTAAATTTACCAAAAAAAGGATCAAAGCTTACCGACTGCTTAGACTAAGAACACAGGAGGTGAGACTCTACTACACGGCCACCGGTGGCAACTGTGCACTGATGCTTACATGAGTGCTGCCTTCAGGGGGCTGCACTTCTCACACCCTGTGATGTGCTGCGATCATTAGTCAAGTCGCTGGAATAGTACAAAGGTTTTTTGGTTTGTGGGGGAGGGATTTGCCTTCCTACTACAAAAGGAAAATTTTTAGTTCATTTCTGAAAAATAAATTGGTCAATAAATTCATTTTGTTCTGCTTCTACTTTACACAAAGCTTCCTAGTCAACCCGATACCTTTCTAGATGCATTTTCTTTTCTGCTATTAGTGCTTGAAGTTGCTGTTTGGGGGTTTCTCTCTGCTTTGCTACAGATTTGAGCAAGTTCTGAGCACGGATGGCCTTCATCTATACCTAGTAAAAAAAATTCTTATAGAAACAGAATTGAGAGAACGCATTGCCAGCAGACTTGCACTATAAGAATTGTTTAAGTTTTTCAGGCAGAAGTAATATGATAACAGACAGAAACTTGGATTCACCAAGAAAAGAAAGCATTGAAAATAGAATAAATAAAATGTATATTGTAACAATATTTTGTGTTCTCACAGCTTATATAAAAGTCAATTAATTCTATGACCAAAATATAGCCCAAAGGATGAGAGGAAGATATGGAATATATTACTGTAAAGCACTTATACCATACACAAAGCAGGGTAATATTACTTAAAGTTAAATTAAATAAAGGTGAATATTGCAAATCCTATGACAATCTTCTTTTTAAAAAATTTTAAGATACAAATGACAAGCCAATAATGGAGTTAAAATACATTCACAAAAATGCAAAATACTCAATCCAAAAGAAGGCAGAAAAAGAGGAACAAAAGTAATGAACATATAGAATAAACAGAATGCAGCTAGGAAGAGGGTAGATTTTGATATAACCATATCAGAAATTAGATTAAATGTAAGCAAATGAGTCTAAATGACCGAGACTGTAAAATTGGGGAGAAGAGCAAAACCCAATTAGCTGTCTACAAGAAATTCACTTTCAATTTTAAAAAATAGGTTAGAAGTAAACTACTAGGAAAATATATAGCATCCAAACTTTAATCAAAAGAAATTTAAAGTAGTTTTAATAATATCAGACAAGGTAGATTTCAGAATGAGAAATATTACCAGGAATAAAGAAGGATATTGCATGATTCAAAAAGGGTCAGTTCTCCAGGAAGACATAACAATTCTAAATTTATTATGTTTCTAACAACAAAGCTTGAAAATACATGCAGCCGAAAGTCGATCAAACTGAAGTGAATTCAAGGGATGAATGTTAACATATGTAAAGAAAAAAGACAGGTTTTTAAAATAGGATAATGCAACATCCCTTCATGATAAAAACTCTCAGAAAACTGAGTATAGAAGGAACTTAATTCATCATGATACAAGCCATATATGACAGAACCACAGCTAGTATCATACTGACTGGGAAAAATTGAAAGCCTTTCCTCTAAGATCTGGAACAAGACAAGGATGCTCATTTTCACTGCTGCTATTCAACATAGTACTGGAAGTTATAGGTAGAGCAATCAGACTCTTTTGATCAGCAATCAAAAGAGAGAGAAATAAATCGTGTCCAAATTGGAAAAAAAAATCAAATAATCCTTATTTGTAGATAACATTATTTTATCTCTACAGATACCTAAAGACTCCACCCAAAAATTTTTACAACTGATAAACAAATTCAGTAAATTTTTAGGATACAGAATCAACATACAAAAATAGGTAGCATATCTATATGCCAATAATAAACAATCTGAAAAACAAACCCAAACCCAAGAAAGTAATCCCATTTTATGATAGCTACAAATAAAATAAAATACCTAGGAATAAACTTAATCAAAGAAGTGAAAGATATCTACACTGAAAACTATAAAACATTGATGAAAGAAGTTGAAGAAGTCACAAAATATGGAAAAGATACTCCATGCTCATGGATTGGAAGAATAAATATTGTTAGAATGTCCATACTACCCAAAGCAATCTATAGATTCAATAATATCCCCATTAAAATACCAATTACATTCTTCACAGAAATAGAAAACATAGTCCTAAAATTTATAGATAACCACAAAAGATCCAGAATACCCAAAGCCATCCTAAACCAAAAGAAAAAAACTGGAGGAATCACATTACCTGACTTCAAATTATGCTACAAATCTCTAGTAACCAAATACTGACATAAAAACAAACACAGAGATCAATGGAACAGAATAGAGCACCCAGAAATAAAACCACATATTTACAGCCAAAGGATCTTGTCAACAGTGTATGTTAACAAGAACAAACACTGGGAAAAGGACAACCAATGCAATAAATGCTGTTGGGAAAAGTAGACAGCCATACGTGAAAGAGTCAAACTGACTCCCTATCTCTCACCATATACAAAAATTAACTCAAGGTGGATTAAAGGCTTAAATGTAAGATCTGAAACCATAAAAAATCCTGAGGAAAACCTAGGAAAAACTCATCTGGACATTGGCTGAGGCAAAGAATTTATGACTAAGACCCCAAAAGTAATACAACAAAAACAAAAATAGATAAATGGTACTTAATTAAACTAAAAGGCTTCTGCACAGCAAAAGAAACAATCAAAAGAGTAAATAACCTAAAGAATGGGAGAAAAGGTTAACAAACCATGTGTCCAACAAAAACAAATATTCAGAATCTACAAGGAACTCAATGAACTCAACAAGAAAAACACAAACAACCCCCACAAAAAGTGAGCAAAAGACATGAACAGGCATTTTAAAATAAAATATACAAACATGAAAAATTGGTCAACATCACTAATCATCAGGGAAATGCAAATTAAAGCCACAATGAGATATCATCTCAGTCCAATTAGAATGGCCATAATAAAAAGTCAAAAAACAACAGATATTGGCATAGATGCAGTGAAAATGGAATACTTATACACTGTTCTTGAGAATGTAAATTAGTACAACGTCTACAGAGATCAGCATGGAGATTTCTCAAAGAACCAAAAGTAGATCTACCAAGCAGAATAAAGAATTAGTGAGCTTGAAGACAGTCTATTTGAAAATATAGTCAGAAGGAAAGAAAAGAAAAAGGAAAATAGTAGCCTTTCTCAAGACATTGTGTGAGTCAATAAGAAAGAGAATGAGAACTCTGATGTCATAATTCTGATAATGACAAGTAAGAAAGTCCAAAACTTACAGACTCAATAAATGAATAAAATTGAATGTCAAAGAATAGAGAAATAAGCAAAAACCTCTTGTCCCAGCTAAACCAGTGTTGTTGTACTGTTTGCACCATTGTAACAATACGCTGCTAATACAACAAAACGAACATCTGTTCTAAGAATAGCATGAGATGATGTGATCACCACTGGGAAACCTAGGTCCCAAGAGCCAATTAATGGGCTCCTGAAGGACGGGAAAATTCGGGATACAATTGACAATCTTGCCTCATAAAGTCCCACTTTTGGAATCCATAGGAGACTATATCCCTTAGGTCTTAGTATAAATAAGACATGGGTTTCAAGCAGCACAGACAGGTCTCTGTTGTGCAATAAATATGCCAATTTCTCTCCATGCCATACTGCATAAGACCTTTTGTGGCTCCTGGATGCCAAGAACACCATGTCCTCTTCCCTGTCTGCCTTTTGCTGCAGTGAAAACAGAAGATTATAAGTCAGACCTGCCAGTTGAATGAAAAGATGGATTCAGAAGCGATAAAAGTATAGGAGAGCTCTGAGGTGTGCCTTTTAACTCTGCCTTCTTTCGTGTGGCTGCAAGTACAGCCCCTCATGTTACATGAATGGAAGGAAGGAAATTCATCTTTACAAGTAAGAGGGCTGGGAACTCAAGGAAGTGAGATATGTCAGAGTGAGGGAGGAGCCTCGGTAGTATGTAAATTCTGTCTTTATCAACCAGAACTTGTTCCCAGTCAGAACCAGCTCTTTAGGAGAACAGATACTAGCAAAATGACATCTGGATAGGATTAACAAAGTGTCTATGAGGAAAAGGGTTGAAAAAAACCTCAGCTTTCCCCAGTTTAGTGCTGTTTGGTTCTTCCAAAGAGCAAATGATTGGCCCCTGAAAAAAGAGAGAGCAACGAGATGATTGAACATGCCAGACGGTGAGTTCAGGTCCACTTGGTTTGCAAAACCATCGGAAACCTCTGCACATTAGTCACCAAATATTTCTTGCTTTTTTCACTCTTTCCTCGTGGTTTCTCTGGCTTCTGTAGTACTCTAATTCCTGCTACAGAGGAATTACAGCTATTTTACACCAAAAATGATCTAATCACAGGTTTTAGAGGATTCTTAAAGTGAAGTATGATGTGAAAAATTCTGAATCTCTCTCATCCCACGTGTCACTAATTGCAATAATCAAGGTCATCCGTAAAGATATGACATGTGATCTGGAAACTAACACATTTAGAAATTAATATATTAATAAATATTCTTAGCTAGAATACTTTCATTTAAAAAATGTCTGGGCCTCTCTGGGGCTATATTCTGCACTTGTACTTTCATGATTAAATATTATTACTCTATCATTTTAACTTTGAGTCACTTAGGCCCAAATCATGACTGTCTCCCATTAACAAAAAGGATACAAAAAATAAATTTATAAATTAAGACTGAACTATTGGCAAGAGAACCTTAGGAAATTTTATTGAAATTGTTTTACCTCTCTCACAATGAAAGTCAGATCATGTCCCAAACTAAGTCTAACTCAGGGAAGTTTTCGTAGATTCTCCATGCACTTCCCCAAACAACTCCAACCTTCCACACCTATAATGGGATCAAGCGACTGCAGGGGTGAAGTAATGAGAGGGAGACTCTTGTCCAGAGGGGCATGTTATGGTTTCCACCTTTTTCCTTGGTACCTAGAGGTCTCTGCTTGGAAACCTCCGACATTTGTGACCCTCTGTGTCTGTCCACAAACCAGAAGAATAGAGGCTTTTCTAGAAGTCCTAACACTAAAAACATAAATGTCAAAAATATTAAAATAATATACGAGATCCAGTACTCACTTTTTGTATCTATAGAGTTTTCCCTAGACCAAGATTTTACAGACTTTTTTTAGCCAAATAGTAAGAGATGGAACCACATTCAAAGTCACTATGTGCATGTCTGAACATTCAAAGGTTTCCTAAAACAACAGAACTTGATGAATACTGAAAAAAGAACAGCACATTTGACTTTTTTTTTTGTCTGGGTTATCTTAAGACACTAACACTGATAACTCCAATACTCATCTAGACTAACAGTGAAATGCATAAAGATTTCATTGTATTATTTGTTATCTTTCTCCTACTCTTCCTCCTCTGATAGCTAACCTTTGTGTCTTTGATACCAAAGATTAATTATCTTATTTTATAGGTACAAACATGAATTTCATGTCTCTTTACACAGATTTGTAAAGACTATTATTAACCTAATACAAGTTGCTTACTGCATTTAGTCCTGTCATTTACTGTGAGAAAACTGAAAGAGAAATGAAACAGAGTCTAAGAATTCAGAGTTGGATCATATCAAGCACTCTCAAAGTTTGACACTCTTCAGCAATATAATCTGATTACTGTTTATTTAATAGCATATTATAATCTACAAAATGCAGGAATTTCTAAAAAATAAACGGAGATATCCCCGAGGAGTAGGGAATAAGGTCATCTGTGTCATTGTCTTTTTTTTTTTTTCCTCTCTACTCCTCAGGAAGCCATGAATGTGTCAGGAGTCAACACAGTGACTGAATTCATACTCCTGAGTTTTCCCTGCTCCAGAGAAGTTCAGGTCCTCCTTTTTGTGCTGTTCTTTGTGTCCTACATCCTGACCCTGATGGGAAATGGGGCCATCATCTGTGCAGTGAAGCTGGACCACAGGCTCCAAACCCCCATGTACATCCTGCTGGCCAACTTCTCATTCCTAGAAATCTGCTATATCAACACCACTGTTCCCAATATGTTAGGGAACTTCCTATCTGAGACCAAAACCATTTCTCTCACAGCCTGCTTCCTCCAGTTCTACTTCTTCTTCTCAATGGGCACCACTGAGACCTTCTTACTGGCCCTCATGGCTTTTGATCGGTACCTGGCTATCTGCCAGCCTCTCCGTTATCCTACCATCATGAACAGTCGTCTCTGCATGAACTCCGTGGCCCTCTGCTGGGTAACGGCCTTCCTCTGCTATCCCGTCCCTATCTATTTTATCACACAACTCCCCTTTTGTGGTCACCTAGGGGAGTGGCCACCTACCATTGACCACTTTGTCTGTGACCCCGGTCCTCTTCTGTCCCTATCCTGCATCCCAACACCTGGAATTGAGCTTTCCTGTTCTGTATTGAGCTCGCTTATTATCTTCATCACCTTCTTCTTCATCCTTGCATCCTACGGCCTGGTTCTCAGAGCAGTGTTACACGTCCCTTCTGCAGATGGCAGACGTAAGGCCTTCTCTACCTGTGGTTCCCACCTACTTGTTGTGTCTCTGTTCTATGGTGCTCTCATGGTGATGTACATCAGCCCAACCTCTGGAAATCCAGCTGGAATACAGAAGATTGTCACCTTGTTCTACTCCTCAGTGACACCACTCATAAACCCACTGATCTATAGTCTCCGGAACAAGGACATGAAGGCTGCCTTGAAAAAAATTCGGATACACACAAAAATTAATCAAAGTGAATGAGAGCTCACAATCAGAATATTTCTTCCCCATTTCTATCCTCAGTTAAAAAATAAGCCTTTATTATCTGCACCTAGAGATACAGATCCAAATTCATCAATTTCTGCCTAGTCAAATGATGGCCAAGAACATCCCAATTAAACCAGATCTTGTCTTCAAATCAGGACTCGATAGATGGTAATTTGAATTAAATGGCCTGTGTATCTCGATTTAGACTCGTTTTCTACTCTGACCTCCAATAACTGATTGCCCTTTTATCTGTAATCACCTATGTGCTCCCTGGCCTCATATTTTTTTGACCTGTAATAAGTGCATATTCTGTTCTTGTGCTTGGATTTTCCAGCCTAATGACTTCTGCTCTACTCCTAGAAGAAGAATAGAGCATTCACACCATTTTAGTTCAGATAAAAGGAAATTAGTGACAATCAACAAATCATAACTATGCCAAATTTTTCATTTAATTGGCATTCAAGTGACTAATAACAATCTAAAGCATTGTCTTCCAAACCTGTCTGTTTCATAATTACTTGGGAAGATTTTTTTAAAGGACAGATTCCCAGGCCATTCTCCAAATATTCTAAATCATAATCTAGAGTCTACCTGGTTCCATCAAAGATTTGATGTTTCCAAAAAAAAAAAAAACTCCACAAAAATAAAGATAAGAAATATGAATTTTAAAAGAAAAAATAGAATGAAGATTTTTGGATCATAAGACCTTATGCTATTATTAAAGTCAAGCCCTAAAGATATTATGAACTCCCTTTAAAGCTAGGCGAAGAATGTGTAAACATTATGTATTGCATGATTTTCATTACCTGCAAAGAGAAAATAAACAGGTTCCTCAGAGGCAGCTAAGTTATTACTAGTTCCTAGTTTTTAAAATAATTTCTTTCATGGGGATTTATTCTAAAGAGTCCAATAGAGATAGTGAACAGTGGTGTGGTCTTCAAGAATATCTGAAACATATATATTATTTGTATGTGCACGTGTGAGTATGTGTGTGTGGTTCAATATAACTGCTTCTTACAGCATCCTAGAATAAAATTCAAAAGCACTATATGGAAGTGCAGCTTAATAGAAGCAATTCTTCCCAGATCTAAGATTATGGTTCAAATATGAGCCTTTGATGATCTGCCTTAACCCAAAAATATAATCCAATATATTATCAGAATAAAATTTAAAGTTAATTACACCATCACCCAAGTCAAAGATTAATAACCCCTTACATTTGGATATCAAAGTTCTCTTCCATCATGTGGAAGTTGATTTTGAAGGAGTAGTCACAAGAATGAAAGAAGTTATTGATAACACAATATTTGTCTCAAGAAGTTTATTGGATTCTTTCTCCATTGGAAATAATTTACCTGTAGGAGGCTCCCATACCTGCCCTTCAAAGAAAGGTGAAGGTTTTAATGGAAGAATAAACCTAGAGCTGAAAAAAAGAGAGAAAGTTCTGGGAATAATTACTCATGCCATAACTGAAATGAGAGTGGGAGGGTAGGAGGCAGGAAGAAATACATAAATCCAATAAACTATATTAATCAAACAAATCTTCATGTGTATTCTGAATAAAAACTTTTTTACTCGGTTTGGTTTTTTCAACAATATGCTGGCTGAAATGAGGAAGAGAGGATTTTATCTCTATAACTGGATCCGAATAGGATAGTGAGTGTAATTTGCGGAACTGCAGAGGTCAGATCTTGACATGAGTGGCACTGAGAGCAAAGTGCCCTTAGGATCCTGGAAGCAAAGAGAGAGAGAGATCAAAGCATAGTAAACGGATTCTCAGCAGCCACAGGGACCAATTTCCTCTCATTTGTGGCTTTCTCTCACCCAGTTTCATGGGAAAAAGTCAGCCCATTGATTTATTAATATTTCATTCCACTTGTGAAAGGTTTGAAGCAAGAAAAAGATATTATTGCTACTTGCATAGGGAAAAACACAGAAATTAAGGCATGCCCCAAGGGAAGTAAATAACAAGCACAGAGCTGTCTCTTGACACTGTTCTTTTAGAAGTAGTAAATGAATTCTTACCGATCAGGAAAAACAGGGTAACTTACTTCCTGGCAGGCTTTGTTTATAACCTCTCCATCCTTCAGCAAAAAAAAAAAATAAAATAAAATCAAGGATCCTTACCACCATTTCCATTTTTTTCTCCTCTCTGATTATTGCCAAAAAGACTACTACTTCTTTCTAAGAAAATACAAAGGAAACTTCTGAGAAGCTTTAATTTGGGACTCCCTTTGCAGATACAGGTAATAAGATGATGTCGTGTTTAGAAGAACAGGAAAAGAATATTATAGTTGCAGAAGCCAATAGCCTCTATCCACAGGTCTATTTGAATTTATTACAGCCATACACATACAACCGATATTTCTTAAGCTCCTACCAGTCAGGCACTGGTCAAGGTATTTCCATATACAGTAATCGTTATAATAGCCCTTTAGAGAGGGCATAAGTATACCCATTTTATAGCTAAGGAAACCAAGAGAGTATTAATTTCCTATGACTCTTAAAGAAAGCTCTTGACTATAAATCCAGGGCTTTTGCTATTATATACAGCCGCTGCCTACCACTTGTCCCAATCTGGAAAGTTATCCTATTTTCTAGAAACAGATTACTCAACATTATAGACATGGCAGTTTCCTCACTGAAACCACACAAACAACCTAGAGGAGGGAATTGTGTTGTCATGAGACATCACAGGACTGGCTGTGGAGAGGGGTTAGCAACGTTAGGTGCCAAGACTTCTACCACACCAGACTTTGAGGGGAAATGCAAATATCAGGAAAATGTATTCAGCTTATACTGTGTATGATACAGCCTGGCTCATTCAGACATAATCTATCTTAACCCTTCAGGCATTGACTAATTTAACAGGTAAACGAATCCAAAGAAAAACAAACAAACAAAGGTAGTTTTTCTTCTTAATTAACTTGGTCTAAGCAGGCTGGGTAAGTAAGCACAATGAGTACGCATGTTCACAGTACCCTCGCAGCCAATGCAGAATGGATCAGCCACAGTTTTTTCCCCTTTTCTTTGCTTCAGCTCAGATTTATGCCAGGTAAACATAGTTTCTTCTGCACAGAGAAGATACTTAATAAACGGTAAGTAACAATAAAAGGTAAGTAAAATATAATCTGATTAAATATGTTAGGTTTAACATAAAATGGTGATGGCCCACCCAGAATCATTTTGACACCATTCCTGTTCCCTAAAACAGCTTTGTAAGACTTCCTGACCACAAAATTGCTCTAAGAGGAAATGGTTTTATTCGAGAGTCTTTTTTCGTTTTTAGAGAGTACGAGGCTGATGCTTTTTTCATTTACAAACGAAAAAAGACCCTTGGAAAAAAGCCATTTCCTCTCAGAGCAATTTTGTGTCGGGAAGTCTTACAAAGCTGTTTTAGGGAACAGGAATGGTGTCAAAATGATTCTGGTGGGCCATCACTATTTTATGCTATGGAGTGTAGAGGGGCAAAAGGAGAAGCAGGGAGCTCTGTTAAGATGCTACTGCAGAAGTCAAGGGGTGAGGAAAGGTAACATTTGAACCTGGGAAATGACAGTGGAGAAAAAGAGAAGTGCATCAATATGAGTCATATTTTAGCTACCGAAGCAGCGAATCTTGCTGATTAATGGATGTGAGGGGCAAAAGAAAGAAAGAACTGTAACATTAAAATGGACTAGGCCAGGAAAAGAAAGTTCTTGAACATGAACTAAACCATTCAAATTATGGAAAATATTTTGAGATGATGGACAAAGTGACTACCTCAAATTATAACCTTTTAGAAACACACTGCAAAACATCTTGATGAAAAATGCCCAAGCACAATTAGTAACAAATTCTTTTAACTTACAGAGAACTGGGTGACTTTTCTCTGAGTTGTTACTACACCTGTAGACCTAAGAGGTTTTTTTTTTTTTAACTTTATAGAATTTAAAGTCCATTAGTCACCTTCATATGTTGCAGTATGTTTTACTTTGAGTCACTCTTTCCATCACTAGCAGTTTTCATACTCTCATGGCTCCAACACTCATTACTAGCCCCATTCAAAGACAGGATTTGGGGACAATGTCTGCTTCAGAAAGTCCATATTCTGAATATTTTTATCCTGAATGAAAATAGTGTAAAGTAATCCAAAAATATATCCAAAAAAGATGAATATTTGCTATCTGAAACTGAATCTCAGTCCCTAGTCACATGTCTTTAAAATCAGAGAAGTAGGGGGGGAACTATATTTAGAAAATGTAGGTATGTGGTACAAGGACCAGAATCTGTTCTTCCCACAGCTGAGGCAATAAAAGCCCTGAGATAAAATAGGATACAAACTAGCAGGATCTTAGAAAATTGTATTGGCCATATGAGTCCTCCTGTCATGAAAATCAGGTAAAATCCAGAACTAGACCTAGAACAAAGAGGGAAAGTTTGCCGGCATTTTTAAAGCTCCAAAATATTAATCAGTTTGCTAGTCCTCCTTCACTAATTTTCTTCCTCTCCCAAAAAATAAAAAATAAATTGTAATGAATTACTTTTTCCCCTGACATCTTCTGCCATTTACCCAGAGAAGTCTTACTCTGTTTTTGAATATTGCAAATAGATTGTTGTCAGACTCCTTGGATAACTATGTCAGCTTTCAAAAATATGTTATAAATTATTGATTAATTGATTGATGCTATATTCCAAATAATGGAAAATAGATATTTTTCATGTTCCTTATGTGTGCCCTATTTGCAAATGGCTATAATAACCAAGGCCAAGGTATAATTTCAGTACTATTTAACAAAGGTAGGTGTTGTTTTAAAACTCAGAAAAACATAAGCCATTATGCAAAAGTATAACCATCCAAAGTTACTCTGCCTTAAGGTGCTTCCAAGCATTGATTGGGAGAGGAAGCAAAAATTTAAAGTTTTCTACTCTATTCAAGTTTCCTGCTAAACCTACCTTAACATTAGCTCAATAATGTCAGGCTCTACAGATTATATGACTAGAATAGGAACCAATGGACTTTGCAGACTCATATTCCCAAGCCAGACAATCAAAGACCTGTTTCAACAAGACAAAACTAATGCTGATTCAATCCCTTGGTCGTCTCTACCCTTAATGGTTTGTTATCTGTTTTAACAGAAGTGAGATGCAGCTATTTCCTACAATTATTTTCAGTGTTCTACTCCTGAAATTGAAAGAATGCATTACCAAATAGCATGAATCAATGCATTAGTTAACTATCTTAAAAGAGAAGAGTGATCCCAAATAGTCCCAAGAGCCCCCAGTTCCACAAAAATCTGAGTCATCTTTGCCCCAAGTATTGTGTGGGTGTGAGCTCTTTCTGGGCACTGAGAAAGTGCATTTATTCACTCATTTTATGAATATTTATTGAAAGCTTTCTAAGTGCAAAGCATTATGCTAATTTCCAGTCACCTCTGGTAAAGTAACTCTTCAAACTGATTTTGAGCCCATGACAAAATTCTATTTGAAAATTGCTACTCAGGAAGATGATCTTGAGTGAGTCAATTCAATAAATTCTCTCTCAGTAGAGGCACATAGGAAAAGTAAGAGGTACAGTGAAGAAATATCTGGTTTAAATCATAAGGCTGATCACAAAACTCACCTAGATCAATAACAAACTTCCCAGAGTGGCTATAAATTACATCACGTGTTAAAGTATTCTCCTAAACTAGGTTGAGGGACAGTTTTATCACTTCAGGAAGATTCTCTCTTGAGAGCAGAACAGTATTGATGTAACCACCTACTCTGAAAAAAAAAAAAGTACTGCCAAGAAAAGAACTACCCACTATAGTATTACCAGAAGAAAGAAAAACAGATAAGTTAAAATGCAATCTTTATGTCATTCCTCAAGCTCTGGTAATATTAGAGAAGAATATTGACAATCAGAACTCTCATATACTGCCAGTAGGAGTGAAGTGTAATAATTATGGAAAATTATTTAATCTTCTAAAGTTGAAGATACACATGTGTTATGATCCAGAAATGTATGTACATGTGAGCAAAGAGAGATAAACTATATGGTCATAGTAACCTTACTCCTAAAAGCCCCAAACTAGAAATAAACCCAAGTATCCATCTATTATTGAATGGTTAAATAAGTAGTGGTTTATTCACACAGTGTAATAGTGTAGAGCAGTAAACATGGGCAAACTACAGATACGTGTAACAACAAGAATTTCACAAACTTACTGTTAAACCAAAGAAACCATTCAAAAGGAAAATAGTACGATTTCGTTTATGCAAAGTACAAAAACAGGCAAAATTAAACATTGTTTAATTCTTTAGATGTGCATATTTAGTTATTAAATTATAAGGAAATTCCAGGAAGTGATGATAATAAGAGAAAAAAAATGTTATGATTGGAGAGACAGAGAGGAAGACATAGTGATGAGGATCAAGCCTGTGGAAAGATTCTAAGAGTCAAATGACACTCTATTTCTTGACCTCAGTGGTAGTTACAGTGTTGTTTCCTTCATAATCATTTGTTAAACTGTATATTTACATAGTATGCCTGTTTTCATACATTACACAATAAGGAAACTTCTGTGTCTTTCCATTGATACAGACTTCTAGTATATTTTATAGACCAATGACTATTGTCTAATAGGACAATATTTCGGGATACACAAAAATAGTCACTATTGATGTGTGTGTTTATCGCATTCCCCAGGATGGCTTAAATGTAACTCTGAGTTCCCACTGTCTTTGCACCAACACCCAGTAATTGCTGGTGCTTTTATAGCTCACAGACACATGAAGATCTTCAACACCACCAGCAACTCCAGCACCATCTCTGGCTTCGTCCTCCTGGGCTTCCCTTGTCCCAGGGAGGGGCAGATCCTCCTCTTTGTGCTCTTCTCTGCTGTCTACCTCCTGACCCTCATGGGCAATGGTTCCATTGCCTGTGTTGTGCGCTGGGATCAGAGACTCCACACCCCCATGTACATCCTGCTCGCCAACTTCTCCTTCCAGGAGATCTGGTACATCACCTCCACGGTCCCCAACATGCTGGCAAACTTCCTCTCTGACAACAAGTTCATCTCCTTCGCAGGGTGCTTTCTCCAGTTCTACTTCTTCTTCTCCCTGGGTTCTACAGAATGCTTTTTCCTGGCGGTTATGGCGTTTGATCGATACCTTGCCATCTGCCGGCCTCTACACTATCCCACCATTATGACCAGACGTCTCTGCACCAATCTTGTGATCAATTGCTGGGTACTTGGTTTCCTCTGGTTCTTAATCCCCATCATCATCATCTCCCAAATGACCTTCTGTGGATCCAGAATTATTGACCACTTCCTGTGTGACCCAGGTCCTCTGTTAGCCCTTACCTGTTCCAGAGCCCCTGTAATAGAGTTAACCATCTCCACCTTAAGTTCTCTACTTTTATTTATTCCCTTTCTCTTCATTGTCGGGTCCTATGCTTTGGTCCTGAGAGCTGTGTTGAGGGTCCCTTCAGCAGCCGGGAAAAGAAAGGCTTTCTCCACCTGTGGGTCCCATCTTGCTGTAGTTTCTCTCTTCTATGGCTCAGTGATGGTCATGTACGTGAGCCCGGCATCCAAGCATAAGGCTGGAATGCAGAAGATTGTGACTTTATTTTATTCTGTGATTACTCCACTGATTAACCCTGTAATATACAGTCTAAGGAACAAAGATATGAAACATGCAATGAAGAAATTACTGGGAACATAAAATTAAGAGTCTTCATTTAAAAGATTTTGAGAGACAGAATCTATTTTTAATTTCCTTATTAAAAAAAAAAAAAGATTAACTGGCCAGGCATGGTGTGGTAGCTCACACTTGCAATCCTAGAACTCTGAGAGGCTGAGATAAGAGGATCCCTTGAGCTCAGGAGTTTGAGACCAGCCTGAGCAAGAGCAAGACCTCACCTCTACTAAAAATAGAAAAAATTAGCCAGATGTGATGGCACAGGCCTATAGTCCCAGCTACTGGGGAGGCTGAGGCAGGAGGATAATTTGAGCCCAGGAGTTTGAGGTTCTGTGAGCCAGGCTGATGCCATGGCACTCTAGCCTGGGCAACAGAGTGAGACTCTGTCCCCCCCCAAAAAAAACACTAACTGATATTACTCAGTTACTCATATTATTTTTGAACTTCATATGCTGTGGTGGATATTTCCCAGTAATTTTTAGGGCTTTAAGAGATCTCCTCGTCTTCCTAATTTTACAAATGATAAAGCTATAGATTGATTTAAAAATTGGCTTGTCAGACAAAAACATACGCTGGGGAAAAGAATCCCTTTTCAACAAATGGTGCTGGGAAAACTGGATAGGCACCTGTAGAAGGCTGAAGCAGGACTCACACCTTTCACCTCTCACAAAAACCAACTCACGCTGGATAACAGACTTAAACCTAACGTATAAAACTGTTAGAACTCTAGAGGAAAATGTTGGAAACACTCTCCTAGACATTGGCCTAGGCAAAGAGTTTATGAAGAAGTCCCCAAAGGCAATCACAGCAGCAACAAAAATAAATAAATGGGACATGATCAAACTACAAAGCTTCTGCACAGCCAAAGAAACAGTCATCAAAGTAAACAGACAACCTACAGAATGAGAGAACATTTTTGCATCCTACACATCTGATAAGGGGCTGATAACTAGAATATACTTAGAACTCATATAAATCAGCAAGAAAAAATCAAATAACCCTATTAAAAAGTGGGCAAAGGACTTGAACAGAAACTTTTCTAAAGAAGACAGAAGAATGGCCAACAAACATATGAAAAAATGCTCAACATCTCTAATCATCAGGGAAATGCAAATCAAAACCACAATGAGATATCACTTAACTCCAGTGAGAATGGCCTTTATCAAAAAGACCCTGAACAACAAATGCTGGCATGGATGCAGAGAGAAAGGAACATTCCTACACTGCTGGTGGCACTGCAAACTAGTTCAACCTCTGTGGAAAGCAATATGGAGATACCTTAAAGCGATACAAGTGGATCTACCATTTGATCCAGCAATCCCATTGCTGGGCATCTACCCAAATGATCCAGTGACACTCTACAAAAAAGACACCTGCACTCGAATGTTTATAGCAGCACAATTCATAATTGCAAGGCTGTGGAAACAGCCCAAGTGCCCATCAATCCAAGAATGGATTAATAAAATGTGGTATATGTATACCATGGAGTACTATTCATCTCTAAGAAACAATGGTGATATAGCACATCTTATATTTTCCTGGTTAGAGCTGGAACCCATACTACTAAGTGAAGTATCCCAAGAATGGAAAAACAAGCACCACATATACTTACCAGCAAACTGGTATTAACTGAGCAGCACCTAAGTGGACACATAGGTACTACAGTAATAGGGTATTGGGGAGGGGGGAGGGGGGCGGGTATATACATACATAATGAGTGAGATGTGCACCATCTGGGGGATGGTCATGCTGGAAACTCAGACTTGTGGTGGGAGGGGGAGAAAGGGCATTTATTGAAACCTTAAAATCTGTATCCCCAAAATATGCCGAAATAAAAAAAAAAATTGGCTTGAGTTTGTTGGGGAAATATAACTAAAAACAAACCTGCCAACCCAGGAAACTTCTCCACAAAGATAAAAGAGAAAGACTAAATGTTATTGCATAAACATTAAACCAGAATGTGATGTGTGTCACAGACAATCCCCTAAGAGACTGCAAAGATAGAAGGACATCTGACCCTTTTTATAGCAAAGCAAATACTTCCCATTACATACATAGTCTCAAGAAAAACAATAACTAGTGAGCTTATATTTCTGTCTTCCAGAACATTCACTATGGTAAGATCAATCATAAATAAAAGACTAATACTTCAGATATACATATATGTATATAATCTTCAGATCAATAAGAAAATTACCATTGGTGCTATAGAAAATGTGCAAAATATATGAAAAAGTCAATAATAATGGCTTTTAAACATGTGAAAAGATATTCTATTTTCTTCATAAGAAGAGAAATATAGATAAAACTGTGATAAATAAATCTTTTTCCCCCAAATCAACAAAGATCAAAAATAACGATGAAAAAGTAGCAGTTTTTGCCAGTAGAGCATAAATTGGTATAATATCTATGGAGGATATTTTACTAATAATTTTCAAATTTTAAAGGACAACTCCACTCCTAGATATTTATCTTACAGTCTACTCACATAAGAAAAATGGCTGTTTCTAATAGCAAAAACATTCTAAATTCCCACTAAGAACTGATTAGATAAATTACTGTATACCCATAGAATGGAATACTATATAACTATTTAAAATGAGGATCTGTACCTGTCTTTTAATATGAAACAATCCTCAACTTGTATTGTTAAATGAAAAGCAAGGTGGAGAAGAACTGTATCTTACTTTCTTTCATGTAAAGAAGAAAGAGTATATAAATATATATATGTTCATAAATATACAATACATTTCTTGAAGAAGAAACTAGTAATAGGAAAAAGAATTGGGTGTCTGGGAACAGAGAGGAGAAATATTTCACTTTATACACCTTTGTATTTTAAAAATTTCATTCTATGTGCATGTATTGCATTTAAATGTACACTTAAACAATATCTAATGTTAACACTAAAAAATAAGTTTTCAGGCCAGGCGTGGTGGTTCTTGCCTGTAATCCTAACACTCTGGGAGGCCAAGGAGGGCAGAATTTTTGGGCTCAGAAGTTGAGACCAACCTGAGCAAGACCGAGACTCTGTCTCTACCAAAAATAGAAAAAATTAGCCAGGCATAGTGGTACATGCCTGTAGTCCCAACTACTTGGGAGGCTGAGGCAGAAGGATTGCTCAAGCCCAGGAATTGGAGGTTGCCGTGAGCTAGGTTGACGCCATGACACTCTAGCCGGAGCAGCAAAGTGAGACTCTGTCTCAAAGAATAAATAAACAAAAAATAAGTTTTCAACTATATCACTATAAAATTAGAACCAGTGAAACATTTCTTCATAAGTCTTTGATTTGGGGGGAAACTAGGAAGAGGGCTTGTTTGATGGAAAATGAGAAAGAAGGCAGTAACAAACTCTTGGTGTCATCTCGCTCAAATTCTTTGGCTCTATTGGGACAATGTAGAAAATGTCTTCCTCCTCTGAGGACCTGTGAGAGTAACTAAACTATGAAAAATTGAAATTGGCTATCTTTTTATAATTGTGTATCATCTTCCTCCGTGGTTACTTATTCATTAAAAAAAAATTAGACTCACTTAATATTTTAGGCACTGAGCTGGAGGATGAAGCTGGATGATGTTCACATAAGTGAACAGGACACATTTCCTTCCCTTGGTGGTAGACCAGTGGTAAATGGAGCAAGATGTGCTATAAACGAGGGAATTATAAGTTGCTGTGGGAGCAACTGGAAAGACAACACAGATAAAAGCCAGGAGTATTAAAGGGTGAGAAAACATGGTAAATTTTGAAAAGTGGATATAGCCATTCACGGGTCACTGTCTATTTACAAGTATATTACAATATAGAGAACAGAAGTGTTCCTGGGTAAGCATCCCTGTGGCATTTACTATTCATCATGATTTATAATTGGCCACACTTACTGATTCATTAATGAGCATCCTTAATCCAAAATAAGTATGGCTCAAAGATGTAATATAATTCACAATTCAACAAACAATTAAATAGATATAGATGCATAGATACATGTAAAGAAAATAGAGGGCAATAAAGAAATATGTCATTTGAGTGTCAAAATATAAAAATCAATAGTTAGGTGACATCAGTGTGCAATTGTTATATTGATATTTAAAATGTTACAGTCAGAAATTATTTCTCCTTGGAACAGAATCACCTTATCTGGAATGTATCTTGTATATTTGATTTCCTTTTATGAATTCAGTATTTAGCTTTATTTTTAATTCTAAGGGACACATTGACATTTATTTCCACTCAGGAAAGATTTATTTAATGCACTAGTTCTTTTCATCCACAATAAGAAAAAATAACTTGCTCTTTCCTTGATATATAAGTAATAAATACACATTGTAATATATCTCAAACAGTAAAATATAAAAATATTTAAAAGTTATCTAAAGTCCCATTACTCTGAAAAATCACCAGTAATATTTTAGTGAACACTTATAAGTGGGAGCTAAGCCACAGGTACGCAGGGGCATACAGAGTAGTACAACAGACATTGGAGATTCAGAAAGCAGGACGGTGGAAAGAGGGCGAAAGATGAAAAACTACCTGTTGGGTGCAGTGTATACTGTTTGGGTAATGGGTACACTAAAAATCCAGACATCACTAGTATACAATTCATCCATGTAACCAAAAACCATTTGTACCCCTAAACCTACCAAAATGTTTTTTAAATTATTGATAAAATAAAATAAAAACATCTTCAAATTTTAAAAAAATATATTTTAGTGAACCTCTTTCCATGTATTCTTTCAGACACAAACACAAGTGGGATGTTGCACATGCTGTTTTTTGGTGGACTCCTTTGCTTTTTCCCTACTACTCCCCACCACCACCAGCACTTGTTTGTCAATCTACTTTTCACTCCACCACCTTCCACCCCTGCTAGACAAGCAACATTAACAACCCCATATACTCCTTCATACCATGCTCCATGCTTCTAATGCTATAAAAAATATTTATTATCAAATATCAGGATTTTTTATTGTTTGTCTTACAAAAATTAAATCATATTAGCTGATTCTGATGTTTATGTGGCAAGGCAAAAGACCCAGAATAGCCAAAGCAACACTGAAGGAGAAGAACAAAGTTGGAGAACTGACACTACCTGACATCAAGACTTACTATAAACCTACATTAATTAAGTCAATGTGGTATTGGTGAAAGAACAGACAAATAGATCAATGGAACAGAATAGAAAGCCCAGAAATAGACCCACATAAATATAGTCACCTGATCTTTGACAAAGGATCAAAGACAATGCAAGGGAGCAAAGACAGTCTTTCAACAAATAGTACTGGAACAACTAAACTTCCACATGTAAGAAAATGAATCTGGGCATAGATCTTACACCTTCCACAAAAATTAACTCAAAATGGATCATAAACCTAAATGCCAAATGCAATTTCCTATAAGATAACAAAGGAGAAAAAACGAATGACCTTGGGTATGGCAATGACGTTCTATAATAGATACAACATCAAAGTCATGATCTATGAAAGAAATAGTTGATAAACTGGACTTGATTAAAATTAAAAACTTCTGCTCTGCAAAAGAAAATTTCAAGAGTGGACTCTCTGATCCCAGCGCACAGCACAGGCGATAGAACAATTGCCTGTGAAGGTCAGGAGGTAGACAATAGAAAAGAGCACAAAGAGGAGGATATGCTTCTCCCCAGGACAAGGGAAGCCCAGGAGGAGGAAGCCAGAGATGGTGCTGGGGTTGCTGGGGGTGCTGAAGATCTTCATGGGTCTGTGAACTGTAAAAGGATCCAAAATTGCTGTATATTTTCATAATAGAAGAAGAATTTTATTTTCTTTGTCCAAACAAGAAATTAAGATTTGTTTGTTTGTTCATTATTTATTTAACCTTTATGGAGTGTTTACTGTTTGCTGCGTATTTTTTTTTTTTTTTGAAGCACTGGGGATATAGCAGTGAACAACACAAATTAAAATCCCTACCTCAGGTAGTTTACCCCAGCTACTTCTCTTTATTTCTCCTCTTAAACTAACTATTAAGCGGTAGCTCTTTTCTTGACAAACACATTTTTTTATTTTTTGAGACAGAGTCTCACCTTGTCACCCAGCTACAGAGCAGTGGCATTTTCATAGCTCACGGCAACCTCAAACTCCTGGGCTCACGTGATCCTCCTGCCTCGGCCTCCCGAGTATCTGGGACTACAGGAGCGCACCATGACCCCACCTCACCCAGCTAATTTTTCTCTTTTTAGTAGAGATGAGATCTCACTCTTGTTCAAACTGGTCTCAAACTTCTGACCTCAAGCAATCCTCCCACCTCAGTTGCCCAGAGTCCTACGATAACAGGCGTGAGCCACTGTGCCAGGCTGGCAAACAGATTTTTTAGAGTAGACTGAGGTTACTGTTAAGTCAAGGAGCAGTATTGTGGAGATGATTAAAGACACACATAATCTTTGCATTTAGAAGGGTTTCTGTAATTTTTAGTAAGTGAATAAGTAAATGCATTTCCTTAGAACTCCATATGCAGTCACCTAATGCAGCTGCTTGTAGCTCAGTACCTTGATGACTCAGGAGCAGGAAAAATTGTGGGACTTTCATTGTCACTTAAAAAATTATTGGACAGTGTCTATATTTCAATCTAACCTCTTGAAATATTAACTGTAATACCATTATCTACCAATTTCATGAATAAATCCATCAAATTTGCCAGAGAAAAATAGCTAAAAAAGGTAGCACATAAGGCCATCTGGATAGGTGTTCTGAAAGTTAAAATTAGTATCAATAATCTGGCCCAATTGAAATAGGCTTATTATCTGGGATAAAAATGAAGTGGTGTGCTGAAATCCTTTTTTTGTGTCAAGTTTGTTCAGAACACTACTTGATTCCCATGACAAGGGGCACTCATGCATCCAGTAAGAATTCACAAGATTTTCATCATCTCTGTCTTAGCTTATGTTACCGAAGGGCTTTTCTGGCATTAGCTGGAGTGAGTGGAGATGGGGAGATATTTGCACTATGAGCTCCATCTTCAGTATGCTTTTGCTCGGCTTTAAATTCATCCACTCGGGGCTCTGATAAGTTTCATATGACTACGTATTCATTTCTCATCAAGGGGAACTGAATACAGATTCTACCAAAAAACTTACAGTTTTAAATTTAGGATCAAAATATTCTGGACTTTTGCCTTTTTTGAAGAAGTTCTCACTCCCAGCAACCACCCCTTAATATCCCTTGTCTCTTTATAGAAAATTTTAAAACTAACGTTGGGATCATTTGGCACACTGGTTACTCATAAGTGACAGAAGGAACACAAAGCGGGATTTGACATCACTGAGGATCTCAGGTTATCTCTCCTCAGAAGTTAAGACAAAATAAAACAAAAATTTTATGAAGGCTCTGAGTTTATAACATTAATTCAGAAAGATGGCATCTGATTTATATTAATTCAAGAAATCTGGTTTTTATTAAATAAGAGTTGTATATTTTTTTTTTTTTTTTTTTTTTAATTATTTTTTTTTATTTTGGCATATTATGGGGGTACAGATTTTAAGGTTTCAATAAATGCCCATTTCCCCCCCTCCCCCCAAAAGTCTGAGTCTCCATCATGACCATCCGCCAGATGGTGCACATCTCACTCACTATGTATGTATATACCCGCCCCCCTCCCCCCTCCCACCTGCCCAATACCCTATTACTGTAGCACCTATGTGTCCACTTAGGTGCTACTCAGTTAATACCAGTTTGCTGGAGAATATATCTGGTGCTTGTTTTTCCATTCTTGGGATACTTCACTTAGTAGTATGGGTTCCAGCTCTAACCAGGAAAATATAAGGTGTGCTATATCACCATTGTTTCTTAGAGCTGAATAGTACTCCATGGTGTACATATACCACATTTTATTAATCCATTCTTTGATTGATGGGCACTTGGGCTGTTTCCACAGCCTTGCAATTATGAATTGTGCTGCTATAAACATTCGAGTGCAGGTGTCTTTTTTGTAGAGTGTCACTGGATCATTTGGGTAGATGCCCAGCAATGGGATTGCTGGATCAAATGGTAGATTCACTTGTATCGCTTTAAGGTATCTCCATATTGCTTTCCACAGAGGTTGAACTAGTTTGCAGTCCCACCAGCAGTGTAGGAGTGTTCCTCTCTCTCCGCAACCACGCCAGCATTTATTGTTTGGAGATTTTTTGATAAAGGCCATTCTCACTGGGGTTAAGTGATATCTCATTGTGGTTTTGATTTGCATTTCCCTGATGATTAGAGATGTTGAGCATTTCTTCATATGTTTGTTGGCCATTCTTCTGTCTTCTTTAGAAAAATTTCTGTTCAAGTCCTTTGCCCACTTTTTAATGGGGTTATTTGATTTTTTCTTCCTAATTTTCGTGAGTTCTAAGTATATTCTAGTTATCAGTCCCTTATCGGATGCATAGGATGCAAAAATTTTCTCCCATTCTGTAGGTTGTCTGTTTACTTTCATGACTATTTCTTTGGCTGTGCAGAAGCTTTGTAGTTTGATCATGTCCCATTTATTTATTTTTGTTGCTGCTGTGATTGCCTTTGGGGACTTCTTCATAAACTCTTTGCCCAGGCCGATGTCTAGGAGAGTGTTTCCAACTTTTTCCTCTAGAGTTCTAATAGTTTCATATCTTAGGTTTAAGTCTGTTATCCAGCGTGAGTTGGTTTTTGTGAGAGGTGAAAGGTGTGGGTCCTGTTTTAGCCTTCTACAGGTGGCTATCCAGTTTTCCCAGCACCATTTATTGAAGAGGGATTCTTTTCCCCAGCGTATGTTTTTGTCTGCTTTGTCAAAGATGAGACGGCTATATGAGGATGGTTTTATATCAGGATTCTCACATCTGTTCCACTGGTCAATATTCCTGTTTTTGTGCCAATACCATATTGTTTTAATTACTACAGCTTTGTAGTATAGTTTAATATCTGGCATATTAATGCCTCCCATTTTGTTTTTGTTGCCTAGAATTGCTCTTGATATTCGGGGTCTTCTTTGGTTCCATACGAAGCGTAAAATTATTTTTTCTATATCTGTGAAGAATGCTGATGGGATTTTAATAGGTATTGCATTGAATCTGTAGATCAGTTTGGGTAGTATAGACATTTTGACGATATTGAGTCTGCCGATCCACGAGCATGGTATGGATTTCCATCTGTTTACATCCTCTGCTATTTCCTTCCTCAGTGTTTCATAGTTCTCCCTGTAGAGGTCTTTTACCTCTTTGGTTAAATATATTCCTAGGTACTTTAATTTCTTTGTTGCTATTGTGAAGGGAATTGAGTCTTTGATTTGGTTCTCAATTAGATTGTTGTTGGCGTATATGAATGCCTCTGATTTCTGTGTATTAATTTTGTATCCTGAGACTTTACTAAATTCATTGATCAGTTCCAGGAGTTTCTTGGTTGAATCCTTGGGGTTTTCTAGATACAATATCATATCATCAGCAAACAGTGAAAGTTTGATCTCTTCTGCCCCTATTTGGATACCTTTGATTCCATTTTCCTGTCTGATTGCTGTAGCCAAGACTTCCAGCACTATGTTGAATAGAAGTGGAGATAGTGGGCAGCCTTGTCTGGTTCCAGTTCTAAGTGGGAATGATTTCAGTCTTTCCCCATTCAGTATGATGTTGGCTACGGGTCTGTCATATATGGCTTGTATCATTTTTAGGTATGTCCCTTCTATGCCTATTTTCTTAAGTGTTCGTATCATGAAAGGGTGTTGAATTTTGTCAAAAGCTTTTTCTGCATCTATTGAAAGAATCATGTGGTCTTTGTTTTTGCTTCTGTTGATGTGGTGAATTGCATTTATAGATTTACGTATGTTGAACCATCCCTGCATCCCTGGGATGAAGCCCACTTGGTCGTGGTGGATTATTTTTTTGATAAGTGTCTGGATTCGGTTAGCTAAGATTTTGTTGAAAATTTTTGCATCTATATTCATTAGGGATATTGGTCTGTAGTTTTCTTTTTTTGTTGCATCCTTTCCTGGTTTTGGTATCAGAGTAATATTCGCTTCATAAAAGGTGTCGGGGAGGTTTCCGTTCTTCTCGATGTTGTGGAATAGTTTCTGCAAGATAGGTACTAGTTCTTCTTTGTAAGTATGGTAAAATTCAGGTGTGAAGCCATCTGGACCGGGACTTTTCTTTTTAGGGAGATTTTTAATTGCTGTTTCTATTTCAGCTGTTGAGATTGGTCTGTTCAGGGAATCTATTTCTTCCTGGTTGAGCCTAGGGAGGCTGTGTGTTTCTAGAAATTTGTCCATTTCCTCCACATTTTCCAGTTTGTGTGCATAAAGATTTTTGTAGTATTCATAAATTGTATCTTGTATCTCTTTGGGATCAGTTGTGATATCTCCTTTTTCATTCCTGATGGAGCTTATTAGAGATTTCTCTTTTCTGCTTTTCGTTAGCTTAGCCAATGGCGTGTCAATTTTGTTTATTTTTTCAAAGAACCAACTTTTTGTTTTATTAATCTCCTGAATAGCTTTCCTGTTTTCAATTTCGTTTAGTTCTGATTTGATCTTGTTGATTTCACTTCTTCTGCTGGGTTTGGGGTTGGTCTGTTCTTCTTTTTCCAGCTCTTTGAGTCGTTTCATTAGATTGTCTATTTGTGATCTTCTTGCCTTTTGGTTATAGGCATTTATGGAGATAAACTTTCCTCTCAGAACTGCTTTAGCTGTGTCCCAGAGGAGTTGATAACTTGTCTCTCCATTGTCGTTTTCTTCATAGAAGTTTTTTATTTCCGTCTTGATTTCTTCATTTACGAAGTAATCATTTAGTAGGAGGTTGTTTAATTTCCACGTTTTTGTGTAGAAATGTGAGTTTCTGTTAGGGTTGATTTCTAGTTTTATTCCACTGTGATCTGAGAAAGTACATGGTATGATTTCTATTTTTTTAAATTTCTTGAGATTTTCTTTGTGTCCTAGGATATGGTCAATCTTAGAGAATGTCCCGTGAGCTGATGAGAAGAACGTATATTCAGTGGATTTTGGGTAGAATGTTCTGTAGATGTCTGTCAGACCCAATTGTTCTAGAGTTTTGTTTAAGTCCATTATTTCTTTATTAATTTTCTGTTTGGAGGATCTGTCTCGTGCCGTCAGTGGGGTGTTGAAATCTCCGGCGATTATGGAGTTGCTATTAATCCATTTGCTTAGCTCCAGTAAGGTTTGCTTTATGAATCTGGGTGCACCTAAGTTGGGTGCATATATATTTAAAATTGTTATCTCCTCTTGTTGGACTGTGCCCTTCACCATTATATAATGACCCTCTTTGTCTTTTACTACTTTTGTTGGTTTAAAAACTAAATCGTCTGAAATTAGAACTGCCACACCAGCCTTCTTTTGGTTTCTATTTGCTTGGAATATTGATCTCCACCCTTTTATTTTTAGTCTATGTGCATCCTTGCAGGTTAAATGTGTTTCCTGAAGACAGCATATACTTGGCCTGTATTTTCTTATCCATTCAGCCAGCCTATGTCTCTTGAGTGGAGAGTTTAAGCCATTCACATTTATTGAGAGAACTGATAGGTAAGGTAGATTACTGATCATTCTGTTGGGTTGGATGTTGTTGCTATGATTTCTGTCTTGAGCCATTGTAATATCTGGCCTTTAATATCTTTGGGTTTTGGTTGTTTTTATATCCGTGGATTATTATTATGATGTTCCGTGCGTAACGCTGTTTTAAGTACTTCTTGTAGGGCTGGTCTTGTCTTGGTGAATTCTCTGAGCCTTTGCTTGTCTGAGAATGTTTTTATTTCTCCTTCATATATGAAGCTTAGTTTTGCAGGGAATAATATTCTAGGCTGGGCATTGTTTTGTTTCAAAAGAGTGAGAATGGGGCCCCAGTCTCTCCTTGCTTGTAAAGTCTCATTAGAGAAGTCTGATGTTATTCGAATTGGCTTTCCCTTGTATGTCACTTGCTTCTTTTGTCTTACAGCTCTTAGAAGGGCCTCTTTAGTTGATACTTTGGTCAGTCTGATGACTGCATGACGTGACGTCTTCCTGTTTGCATTGAATCTCCCAGGGGTCCTCTGGGCTTCTTGAACTTGTATATCGAGATTTTGAGCAAGGCCTGGGAAATTTTCCTCTATTATATCTTCAAAAAGCTTGTCCAGCCCTTGAGTGCTGTCTTCCTCCCCTTCGGCTAAACCTATGACCCTCACGTTAGGTTTTTTCACATAATCCCACAGCTCTTGTAGACTTTGATCTTTTCTCTTGTTTCTCTGCTGTATTTCTGTGACTGATTTATTTAATTGGAAGGTGTTATCTTCAAGCTCTGAGATTCTTTCTTCTGCTTGATCCACCCTGTTCTTGAGACTTTCCACAGTATTTTGTAGTTCTCTGAGTTGATTCTTCATCTCCAGGACTTCGGTTAAAGTTTTCTTCACTGTGTCAATCTCTTTGTTGAACCTTTGTTCCATTTCTTGGTGGTTTTTTGTGTTTTCTTGGTGTTGGTTATTGAGTTGTTGTTGCAGCTGGGTGAGTGTTCTTATGATCCACATACGAAATTCCTTTTCTGTCATATTGGTTGCCTGATTTTGGTCGGTGTCCATTTCTAGGGGGCTGGTGCTCCTCCTTGGGGGTGTGTTTTCCGTTTGGTTCTTCATATTTCCTGAGTTCTTTCGCTGACTTCTTCCCATGTCGATCAGTTGTTGTTTCTTTCCTTAGGTTATTGTTTGGGTATTCACACACCTTGTTTAGTTTCTGAGGCGTTAGGTGGTGCCTGTGGGTGAAATTGGACCACTCCCTGTATATTGAGTCAGTGGATGCCGTGGAAAGGCTGTGCAAGATGCCGCCCCTGTCAGTAGGTGGCGTTTGCTTGGAGGAACAGGCTATGGTGTTGATTTTGAGTCCTGTTATCAGCTCTCGTTCTGGGCGGAGCTGGGTTGGGTAAGCCTGCCCTCAGGCCGTTAGCAGGGGTCAAAGTTCTGTTCTCAGCTTACAGGGAAAGCTGTCAGGGCAGGGCTGGAATGGTCCCGCTCAGCCAGAAAGTCTGGAGGTGGGGGTGGGGCTGTCTGAGACCCGCAGTCTGCAGCAGGCCTCGCTTCTTTCCACCCTCCCCAACTCTGCAGCTACTCCTGGGCCTCTGCCAGCAGGCCAGACCACAAGCCACCAGGCCTCCCCGGACTGTGGTGCCGGCGGGGAGGTTCCCTGCACAGGAACGCCACCTGGGTTGGGCGCACGGCCTCCTCCTGGGAGGAGGGTTGCCCTCTAGGACGCAGATCCGCCCCTGGAGGCACACAGACCTCAGTAGGCTGTTCACGTATAACCCTTCTGTGCCCCGGGCAATGCTAGCCCTCGGTGCAGGGGATCTGGTCTGCAGGTCCGACCTCTGGGTCCCAGAGTTCAAACTGTATTCCCACCAGGGAGAGGATTTCCGGTCCTAATTCACCCACAGGGAGCCCAAGCTGGATCTATGTCTCTCAGCCTCTGAGTCGGCAACGTTTTCCTGGGAACACGGTGCCAGCAGCACCTGGGAGGGCGGGCGGGGTCCCAAACGGGAAGGTCCCGTTCCCTGGAGGTGCCTCCGGCTGGTGGCTGTATTGTCTCTCTGGGCAGCCGCGGGTAGGGTCGGCGGAGGGGAGGAGGAGGCAATATGGCGCCTGCCGCGCGGCTCGGGTCCGTGCACACGGAGGTGCCCGGAGGAAGTGGGGAACCTGGTGCCACGTCTGCTACAGGCTCACCGTTGGCAAGCGGCGGCAGTCTCTGGGCTGATGTCCGCAGGTCTCTCCACCCACTGGGGAGCCCGCCAGCAGTCCCGAATGCAGGGGAGGGGAAACAGCAATTCCACCTACCCTTGCCGCTGGCCTCCGGGCTGCTCCGGTGGTCTCAGCCTCCAGTTCTCCTCCGCAGCCTCCTCCCGTGGAGTCTCCCGGGGTCTCAGGTACCCCTCCTTCCGGCCCTTGTCCGCTGTATGCTCGTCTTCTTGCTTCTTTCCTCTAGTTTCTGCTAGAATTGGTCTTTTCTGTAGAGACCCTCTGTCTGGCGGTGTTATTCGTCCGCCATCTTGCTCCGCCCCCTCAAGAGTTGTATATTTTTGGCCGGGATTATTTTGCTGGTTTTCCTCAAATCCCATTTATAAGCAATCATCTATTTGATTATCTTATTACTAGAATCATGGACAGTTGATTAAATACTTGAGGGCTTTCTTTTTTTTCCTTCTGTTTTAATGTCACATCCTCTCCCTTTCCCTTATCCTTCATCCAAAAGTCAGCTGCAACTTCTATTGGCTCTATTTCCGAAATATGCTTTGATGCATCTGCTTCTCGCTCTCTCCCCTGCCATCCTCAGGGTTCAAGCTACCATTATTATTTCTCTGGATTGCTACAAAGGCTTCCTGAATTATCTCTCTGCTTCCTGCATTTACATCTCTACAACCCATGCTCTATACAGCAGGCATGCCAATCTTGTAATGATGTAAATCAGATCACATCATTTCTTTGCATAAACATACTCAATGGCTTCTGCAATCTAGAATAAAATTCAAACTCCATTTTTTAGCATATGGACTTCTGAATTATCTGGCCTCTGCCTTCTTCTTTTTTTCTAAATTTCAAAACATTATGGGGGTACAAATGTTGAGGTTACCTATATTGTCTTTGCACTGCCCAAGTCAGAGCTACAAGCTTTCCCATCCCCAGACAGTGCTACCACACCCATTAGGTGTGAATATACCCATCCCCTCCCTCCTCCCTCCCTCCTGCCCAACACCCAATGAATGTTACTACTACACATAGGTGTTGATCAATTAGTACCAATTTGATAGTGAGTACAAGTGGTGCTTGTTTTTCCATTCTTGCGATACTTCATTTAGAAGAATGGGTTCTAGCTCTGTCCAGGATAATAAAAGAGTTGCTAGATCACCTTTCTTTTTTGTGGCTGAGTAGAACTCCATGCCATACATATACCACATTTTATTAATCCACTCATATATTGATGGGCACTTGGGTTGTTTCCACATCTTTGCAATTGTGAATTGTCTTGCTATAAACATTCTAGTGCAGATTTCTTTATTATAGAATGTCTTTTGTTCCTTTGGGAAGATACCCAGTAGTGGAATTAGTGGATCAAATGGTAGTTCTACTTTCAGTTCTTTGCACTATTTCCATATTACTTTCCATAGATTTTGTACTAGTTTGCAGTCCCACCAGCACTATATGAGTGTTCCTATCTCTCCACACCCACACCAACATTTGTTGTTTGGGACTTTTTGATTAAAGCCGTTCTCACTGGAGTTAAGTGATGTGATTTTGATTTACATTTCCCTGATGACTAGAGATGTTGAGCATTTTTTCATGTGTTTCCTGGACATTGGGCTATCTTCTTTTGAAAGATTCTGTTCATGTCCTTTGCCCACTTTTTAATATGGTTGTTTGGATTGTCTCTTACTGATTTTCCTGGGTTCTATATATATTCTAGTTATTAGCCCTTTATTGGATGTATAGCATGCAAATATTTTCTTCCAGTCTGTAGGACTGTTTATTCACTCTAGTGATGATTTATTTGGCTCTGTGGAAGCTTTTTAATTAGATCAGGTCCCATTTATTTATTTTTGTTGTGCTGTGATTGTTTTTGGTAGCTCCTGCCTACTTCAGCCAACTTCTTCTCTTCCCTCTCCCTCTTTCCTGGCCTACCTTTCACTTCTGCTACCTCTTCAGTTACAAGAGCCTTTTTTCAGCCCTAGAATAAGCCAAGTCTTTCTCTGACCACTTTCTGTGCACTAGATGATCTCTTTGTTTGAAAATCTTATCTGGAGCTCGCTCACTCATCAGCTTCCACCCAAAGTATTCTCGTCTCAAGGAGACCTTCCTTGAACACCCTTTATTAGCTCTCCTACCATTCTTCCTATTTATTTTCCCTCTGTTACTATAACTGGCTCCATGAACAAATTATTTTAATAACCCTTATATTTTTTTTAATAATCTTCTCCCTTAACTATTAAATAACTACTTTATCTTTTGAGTTATTTCCCAGAAATGGTAGATTTTCTGCAAAACAAAGGAGCTGAGATTCAGAAGGTCCCAGGACAGACTTCCTGATGCTAAGACTCACCATCCCCCTTGACCTGCCCATAGGAACACGGCCCCTCCCTATAAAGCCCATGATCTCCACCCTTTCTTCCTTGGCAATCCTCTTTGTCCCAATAATTGGATCTTTGTGTGGTGAGCAACTGTTCTAAGGCCAAAATCCCCTTGCAGTTTCCATAACCATTTTGGTTCCCTGACCAGGAAGATGTTGCTCCTGGTTCAGTGGCTGTGGAGTGGGAAGAGACCAAAAGCCTCCCTCAGCATCCGCCTGGCCATATGTACCAGAGGGTGGTTTTGGACTCTCCTGTCAGCTGGGCCTCCAATGCCAATGCATTCATCAATGCCTCCTGATTGCCTCAGAAGAAAGTACCTCTGCATTTTGACAGTTGCATCTGGATGGGTAAGTGCTATTTGAAGATAGTGCACAGTGGGGACAGCCCTCTCAATTTGGGGAATTTAAAGGGAATTCCTGTGTGTTTGGGGTTTGGTGAGCTCCCAGCCATTTGTGAGACAGGGAACTCAACTAACTTGCTTTGGCACTCCTAGAGCTTATTAGTTGAACTGCAGTTTATTTCATTGAAACTTCTTAAATTTGTCTTTATATTGCACCTTTATTGGTATTACTGTCTGGCATGTAAATGTGGAGCCTATTAAGCTCTTTGTCTCTATTTTCTTTTTGCCTACTTTAAATTTGCTGCTGATGGTATTATCAGTGAAGTCTAAGGTCTGGGAGGTTGAAGGACACTTCCACTAGTACTTTCTCTTGTGGCAGGTTTTAAGGTCTGAAAGGTTAAAGACATTTCTGCCCTAAGTTCTAGTTGATTGAAAGACAATTCCATCCATTGAGGCAATCTGACCAAGACTGGGGGAAGCCTGATGTTGGAAAGGGAAAGAGAGGAACAGAAACATGATGTGTGCATATTTATGTGGAACTGCAGGGGATTTCATGACTGGAGTTCTGAGATAAAAGCCATTGAAACTTTGTGTACATGGGTATGTGTTTCGATGTGTTTTGGGTGTGTACACGTATTATATGTTATGTCTGCATGGTATCAAATTGGCTTATAAATAAATAAAAGGAGCACTCATAAATGTAATAAGCCCCAATGCTTTACAAGTTCATGTGAATTTAGTGATCTTCGGTAAATAAGCTCATTTTTAAAAAATTACTGGTAAAACAAAAATAAAACTGTCTTCAAAATTATCAGGATATATTTTTTTCTGGTCATTTTTATATCTGAATGTGTCAAGGTTTGATACAAAGCTGTAAAACTATAAACCCAGCAAAAACAAAATGATCTGTGGTTGTGTGATTTTTGGTAACTAAGACTAATTTAATATTGTTAGCATAATGAAAACAGTAAAGTCTCCTGAGTTAATGGCAAAAATACCCAGGTGTTTAAAATCAGAGGAGGCCTTGTCCCCAAAACCCACAGCTGACGCCAACGCCAGTGGCCCATTGAACAACTCCCTGCATTACAGCCATCACCACGCCCTGTGTTGCTTTGGTAGACTTCCCTTTGACACCTGGTAGACACTATGAACGGGCTTAGAGACTAATTATATTTCATATCATCCCTAAGAATGTAGGTCTGGAAAACATAATTGTTTTCTACTCCACTAGAAAAAAAGGCAGGAGTCATCATAGGTCTCTGGAGAAGACAGCCACCAGAGGAAAGGACAAACTGGCACAGGACACTATCGTGACACTGTTCTTCTAGAGCTGGCAAATTGATGCTTACTGAGCAGAGGAGCAGGATTCACAGCCTGAAGGCTCTGCATATAATCCCTCCATCCTCCTGTAAACACTGAGATCTTCCCCCTATTTCTGCTCCTTTGCCCCTCGATGGTTACTGTAGGCAAGACCACCTCGCCTGTCCAGGAAAACCAGACACTGTCAGAGAAACTTCAAGTTTGGATTCCCCTCTTGTCCACGAAAAAAGATGACATAATGAACAATGTTTCCAAAATTGGTAAAGTATGAGTTGTAATTCAAACCCTAATATTCTTACTCCAAATCCATTGCTTTTCTATGATGCCTAAGACTTCACATAAAAAGGAAAATTGTTCTTATTTTCAAGGGCTTTGAAGAAATTAAATGGATGTGAGTCTCTGATCTAGACCAAATGAAGATGAACGCGCTATTGTGATCAGTCCAATAATGCTTCTGTACCATTGTGCCTTTTTGGAGTATCCGTGGGAAAATGATTAATTATCAGAGAAAAGCCTTACTCTCATATATAACAGCACAAGATCTGGCTAACCTAACTAGGTCTATCCCAACCTTTATGAAATATAATGAGGGTGAAAGTGTTGTTTTCTTGTTTGGAAAGTTAATTAACTCAGTTGAAGCATCCTGTATACATAAG
This sequence comes from Microcebus murinus, assembly GCF_040939455.1. NCBI lineage: Eukaryota > Metazoa > Chordata > Mammalia > Primates > Cheirogaleidae > Microcebus > Microcebus murinus. Next base: position 72,180,070 of record NC_134109.1, on the reverse strand, counting down.
CACAGCTTTGACACCACTGTCCCCATATTCACTCTCACTTCTGCAGCCAGCTCTGGGGCATCTGCCGGCCACTTTGGACAGCTCCAGCCTAGCCTTGTGCCAGGTAAACACCACTGCTGCTCTCTGCACAGAGGAGCTGCGTAAGAAAAGGTGAGTGACAACATGCTCTTCTTAGAAATATCATTTTTTCTTCATGTACTATCAATCTACTTAGATTACGCATAGAATGGTGATAATACACAGAAAATCATTTTCACAGCCTTCTTGTTTTCAAGGGAAGCTTTGTTGGAAAATTGCCAGAGAGGGAGTTGGCCTGAATCTTTAAACTTCGTGTATAAGTGGCAAACTGTTCAACTAATGTTTTCATCTTAGACATAAATATAACTAAAACATCACTTCCAAATCTATAAAGTCTTGATATTATGTATACTTGTGGAATATTTGAAATAGAAGTAAATATTTTACAATGAAAAGAGATTGAAAATCGTATACTCCAACTCTCATTTCATGTAAAGAAAATGAAGCTCACAGAGGTTAAAAGACTCCACTAGAGCCATAAAGCAACTTTGTCACAATGCTGAGGCTACAATTTCCATCCAGCTCTCCCTCTCTTACTTCTACACCATAAATGCAAGACCATATTTACCTTTATCAATCAGAGAGGAAATTACGTGGGGTGGGACATATTCTGTCACCCAGAACATTCAATTTCCCATTGCATTCTTCGAATGGAATTCTTCTCAAGTCCAGGCCAACACTTCTAGTACCCTCAGGTCATTTGGAGCTTTTCTTGTCTATTTCATTTCCTACAATTTCATCTCACAAGTTTTTTGACGTTCAAGTGAAGCAATTGATAAATATCTATCATCTATGTTTATTTTCTGTTCTTAGCAGTGCAGATAATCACTTCTTTACCAAATATTTGTGAAATAACTACTGTCTTTCTCACACTGTGCTGGGCACAAGGGATAAAGAGTGAACTTGAAGAACAGGAGCAAAGACTCCGAGTCCTGAAAGTACTTGGCTCTTTGTAGAAACCAAAATGCTAATATTGGTGAAGTATTGTGTGGAGGAGTGAGGTTTGTGTGTTTGTGTGCACGTACAGATGCATATGTGGTTGTGTGCCATTTTTCCATAGTCAAATGGATGCTCTTACTCTCCATTCCCTAAAAACATGCAGGGCATGGGTAGCAAACTATGGCCAGTGAGCCAAATCTGCCTATTTTTTTATGGTCAGAAAGCTAAGAATTATTTTTACATTTTCAACATAAGTTTAAAAATCAACAAAAGAATAATATTTTGTGGCACATGAAAATTATATGAAATTCACATTTCAATGGACATGATAAAGTTTTATTGGAACACAGTCACATGCATTTGTTTAGGTATTGTTTGTGTCTGCATTTGCATTATGACAGCAGAGCCAAGTAGTTTCAACAGAGACTATATGGCAAATAAGCCTAAACTATTTAAGAAAATGTATACTGACCCCTGGTGAATATTATAGAGGTGGATCCTTTTCTACTGAAATGTTGGCTAATGTGTGTGTGGTCCAAAGGCACCCACTCCTCAGTAGGACCAGGAGAGCTCATGGGATGATGTACACTGTGTTACCCTTCTGCTTTCCAACTGTTTTCTCCAATGAACCCCATTTTATATTTGAGTGTATTAGTGGAATGTGTGAGTGTGCCCCCTTTATACAACAGTGTGTGTGTGCAAGAGGGAAAGAGATTTTGATTAATAGAATCATGAGATGAAGTTAGAGATATTAAAGGGGTCCAATCAAAGACCACAGTTTAGAGTTTAGAGTTTATTGTAAAGTGCCTTGAGAAGCTAATTGAAATCTGTGTGCAAGGAAAGAGACAGATCTCATTTCCTTTTCTAAAGAGGCACTCTGATTGTGGCAAGTAAAACAAGTCATAGAGGAGCAAGAGTGGGAACAGGAGGCTGGTTAGGACAATGTCACAAGGTCCACGGGAGAAAAGATGGTGGCTTGAACTAGGATGTTGGCAGTGGAAATGAGGAGAAGTAGGCCGATATGAGAATTATTTTGGAGACAAAACTAACAGAAATTGTTGATGAATTAGATGTGAAGGTAGAGGAAAAAGAGGAGATACTACACTGAAATAAGTTCCACCAAAAAAAAAAAAAAAGAGTTGATTAAGCATTTAATCCAAGGGGTCAAATTATCTGATTGTTAAGCAGATGCTTACTCCTAAAAAGAAATTTTTGGAACACCAGCAAAATAAAACCCTATGCAAAAATACCTAAGCATTACAAGTAACAGTTGGTTTTAATTGAACATAGCAAAGATATTCCTCTGAATTAGCACATGTAATATAGATTTAATCTTTTTAAAAATACATCCAGGACCCTCACCCATCATAGCAGTTTTCATCTTTTGTGTTTATATTCATCAATAAGTCAGTAGATTTATTCACTGGACTCATGTGATGCCAACATTTAACACACCCTACAAAGCCTAAGGTATGGTGCAGAAATGACTAATTGCTTAATGTCCTTGGTCATTAGTAAAGCTGGAACACAGTAACTTAAAAAAGAAAAAAGTTAGACTCTTCTGCTGCTGGCTTTCAACTCCCCTTTATGAAAGATAAACATCTCAGAAATTTATTGGGCTTCTAGACTAATAACTTTAAAAGCAAAGAAGAAAAGAAAAAGACATAGAACATGGAAGTTTATGGTACAGGTACCAGAATTATCCCACCCTGCTCAGACCAAGAGCCAAGTCTATTAAAACCATATTTCAGTTATATACATTAAAATAGAGTATCCAGAACCTATGGAAATTAAATTTACCCCAAGAATCTTTCATGCCATGAAAATCAGGCAACCCTGAGCTTAAAACAGAAAGTGTTCTTTAAAATTACATATTGTGTTATAATTTCTCCTTCTGTCCATCCCAAACTAAACAATTGCATTCCTCTTCCAACATGAAACTCCAACCACTCACATCCATGCTTGAGAAGGATGACACTTTGTTGCGGCCTCCTTTTCCTCTTGGTTCTGTAGGTTTTACAAAACATATATATTCCTACTAAGAAATTGCACTCTATAAGGGAGAAAAAAATCTTTTTATCTCAACCCATCTAGGTTATTCCACTGGGGGCCTATAAATTACACTGACAAAATACAGAATAGCAAGAGAAAAATGGAAGTTTATTAGCATGTGCATCACACATACACATGGAAGCACTCAGAGATAAGTAATTCAAAGGGCTGGTTAGAAGTTGGGCTTACATAGTATCCTAAGTAAAGAATAATAAATTTTTAGAGAAGTGATAAGGCAAAGAAAAACGACTTCGTGTAGGGCAAATTATAAGAGGGTAATAATTACGGGAGAACTAACGGAAGATAAGGATTAGTTAGTAAGATTGTTCAGTAGAGTCCTCCAGTGACATCTCCGGGCTGATAAGGGTTTAGAGTTGTCTCTGGTAATTAACCTCTGTCCTTCCTGGTAGAGGGGGCAGGAAGGCTTTACAAATTTATGTCCTGCTTTTAAGCAAATATTAGAGGGAGAAAAGAGAGACTTTCTTGTATCTTATTTTATCCGATTGCCTTCAGCTCAAAATAATCTTATGCCTAAGTGATATACTTTGAGTTAGCAGATTCTCCCACCCTTCAACTCCCTGGGTCCTCGACATAGAAATCTCTGCGAGAATCGTCTCAGGCTGTGAGCAAAAATAAGGGTTTTAAAAAGCAAAATAAGGATTTTACAGAGAAGGGGGGCACAGACTTACTTTAGGCTGCTGATTTATGCACTTATTTAGAAAGGGCTCTAACCCAATCCAAGGCCTGGGTACCTGATTGTTTAACAAAAGTATTCTAATGCATTTAGAACATAAGAAAGGCATTATGCAGATACTCAGCCTTAAAAAGCCACCCTAATTGCTTCTTGCCTTTGGCTAAGATCAACTGTAGTAAAAGCCACTCTGTCTTGACATGTTCCCAAGCAGTTAGTTACTAGGAAATGGACCAAAGTTTTAGCTTAATACCTCATACAAAACCACTGCTATTTAGAATTTCATTTTATCAGTAATATCCATAGTTTGTATTATTGGATAGAATTATATCTATAACTGTCGTCTAAGAAGATTCATATCTCTTCTCCAGGAAAGCACAGACATGTTTCAGCATGGCCAGTTAATAATTCCTTCAGCCTGGTCCGCCGGATTGGCTAGTACTGCTGTTCTGACACAAGAGAAACTAATCACAGCTAAATTCTTCCATTTGATTTGACTGTTTTATTCATGAAATCGATGCATAATATTCTAAAATTAGTGAGTTACCTTTGCAATTTAGAATGAGGCCAGGGTCAAAAATTACATAAAAAAAGTAATTCAAAAAGTTTTATGGGTTCACATTACATGATCACACAGTCTGACTCAGTCTCTGACACAAACAGCTGCAATGGCGTTACCTGTTCTGATAATGTAAGTAATCCACTTTTGTAAAGATACATATATCCTAGTGTGTGTATATACATATATACACACCTATGTATAGGCTCTTGAAGGAGAGTGCTGTAAACATGCTTGAAGATTATGATAGACTTCACACTTAATAGAATATGTATAAGAGCTTATCGATTTTAACCAAAAGTTTTCTTGAGCCCCTGTTGAAAAAGTGAATGAGAGCAGAGAATCAACCCAGGTCATCATTTCAGTTTCAAAGAAAAAAAGTAGCTATTGATATATATGTGCATTTTCTTTCCCAAGATGACTTTAAATGTAACTCTGAGTCCGCACTATCTTTGCACCGTCACACAGTAATTGCTGGTGCTTTTACAGCTCACAGACACATGAAGACCTTCAACACTCCTAGCAATTCCAGCACCATCTCTGGCTTCCTCCTCCTGGGCTTCCCTTGTCCCAGGGAGGGGCAGATCCTCCTCTTTGTGCTCTTCTCTGCTGTCTACCTCCTGACCCTCATGGGCAATGGTTCCATCATCTGTGCTGTGCGCTGGGATCAGAGACTCCACACCCCCATGTACATCCTGCTCGCCAACTTCTCCTTCCTGGAGATCTGGTACGTCACCTCCACGGTCCCCAACATGCTGGCAAACTTCCTCTCTGACAACAAGGTCATCTCCTTCGCAGGGTGCTTTCTCCAGTTCTACTTCTTCTTCTCCTTGGGTTCTACGGAATGTTTTCTCCTGGGGGTTATGGCGTTTGATCGATACCTCGCCATCTGCCGACCTCTACACTATCCCACCATTATGACCAGACGTCTCTGCACTGATCTTCTGATTAATTGCTGGGTACTTGGTTTCCTCTGGTTCTTAATCCCCATCATCATCTTCTCCCAAATGACCTTCTGTGCATCCAGGATTATTGACCACTTCCTGTGTGACCCAGGTCCTCTTCTAGCACTCACTTGCACAAAATCACCTGTGATAGAGCTTGTCTTCTCCACCTTAAGTCCTCTGCCTGTAATGATTTTCTTTCTCTTTATCATGGCATCCTATGCTCTTGTCCTGAGAGCTGTGTTGAGAGTCCCTTCAGCTGCTGGGAGAAGAAAGGCTTTCTCCACCTGTGGGTCTCACCTGGCTGTGGTGTCTCTCTTCTATGGTTCAATATTTGTCATGTATGCGAGCCCAGCATCTGAGCATAAAACTGGAATGCAGAAGATTGTGACTCTGTTTTATTCTGTTGTGACCCCACTCCTAAACCCTGTGATATATAGTCTTAGGAACAAAGATATGAAAAAAGCCATGCAGAAATTTCTGGGAATGTAAACTATTAACAGAAAAGACTGTTGGTCAATTAAACTTGTATTTAATATCTTTTCAGGTTGAAAACACCTGGTTTTATTAAGATAATTGTTCACTTTAGTATTGACCAAAACCTGAAACACCTATAAATATGTTTCTATTATTTCTTCTTTTGGATCTTGATCATGTCCTGCTGCTTTGCATGACTTAATTATTTTTAATTGACTGCTAAGAATTGTATTTGAAAAATTGTAAAGACAATGGATATAGTAACTCAAAAACGGTTAAGTTTTCTTTTAGCAAGTATACAGAACAGAGGCAGATCCCTTTCATTTCATTTAAGGATTATTTTTAGGTGTTTTTAAAATGGTCTATGACAGTTTGGGTCTTATCCTAGGGTGTGGCTCTTACTCCACGAACATGGCCTTTCTGAGATCTCAGTTGCACACCTGGATTGTTTAGAAGGCCCCATCACTTTAATCAGTCCTGACCTCCTATTTATGTACTACTAGAACCCATTAGAGACAGTATAGGGACAGAACTCGGACCTCACTTCTGACCAAGGGAAACAACATGGGGCAGAATGACCGAGCCAATTAACCACAGTAGAGAAAACAACAAATGACCTCCTAGCCACTGGAATTCAGCTCATACCTATATAAGGAGAGAGCCCAATTGTCTGTCTCTTGAGTAGTGTCTTCCAGGACCACTGAAGCAAGATGCTGACACTAGCTAAGGAACCTGGCTGCAAAGAAACCAGAATTATTTGCATCTAACCACCCCAAGCCAAAAAAGACCCCCTACTGAACTTACTCTGACTTTTCTCTCATTATAATCTCATTTTAATGCTAAAAAGAACATCCTGGGATGGAGATTTAAAATGCTAATGATACATGTGATGCATGAAGAGCATGACCATCAAGTACACAGCTGCCAGCATAACACTGCCTCTACATGTGATGACTTCAAAGCTGACACCTACCTCCCTCTTTACCACCTTGTAAAAGTTCCCCGGCTGTTCGTATGGATAACCAGTCTGGTTGTCCCCTCAACCAGCCCTGCCTCCATTTGTGTTTGGACAAAAAGCCCCAGTACAACCCTTGCCTGCCTAAATCTTCCTGGTCTCATGCCAATTTCTATTCAATTGAGCTCCAAGAACCTCAAGTCCAGTGTCCCTTTTACTTCTGAAACTTCAGCTTAGCTCTTTAGACTCCGAGCTTCTGCTAGTTAATTTGAAGTCTCGTCTTGCACATGAACAGTTTAGAAATTCAAAATGCCCTGAAGGGAGATTGAATCATAGTTTGAACCTCACTTCTGTGATCTTGCTCTATTTGTTTCTCAAACACCAGCTGCTTTGGCAACTACAATCTGCAAATTCTTTATGTCCTTGGTTCAGAGCTTTCTGCTGTAAGGGAGAAGGTAAAACTTCCTCTTTGCCCCTGGAAGTTTCACTGAAATATCGACTCACAATAAGGCAGATTAATAAGAAATAGGGATTGCAAATTTATTTACTGTTGACACGGGGAGAATCACAGAGTGATTACCCAATATCCAACTGGGGTCCAGAAGTTTATACACTCTCATTTGAGAGGGAGGGGGGAGAAGATGAGGAATATAGGTAATTCTGTTGAGGGGTAATAAATGATTACTGGGGACAATGAATAGAAAGAATGGATGGGGGAAACATACTGACTTGTAAATTATTCTGTTTTGAAACTAAATTAACCTAACAGACAGATGTTATTTTTTAGATGGATTGGACCAGGTCTGGTTGTATTCTTGGTCTTCCTTTCTGCAAAAGATAAAGGAAGGGGAGATAATTGTTTTCCTAGGTAGATCTGGATCTCAGGCAGATAAAGAAACTTCAAAGATTTGGGGAGATCAGGTGATGGGGGTAGAAAGGTCAGATAGACCAAATACACTATTATAAAACTGTAACTATTTTGGTTTTCTTTTTGTAGATAATATAGTCTGGGCAGTTCTCACCCTTGTTCAGGCTGATTTCGAATTCCTGAGCTCAAGTAATGCACCTGCCTTGGCCTCCCAGAGTGCTAGGATTACAGGCATGTGCCACCACACCAAGCCAAAAAGAAATTTTATGAAGGCTCTGAGTTTATAACATTAATTCTGAGAGATATCATCTGATTTTTATTAATTCAAGGAATCTGTTTTTTGTTCAATAACAGAAGTTGTGTATTTTTGGCCTGGATTATTTTCCAGTTTTCCTCAAATCTCAATATAAAGGCAATCATCTATTTGACCATTTTATTACTAGTAGCATGGACAGTTGATTAAATATTTGAGGGCTTTCTTTTTTTCCTTCTGTTTCAATGTCACATCCCTCATTTTCTCTTTTTTTTTGTTGTTTTTTTGTTTTGTTTTGTTTTGTTTCTTGTGGAGACAAGAGTCTCACTCTGTTGCCCAGGCTAGAGTGCCGTGGCATCAGCTTAGCTCACAGCAACCTCAAACTCCTGGGCTCAAGCAATCCTCCTGCCTTAGCCTCCTGAGTAGCTGGAACTACAGGCATGCACCACCCATGCCCAGCTAATTTTTTTCTATATATATTTTTAGTTGTCCAGTTAATTTCTTTCTATTTTTAGTAGAGACAGGGTCTTGCTCTTGCTCAGGATAGTCTCGAACTCCTGAGTTCAAACGATCCGCCCGTGTTGGCCTCCCAGAGTGCTAGGATTACAGTTGTGAGCCACCACCATTGGCCCCATCCTTTTCTCTTATCCTTCATACAAAAGTCAGCTGCAACTTCTATTGGCTCTATTTCCAGTATATGCTTTGATGCATCTGCTTCTCACTCTCTCTCCTGCCATCCTTAGGGTTCAAGCTACCATTATTATTTCTCTGGATTGCTACAAAGGCTTCCTGAGTTATCTCTCTGCTTCTTGCCTTTATATCTCCACAATCCATTCTCTATACAGCAGGCATGCCAATCTTGTAATGATGTAAATCAGATCACATCATTTCTTTGCACAAAAATACTCAATGACTTCTGCAACCTAGAACAAAATTCAAACTCCATTTTTTAGCATATGGTCCCCTGAATTACCTGGCCTCTGGCTACTTCTTTTTTTTGTTTGTTTCAAATTATTCTGGGGCCACAATTTTTGAGGTTACATATATTGCCTTTGCACTGCCCAAATCAGAGCTACAAGTGTGCCTGTGCCCAGACAGTGCTACTGCACCAATTAGGTGTGCATTTACACATCCCCTCCTCCCCACTCCCTCTTGCCAGACACCCAATGAATGTTACCACCATATGTGCAAATAAGTGTTTATCAATGAGTACTAATTTGATAATGAGTATATGTGGGGCTTGTTTTTCCAGAATTGTGATACTTGACTTAGAAGAATGGGCTCCAGCACCATCCAGGATAATATAAGAGATGTTAGTTCACCATTGTTTTTTGTGGCTGAGTAGAACTCCGTGGTATACATATACCAACGCATTTTATTAATCCACTCATGTATTGATAGGCACCTGTGTTGTTTCCACAACTTTACAATTGTGAATTGTACTGCTATATACATTCAAGTACAGGTGTCTTTATTACAGAATTACTTTTTTTCCTTTGAGTAGACACCCAGTGGTGGGATTGTTGAATGCAATGGTAGCTCTACTTTTAGTTCTTTGAGGTATCTCATATTACTTTCCATAGAGGTTGTACTAATTTGCTGTCCCACTAGCAGTGTAAGACTGTTCCTATCTATTCACATCCACACCAACATTTGTTGTTTGGGGACTTTTTGATGCAAGACATTCTCACTGGCTTTAAGTGATATCTCGTTGTGGTTTTGATTTGCATTTCCCTGATGATTAGAAATCTTGAGCATTTTTTCATATGTTTCTTAGCCACTGGTCTATGTTCTTTTGAAAAGTTTCTGTTTATGTCCTTTGCCAATTTTTTAATGGATTGTTAGATTTTTTTCCTACTGATTTTCCTGAGTTCTACATAGATTCTAGTTATTAGCCCTTTATCAGATGTGTGCCATGCAAATATTTTTGCTAATCTGTAAGTTGTCTATGCACTCTAGAGAGTTTCTTTGGCTCTGCAGAAGCTTTTAAATTTGATCAGTTCCCATTTATTTATCTTTTTTGTTGCTGTGATTGTTTTTGGTGACCCATGGCTACTTTTGCCAACTTCTTCTCTTCCCTCTCCCTCTGTCCTGGCCTACCTTTCCCTCTTGCTACTTCTTAAGTTACATGAGCCTTCTGTCAGTCCTAGAATAAGGCGAGTCTTTCTCTAACCAGTCTCTTTGCATTAGATGTTCTCGTTGTTTGAAAATCTTATCTGGAGCTCACTGTCAACTTCCAGCCAAAGTATCCTCTTCTCAGGGAGAACTCCCTAAAACACCCTTTGTTAGCGCCCCTGCATTCTTCCTATTTATTTTCTCCTTGTTACTATAACTGGCTCAATGAACAAACTTCAATGGCTTCTATATGTTTTTTTTATAATCTTTTCCCTTAACTACTAAATAACTACTTTATCTTTAGAGTTGTTTTCCAGAAATGGTAGATTTTCTGCAAAACAAAGGAGTCGAGATTCAGAAGGGCCCGGGGCTGAATTCCTCATGCCAAGACTCACCATCCCCCTTGGCCTGCCCCAAGGAACATGGACCCCCCATTAAAAAGCCCATGGTCTGTACCCTTCCTTCCTTGGCAATCCTCATTGTACCAATAATTGGATCTCTGTGTGGTGAGCAATGGTTCCAAGGCCAAAATCCCCTTGCTGTTTCAATAACAATTTTGGTTCCCTGACCAGGAAGATGTTGCTTATGATTCAATGGCTGTGGAGTGGGAAGAGACCAAAAGCCTCCCTTAGCATCTGCCTGGTCATATGTACAAGAGGGTGGCTTTGTAAGCTCCAATGCCAATGCATTCATCAGTGCCTCCTGATGGCCTCAGAAGAAAGTACCTCTAGATTTTGACAGTTGAATCTGGATGGGTAAGTGCTATTTGAAGATAGTGCACAGTGAGGACAGCCTTCATAATGTGGAGAATTTCAAGAGAATTCCTGTGTGCTTGGGGTTTTGTACACCCCCAACCATTTGTGAAAGTGAGAACTGAACTAAATGTTTTGCTTTGGCATTCCTAGAGCTTATTAGTTGAACTGCAGTTCATTTGTTTGAAACTTCTTCAATTTGCTTTTACATTGAGTGTTTTTCTGCATTGTTGTGTGGCATGCAAATGTGGAGCCTGTTAAGCTCTTTGTCTCTATTTTCTTTTTGCCTACTTTACATTGTGCTGATGGCATTATCAGCGAAGTCCAAGGTCTGGGAGGTTGAAGAACACTTCCAGTAGTACTTTCTCTTGTGGCAGGTTTTAAGGTCTGAGAGGTTAAAGGACACCTCTGTCCTAAGGCCTGGGACATTAGAAGACATCTCTGTTCTAAGGTCTTGGAGATTGAAAGACATCTCCATCCATTGAAGCAACCTGCCCAAGACTGGGGTACACATTCTGTGCAAAGGGAAAGAGAGGAACAGAAACATAATGTATGCATATTTATGTGGAACTGCAGGGGATTTCATGACTGGAGTTCTGAGATAAAAGCTATTGAAATTTTGTGTACGTGGGTATGTGTTTAGATGTCTTTTGTGTGTATACATGTATTATATGTTATGTCTACATGATACCAAATTGGCTTATAAATAAAAGGAGTTCTCATAAATTAAATACGTCCAAATGCGTTTCAAGATCACGTGAATTTAGTAATCTTTTGTAAATAAGCTCACCTTAAAAAATTATTGGTAAAACAAAAATAAAAATGTCTCTTACCCCTGATATATGATGAAATAAAAAACAATTTAAAAAAAAGTAAAAATGTCTTAAAAATTATCAGGATATATTTTTGTCCGATCATTTTCCTATCTGAATGTGACAGGGTTTGACACAAAGTTATAAAACTATAAACCCAGCAAAAACAAAATGATCTGTGGTTGTGTGATTTTTGGTATCTAAGACTAATTTAATATTGTTAGTATAATGAAAACAGTAAAGTCTCCTGAGTTAATGGCAAAAATACCCAGGTGTTTAAAATCAGGGGAAGCCAGGTCCCCAAAAGCTGAAACTGACACTACTCACCAGTGGCACAGTGAACAGCTTCCTGTATGCAGCCACCACACCCTGTGTTGCTTTTGTAGACTTTACTTTGACACCTGGTAGACACTATGAATGGACTTAGAGACTGATTATATCTCATGCTATCCCTGAGAAGAGTAGGGAAAATGTTTAGTAAAAAATGTTTTTTACTCTACTGTAAAACAAAGGCAGGAGTCACTATGGGTCTCTAGAGAAGACAGGCCCCAGAGGAAAGGATAAACTAGCACACAGCAGTCTCCTGACACTGTTCTCCTTCTAGAGCTGATACATTGATTCTTATTGAGCAGAGGAGCAGGGCCTACTCTCTGAAGGCTCTGCTTATAATCCCTCCAACCCCCTGTAAACACTGAGATCTTCACATTATTTCTGCTCCTTTGCTCCTCGATGGTTACTGTAGACAAGACCACCTCTCCTCTACAGGAAAACCAGAAACTGGCAGAGAATCTTCAACTTTGGATTCCCCTCTTGTCTGAGAGAGAAGATGATATAATGAACGTTTCCAAAATTGGTAAAGTATCAGTTATAATTCAAACTCTAGTATTCTTACCCCAAATCCATTGCTTTTCTACGACGTCATAGCTGCCTACTAACATTTCTCATAAAAGGAGAAATTGCTCCTATTTTCAAGGGCTTTGAAGAAATTAAATGGATGTCAGTCTCTGATCTAGACCAAATGAAGATGAATGTGCTATTGTGATCAGTCCAATAATGCTTCTGCACCATTGTGCCTTTTTGGACTATCCTTGGGAAAATAATTAATTATCAGAGAAAAGCCTTATTCTCATATATCACAGCACGGGATCTGGCTAACCTAACTAGGTCTATCCCAATCTTTCTGAAATATAATGAGGGTGAAGGTATTGTTTTCTTCTTTGGAAAATTAATTAACTCAGTCCAAGAATCCTGTATGCATAAGCACAGTTTTGACACCACTGTCCCCATATTCACTCTCACTTTTGCAGCCAGCTCAGGGGCATCTGCCGGCCACTTTGGACAGCTCCAGCTTTGCCTTGTGCCAGGTAAACACCACTGCTGCTCTCTGCACAGAGGAGCTGGGTAAGAAAAGGTGAGTGACAACATGCTCTTTTCAGAAATATCATTTTTTCTTCATGTACCATTAATCTAGTTAGATCAAGCATAGAATGGTGATAATACATAGAGAATCATTTTCACAGCCTTCTTGTTTTCAAGGGAAGCTTTGTTGGAAAATTTCCAGACCAGGAGCTGGCCTGAATCTTTAAACTTCATGTATAAGTGGCAAACTGTTAGACTAATGTTTTCATCTTAAACATAAATATAACTAAAACACCACCTCTAGATCTATAAAGTCTTGATATCATATATACTTGTAGAATACTTGAAATAGAAGTATTTTGTAATGAAAAGAGATTAAAAATCATATACTCCAACTCCCATTTCATATAAAGAAAATGAAGCTCACAGAGGTTTAAAGACTCCACTAGAGCCACTAAGCAACTTTGTAACAATGCCAAGGCAATTTCTATCCAGCTCTCCCTCTCTTACTCCTACACCCCAAAATGTAGGACCATGTTTATCTTTATCAGTCAGAGAGGAAATTACATGTGGTGGGGCATATTCTGTCACCCAGAGCATTCCATTTCCCATTCATGCTTTGAGTGGAATTCCTCTCACGTCCGGGCCAACACTTCTAGTACCCTCAGGTCATTTGAAGCTTTTCTTCCATATTTTATTTCCTCAAATTTTATATCACAAGGTTTTTCAAACTCAAGTGAAGCAATTGATAAATATCTATCATCGATGAATATTTTTATCGACGAATATCGATGAATATTTCTCTTTTTAACAGTGCAGATAATCACTTCTTTAACAAATATTTGTGAAATAACTAGTGTCTTTCTCGGACTGTGCTGGGCACAGGGATAAAGAGTGAATTTAGAGGACAGGAGCAAAGACTCTGAGTCCTGAAAGTACTTGGCTTTTTCTAGAAACCCAAAGGATAATGTTATATTACCAAAGTATTGTGAGAAGCTGCGAGGTTTGTGTGCGTCTTCAGGTACACATGTATGTGTGTTTGTGCACCATTGTTCCACAGTCAAATGGATGCTCTTACTTTCCATTCCCTAAAACCATGCAGGGCAGGGGTAGCAAACTACGGCCAGGCAAGCAAATCTGCCTATTTTTATATGGTCAGAGAGCTGAGAATTATTTTTACATTTTCAACGTAAGTTTAAAAATGAACAAAAGAATGAGATTTTATGACACATGAAAATCATATGAAATTCACATTCCTGTGGACATGATAAAGTTTTATTGGAACACAGACAGATGCATTCATTTATATATTGGCTGTGGCTGCATTTGCAGTATGACAGCAGAGCTAAGTAGTTTCAACAGAGACTATATGGCCCACAAGCCTAAACTAATTAACAAACAGCTTACTGACCCCTGGTGAAGAGCACTACAGAGGTGGATCTTTTTCTACTGAAATCTTGGCTAATGTGTGTGTGGACCAAATATGCTCACTCCTCAGTGGGATGAGGAGAGCTCGCGGGATGATGTACATACACTCTGTTACCCCTCTGCTTGCCAAGTGTTTCTCCAAAGAACCCTGTTTTATATTTCAGTGTTTGTATTAGTGGACCGTGTGTGTGCCCCCTTTGTACAACAATGTGTGTGTGCAAGAGATAAGGAGAATTTGATTAATAGAATCATGAGATGAAATTTGGAGATATTAAAGGGGTCAAATCAAAGTCCACAGCTTAGAGGGTTTGTTTTATTCTAAGGGCATTGAGAAGCTAACTGAAATCTGTGTGCAAGGAAAGAGACAGATCTCATTTCCTTTTCTAAAGAGTCACTCTGGCTGTGGCAAGTAAAACAAGTCATAGAGGAGCAAGAGTAGAAACTAGAGATGGTTAGGACAGCATCACATGGTCCACAAGAGAAAAAAAAGATGGTGGCTTGAACTAGGATGTTGGCAGTACAGATGGGGATAAGTGAAAATTATTTTGGAGACAAAACTAACAGATATTATGCATGAATTAGATGTGAAGGTAGTGGAAAAGGAGGAGATACTACACTGAAATAAGTTCCAGCCAGAAAAAAAAAGTTGATTAAGCATGTAATCAAAGGTGTGAAATTATTTGATTGTTAAGCAGATGCTTACTCCTAAAATGAAATTTTAGGAACACCAACAGCAAAAAAAAAACCTATCCCAAAATAACTAAGCATTTTGAGTAACCATGATTTTAATTGACTATAGCAAAGATATACCTCTGAAATGGTACTTGTCATATAGACTTAATGTTCTTTAAAATCCATCAAGGATGTTCACACATCATAGCAGAATTCTTCTTTTGTGTTTATATTCATCAGTAAGTCATTGGATTTGTTCACTGGACTGATGTGATGCCAACATAACTTTTAAACCACCCTACAAAGCCTAAGGTATGCTGCAGAAATGACTAATTGCTTAATGGCCTTGGTGATGAGTGAAGTTGGTGTAGAGTAACTTTAAAAAGAAAAAAGTTAAACTCTTCTGTTGCTAGCTTGCAACTCCCCTTTATGAAACATAAACATCTCAGAAATTTACTGGGCTACTAGACCAATAACTTTAAAAGCAGAGAAGAAAATAAAAAGACATGAACATGGAAGTTTATGGTGCAGGTACCAGAACTATCACACCTAGCTCCCACCCAGAGCCAAGTCTATTAGAACCATATTTCAGTTATATAGATTAAAATACAGTCTGGCAGAACCTGTGGAAATTACATTTACCCCAAGCATCTTTCATGCCATGAGAATCAGGCAACCCGGAGCTTAAAACAGAAAGTGTTCTTTAAAATTACATTTTGTGTTATAATTTCTCCTTCTGTCCATCACACACCAAGAAGGATTGCATTTCTCTTCCAACATGAAACTCCAACCACTCACATCCATGCTTCAGAAGGATGTCAGCTTGCTGCTGCCTCCTTTTGCTTCTGGTTCTATAGGTTTTACAGAACATATATGTTCCTACTAAGAAATTAGACTCTATAGGGAAGGAAAAAATCTTTTTCCCTTTTAAGTTATTGCACCGGGGTCCTATAAATTAGGCTGGCAAAATACAGATTAGCAAGAGAAAAATGGGAGTTTATTAGCATGTGCATCACACATACACATGGGAGCACTCAGAGATAAGTAATTCAAAGGGCTGGTTAGAAGTTGGGCTTACATAGTATCCTAAGTAAAGAACAATAAATTTTTAGAGAAGTGATAAGGCAAATAAAAAGAACTTCATGTTTCTAGGGCAAATTATAAGAGAGTAAATATTACGGGAGAACTAACGGAAGATAAGGATTAGTTAGTAAGATTGTTCAGTAGAGTCCTCCAGTGACATCTCCAGGCTGATAAGGGTTTAGAGTTGTCTCTGGTGATTAACCTCTGTCCTTCCTGGTAGAGGGGGCAGGAAGGCTTTACAAATATATGTCCTGCTTTTAGGAAAGAAATAGAGGGAGAAAGAGAGCTTTTGTTGTATCTTCTTTTTCTCAATTGCCTTCAGCTCAAAATAATCTTTGCCAAAGTGGTATACTTTGAGGTGGCACCCTCTGCCACCCTTCAACTCCCTGGGTCCCTGTTCCAAACTTTAAAAAGCAAAATAAGGATTTCACAGAGGAGAAGGGGCACAGACTTACTTTAGGTTGCTGATTTATACAGTTAATTAGAGAGGGCTCTAACCCAATCCAAGGCCTGGGTACCTGATTGTTTAACAAAGGTATTCTAATGTATTTAGAACATAAGAAAGGCATCATGCAGATACTCAGCCTTAAAAAGCCATCCAAATTGCTTCTTGCCTTTGGCTAAGATCAATTGTAGTAAAAGCCACTCTGTCTCCACATGTTCCCAAGCAGTTAGTTACTAGGAAATGGACCAAGTTTTAGTTTAATACCTCATACAAAACAACTGCTATTTAAAATTTCGTGTTATCAGTAATACCCATAGTTTGTATCATTGGAATGGAATTATATCTATAACTGTGGTCTAACCAGATTCATATCTCTTCTCCAGGCAAGCACAGACATGTTTAAGCATGGCCAGTTAATAATTCCTTCAGCCTGCTCCACCGGAGATGGCTAGGACTGCTGTTCTGACACAAGAGAAACTAATCACAGCTAACTTCCTCCATTTGATTTGACTGTTTTATTCATGAAATCGGTGGATAATATTAATAAATTAATAAGTAAACCATTTAACTTGGAATAAGGCCAGGGTCAAAAATTACATGAAAGAAGTAATTCAAAAAGTTTTATGGATTCACGTTGTGTGATCACAGTCTGACTCACTCTCTGACACAAACAGCTGCAATGGCGTTACCTGTTCTGAAAATGGAAGAAATCCCACTTTTGTAAAGATACATATATCCGTGTGTGTATACACACATACACACACACACACATATGTATAGGCGATTGAAGGAGAGTGCTGTAAACATGAAGATTGTATTAGACTCTACACTTAATAGAATATATATAAGAGCTTATCGATTTTAACCAAAAGTTTTCTTGAGCCCCTGTTGAAAAAAAATTTTTTATTTTTTTTTTTATTTTTTTTATTTGTTTATCTTTTTGAGACAGAGTCTCACTTTGTTGCCTGGGCTAGAGTGCCATGGCGTCAGCATAGCTCACAGCAACCTCAAACTCCTGGGCTCAAGCAATCCTCCTGCCGCAGGCTCTCGAGTAGCTGGGACTACAGGCATGTGCCACCATGCCCGGCTAATTTTTTATATATATGTTCTTAGTTGTCCAATTAATTTCTTTTTATTTATAGTAGAGACGGGGTCTCGCTCTTGCTCAGCCTGGTTTTGAACTCCTGACCTTGAGCAATCCACCCGCCTCAGCTTCCCAGAGTGCTAGGACTACAGGCATGAGCCACCACGTCCAGCCCCTATTGAAAAATTAATGAGAGCAGACAATCAACCCAAGCGATTTTTTTAGTTTTCAAGAAAAAAAGTGGCCATCGATATATATATGCATTTTCTTTCTCAAGATGACTTTAAACATAACTCTGAGTCCCACGGTCTTTGCACCTTTATTCATAATTGCTGGTGCTTTTACTCCTCACAGACACATGAAGATCTTCAACACCCCCAGCAACTCCAGCACCATGTCTGGCTTCCTCCTCCTGGGCTTCCCTTGTCCCAGGGAGGGGCAGATCCTCCTCTTTGTGCTCTTCTCTGCTGTCTACCTCCTGACCCTCATGGGCAATGGTTCCATCATCTGTGCTGTGCGCTGGGATCAGAGACTCCACACCCCCATGTACATCCTGCTCGCCAACTTCTCCTTCCTGGAGATCTGGTACGTCACCTCCACGGTCCCCAACATGCTGGCCAACTTCCTCTCTGACAACAAGGTCATCTCCTTCGCAGGGTGCTTTCTCCAGTTCTACTTCTTCTTCTCCCTGGGTTCTACGGAATGTTTTTTCCTGGCGGTTATGGCGTTTGATCGATACCTTGCCATCTGCCGGCCTCTACACTATCCCACCATTATGACCAGACGTCTCTGCACCAATCTTGTGATCAATTGCTGGGTACTTGGTTTCCTCTGGTTCTTAATCCCCATCATCATCATCTCCCAAATGACCTTCTGTGGATCCAGGATTATTGACCACTTCCTGTGTGACCCAGGTCCTCTTCTAGCACTCACTTGCACAAAATCACCTGTGATAGAGCTTGTCTTCTCCACCTTAAGTCCTCTGCCTCTCATTATTCCCTTTCTCTTCATTATGGGGTCCTATGCTCTGGTCCTGAGAGCTGTGTTGAGGGTTCCTTCAGCTGCTGGGAGAAGAAAGGCTTTCTCCACCTGTGGGTCTCACCTGGCTGTGGTGTCTCTATTCTATGGCTCAGTACTGGTCATGTATGGGAGCCCAACATCTGAGCATGAAGCTGGAATGCAGAAGATTGTGACTCTGTTTTATTCTGTTGTGACCCCACTCCTAAACCCTGTGATATATAGTCTTAGGAACAAAGATATGAAAAAAGCCATGCAGAAATTTCTGGGAATATAAGGTGTTAATGGAAAGGGCTTTTGGGCAATTGAACTTGAATTTAACTTATTTTCAGGTTGAAGACACCTGGTTTTATTCAAATAATTGTTCACCTTAGTATTGACCAAAACCTGAAACACCTATGACCATATTTTTGTTATTTCTTCTTTTGGATCTTGATCACGTCCTGCTGCCTAGCATGACTCAACTGTTTTTAATTGACTGCTGAGCATTGTACTTTAAAAATTGTAAAGACAATGGATATAGCAACTCAAAAAATTGTTACGTTTTCTTCTACCAAGTAGACAGAACAGAGGCAGATCACTTTCATTCCTTTTAAGGAATATTTTTAGGTTTTTTTTTAAAAATGGTCAATGCTAGTTTGGGACTTACTCATAGGATGTGGCTGTTCTCCAGGAACTTGGCCTTTCTCAGATCTCAGTTGCACACATGGAATGTCAGAGGCACCTCCACTTTAGTAGGTCCTGACCTCCTGTTTATGTACTAATTGAACCCCTTTGAGACAGGATAGCATAGACAGTATAGAAGTCGGACCTCACTTCTGACCAAGGGAGGCAACATGGGACAGAATGATCCAGCCTAATCAATTGTAAAAGAGAAAAAAACAAATGACCTCCTAGCCACTGGAATACAGCACCTACTTATATAAGGAGGGGGTAAATTTTTTGTCTCTTGAGTAGTGTCTTCCAGGACCACTGAAGCAAGATGCTGACACCAGCTGATAAGAAACCTGGCTGCAAAGAAACCAGACTTATCTGTATCTAACCACCACAAGCCAGAAAAGACAGCCATACTGACCTTACTCTGCCTTTTCTTCATTATAATCTCATTTTAATGCTAAAAAACACATCTTGGGCTGGAGATTTAAAATGCTAATGATACATGTGATGCATGAAGAGCATGACCATCAAGTACTCAGCTGCCAGCATAACACTGCTTCTACATGTGATGACTTCAAAGCTGACACCTACCTCCCTCTTTACCGACTTGTGAAAGTTCCCCATCCTTTTGTTTGGAGAACCAGTCTGGTTACCCCTTAACCAGCACTGCCTCCCTTTTTCGTTGAACAAAAAGCCCCAGTAAAAGCCTGGCCTGCCTAAATCTACCTGGTCTCATACCAATTTCTATTCACTTGAGCACCAAGAACCTCAAGTCCAGTATCACCTTTACTCCTGAAACTTCTCCTTAGCTCTTTAGACTCCTAGCTTCTGCTAGTTATTTTGAAGTCTCATCTTGCATATGAACAGTTTAGAAATTCAAAACGTCTTGAAGGGAGATTGTGTCATAGTTTGAACCTCACTTCTTTGTTCCTCATCTATCTGTTTCTCAAACACCAGCTGCTTTGGCAGCTACAAACTCCAAATTCTTTATTTCCTCAGTTCAGTGAAACTACTACTTTCTGCTGTAACAGAGAAGATAAAACTTCCCCTTTGCCACTGGAAGTTTCATTGAAATATCAACTCACAATAAGTCAGATTAATATGAAGTAGGGATTGCAAATTTATTTAGTGTGGACACAGGGAGAATCTCAGAGTGATCACCCAATATCCAAATGGGGTCCGAAGTTTATATACTCTCATTTTAGAGGGGGAAGGGGTGATCAGGAATATAGGCAATTCTGTTGAGGGCCAATAAATGATTACTGGGGAGGATAAATAGATACTTTGGAAAATGAATAGATGGGGGAAACAGGTTGACTTGTAAATTATTCTTTTTGGAAGCTAGATTAACCTGAGAGACAGGAATTATTTTTTAAATGCATTGGACCAAGTCTGGTTGTATTCTTGATCTTCCCTCCTGCAAAAGATAAAGGAAGGAGAGACAATTTTTTTCCTATTAGATCTGGATCTCAGGCAGATAAAGAAACTTCAAAGATTTGGGGAGATCAGGTGATGGGGGTAGGGGAGGTCTGATAGACCTTGAGACTTTTTCAGTCAATCCAGTGTTTCAAAATGCCATATTTTGGGGTGAAAATATTTCTAATTTTCTTCACTGCTCAGCCTCTATCCCTCCCTTCCCCAATTCTTTCCCACATGCCTCCACATCCTCATACTTCCCCTGCCCAGTGACTTGTCAGATGTCCTCAGGGAAAAACACATGATGAGCATGGAACTCAGCTCCTTGTACTTCCCTTCTTCTTGGAATTGTAGCCCCTGAAGTCTTACCTCTGTCAGTTGCTCCCTAGAACCTTCAAATAGTTGTCTTATGTATTTTGTCCAGATTTTATAGTTACTTTTGATGGAAGTTACTACAAGTTTAATACAAGCTGTTCAGTCATGACCATAGCCAGAAAGTCTTTTCTATTATACCTAAATTCCATACATTCTCAGCTCTCCCCATACTTTCAGAAGATGATCTTGTAACATAAGTGTGTAAAAATCCACAAATCAGGGAGACAGGTGGATATAGAGGCAATGTAAACACAAGTCTGGGATATACACCTGCTTTGCTCTCATTGTAACTAGCAAAGAATCCCTGAGGACTGTTCCCCTCAAGCAAAGAGAGAATGTCACTGAAACAAGAGGCAAAATGAAAACCACAAATTTATACCTTTTTTTTTTTTAAATGGAAGGTAACCAGGAATTGTAGGTCAGTAAAAATATCTACTCAGAACTGGTATTAGAAACTTGGGCTAGTTTTCCTTGAACTCTCTCATGGGCCTTGAGTGAAAGATCTATGATCAAAGTGTCTTCACTAATCCAAATACCTACTTTTCAGGAGAAGAAAATGAGGACTGGGAATCAGGGAGCAATTTGCCGAGGATAATAACTTTAATGATTAAAAAAAAATGTTTCATCCACCACCCTTTTAACTAGACCAAGTTTCTTTTTCTTTACTAACTAACCCTGAATTTCTATCTTTAGGGCTTGTCACTTATTTGCCAATCATCACAATAAGTTTATTTCCTTAATATACATAAAGCTCCATAACATGGTAGGAGAACAACATCCCAATAAGAAAATTAGCAAACGGATATAAACAAATACCATCCAGAAAAGACTCTTGAACATGTACAAAGAGCACTAACTCATTCATAAAAAGATAAAGGTAGAATAAGCTTATAATGGTATCTCACTTTTAAGCTATCAGATTGAAAAAGATCAAGAAGTTTGGTAATACATTATATAGCTGAAGATGAGGAAATGGGCTCTCTCACACTTAGCTGGTAGGAGCACACGTTTACAAACTCCATAGGATGACGAGGCAACCTCTGTCAAAGTTCAGAAGGCACACACTTTAATCTGTCAATTAAACTTTCAAGGTGTTTAGTTTAGCCTATAGATATTGTCACACGTGTAGGAAATAATGAAAGTACAGAATGTTCACTGCAGGATTGTTGTAATAGCAAAAGATTGAGACTAACCTCAGTTCCCATTAATAAAAGACTACCTAAATAAGATTTGGTCAGTCATACAATGGAATCCTATGCCTTCAATTTATAAAATATGAAGCAATTCCATATGTAATGATATGTAATATCTCCCAGAAATAATAAGTGAATATAGAAAAGTGATTAGCAGTGTATTGTAGCTACCTTCCATGTCAATGCCTATGATATCTCCTGAAAGAGCTCCAAGAATCTTATAACAGCGGTTGCTTGGGGCAAGTAGAATTTGGTGTCTTTGGAAGAAGAAAGTAAAGGAGACATTTTCTTTATAACTCCTTTTCTGCTTGCAAATTCTGTACCATGTGTCTTTGTTATTTATTGAAAAAAAATAAATAATAATACAGGTATTTTTAAACAAAGAACAATTTTCTAGGACACTTTCTGATAATTATATCTAGAATATCCCTTCCCCCAGTATTCTAGGATTCCTTAGGAGGCTGTTTATTAACATGAGTGTTGATGCAAGGTCTTCAGAGGGTTGCCGAAATCTCAGGGGTGTTTCTGCCTTGGTCCTGTTGCTCATCACACAAAGATCCAATTATTGAGACAATGAAGTTTGCCAGGAAAGAAAGGAATTTTTTTAAAACAGAAAACATCTGGTAGTCTTGTCAGGAGGGAGAATGGGAGAAGCTGCCTCAAATCCATCTCCCTGACTAACAGAGATCATGGGCTTTTTAAAGCCAGCAGGTTGTGGGGGGTGTTGAGTCTTGGCAGCAGGAAATCTGCCCAGGGACTTTCAGAATCTCGGCTCCTTTGTATTCCAGAAAATCCACCAATTCTGGGAAATAACTCAAAATGTCAAGTAGTTAAGTGAGAGGATTATAAAAAACATAGAGATCATTGAAATGTGTTCGTAGCGCTGGTTACAAAAGCCTCTTAGCATCTTATCACTCAGACTGGTACTTCAGAGAAAGCATGAGAAATGTCCTCTTTGCCTTAAGGCTTGTACAAATATACTATTATAAAACTGCAACTATTTTTGTTTTTGTTTTTTTTTAAGAAAATACAGACTGGGTGGGTCTCATTCTTGTTCAGGCTGGGTTCCAACTCCTGAGCTCAAGTAATCCACCCGCCTCAGCCTCCCAGAGTGTTAGGATTACAGGCATGCACCACCATGCCAGGCCAAAACAAATATTTTATGAAGTCTCTGAGTTTATAACATTAACTCAGAAAGATGACATCTGCTTTTATTTTCATTTTCATTTTTATTTTATTTTATTTTTTTTGAGACAAGAGTCTTGTTTTGTTGCCCAGGCCAGAGTGAATGCTGTGGCGTCAGCCTAGCTCACAGCAACCTCAAACTCCTGGGCTCAAGCGATCCTCCTGCCTCAGCCTCCTGCATAGCTGGGACTACAGGCATGCACCACCATGCCCGGCTCATTTTTTCTATATATATTAGTTGGCAAATTAATTTCTTTCTATTTATACTGGAGATGGGGTCTCGCTCTTGCTCAGGCTGGTTTCAAACTCCTGACCTCAAGCAATCTGCCTGCCTCAGCCTCCCAGAGAGCTAGGATAACAGGCGTGACCCACCGCACCCTGCCTCTGATTTTTATTAATTCAAGGAACCTGGATTTTATTCAATAACAGGAGTTGTGTATTTTTGGCCTGGATTATTTTCCGGCTTTCCTCAAATCCCAATATATAAGCAGTGATCTATTTGACCATCTTATTACTAGAAGCATGGACAGTAGGTTAAAATTTGAAGGCGGCTTTCTTTTTTTCCTTCTGTTTTAATGTCACATCCCCTCCCTTTCTCTTATCCTTCATACAAAAGTCAGCTGCAACTTCTATTGATTCTATTTCCAAAATGTGCTTTGATGCATCTGCTTCTCGCTCTCTCCCCTGCCATCCTCAGGGTTTAATATACCATTATTATTACTCTGGATTACTACAAAGGCCTCCTGAATTATCTCTCTGCTTCCTGCCTTTGCATTTCTACTACCCATTCTCTATACAGCAGGCATGCCAATCTTGTAATGATGTAAATCAGATCACATCATTTCTTTGCATAAAAATACTCAATGGATTCTCCAACCTAGAATAAAATTCAAACTCCATTTTTCAGCATATGGGCCCCTGAATTACCGGGCCCCTGCCTACCTCTTTTTTTTTTTTTTCAATTTCAAAATATTATGGGGGCACAATTGTCGAGGTTACATATATTGCCTTTGCACTGCCCAAGTCAGAGCTGCAAGCATGCCCATCCCTAGACAGTGCTAGTGCACCAATTAGTTGTGCATTTACCCATCCCCTCCTCCCCACTCCCTCCTGCCCAACACCCAGTGAATGTTATTACCATATGTGCACATAAATGTTAATCAATTAGTACAAATTTCACAGTAAGTATATATGGGGATTGTTTTCCATTCTTATGATACTTCACTTAGAAGAATGGTCCAGCACCATCAGGGTAATAAAAGTATTAGTTCACCAATGTTTTTTGTGGTTGAGTAGTACTTCATGGTATACATATACCAACCTATTTTATTAATCCACTCATGCATTGGTGGGCACTTAGGTTGTTTTCACATCTTTGCAGTGGTAAATTGTGCTGCTATAAACATTCAAGTGCAGATATCTTTATTATAGACTTACTTTTTTTCCAATGGCAGTTCTACTTTTAGTTCTTTGAGGTATCTCCATATTACTTTCCATAGAGGTTGTACTAATTTGCAGCCCTACCAGCAGTGTAAGAGTGTTTCTATCTCTCCACAACCACACCAACATTTGTTGTTTGGGGACTTTTTGATA
This sequence comes from Microcebus murinus, assembly GCF_040939455.1. NCBI lineage: Eukaryota > Metazoa > Chordata > Mammalia > Primates > Cheirogaleidae > Microcebus > Microcebus murinus. The sequence continues at coordinate 72,155,068 of NC_134109.1, read as the reverse complement.
GAAGTCATTCTCACTGGCATTAAGTGATATCTCATTGTGGTTTTGATTTGCATTTCCCTGATGATTAGAGATGTTGAGCATTTTTTCATATGTTTCTTAGACACTGGTCTATCTTCTTTTGAAAAGCTTCTGTTCATGTCCTTTGCCCACTTTTTAATGAGGTTGTTTGATATTTTTCTCACTGAATTTCCTGGGTCTATATAGATTCTGGTTATTAGCCCTTTATCAGATGTATAGCATGCAAATATTTTCTTGAATTCTGTAGGTTGTCTATGCATTCTAGTGATGGTTTCTTGGGCTCTGCAGAACCTTTTTAATTTGATGAGTTTCCATTTATTTACTTTTGTTGTTGCTGTCATTGTTTTTGGTGGTCCAGGCCTACTTCTGCCAAGTTCTTCTCTTCACTGTCCCTCTTTCATGGTCTGCCTTTACCTCTTGCTACTTCTTCAGTTACATGAGCCTTCTTTCAGCCTAGAATAAGCCAAGTCTTTCTCTAACCACTCTCTTTGCAATAGATGTTCTCTTTGTTTGGAAATCTTACATGGAGCTCACTCGTTAGTTTCCAGCCAAAGTAGTCTCTTCTCCGGGAGACCTTCCTTGACACCCTTTGTTAGGTCCCCTGCATTCTTTCTATTTATTTTCTTCCTGTTACCAAAACTGGTTCCATGAACAAATTATTTCAATGACTCTTATATGTTTTTTTTATAATCTTCTCCCTTACTATTCAATAACTACTTGATTTTTTGAATTGTTTCCCAGAAATGATAGATTTTCAGAAAGACAAAGGAGTTGATATTCAGAAGGTCCCAGGACAGACTTCCTGATGCCAAGGCTCACCATCCCCCTTGACCTGCCCCAAGGAACATGGCCCCTCCCTAAAAGCCCATGATCTCCACCTTTTCTTTCTTGGCAATCCTCATTGTCCCAATAATTGGATCTTTGTGTGGTGACCAAGTGTTCCAAGGCCAAAATCCCCTTGCTGTTTCAATAACAATTTTGGTTCCCTGACTGGGAAGATGTTGCTCATGGCTGTGGAGTGGGAAGAGACCAAAAGCCTCCCTCAGCATCTACCTGGCCATATGTACCAGAGGGTGTCTTTGGACTCTCCTGTCAGCTGGGCCTCCAATGCCAATGCATTCATCAATGCCTCCTGATTGCCTCAGAAGAAAGTACCTCTGCATTTTGACAGTTGCATCTGGATGGGTAAGTGCTATTTGAAGATACTGCACAGTGGGGACAGCCCTCTCAATTTGGGGAATTTCAAATGAATTCCTGTGTGTTTGGGGTTTGGTAAGCCCCCAACCATTTCTGAAAATGGGACCTGTACTAAATGTTTTGCTTTGGCACTCCTAGAGCTTATTAGTTGAACTGCAGTTCATTTGTTTGAAACTTCTTCAATTTGCTTTTACATTGAGTGTTTTTCTGTATTGCTGTGTGGCATGCAAAAGTGGAGCCTGTTAAGCTCTTTGTCTCTATTTTCTTTTTTCCTACTTTAAATTTGCTACTGATGGTATTATCAGTGAAGCCTAAAGTCTGGGAAGTTGAAAGAAACTCCATGGGTACTTTCTCTTGTGGCAGGTTTTAAGGTATGAAAGGTTAAAGGACACCTCTGTCCTAAGCCCTGGGACATTAGAAGCCATCTCTGTCCTAATGTCTAGGAAATTGGAAGACATTTCCACCCATGGAGGCAACCTGGCCAAGACTGGGGGATGCCTGCTGTTTGAAAGGGAAAGATAGGACAGAAACATAATGTGTGCATATTTATGTGGAACTGCAGGGGATTTCATGACTGGAGTTCTGAGATAAAAGCTATTGAAACTTTGTGTACATGAGTAAGTGTTTAGATATCTTTTGTGTGTATACATGTGTCATATGTTATGTCTACATGATACCATATTGGCTTATAAATAAAATGAGTTCTGATAAATTAAATAACTCCAAATGCCTTTCAAGTTCATGTGAATTTAGTAACCTTTGGTAAATAAGCTCATTTAAAAAAAATTATTGGTAAAACAAAAAGAAAAATGTTCAGTACCCCCAAATATGCTGAAAAAAAATAATTTTGAAAAAAAGGAAAAATGTCTTCAAAATTGTTAGGATATATTTTTGTCCGGTCATTATCATATCTGAATGTGTCAGGGTTTGACACAAAGTTGTAAAACTATAAACCCAGCAAAAACAAAATGATCTGTGGTTGTGTGATTTTTGGTAGCTAAGACTAATTTAATATTGTTAGTATAAAGAAAACAGTTACATCTCCTGAGTTAATGGCAGAAACATCAATGTGTTAAAAATCAGAGGAGGCCTTGTCCCAAATCCCGTAACTGACACCACTCAGGAGTGGCCCAGTGAACAGCTTCCTGCATTGCAGCCACCACACCCTGTGCTGCTATGGTAGACTTCCCTTGGACAGCTGGTAGACACTATGAATGGGCTTAGAGACTGATTATATCTCATGCCATCCCTGAGAAGTTTAGGGCTGGAAAAGATAATATTTTCTACTCTACTGGAAAACAAAGGCAGGAGTCACCATGGGTCTCTAGAGAAGACAGGCCCCAGAGGAAAGGACGAACTAGCGCAAGGCAGTCTCCTAACACTGTTCTCCTTCTAGAGCGAGTAAATTGATTCTAACTGAGCAGAGGAGCAGAGGTCACACCCTGAAGGCTCTGCTTATAATCCCTCCATCCTCCTGTAAACATAAAAATTGTCACTCTATTTCTGTTGCTTTGCTCCTTGATACTGTAGACAATACCACCTCCTCTCCAGGAAAACCGGACACTGTCAGAGAAACTTCAAGTTTGGATTCCCCCTTTGTTCATGAAAGGAGATAATGTAATGAACAATGTTTCCAAAAGGTAAATTATGAGTTATAATTCAAATCTAGTATTCTTACCTCAAATCCATAGCTGCCTAACACTTCTGATAAAAGGAAAAATTGTTCTTATTTTCAAGAGCTTTAAAGAAATTAAACGAGTGTGACAGTCTGGTCCAGACCAAATGAACAAGGATGTGCTATTGTGATTAGGCCAATAATGCTTCTACACCATTGTGCCTTTTTGAACTATCCTTGGGAAAATAATTAATTATCAGAGAAATGCTATTCTTTCATATATCACAGTACAGGATCTAGCTAACCTAAACTAGGGCTATCCTGATCTTTCCAAAATATAATGAGGGTGAAGGTACTGTTTTCTTGTTTGGAAAGTTGACTAAGTGAGTCCAAGCATCCTGCATACATAAGCACAGCTTTGACACCACTGTCCCCATATTCACTCTCACTTCTGCAGCCAGCTCAGGGACATCTGCCGGCCACTTTGGACAGCTCCAGCTTAGCCTTGTGCCAGGTAAACACCACTGCTGCTCTCTGCACAGAGGAGCTGGGTAAGAAAAGGTGAGTGACAACATGCTCTTCTTAGAAATATCATGTGTTCTTCCTGTACTGTTAATCTAGTTAGATCACACATAGAATGGTGATAATACACAGAGAATCATTTTCACAGCCTTCTTGTTTTTCAAGGGAAGCTTTGTTGGAAAATCGCCAGTGCTGGCCTGAATCTTTTGGCTTCATGTGTAAGTGACAAACTATTCAACCAATGTCTTCAACTTACAGATAAATATAACTAAAACACCACCTCTAGATCCATAAAGTCTCAATATCATGTATACTTGTGGAATACTAGAAATAGAAGTAAGCATTTTATAATGAAAAGAGATTAAAAATCGTATACTCCAACTCCCATTTCATGTAAAGAAGTTTACAGAGGTTAAAAGACTCCACTAAAGCCACCAAGCAACTTTGTCACATGCTGAAGCTACAGCTGCCATCCAGCACTCCCTCTCTTACTTCCACACACAAAAATACAAAACCATATTTATCTTTAGCAGTCAGAGAGGAAATTACATGTGGCGGGACATGTTCTATCACCCAGAACATTCAATTTCCCACTGCATTCTTTGAATGGAATTCCTCTCACGTCTGGGCCAACACTCTAGTACCCTCAGGTCATTTGGAACTTTTCTTATATATTTCATTTCCTCAAATTTCATCTCACAAGTTTTTGAAGTTCAAATGAAGCAACTGATAAATATCTATCATCAATGTATATTCTCTGGTTTTAACAGTGCAGATAATCATTTAATAAATATTTGTGAAATAGCTACTGCCTTGGTCAGATTGTGCTGGGCACAAGGATTAAGAGTGAACTTGAAGTACTAGAGCAAAGACTCTGAGTCCTGAAAGTACTTGGCTCTTTCTAGAAACCAAAATGCAAATATTACTGAAGTATTGTGTGAAGGAGTGAGATTTGTGTGTGCATGTGCAGGTACACACTTATGTGTGTACGTTTGTGTGCCATTGTTCTACAGTCAAATGGATGCTTTTACTCTCCTTCCTCTAAAAACATGTAGGGCAGGGGTAGCAAACTACAGCCAGTGAGCCCAATCTGCCTATTTTTGTATGGCCAGAGAGCTAAGAATCATTTTTACATTTTCAGCATAAGTTTGAAAATCAATAAAAGAATAAGATTTCATGACACATGAAATTATATGAAATTTACATTTCAGTGGACATGATAAAGTTTTATTGGAACACAGTCACATGCATTTATTTACATGTTGTCTGCGGCTGCATTTGCATTATGACAGCAGAGCTAAGTAGTTTCAATACAGACTATATGGCCCACAAGCCTAAACTATTTAAGAAAATGTTTACTGACCCCTGGTGAAGAGCATTACAGAGGTGGATCCTTTTCTACTGAAATGTTGGCTACTGTTTGTCTGGTCCAAATATGCCCAGTCTTCAGTGAGACCAGGAGTGTTCATGGGATGATATACACTGTGTTACCCCTCTGCTTGCCAAGTGCTTTCTCCAATGAACCCTGTTTTATATTTAAGTGTTGGTATTAGTGCAGTGTGTGTGCACCCTTTGTACTACAATGTGTATGTGCAAGAGAGAAAGAGAATTTGATTAATAGAATCACTAGATAAAGTTGGAGATATTAAAGGGGTCAAATCAAAGACCACAGTTTAGAGGGTTTATTTTATTTATTTATTTATTTATTTATTTGAGACAAAGTCTCACTCTGTTGCCTGGGCTAAAGTGCCCTGGAGTCAGCCTAGCTAACAGCAACCTCAAACTCCTGAGCTCAAGCGATCCTTCTGCCTCAGCCTCCCAAGTAGCTGGGAATGCAGGTATGCGCCACCAAGCCCGGCTAATTTTTTATATATAGTTTTAGTTATCCAGATAATTTCATTCTATTTTTGTAGAGACGGAGTCTCGCTCTTGCTCAGGCTGGTCTGGAACTCCTGAGCTCCAATGATCAGCCGGCCTCGGCCTTCCAGAGTGCTAGGTTTACAGGCATGAGCCACCACACCCAGCCTAGAGGGTTTATTTTATTCTAAATGCCTTCAAAAGCTAATCAAAATTGCTAATTGAGAAAAGAGTTTATTAAGCATTTAATCCAAGGGTTCAAATTATTTGATTGTTAACCAGATGCTTACTCCTAAAATGAAATTTTAGGAACACCAGCAAAATAAAACCCTATCCCAAAATACCTAATCATTACAAGTAACAGTTGGTTTTAATTGATCATAGAGAACATATTCCTCTGAATTGGTACTTGTCATATAGACTTAATCTTTTTTTAAAATCATTCAAGGACATTCACACATCATAGCAGAATTCCTTTGTGTGTTTATATTCATCAGTAAGTCATTAGATTTATTCACTGGACTCATGTGATGCCAACATAACTTTTAAAACACCCTACAAAGCCTAAGGTATGCCACAGAAATGACTAACAGCTTAATGTCCTTGGTCATAAGTGAAGCTGGTACACAGTGACATTAAAAAGAAAAAAGTTAGACTCTTGCAACTCCCCTTTATGAAAGATAAACATGTGGTCTCAGAAACTTACTGGGCTCCTAGACTAATAACTTTAAAAGCACAGAAGAAAATAAAAAGACATAGAACATGGAAGTTTATGGTGCAGGTACCGGAACTATCCCACCCTGCTCCCATTAAGACCCAAATTTATTAAAACCATAGTTCAGTTACATACATTTAAAAAAAAGTCTGGCAGAACCCATGGAAATTATATTTACTCCAAGCATCTTTCATGCCATGATAACCAAGTAATACTGAGTTTAAAATTATCCCAAAAGTGATTTTTAAAATTGCACATTGTGTTATAAGTACTCCTTCTGCCCATCCCACATCAAGCAAAATTGCATTCCTCTTCCAACATGAAACTCCAACCACTCACATCCATGCTTCAGAAAGCTGTCAGCTTGCTCCTTTTGTTCTTGGTTCTATAGACTTTACAGAACGTATACATTCCTACTAAGAAATTAGTAGACACTACAGGGAAGGAAAAAATCTTTTTCCCTCAACCCTTCTAGGTTCCCTGCTAAGGCCCTATTTATTAGACTGACAAAATACAGATTAGCAAGAGAAAAACGGAAGTTTATTAGTTTATGTGCATCACACATACACATGGGAGCACTAGGAGATAAGTAATTCAAAGGGCTGGTTAGAAGTTGGGCTTACATAGTATCCTAAGTAAAGAACAATAAATTGTTAGACAAGTGACAAGGCAAAGAAAAAGGACTTCGAGTTTCTAGGGCAAATTATGGGAAGGTAAATATTACGGGAGAACTAACGGAAGACAAGGATTAGTTAGTAAAATTGTTCAATAGAGTCCTCCAGTGACATCTCCGGGATGATAAGGGTTTAGAGTTGTCTCTGGTAATTAACTTCTGTCTGTCCTAACAGAGTGGGGACGAAGCCTTTACAGATATATGTCCTGCTTTTAGGCAAATAGTAGAGGGAGAAAAGAGGGCTTTTCTTGTATCTTCTTTGGTTCAATTGCCTTCAACACAAAAATAATCTTATGCCAAAGTGATATATTTTGAGGTGGCAGATTCTGCTACCCTTCAACTCCCTGGGTCCCGGTGCCAAACATTAAAAAGCAAAATAAGGATTTTACAGAGAAAGGGGGACACAGACTTCCTTACTTTAGGTTGCTGATTTTTGCACTTATTTGGAGAGGGTTCTAACTGATTCCAAGGCCTGGGTGCCTGATTGTTTAACAAAGGTATTCTAACTCATTTACAACAAAAGAAAGGCATTATGCAGATATTTAGCTTTTAAAACCCACCCTCATTGCTTCTTGCCTTTGGCTAAGATCAACTGTAGTAAAAGCGACTCTGCCTTGACATGCTCTCAAGCAGTTAGTTACTAGGAAATGGACCAAAGTTTTAGTTTAATACCTCATACAAAACCACTGGTATTTAGAATTCCATGTTATCAGTAATATCCATAGTTTGTATTATTGGAATAGAATTATATCTATAACTGATAAGGGTTTAGAGTTGTCTCTGGTAATTAACCTCTGTCCTTCCTGGTAGAGGGGGCAGGAAGGCTTTACAAATTTATGTCCTGCTTTTAAGCAAATAATAGAGGGAGAAAAGAGATATTTTCTTATATCTTATTTTATTCAATTGCCTTCAGCTCAAAATAATCTTATGCCTAAGTGATATACTTTGAGGTGCCAGATTCTGCCACCCTTCAACTCCCTGGGTCCTCAACAGAAATCTCTGCGAGAATCGTCTCAGGCTGTGAGCAAAAATAAGGATTTTAAAAAGCAAAATAAGGATTTTACAGAGTATGGGGGGCACAGACTTACTTTAAGTTGTTGATTTAGGCGCTTATTTAGAGAGGGCTCTAACCCATTCCAAGACCTGGGTACCTAATCGTTTAACAAAGGTATTCTAATGCATTTAGAACATAAGAAAGGCATTATACAGATATTCAGCCTTAAAAAGCCACCCTAATTGCTTCTTGCCTTTGGCTCAGGTCAATTGTAGCAAAAGCCACTCTGTCTTGACATGTTCCCAAGCAGGCAGTTATTAGGAAATGCACCAAAGTTTTAGTTTAACACCCTACACAAAACCACTGCTATTTAGAATTTCACTTTATCAGTAATATCCATAGTTTGTATTATTGGAATAGAATTATATCTATAACTGTGGTCTAAGCAGATTCATATCTCTTCTCCAGGCAAGCACAGACATGTTTCAGCATGGCCAGTTAATACTTCTTTCAGCCTGGTCCACCGGATTGGCTAGGACTGCTGTTCTGACACAAGAGAAACTAATCACAGCTAACTTCCTCCACTTGATTTGACTGTTTTATTCATGAAATCGGTGGATAATATTAATAAATTAGTAAATTAACCATTTAATTTGGAATAAGGCCAGGGTCAATAGTTACATAAAAAAATAATTAAAAAGGTCTATGTGTTCAAGTTGCATGGCTACACAGACTGACTCAGTATGTGACACAAACAGCTGCAATGGCGTTGCCTCTTCGGAAAATGTAAGAAATCCCACTTTTGTAAAGATATATATATTCTAATATGTATATGTTTGTGTATGTACATATATATGTATAAGCTCTTCAAGGAGAGTGCTGTAAACATGCTTGAATTATATCAGACATTACCCTTAATAGAAAATATACAAGAGCTTATTGATTTTCTTTTCACTTTTATATTATTTTTATTTTTTACATTTTATTCTTTTCTTTTCATTTGTCCACAAGGGCACATCAGATAATGAGCTTATCAATTTTAATCAAAAGTTTTCTTGAGCCCATGGTGGAAAAGTGTATGACAGCACAGAATCAATCCAGGAGATTATTTTAATTTGGAAGAAAAAAAAGTGGCTATTGATACATATACGCACTTTCTTAACCAAGATGACTTCATATGTAACTCTGAGTCTCCACTGTCTTTGCACTGTCACCTAGTAATTGCTGATGCTTTTACTCCTCACAGACACATGAAGATCTTCAACACCACCCGCAACTTAAGCACCATCTCTGGCTTCCTCCTCCTGGGCTTCCCTTGTCCCAGGGAGGGGCAGATCCTCCTCTTTGTGCTCTTCTCTGCTGTCTACCTCCTGACCCTCATGGGCAATGGTTCCATCATCTGTGCTGTGCGCTGGGATCAGAGACTCCACACCCCCATGTACATCCTGCTCGCCAACTTCTCCTTCCTGGAGATCTGGTACGTCACCTCCACGGTCCCCAACATGCTGGCCAACTTCCTCTCTGACAACAAGGTCATCTCCTTCGCAGGGTGCTTTCTCCAGTTCTACTTCTTCTTCTCCTCAGGTTCTACAGAGTGCCTTTTCCTGGCGGTTATGGCGTTTGATCGATACCTTGCCATCTGCCGGCCTCTACGCTATCCCACCATTATGACCAGACGTCTCTGCACCAATCTTGTGATCAATTGCTGGGTACTTGGTTTCCTCTGGTTCTTAATCCCCATCATCTTCTTCTCCCAAATGACCTTCTGTGGATCCAGGATTATTGACCACTTCCTGTGTGACCCAGGTCCTCTTCTAGCACTCACTTGCACAAAATCACCTGTGATACAGACTGTCTTCTCCACCTTAAGTCCTCTGCCTGTAATGATTCTCTTTCTCTTTATCATGGCATCCTATGCTCTGATCCTGAGAGCTGTGTTGAGGGTTCCTTCTGCTGCTGGGAGAAGAAAGGCTTTCTCCACCTGTGGGTCTCACCTGGCTGTGGTGTCTCTGTTCTATGGCTCAGGACTGGTCATGTATGCAAGCCTAGCATCTGAGCATGAAGCTACAATGCAGAAGATTGTGACTCTGTTTTATTCTGTTGTGACCCCACTCCTAAACCCTGTGATATATAGTCTTAGGAACAAAGATATGAAAAAAGCCATGGAGAAATTTCTGAGAATATAAAGTATTAATCAAAAGGATCCTTGGACAATTAAATTTGTATTTAACTTCTTTTCAGGTGGAAATCATCTGGTTTTATTCAGATAATTGTTCACCTTAGTATTGACCATAACCTGAAACACCTATGAGCATGTTTTTGTTATTTCTTCGTTTGGATCTTGATCATGTCCTGCTGCTTAGCATGACTCAGTTGTTTTTAACTGAATGCTAGGAATTGTATTTGAAAAATTGTAAAGACAAAGGATATAGTAATGCAAAACTGGTTAAGTTTTTTTCTAGCAAGTATACAGAGAACAGGCAGATCCCTTTCATTTCATTCAAGGATTATTTTTAGGTGTTTTTAAAATGGTCAATGCTATTTGGGACTTACACCATGGTTGTGGCTCTTACTCCAGGAACATGGCCTTTCTGAGATCTCAGTTGCACACCTGGAGTGTTTAGAAGTCCCCTCCACTTTAGTAGGTTCTGACCTACTATTTATGTATTACTTGAACCCCTTTGAGACAGTATAGGGACAGAAGTCAGACTTCACTTCTGACCAAGGGAGGCAACATGGGGCAGAATGATGCAGTCTAATTAACCACAAAAGAGAAAAATACAAATGACCTCCTAGCCACTAGAATTAAGCCCCTACTTATATAAAGAGAGGGCCAAATTTTCTGTCTCTTGAGTAGTGTCTTCCAGGACCACTGAAGCAAGATGCTGACACCAGCTGATAAGAAACCTGGCTGCAAAGAAACCAGACTTATCTCCATCTAACCACCACAAGCCAAAAAGGACCCCCTACTGACCTTACTCTGACTTTTCTTCATTATAATCTCATCTAATGCTAAAAAACACATCCTGGGTGCAGATTTAAAATGCTAATGATACATGTGATGCATGAAGAGCATGACCATCAAGCACACAGCTGCCAGCATAACACTGCCTCTACATGCGATGACTTCAAAGCTGACACCTACCTCCCTCTTTACCACCTTGTGAAAGTTTTCCAGCCATTTTTTTGGAGAACCAGTCTGGTTGCCCCCTTAGCCAGCACTGCCTCCCTTTTTCTTTGAACAAAAAGCCCCAGTAAAAGCCTGGCCTGCCTAAATCTTCCTGGCCTCATGCCAACTTCTATTCACTTGAGCACCAAGAACCTCAAGTCCAGTATCACCTTTACTCCTGAAACTTCTGCTTAGCTCTTTAGACTCCTAGCTTCTGCTAGATATTTTGAAGTCTCATCTTGCACATGAACAGTTTAGAAATTAAGAGTGCCTCGAAGGGAGATTGCATCATAGTTTGAAGCTCACTTCTGTGTTCCTCCTCTATTTGTTTCTCTAACACCAGCTGTTTGGGCAGCTACAAACTCCCAATCCTTTATCTCCTCAGTTCAGTGAAACTACTGCTTTCTGCTGTGGGGGAGATGGTAAAACTTCCCCTTTGCCCCTCAAAGGTTCATTGAAATATCAACTCACAATAAGGCAGATTAATAAGAAATAGGGATTGCAAATTTATTTACTGTGGACACAGGGAGAATCTCAGAGTGATTACCCGATATCCAAATAGGGTCCAGATGTTTATATACTCTCATCTTAGAGGAGGGAGGAGAAGATGAGGAATATAGGTAATTCTGTTGAGGGGCAAAAAATGGTTACTGGGGAGAATGAATAGATACTTGGGAGAATGAATGGATGGGGGAAACAGACTGACTTATAAATTATTCTTTTTGGAAAGTAAACTAACCTGAGAGACTTCAATTATTTTTTAAATGTATTGGACTAGGTCTGGTTGTATTCTTGATCTTCCTTCCTGCAAAAGATAGAGAAAGGAAAGACAATTGTTTCCTAGGTAGGTCTGGATCTCAGGCAGATAAAGAAATTTCAAAGATTTTAGGAAAGCAGGTGATGGGGGTAGGGGAGGTCAGACAGAGCTTGAGGCTTTTTCAGTCAATCCAGTGTGTCAAAATGCCATATTTTGGGGTAAAAATATTTCTAATTTCCTTCACTGCTCAGCCTCTATTCCTCCCTTCCCCAATTCTTTCCCACATGCCTCCACATCCTCATACTTCCCCTGCCCAGTGACTTGTCAGATGTCCTCAGGGAAAACCACATGATGAGTGTGGAACTCAGCTCCTTGTACTTCCCTTCATCTTGGAATTGTAGTCCCTGAAGTCTTGCCTCTGTCAGTTGCTCCCCAGTACCTTCAAATAGTTGTCTTATGTATTTTGTCCAGATTTTATAGTTACTTTTGATGGAAGTTACTACAAGTTTAATACAAGCTGCTCAGCCATGACCATCACCAGAAAGTCTTTTCTATTATATCTAAATTCCATATAGGCTGGGCATGGTGGCCCATGCCTATAGTCCTAGCACTCTGGGAAGCTGAGGCGGGAGGATTGCTCAAGGTCAGGAGTTTTAGACCAGCCTGAGCAAGAGTGAGACCACAACTCTACTAAAAATAGAAAGAAATTATCTGGACAACTAGAAATATATGTATAAAAAATTAGCCGGGCATGGTTGCACATGCCTGTATTCCCAGCTACTCAGGAGGCTGAAGCAGATGGTTTGCTTGAGCCCAAGACTTTGAGGTTATTGTGAGCTAGGCTGATGCCACAGTACTCTAACCTGGGCAACAGAGCCAGACTCTGTCTCAAAATAAATAAATAGATAGATAAATAAATAAAAATAATAAATTCCATACAGTCTCACTTCTCCCCCCACTTTCACAAGATGATTTTGTAACATAAGTTTGCAAAAATCCATAAATCAGAGAGACAGGTGGATAAAAGGGTGCTATAAACACAAGTCTGGGATATATATCTGGTTTGCTTTTCATTGCAACCAGCAAAAATCCCTGAGAACTCTTCCCCTTTAAGCAGAGAGGGAAGGTGACTTACAGTAAAACATGGGTAAAACCGGGACTACAAATTTATACTTTTTTTTAATGGAAGGTAACCAGCAAATGTATATCAGTAGAAGTATCTACTCAGAACTTGTATTAGAAACTTGGGCTAGTTTTCCTTGAACTCTCTCCTAGGCCTTGAGTGAAAAGGCTGTGATTAAAGTGTCTTCACTATCCGAATACCTACTTTTCAGGTGAAGAAAATGAGGACTGGGAAACAGGGAGCAATTTGCTAAGGCTGATATCTTTAATGATGAAGAAAAGGCTGGTCATGGTGGCTCACGTCTGTAAACTTAGCACTCTGGAAAGCTGAGGCGGATGGATTGCTTGAGGTCAGGAGTTCGAGACCAGCCTGAACAAGAGTGAGACCCCACCCCATCTCTACTAAAAATAGAAAGAAATTATCTGGACAACTAAAAATATGTAGAACATCTCAGCCAGGCATGGTGGCGCATGCCTGTAATCCCAGCTACTCGGGAGGCTGAAGCAAAAGGATCATTTGACCCTAGGATTTGCAGGTTGCTGTGAGCTAGGCGAATGGCAGGGCACTATAGCCCAGGCAACAGAGCAAGACTCCGTCTCCAAAAATAGAAAAGTTCCATCCACTACCCTTTCAACTAGCCCAAGTTTATTTTCCTTTACTAACTAATTCTGAATTTCTATCTTTAAGACGTGTCACTTATTTGCTACTCATATCACCATAAGTGTGTTTCCTTAATACGCATAAAGCTCTGGAACATGGTAGAAGAGCAATATCCCAATAGGAAAATAAGCAAACAGATATAAACAAATAAAATCAAGAAAAGACTCTAGAAGATGTACAAATAGCACTAACTCATTCATAAAAAGATAAAGGGAGAATAAGCCTATAATGGTAACTCATTTTTAACCTATTAGACTGAGAAAAATCAAGAAGTTTGGTAATACATTATATAGTTGAGAATGGGGAATGGACTCTCTCACACTTAGCTGGTAGGATCACACGTTTACAAACTCTATAGGGTGACTAGGCAACCTCTGTCAAAGTTCAGAAGGCACACGCTCTTCAACCCATCAATTCAATTTCTAAGGTCTTTAGCCTATAGATATTATCACACGTGTAGGAAATAATGAAAGTACAGAATATTCACTGCAGGATTGTTATAATAGCAAAATATTAAGACAAACCTCAGTTCCCATTAATAGAAGACTACCTAAATAAGATTTGGTTAGGCATACAATGGAATACTATGTCTTCAATTTATAAAATATGAAGCAATTCCATATGCAATGATATGTAATATCTCCAAGACATAATAAGTGAAAATAGAAAAGTGATCAGCAGTGTATTGTAGCTACCTTCCATGTCAATGTGTATGATATCTCCTGAAAGAGCTCTGAGAAACTGATAACAGGGATCTCTTCAGGCAAGTAGAATTTGGTGTCTGAAGAACAAGAGGGTGAAGGAGACATTTTCTTCATAACTCTTTTTGTGCTTTCAAATTCTGTACCATGTGTCTGTGTTGTTTATTGAAAAAAATAATAATACAGCTATTTTTAAACAAAGAACAATTTTATAGGAAACTTTCTGATAATTAGATCTTGAAAATGACTTCCCCCACAATTCTAGGGTTCCTTAGGAGGCTGTTTATTGATATGAAAGTGGAAGCGGGGATCCTCAGAGTGTTGTTGAAACCACAGGGAGGTTTTAGCTTAGGTCCTGTTGCTCATCACACAAAATCTAATTATTGAGACAATGAAGATTGCCAAGGAAGAAAAGAATTTGTTGAAAACAGAAAACGACTTGTCCTCTGGTCAGGAAGAGAATGGGAGAAGGTGCATCAAGTCCATCTCCCTGACTAACAGAGACCATGGGCTTTTTAGAGGGGCAGGTTGTCGGGAGTGGTGGGTCTTGGCAACAGGAAGTCTGCCCAGGGACCTCAGAATCTCAGCTCCTTTGTATTGCAGAAAATCTACCATTTCTGGGAAGTGGCTAAAAATGCCAAGTAGTTAAGTGAAAGGATTATATAAAACATATAGAGATGATTGAAATGTGTTCATAGTGCTGGTTACAAAAGCCCCTAAGCATCATATCACTCAGACTGTTTGGTACTCTAGAGAAAGCATGAGAAATATCCTCTTTGCCTTAAGGCTTGTACAAATACACTATTATAAAACTGTAACTATTTTGGTTTTCTTTTTGTAGATAATATAGTCTGGGCAGTTCTCACCCTTGTTCAGGCTGATTTCGAACTCCTGAGCTCAAGTAATGCGCCTGCCTTGGCCTCCCAGAGTACTAGGATTACAGGCATGCGCCACCACACCAGGCCAAAACAAAAATTTTATGAAGGCTTTGAGTTTATAATGTTAATTCAGAAAGATATAATCTGATTTTTATTAATTCAAGGAATATGGGTTTTGTTCAATAACAGGAGTTGTGCATTTTTGGCCTGGATTATTTTTTGGTTTTCTTCAAATCTCAATATACAAGCAATCATCTATTTGACCATCTTATTACTAAAAGCACGGGCAGTTGATTAAATATTTGAGGGCTTTCTGTTTTTCCTTCTGTTTTAATGTCACATCCCTCCCTTTCTCCTATCCTTCATACAAAAGTCAGCTGCAACTTCTATTCAGTCTATTTCCAATATATGCTTTGATGAATCTGCTTCCCACTCTCTCCCCTGCCATACTCAGGGTTCAAGCTACCATTATTATTTCTCTGGATTACTACAAAAGCTTCCTGAATTATCTCTCTGCTTCCTGCATTTACATCTCTACAACCCATTCTCTGTATAGTAGGCATGCCAATCTTTTAATGATGTAAATCAGGTTACACTATTTCTTTGCACAAAAATACTCAGTGGATTCTCCAACCTAAAATAAAATTCAAACTCCATTTTTTAGCGTATTGGCCCCTAAATACCTGGCCCCTGCCTACCTCTTTTGTTTTTATTTCAAAATATTATGGGGCACAACTGTTGAGGTTACATATATTGCCTTTGCACTGCCCAAGTCAGAGACACAAGCGTGTCCTTCCCCAGACAGTGCTACTGCACCAGTTAGGTGTGCACTTACACATTCCCTCCTGCCCCTCCCTCCTGCCGGACACCGATGAATGCTACTACCATATGTGCACATAAATGGTAATCAATGAGTACTAATTTGACAGTGAAAATATGTGGGGCTTGTTTTTCCAGAATTGTGATACTTGACTTAGAAGAATGGGCTCCAGCACCATCCAGGATAATACAAGAGTTGTTAGTTCGCCATTGCTTTATGTGGCTGAGTAGAACTCCATGGTATACATATACCAACCGATTTTATTAATCCACTCATGTATTGAGGAGCACGTGGGTTGTTTCCACATCGTTGCAATTGTGGATCATGTTGCTATGGACATTTGAGTGCAAATGTCTTTTTCATAGAATATCTTTTTTCTTTTGGGTCAATGCCCAGTAATAGGATTGCTGGATCAAATCGTAGTTCTACTTGTAGCTCTTGGAGGTATCCCCATATTACTTTCCATAGAGGTTGTACTAATTTGCAGTACTACCAGCAGTGTAAGAGTGTTCCTGTCTCTCCACATCCACACCAGCATTTGTTATTTTGGGGCTTTTTGATACAAGCCATTCTCACTGGCATTAAGTGATATCTCATTGTGGTTTTGATTTGCATTTCCCTGATGATTAGAGATGTTGAGCATTTTTTCATGTTTCTTAGCCATTGGTCTATCTTCTTTTGAAAAATTTCTATTCAAGCCTTTTGCCCACTTTTTAATGGGTTCTTTGATTTTTTTTTTCTTACGAATTTTCCTGAGTTCTATATAGATTCTAGTTATTAGCCCTTTATCAGTTGTATAGCATGCAGATATTTTTGTCAATTCTGTAGGTGGTCTATGCACTCTAGTGATGGTTTCTTTGGCTCTGCAGAACCTTTTTTATTTGATCAGTTCCCATTTATTTATTTTTGTTGTTGCTGTCATTGTTTTTGGTAGCTCCTGCCTACTTTTGCCAACTTCTTCTGTTCCCTCTCCCTCTTTCCTGGCCTACCTTTCCCTCTTGCTACTTCTTAAGTTACATGAGCCTTCTGTCAGTCCTAGAATAAAGCAAGTCTTTCCTGACCAGTATCTTTGCACTAGATGTTCTCTTTGTTTGAAAATCTTATCTGGAGCTCATTCCTCAACTTCCAGCCAAATATTCTATTCTACAGAGACCTTCCTTGAACACCCTTTGTTAGCTCTCCTGCATTCTTCCTATTTATTTTCTCCTTGTTACTGTAACTGGCTCCATGAACAAATTTCAATGACTTTGATTTTTTTATATATAATCTTCTCCCTAACTATTAAATAACTACTTTATCTTTTGAGTTGTTTCCCAGAAATGGTAGATTTTCTGTAAAACAAAGGAGCTGAAATTCAGAAGGTCCCAGGGCTGACTTCCTGATGCCAAGACTCACCATCCCCCTTGACCTGCCCCAAGGAACACGGCCCCTCCCAAAAAGCCCGTGATCTCCAGCCTTTCTTGATTGGCAATCCTCATTGTTCCAATAATTGGATCTTTTTGTGGTCAGCAACTGTTCCAAGGCCAAAATCCCCTTGCCGTTTCAATAACAATTTTGGTTCCTTAACCGGGAAGATGTTGCTCATGGTTCAATGGCTGTGGAGTGGGAAGAGAGCAAAAGCCTCCCTTAGCAGCTGCCTGGCCATATGTACCAGAGGGTGGCTTTGGACTCTCCTGTCAGCTGGGCCTCCAATGCATTCATCATTGCCTCCTGATTGCCTCAGAAGAAAGTACCTCTGCATTTTGACAGCTGCATCTGGATGGGTAAGTGCTATTTGAAGATAGCATACAGTGGGGACAGCCCTCTCAATTTGGGTCATTTCAAAGGAATTCCTGTGTGTTTGGGGTTTTGTACACCCCCAACCATTTGTGAAAGTAGGACCTGAACTAAAATGTTTTGCTTTGGCACTCCTAGAGCTTAGTTGTAGAACTGCAGTTCATTTGTTTGAAACCTCTTAAATTTGTCCTTACATTGAGTGTTTTTCTGTATTGGTGTGTGACTTGCAAATGTGGAACCTGTTAAGCTCTTTGTCTCTATTTTCTTTTTGCCTACTTTAAATTTGCTGCTGATGGCATTATCAGTGAAGTCTAAGGTCTAGGAGGTTGAAAGACACTTTCAGTAGTACTTTCTCTTCTGGCAGGTTTTAAGGTCTGCAAGGTTAAAGGACATGTCTGTCCTAAGCCCTGGGAAATTAGAAGACATCTTTGCCCTAAGGTCTAGGAGATTGAAAGACATCTCCACCCATTGAGGCAACCTGGCCAAGACTGGGGGATGCCTGCTGTTTGAAAGGGAAAGAGAGGAACAGAAACATGATGTATGCATATTTATGTGGAACTTCAGAGGATTTCATGACTGGAGTTCTGAGATAAAAGTTATTGAAACTTTGTGTACATGGGTATGTGTTTAAACCTCTTTTGTGTGTATACATGTGTTATATGTTATGTCTACATGATATCAAATTGGCTTATAAATAAAAGGAGTCCTCAAAAATTAAATAAGTCCCAATGCCTTTCAAGTTCACGTGAATTTAGTAATCTTGGTAAATAAGTTCATTTTTAAAAACTAATTGGTAAAACAAAAATAAAAATGTCCATTACCCCCAAAATATGCTGAAATAAAAAACAAAACAAAACAAAACAAAAAAAGCTCTTTGGTGTATCTCCAAATGCTTTTCCACAGAGGTTGCACTAATGTGCCGTCCCACCAACAGTATAAGAGTGCTCCTGTCTCTCCACATCCTCGCCAGCATTTGTTGCTTTGGGATTTTTAAGAAAGTGAAATTTGAATAAAAGTCTATATTAATTGAAAGGGTGATAACTAGAATCTATATAGAACTCAGGAAAATCAGTAAGAAAAAAATCAAACAAGCTTATCAAAAATTGAGCAAATGACATGAACAGAAACTTTTCAAAAGAAGATAGATAAATGGCCAAAAAAAAATATGAAAAAAATGTTCAACAACTCTAATCATCGGGGAATTGCAAATCAAAACCACAATGAGATACCATTTATCTCCAGTGAGAATGGCCTTTACCATAAAGTCTCCAAACAATAAATGTTGGTGTGGTTGCGAAGAGATAGGAACACTAATGTGTTGTTGGTGGGACTGCAAACTAGTACAACCTCTGTGGAAAGCAATATAGAAATACCTCAAAGAACTAAAAGTAGAACTACCATTTGATCCAGCAATCCCATTACTGGGCATTTACCCAAAAGAACAAAAGACATGCTATAAAAAAAGACATCTGAATAGCACTCTAATCGTACATCTAATCACACTCGAATGTTGTAGCAGCACAACTCACAATTGCAAAGATGTGGAAACAACCTAAGGGGCCATCAATATATGAGTGGATTAATAAAATGTGGTATATGTATCCCATGGAGTATACTACTCAGCCAGAAAAAACAATGGTGATATAGCACCTCTTGTATTATCCTAGATAGAGCTGGAGCCCATTCTACTAAGTAAAGTATTACAAGAATGAAAAACAAGCACCACATGTATTCACCATCAAATTGGTATTAACTGATCAACACTTACATGCACATGTAGTAATAACATTCATCGGATGTCGGGCAGGTAAGAGGTGGGAGGAAAGGATGGGTATATGCACACCTAATGGGTGCAGTATGCGCCATCTGGGGTATGGACACACTTGAAGCTCTGACTTGGGTGGGGCAAAGGCATATACGAAACCTAAATATTTGTACCCCCATAATATGCTGAAATAAAAAATTTTTTTAAAAAAGGAAAAATGTCTTCAAAATTGTCAGGATATATTTTTGTCTGGTCATTATCGTATCTGAATGTATCAGGGTTTGACACAAACCTGTAAAACTATAAACTCAGCAAAAAACAAAATGATCTGTGATTGTGTGATTTTTGGTAACTAAGACTAATTTAATATTGCTAGTATAATGAAAGCAGTTAAATCTCCTGAATTAAAGGCAAAAATACCCATGTGTTTTAAATCAGGGGAGGCCAGATCCCCAAAACTCATAACTGACACCACTCAGGAGTGGCCCAGTGAACAGCTTCCTGCATTGCAGCCACCACACCCTGTGTTGCTTTGGTAGCCTTCCCTTTGACACCTGGTAGACACTATGAATGGGCTTAGAGAGTGATTATATCTCATGCCATCCCTGAGAAGTTTAGGGCTGGAAAAGATATTTTCTACTCTACTAGAAAACAAAGGCAGGAGTCACTATGAGTCTCTGGAGAAGACAAGCCCCAGAGGAAAGGACAAACTAGCACAGGGCAGTCTCCTAACATTGTTCCCCTTCTAGAGTGAGTAAATTGATTCTAACTGAGCAGAGGAGCAGGACTCACACCCTGAAGGCGCTCCTTATAAACCCTCCATCCTCCTGTAAACACTGAGATCTTGACACTATTTCTGCTCCTTTTCTCCTTGATGGTTACTGTAGACAAGGCCACCTCTCCTCTCCAGGAAAACCAGACACTGTCAGAGAAACTCCAAGTTTGGATTCCCCTCTTGTCCACGAAAGGAGATGATGTAATGAAGAACATTTCCACAATTGGTAAAATATGAGTTGTAATGAAACCCTAGTATTCTTAACCCAAATGCATTGCTTTTCTACAATGCCAAAGCTGCCTGCCACTTCTCATAAAGGGAAAATTGTTCTTATTTTCAAGGGCTTTGAAGAAATTAAATGGGTGCGACAGTCAGTCTCTGGTGCAGACCAAATGAACAAGGATGTGCTATTGTGATCAGGCCAATAATGCTTCTACACCATTGTGCCTTTTTGGACTATCTTTGGGGGAAAAAAAATTATCAGAGAAATGCCTTTTTCTCATATTCATAGCACAGGATCTGGCTACCCTAAACTAGGTCTATCCCGACCTTTCTGAAATATAATGAGGGTGAAGGTGTTGTTTTCTTGTTTGGAAAGTTAATTAACTGAGTCCAAGCATCCTGCATACATAAGCACAGCTTTGACACCACTGTCCCCATATTCACTCTCACTTCTGCAGCCAGCTCAGGGGCATCTGCCTGCCACTTTGGACAGCTCCAGCTTAGCCTTGTGCCAGGTAAACACCACTGCTGCTCTCTGTACAGAGGAGCTGAGTAAGAAAAGGTGAGTAACAACATGCTCTTCTTAGAAATATCATGTTTTCTTCATGTACCATTAATCTAGTTAGATCATGCATAGAATGGTGATAAAACACAGAGAATCATTTTCACAGCCTTCTTGTTTTTCAAAGGAAGCTTTGTTGGAAAATTGCCAGAGCAGGAGCTTGGCCTGAATCTTTAAACTTCGTTTATAAGTGACAGACTGTTCGACTTATGTTTTCATCTTAGAGATAAATATAACCAAAACATCATTTCTAGGTCCATAAAGTCTTGATATCATCTATACTTGTGGAATACTTGAAATAGAAGTAAGCATTTTATAATGATATTAAAAATCGTATACCCCAACTCCCATTTCATGTAAAGAAAATGAAGCTTTACAGAGGTTAAAAGACTCCACTAGAGTCACTAAGCAACTTTGTCACAATGCTGAGGCTAGAATTTCCACCCAGCTCTCCCTCTCTTACTTTTATACACAAAAATGCAAGACCATATTTATCTTTATCAGTCACAGAGGAAATTATATGGAGTGGGACATATTCTATCACCCAGAACATTCAACACCCATTGCCTGCTTTGAATGGAATTCCTCTTAAGTCCAGGCCAACACTCTAGTACCCTCAGGTCCTTTGGAGCTCTTGTTGTATATTTCATTTCCTCCAATTTCATCTCACAAGTTTTTTGAAGTTCAAGTGAAGCAATTGATAAATACCTATCATCAATGTATATTCTCTGTTTCAAGCAGTGCAGATAATCACTTCTTTAACAAATATTTGTGAAATAGCTACTGTCTTTCTCAGACTATACTGGGCACAAGGGATAAAGAGTGCACTTGAAGGCCAAGAGCAAACTCTGAGTCCTGAAAGTACTTGGCTCTTTCTAGAAATCAAAAATATAATGTTATATTACTGAAGTGTTATGTTAAGGAGTTAAGTGTTGTGTGAAGGAGGTAGGTTTGTGTATGCGTGTGGGTGTGTGCCATTGTTCCATAGTCAAATGGATGGTCTTACCTTCCTCTCCCTAAATCATGTACAGTAGGGATAACAAACTATGGCCAGTGAACCAAATCTGCCTATTTTTGTATGGCCAGAGACCTAAGAATTATTTTTACATTTTCAACGTAAGTTTAAAAATCAATAAAAGAATACAGCTTCATGGCACATGAAAATTATATGAAATTCACATTTCAGTGGACATGATAAAGTTTTAGTGGAACACAGACACATGCATTTATTTAGGTATTGTCTGTGGCTGCATTTGCATTATGACAGCAGAGCTAAGTAGTTTCAACAGAGACTATATGGCCCATAAGCCTAAACTATTTAACAAAAAGTTTACTGACCCCTGGTGAAGAGCACTACAGACATGGATCCCTTTCTACTGAAATGTTGGCGAATGTATCTGTGGTCCAAATATGCCCACTCCTCAGTGGGACCAGGAGAGCTCATGGGATGATGTACACTGTGTTATCCCTCTGCTTGCCAAGTGTTTTCTCCAATGAACCCTATTTTATATTTGAGTGTTTGTATTAGTGGAGTGTGTGTGTGCCCCCTTTGTACAAAAATGTGTGTCTGCAAGAGAGAAAGAGGGATTAATAGAATCATGAGATGAAGTTGGAGGTATTAAAGGGGTCAATGACCCCAGTGTAGAGGGTTTATTTTTATTCTAAGTGCCTTGAGAAGCTAACTGAAATCTATGTGCAAGGAAAAGGACAGATCTAATTTCCTTTTCTAAGAGTCACTCTGGCTGTGGCAAGTAAACCAAGTTAGAGAGGAGCAAGAGTGGGAACAGGAGGCTGGTTAGGACAATGTCACATGGTCCATGGGAGAAAAGATGGTGGCTTAAACTAGGATGTTGGCAGTGCAAATGGGGACAAGTATGCAGACTTGAGAATTATTTTGGAGACAAAACTAACATAAATTGTTGGTGAATTAGATGTGAAGATAGAGGAAAAGGAGGAGTTACTACACTAAAATAAGTTCCACCACTCCTCCCCCCACAAAAAAAGAGTTGATTAAGCATTTAATCCAAGGGGTCAAATTTTTTGATTGTTAAGGAGATGCTCACTCCTACAATGAAATATTAGGAACACCAGAAAAAAAAAAGTTATATTCTTCTGAATTGGTAGTTGTCATATAGACTTAAATCTTTTTTAAAATCCATCAAGGACCTTCACACGTCATAGCAGAATTCTTCTTTTGTGTTTATATTCATCAGTAAGTCCTTAGATTTATTCAAAGGACTCATGTGATACCAACATAACTTTTAAAACACCCTACAAAGCCTAAGGTATGCTGCAAAAATTACTAGCTGCTTAATGCCCTTGATCATGAATGAAGCTGGTACTGAGTGACTTTAAAAACAAAACAAAAAATTACACTACTCTGCTGTTGACTTGCAACTACCCTTTATAAAAGATATAATTCTCGCCGGGCGTGGTGGCTCACGCCTGTAATCCTAGCACTTTGGGAGGCCGAGGCGGGCGGATTGCTCAAGGTCAGGAGTTCGAAAACCAGCCTGAGCGAGACCCCGTCTCTACCAAAAATAGAAATACATTAATTGACCAACTAAAAATATATATACAAAAAATTAGCCAGGCATGGTGGCGCATGCCTGTAGTCCTAGCTACTCGGGAGGCTGAGGCAGGAGGATCGCTTGAGCCCAGGAGTTTGAGGTTGCTGTGAGCTAGGCTGATGTCATGGCACTCACTCTAGCCTGGGCAACAAAGTGAGACTCTGTCTCAAAAAAAAAAAAAAAAAGATAAAATTCTCAGAAATTTATTGGGTTTCTAGGCTAATAACTTTAATAGCAGATAAGAAAATAAAAAGACAAAGAACATGGAAGTTTATGGTGCAGGTACCAGAACTATCCCATCCTGCTCCCAAAAGAGCCAAGCCTATTAAAACCATATGTCAGTAATGTATATTAAAATAGAGGCTGGCAGAATCTGTGAAATTATATTTACGCCAAGCATCTTTCATGGTTTGAGAATCAGGCAACCCTGAGTTTAAAACAGAAAGTGTTCTTTAAAATTACATATTGTATTATAATTACTCCTTCTGTCCATCCCACACCAAGCAAAATTGCATTCCTCTTCCACCATGAAATTCTAACCACTCACATCCATGCTTGAGAAGGATGTCACCTTGCTGCTGCCTCCTTTTGCTCTTGGTTCTATAGGTTTTACAGAACATATATATTCCTACTAAAAAATTAGTAGACTCTATAGGGGAGGAAAAAATCTTTTCCCCTCCACCCTTTTAAGTTCTTCCGATGGGACCCTACTTATTAAACTGATAAAATACAGATTAGCAAGAGAAAAACAGAAGTTTATTAGCATGTGCATCACACATACACATGGGGGCACTAGGAGATAAGTAATTCAAAGGGCTGGTTAGAAGTTGGGCTTACATAGTATCCTAAGTAAAGAACAGTACATTTTTAGAGAAGTGTTAAGGCAAAGAATAAGGACCTCATGGTTCCAGGGCAAATTATGGGAAGGTAAATATTATGGCAGAACTAATACAAGATAAGGATTAGTTAGTAAAATTGTTCAATAGAGTCCTCCAGTGACACCTTCAGGCTGATAAGGGTTTAGAGTTGTCTCTGGTAATTCACTTCTGAACTTCCTGGCAGAGGCGGGAGAAGGGCTTTACAAATTTATGTCTTGATTTTAGGCAAATAATAGAGGGAGAAAAGAGAGCTTTTCTTGTATCTTCTTTTTCTCAATTGCCTTCAGCTCAAAATAATCTTATGCCAAAGTGGTAAATGTTGAGGTGGCAGATTCTGCCACCCTTCAACTCCATGGGTCCCTGTGCCAAACTTTAAAAAGCAAAATAAGGATTTTACAGTAAAGGGGGGTGGAGGCACAGATTTACTTTAGGTTGCTAATTTATGCACTTATTTAGAGAGGGCTATAACATATTCCAAGGGTACATGATTGTTTAACAAAGGTATTCTAACTCATTTACAAAAAAAGAAAGGCATTATGCAGATATTCAGCCTTTAAAAGTCACTCTAATTGCTTCTTGCCTTTGGCTAAGATTAATTGTAGTAAAAGCCACTCTGCCTTGACTTGTTCCCAGGCAGTTACTAGGAAATGCACCAAAGTTCTAGTTTAACACCACATACAAAACAACTGCTATGTAGAATTCCATGTT
Source organism: Microcebus murinus (assembly GCF_040939455.1). NCBI lineage: Eukaryota > Metazoa > Chordata > Mammalia > Primates > Cheirogaleidae > Microcebus > Microcebus murinus. The sequence goes on along the minus strand of NC_134109.1, from coordinate 72,130,113 downwards.
ATCAGTAATATCCATAGTTTGTATCATTGGAATGAAATTATATCTATAATTGTGGTCTAAGCAGATTCATATCTCTTCTCCAGGCAAGCACAAACATGATTCAGCATGGCCAATTAATAATTCTTTCAGCCTGGTCTGCCGGGGATGGCTAAGACTGCTGTTCTGACACAAGAGAAACTAATCACAGCTAACTTCCTCCACTTGATTAGACTGTTTTATTCATGAAATCAGTGGATAATATTATTAAATTAGTAAGTTAACCATTTCATTTGGAATGAGGCCAGGGTCGAAAATTACATAAAAGAAATAATTCCAAAGGTTCTATGGGTTCATGTTGTATGATCACACAGTCTGACTCAGTCTCTAACACAAACACCTGCAATCGTGTTACCTGTTCTGAAAATGGAAGAAATTCCACTTTTGTAAAGCTACATATATTCTATTGTGTGTGTGTGTATATATATATATATACAAACATATATATAGGCTTTTGAAGGAGAGAGCTGTAAACATGTTTGAAGATTATATTAGAATCTATACTTAATAGAATATATATTAGTACTTATCAATTTTAACCAAAAGTTTTCTTGAGCACATGGTGAAAAAGTGAATTAGAGCAGAGAAGCAACCCAGTTCATCATTTCAGTTTTGAAGAAAAAAAAATGGCTATTCACATATATATATGCATACACACACACACACACACACATATATGCATTCTCTTTCTCAAGATGACTTTATTTATTTTTTATTTTAGCATATTATGGGGGTACAAGTGTTAAGGTTACCCACATTGCCCATGCCCCCCTCCCCCCTCAAGTAAGAGCCTCAAGCATGTCCATCCCCCAAATGTTGCACCCAAGCTGACTTTAAATGTGACTCTGAGTCCCCACTGTCTTTGCACCATCATCCAGTAATTACTGGTGCTTTTACAGCTCACAGACACATGAAGATCTTCAACACCCCCAGTAACTCCAGCACCATCTCTGGCTTCCTCCTCCTGGGCTTCCCTTGTTCCAGAAAAGGGCAGATCCTCCTCTTTGTGCTCTTCTCTGCTGTCTACCTCCTGACCCTCATGGGCAATGGTTCCATCATCTGTGCTGTGCGCTGGGATCAGAGACTCCACACCCCCATGTACATCCTGCTCGCCAACTTCTCCTTCCTGGAGATCTGGTACGTCACCTCCACGGTCCCCAACATGCTGGCCAACTTCCTCTCTGACAACAAGTTCATCTCCTTCTCTGGGTGCTTTCTCCAGTTCTACTTCTTCTTCTCCTTGGGTTGTACGGAATGCTTTTTCCTGGCGGTTATGGCGTTTGATCGATACCTTGCCATCTGCCGGCCTCTACGCTATCCCACCATTATGACCAGATGTCTCTGCACCAATCTTGTGATCAATTGCTGGGTAACTGGTTTCCTCTGGTTCTTAATCCCCATCATCATCACCTCCCAAATGACCTTCTGCGGATCCAAGATTATTGACCATTTCCTGTGTGATCCCGGTCCTCTTCTAGCACTCACTTGCAAAAAGTCTCCTGTCACAGAGCTTGCCTTCTCCACCTTAACTCTTGTGCCTATAATGATTCTCTTTCTCTTTATCATGGGGTCCTATGCTCTGGTCCTGAGAGCTGTGTTGAGGGTCCCTTCAGCTGCTGGGAGAAGAAAGGCTTTCTCCACCTGTGGGTCTCACCTGGCTGTGGTGTCTCTGTTCTATGGCTCAGTACTGGTCATGTATGCAAGCCCAGCATCTGAGCATAAAGCTGCAATGCAGAAGATTGTGACTCTGTTTTATTCTGTTGTGACCCCACTCCTAAACCCTGTGATATATAGTCTTAGGAACAAAGATATGAAAAAAGCCATGCAGAAAATTCTGGGAATGTAAAGTATTAGTTGATAAGGCCCTTGGGTAATTAAACTTGCATTTAAAATCTTTTCAGATGGAAAACACCTGGTTTTATTCAGATAATTGTTCATCTTAGCATTGACCATAACCTGAAATACCTATGAGCATGTTTTTGTTATTTCTTCTTTTGGATCTTGATCATGTCCTGCTGCTTACCATAACTCAATTGTTTTTAATTGACTGCTGAGCATTGTATTTTAAAATTGTAAAGACAATGGATATAATAAAGCAAAAATTGTTACGTTTTCTTCTAGCAAGTAGACAGAGCAGAGGCAGATTCCTTTGATTCCATTTAAGGATTCTTTTTAGGTATTTTTAAAAGGTCTATTCTAGTTTGTGTCTTAATCCTATGGTGTGGCTCTTACTCCAGGAACATGGCCTTTCTGAGATCTCAGTTGCACACCTGGATTGTTTAGAAGGCCCCATCACTTTAATCAGTCCTGACCTCCTATTTATGTACTACTAGAACCCCTTAGAGACAGTATAGGGACAGAACTTGGACCTCACTTGTGAACAAGGGGGCAACATGGGGCAGAATGACCCAGCATAATTAACGGTAGAGGAGAAAAAAAAAAAACGATCTCCTAGCTACTGGCATTAAGCCCATATCTATATAAAAAGGGAGCTAAATTGTCTATCTCTTGAGTAGTGTCTTCCAGGACCACTGAAGCAAGATGCTGACACCAGCTGATAAGTAATCTGGCTGCAAAGAAACCAGATGTATCCGCATCTAACCACCACAAGCAAGAAAAGACCCCCCATCCTGACCTTACTCTGACTTTTCCCTCATTATAATCTCATTTTAATGCTAAAAAACACATGCTGGGTGCAGATTTAAAATGGTAATGATACATGTGATGCATGAAGAGCATGACCATCAAGTACACAGCTGCCAGCATAACACTGCCTCTACATGTGATGACTTCAAAGCTGACATCCACCTCCCTCTTTACCACCTTGTAAAAGTTTCCCAGCCCTTTGTTTGAAGAGCCAGTCTGGTTGTCCCCTTAACCAGCAGTGCCTCCCTTTTTGTTTGAACAAAAAGCCCCAGTAAAAGCCTGGCCTGCCTAAATCTTCCTGGTCTCATGCAAATTTCTAATCACTTGGGCACCAAGAACCTCAAGTCCAGTGTCACCTTTACTCCTGAAACTTCTGCTTAGCTCTGTAGACTCCTAGCTTCTGCTAGATATTTTGAAGTCTCATCTTGCACATGAACAGTTTACAAACTCAAATGCCTTTAATGGAGATTGCATCATAGTTTGAACCTCACTTCTGTGTTCCTCCTCTATTTGTTTCTCAAACACCAGCTGCTTTGGCAGCTACAAACTCCCAATCCTTTATCTTCTCAGTTCAGTAAAACTACTGCTTTCTGCTGTGAGGGAGAAGGTAAAACTTCCCCTCTGCTCCTGGAAGTTTCATTGAAACATCAACTCGCAAAAAGACAGATTAATAAGAAATAGGGTTTACAAATTTATTTACCATGGACACAGGGAGAATCTCAGAGTGATTATCTAATATCCAAATGGGGACCACAAGTTTATATATTCTCATTTTGGAGGAAGGAGAAAAAGGGAGTAGATGAGAAATAAAGGTAATTCTGTTGAGGGGCAATAAATGATTACTAGGGAGGATGAATAGATACTTGGGAGAATGAATGCATGAAGGAAACAGGTTGACTTATAAATTATTGTTTTGGAAACTAAATTAACCTAAGAGACAGGAATTATTTTTTAAATGGATTGGACCAGGTCTGGTTGTATTCTCTTGATTTTCCTTCCTGCAAAAGATAAAGAAAGAAAAGACAATTGTTTTCCTAGGTAGGTCTGAATCTCAGGCAGATAAAGAAACTTCAAAGATTTAGGGAGATCAGGTGGTCAGGGTACGGGATGTCAGTTAGACCTTGAGGTATTTTAGTCAATCCAGTGTATCAAAATGCCATATTTTGGGGTAAAAATATTTCTAATTTCCTTCACTGCTCAGCCACTATTCCTGCCTTCCCCAATTCTTTCCCACATGCCTCCACATCCTCATACTTCCCCTGCCCAGTGAGTTGTCAAATGTCCTCAGGGAAAACCACATGATGAGTGTGGAACTCACTTCCTTGTTCTTACCTTCATCCTGGAATTGTAGCCCCTGATGTCTTGCCTCTGACAGTACCTTCAAATAGTTGTCTTATGTATTTTGTCCAGATTTAATAGTTACTTTTGATGGAAGTTACAAGTTTAATACAAGCTGCTCAGTCATGACCATAACCAGAAAGTCTTTTTTATTATATCTAAATTCCATACTTCTCACTTCTCCCCTGACTTTCACAAGATGATCTTGTAACACAAGTGTGCAAAAATCCACAAATCAGAGAGACAGGTAGATATAGAGGGTACTATAAACAAAAGTCTGGGATATAAATCTGCTTTGCTTTTCACTGCAACCAGCAAAAATCCCTGACTCTTCTCCTGCAAGCAGAGAGGTAAGGTCACTTACAGTAAAACACAGGGTAAAACTGGGACCACAGATTTATCCCTTTTTTTATTAATGGAAATAACCAACAATTGTAAATCAGTAGAACCATCTACTCAGAACTTGTATTAGAAACTTGGGCTAGTTCTCCTTGAACTCTCTCCTGGCCTTGAGTGAAAGGGCTGTGATTAAAGTGTCTTCATTAATCCAAATGCTTACTTTTCAGGTGAAGAAAATGAGGACTGGGAATCAGGGAGCAATTTGCTGAGGATAATAATTTTAATGATGGTGAAAGGCTGTGAGCAGTGGCTCACGCCTGTAATCCTAGCACTCTGGGAAGCTGAGGTGGGTGGATTGCTTGAGGTCAGGAGTTCGAGACCAGCCTGAGCAAGAATGAGCCATTCCCTCCCCACCCCCGTCTCTAGTAAAAACAGAAAGAAATTAGCTAGACAACTAAAAATATGTAGAAAAAATTAGCGAGGCACGGTGGCACACATGCCTGTACTCACAGCTACATAGGAGGTTGCGGCAGAAGGGTTGCTTGACCCCAGGATTTTGAGGTTGCTGTGAACTAGGCTGATGCCATGGCACTCTAGCCTGGGCAACAGAGTAAGACTCTGTCTGAAAAAAAAATGTTCCATCCACCACCCTTTTAACTAGCCCAAGATTTTTTTCTTTGCTAACTAACCCTGTATTTCTATCTTTAGGATTTGTCACTTATTTGCCAATCATATCACAATAAGATTGTTTCCTTAATATAATAAAGTTTGGAAACATTGTATGAGAACAACATCCCAATAGGAAAATAAGCAAAAGGATATACACAAATAACATCCAGAAACTACTCTTGAACATGTACAAAGAGCACTAACTTATTCACAAAAAGATAAAGGGAGGCCGGGCGCGGTGGCTCACGCCTGTAATCCTAGCTCTCTGGGAGGCCGAGACGGGCGGATTGCTCAAGGTCAGGAGTTCAAAACCAGCCTGAGCAAGAGCGAGACCCCGTCTCTACTATAAATAGAAAGAAATTAATTGGCCAACTGATATATATATAAAAAATTAGCCGGGCATGGTGGCGCATGCCTGTGGTCCCAGCTACTCGGGAGGCTGAGGCAGAAGGATCGCTCGAGCCTAGGAGTTTGAGGTTGCTGTGAGCTAGGCTGACGCCACGGCACTCACTCTAGCCTGGGCAACAAAGTGAGACTCTGTCTCAAAAAAAAAAAAAAGATAAAGGGAGAATAAGCCTATAGTGGCATCTCATTTTTAACCTATTAGATTGAAAAAGATCAAGAAGTTTGGTAATACATTATAATGCTGAGGATGGGGAAATGAGCTCTCTCACACTTAGCTGGTAGGGGTACACGTTTACAAACTCTGTAGGGTGGCTAGGTAACCTTTGTCAAAGTTCAGAAGGCACATGCTCTTTAACCCACCAATTCAACTTCTAAGGTGTTTAGCCTAAAGATATTCTCACATGTGTAGGAAATAATGAAAAGTACAGATTATTCACTGCAGGATTGTGCTAATAGCAAAAGATTGCGACTAACCTCAGTTCCCATTAATAGAAGACTACTTAAATAAGATCATACAATGGAATCATACAATGTAATGGTCAGTCATACAATGGAATCCTATGTCTTCAATTTATAAAATATGAAGCAATTCCATATGTAATGATATGTAATATCTTCAAGACATAATAAATGAAAATAGAAAAGTGATCAGCAGTGTATTGTAGCTACCTTCCATGTCAATGTGTATGATATCTCCTGAAAGAGCTCTGAGAAACTGATAACCGGATCTCTTCAGGCAAGTAGAATTTGGTGTCTGAGGAAGAAGAGGGTGAAGGAGACATTTTCTTCATAACTCCTTTTGTGCTTTCAAATTCTGTACCATGTGCCTGTGTTGTTTATTGAAAAAATAAATAATAATACAGGTATTTTTAAACAAAGAACAATTTTCTAGGGAAACTTTCTGATAATTAGATCTAGAAAATCACTTCCCCCACAATTCTAGAGTTCCTTAGGAGCCTGTTTATTGATATAAATGTTGAAGCTGGGTCCTTGAGTATTGTGGAAACCTCAGGGGTGTTTCTGCCTAGGTCCTGTTGCCCATCACACAAAGATTCAATTACTGGGCTGGGCACGGTGCCTCACGCCTGTAATCCTAGCACTCGGGGAGGTCAAGGCTAGCGGATCACCCAAGGTCAGGAGTTGGAAACCAGCCTGAGCAGGAGTGAGACCCCGTCTCTTCTAAAAAAATAGAAATAAATTAATTGGTCAACTAAAATATATATATATATATATAATTAGCCAGGCATGGTGGCGCATGCCTGTATTCCCAGCTACTTGGGAGGCTGAGGGTCGCTTGAGCCCAGGAGTCTGTGGTTGCTTGAGCTAGGCTGACACCATGGCACTCTAGCTGGGACAACAGAGTGAGACTTTGCCTTCCCCCCCAAAAAAAATATCCAATTACTGAGACAATGAAGATTGCCAAGAAGAAAGGAATTTTTTTAAACGGAAAACATTTTGTTGTCTTGTCAGGAAAGAGAATGGGACAAGCTGCCTCAAATCCATCTCCCTGACTAACAGCGATCATGGGCTTTTTAAAGAGTGACAGGTTGTGGGGGGTGGTGAGTCTTGGCAGCAGGAAATCTGCCCAGGGACCTTCAGAATCTCAGCTCCTTTGTATTGCAGAAAATCCACCATTTGTGGGAAACAACTCAAAATGTCAAGTAGTTAAGTGAAAGGATTATAAAAAACATGTAGAGATCGACTCCTGGGTTTTCTTTAGGTAAGGAGTCGGGGCCTCCCCCATTTCTCTCATCCGGGCGTGGGCGGCAGCAGCTTGTGACTTTTGGCCTCAAAAGAAAGGCGGTAATCGGACTCAACCTCTACTGTGGGGGGCGTAGTGGAAGCCGGCAGCCGCGGCGCCACCCCTGCGGGAGGGCGGGTTTTGGCTGCGGAGAAGGAGGCCGGTGATAGGTAGAGGGAGGGGAAGCCGGCACAGTGATTGGTGGAAGCCACAGTGAGCCCCCGCCTCCCTCACGTCGGACGCCAGGCTGGTCATGGGGCCGGCGCCCATTGGTGCCGAGGTCCCCGACGTCACCGCGCCCCCCCCCAGTAGCTGCTGTTCCTCGCGCCTAGCTGCCGCGAGGTGCCACCTGAGGAGATGGGAGCGCCTGCCGCCAACGCCACATGTCGCCCGAAGATGAGCTGGATGGGTACAAGCTGAGCCGGAGCCTCTCGGGAAGCGGCTGGCTGTCCTGCCTTTGCTGGAGTTGGTCGGGGAGCCCAGTAATGGCTCCAGCACGGACGGGTCGCTACCCTCGGCGCCGCCCCCAGCAGAGGAGAAGGAGGACGAGTTGCAAGGTACCTTCGGGAGCAGGCAACCGGCGCCAAGGACGCAGAGCCATGGGCAGGTCAGGGGCCGCCAGCAGGGAGGCGCTAGAGACCTGACGACGTGTCGGGACCGTGTGCAGCGCAAACACCAGACGGCCTTCCAGGGCACGCTTCGGAAACTGGACATCAAACACGAAGACGATGTCAAATCTTTGTCTCGACTGATGGCCCATGTTTTCAGTGACAGCGTAACAAACTGGGGCAAGATTATGACTCTAATTTCTTTTGGTTTTGCCTAAGGGCAAACAGTTGAAGAACATAAACCAAGAAAGCTGCATTGAACCATTAGCAGAAAGTATCACAGACGTTCTTGTAAGGACAAAAGGAGATTGGCTAGTCAAACAAAGAGGCTGGATGGGTTTGTGGAGTTCTTCCATGTAGAGGACCTAGAAGGCGGCATCAGAAATGTGCTGCTGGCTTCGCAGGAGTTGCTGGAGTAGAGCTGTTTTGGCATATCTAGTAAGATAGCCTTGTAAGTGCAGTAGTGGACTTCTAACCAACAACAGCCACCAGAACCACATACATCTGTGAAATCAAATGTATTTCTGAACTTGGACTTAAAGCTGCCCAGGCTGTAACGAGAGTTCCACTCTAGCAGCCTAGCCAGAAAAGCAAATGGCAAGAGGATCCTAGCTAATAAGAATAAATACATCGGAAAAGTAGTCCCCCTTGATTGAAGAGTCACTGTCTGAAAGAAGCGAAGTTCAGTTGCAACAAAAAACAAACCTTGGGAGGCCATGGAGGAGGACTTTCAGATTTAGTGAAGATAGTAGAGTGGAAAGACTTATTTCCTTGTTGAGAACAGGAGAGTGGCCAGTAGCCAGGCTAGTCATAGAATTTATTAAAGATGCCCACAAATTCATTAATTTTCTGTAGTGTTAAAAGAGGAGCACTAACAATGCAGTGACCCGTATGGAATGGATTTAAGCTACAAGTAATAGAACTGTGAATACAAGCCTCAGTACTGTACAGCAGAGTGTGAAGGGAAGCTTTTCCTCTCTCTTAACTTTCCCAGGTGCAATTCTTGAAGAATGGAAAGTCCAAGTGTTCAGTACTTTTATACCTGTTCTACTTGGTTCCGTTTGAATGATTGTTAGTTTATTAGCCTAATAATGGCCAAGAATACTTCCCTTAATCCTGAATAATAGTAATATCAAATATCCTCAATTTTTAAGACAGAAACAACTTGTAAATGTATTTGTCTATAAAAATTGTATATATTTTTACAGAGAGTCTATTTCTTGGAAAAATAAAGGGGGTGAGTATCGAATTTAAAAAAAAAAACATAGAGATCATTGAAATTGGTTCATAGTGCTGGTTACAAAAGAGCCTTAGTATCATGTCACTCAGACTGGTACTTTAGAGAAAGCATGAGAAATGTCCTCTTTGCCTTAAGGCATGTACAAATATACTATTATAAAACTGTAACTATTATGGGGTTTTTTTGTTAGAAAATAGAGACTGGGCCGGTCTTACTCTTGCTCAGGCTGGATTCGAACTCCTTGACCTCCCAGAATGCTAGCATTACAGGCATGCGCCACCACGCCAGGCCAAACAAAAATTTTATGTAGGCTCTAAGTTTATAACATTAATTCAGAGAGATGACATCTGATTTTTATTAATTCAAGGAACCTGGGTTTTATTCAATGACAGAAGTTGTGTATTTTGGGCCTGGATTGTTTTCCAGTTTTCCTCAAATCCCAGTTTATAGACAATCATCTATTTCACCATCTTATATCTAGTAGCATGGACAGTTGATTAAAGATTTCAGTGCTCTCTCTTTTTCCTTCTGTTTTAATGTCACATCCCCTCCTTTTCTCTTATCCTTCATACAAAAGTCAGCTGCAACTTCTATTGGCTCTATTTCCAATATATGCTTTAATGCATCTGCTTCTCGCTTTCTCCCCTACCATCCTCAGGGTTCAAGATACCATTATTATTTCTCCAGATTACTACAAAGGCTTCCTGAATTATCTCTCTGCTTCCTGCCTTTGCATCTCTACTATCTATTCTCTATACAGCAGGCATGCCAATCTTGTAATGATGTAAATCAGATCACATCATTTCTTGGCACAAAAATACTCAATGGATTCTCCAACCTAGAATAAAATTCAAACTCCATGATTTAGCATATGGAACCCTGAATTACCTGGCCCCTGCCTACTTCCTTTTTTTTTTTATTTCAAAATATTATGGGGGCACAACTGTTGAAGTTACATATATTGCCTTTGCACTGCCCAAGTCAGAGCTCCAAGCATGCCCATCCCCAGACAGTGCTACTGCACCAATTAGGTGTGCATTTACCCATCCTCTCCTCCCTCCTACCTCCTGCCTGACAACCGATGAATGTTACTCACATATGTGCACCTAAGTCTAATCAGTATTCATTTGACAGTGAGTATATGTGGGGCTTATTTTTTCATTCTTGTGATACTTTACTTAGTAGAATGGGCTCCAGTACCATCCAAGATAATACAAGAGGTGTTCACCATTGTTTTTTGTGGCTAAGTAGAACTCTATGGTATACATATACCACGTTATATTAATCCACTCATGTATTGATGGGCACTTGGGTTGTTTCCATATCTTTGGACTGGTGAATTGTGCTGCTATAAACATTCAAGTGCAGATGTCTTTATTATAAAATTACTCTTTTTCCTTTTGGTAGATACCCAGTGGTGGGATCGCTGGATCCAATGGTAGATCTACTTTTAGTTCTTTGAGGTATCTCCATATTGCTTTCTACAGAGGTTGCACTAGTTTGCAGTCCCACCAGCAGTGTAAGAATGTTCCTATCTCTCCACATCCACACCAACATTTGTTGTTTGGGGACTTTTTGGGTTTTTTGTTTTGTTCTGTTTTTTGAGACAGAGTCTTACTTTGTTGCCCAGGCCAGAGTGAGTGCCATGATATCAGCTTAGCTCACAGCAACCTCAATCTCCTGGGCTCAAGCGATCCTACTGCCTCAGCCTCCTGAGTAGCTGGGACTACAGGCATGCACCACCATGCCCGGCTAATTTTTTGTATATATATATTTTTAGTTGGTCAATTAATTTGTTTCTATTTTTAGTAGAGATGGGGTCTCACTCAGGCTGGTTTCGAACTCCTGACCTCAAGCAATCTGCCCGCCATGGCAGATTTTAACAGTTTTTTTTATTTCAGCATAATAAGGGGGTACAAATAAAAAATTCTTATAAACATATTTGTGTACTTTATTATGGTCCAAATACAAAGCAATTAAATGTTTTTAATATCACTACTTGACAGTCATATTTTGTGTTAAATTAATAAATTAACAAGATAATCTTGACAAATCAATTGGATGTTTGCTATTTATCACATTCCAGTAGTGAAATTTGAGCTCCAAATATATTAATATGTATAAATCGGTTATAATAATAAGGAAATAATATAAAAACATTAAATCATTATATATATGGATTGTTTTATAATCCATATTTTTTCTTATGTTATTTGCTCATAGAAATGTCATTTTATTTATTTTTTTTTCTTATTTCAAGAGAATATGAAAGTACAAACATTTTGGTTGCATTTATATCTTTGCCTCTCCCTAGCAAGAGTTAGAAGTATGCCCGTCCCCTCCACAATGCAGACCCACATCTGAGGGATGTGGTACATTGAGTGTTTTTCTGTATTGGTGTGTGGCATGCAAATGCGGAGTCTGTTAAGCTCTTTGTCTCTATTTTCTTTTTGCCTACTTTAAATTTGCCGCTGATGGTATTATCAGTGAAGTCCAAGGTCTGGGAGGTTGAAAGACACTTCCAGTAGTACTTTCTCTTGTGGCAGGTTTTAAGGTCTGCAAGGTTAAAGGACACACCTCTGCCCTAAGGTCTAGGAGACTGAAAGACATCTCCATCTGTATCATTATCAGGATATACTTTTGTCTGGTCATTTTCATATCTGAATGTGTCAGGGTTTGACACAAAGTTGTAAAACTATAAAACTAGCAAAAACAAAATGATCTGTGGTTGTGTGATTTTTCATAGATAAGACTAATTTAATATTGTTAGTATAATGAAAAGAGTTAAATCTCCTGAATTAAAGGCAAAAATACCCTTTAAAATCAGAAGACGTCAGGTTCCCAAAACCCATAACTGACACCACTCACCAGTGGCCCAGTGAACAGCTTCCTGCATTGCAGCCACCACACCCTGTGTTACTTTGGTAGACTTCCATTTGATACGTGGTAGACACTATGAATGGGCTTAGAGACTGATTATATCTCATGCCATCCCTGAGAAGTTTAGGGCTGGAAAAGATAACGTTTTCTACACTACTGGAAAACAAAGCAGGAGTCACCAGGATTCTCTAGAGAAGACAGGCCCCAGAGGAAAGGATGAAATAGCACAAGGCAGTCTCCTAACACTGTTCTCCTTCTAGAGCTGGTAAATTGATTATTAAGCAGAGGAGGAGGGCCCACTCCCTGAAGGCTCTGCTTACGATCCCCCATCCTCCTGTAAACACTAAGATTTTCACCCTATTTCTGCTCCTTTGATCCTCTATGGTTACTGTAGACAAGACCAGCCTCCTCTCCAAGAAAACTGGACACTGTCAAAGAAACTTCAAGTTTGGATTTCCCTCTTGTCTACAAAAGGAGATGATGTAACGAACAATGTTTCCAAAATGGGTAAAGTACGAGTTGTAATTCTAACTCTAGTATTCTTACCCCCAATCCTTTGCTTTTCTACAACATCATAGCTGCTTACCACTTCTCATAAAAAGGAAAATTGTTCTTATTTTCAAGGGCTTTGAAGAAATTAAATGGGTGTGACAGTCTCTGGTCCAAACCAAAGGAAAAAGGATATCCTGTTGTGATCAAGCCAATAATGCTTCCACATCATTGTACCTTTTTGGACTATCCTTGGGAAAAAAATTAATTATTAGAGAAATATTTTTCTCTCATATATCACAGCACAGGATCTGGCTAACCTAAACTAGGTCTATCCCAGCCTTTCTGAAATATAATGAGGGTGACGGTGTTTTCGTTTTTGGAAACTTGATTAACTAAGTCCAAGCATCCTGTATACATAAGCACAGCTTTGACACCACTGTCCCCATATTCACTCTCACTCCTGCAGCCAGCTCAGGGGCATCTGCCGGCCACCTTGGACAGCTCCAGCTTTGCCTTGTGCCAGGTAAACACCACTGCTGCTCTCTGCACAGAGGAGCTGGGTAAGAAAAAGTGAGTAACAACATGCTCTTCTTAGAAATATCATGTGTTCTTCCTGTACTGTTAATCTAGTTAGATCACACATAGAGTGGTGATAATACACAGAGAATCATTTTCACAGCCTTCTTGTTTTCAAGAGAAGCTTTGTTGGAAAATTGCAAGAGCCAGGGCTGGCCCGAATCTTTTGGCTTCATGTCTAAGTGACAAACTGTTCAACTAATGTTTTCAACTTATAGATAAATATAACTACAACATCACCCTAGATCCATAAAGTCTTGATATCATACATACTTGTGGAATACTTGGAATAGAAGTAAGCATTTTATAATGAAAAGAGATTTAAAATCGTATATAACTCCCATTTCATGTAAAGAAAATGAAGCTTACAGAGGTTAAAAGACTCCACTAGAGCCACTAAGCAACTTTGTCACAAAGCTAAGGCTACAATTTCCATCTAGCTCTCCCTTTCTTACTTCTACCCCCAAAAATGCAAGACCATATTTAACTTTAACAGAGAGGAAATTACTTAGGGTGGGACATGTTTTATCATCCAGAATCTTCAATTTCCCATTGCATGCTTTGAATGGAATTCCTCTCAAGACCAGGCCAACACTTCTAGTACCCTCAGGTCATTTGGAGCTTTTCTTGTCTATTTCATTTCCTCAAATTTCATCTCACAAGTTTTTTCAAGTTCAACTAGGGCAATTGATAAATATCTATCATTTCTGTTTTTAATAGTGCAAATAATCACTTTTTTAACAAATATTTGTGAATCAGCTACTGTCTTTCTCACACTGTTCCAGTCACAAGGGATAAAGAGTGAACTTGAAGGACAGGAACAAAGCCTCTGAGTCCTGAAAGTTCTTGGCTCTTTCTAGAAACCAAAATGCTAATATTACCAAAGTATTGTGTGAAGGAGCGAGTTTTGTGTGTGCGTGTGCACGTACAGACGTGTGTGTGTTTGTGCGCCATTGTTCCATAGTCAAATGGTTGCTCTTACTCTCCTTCCCCTAAACACGTGTAGAGCAAGGGTAGCAAACTACAGCAAAGTGACCCACTGCTGTCTATTTTTGTATGGCCAGAAAGCTAAGAATTATTTTTACATTTTCAACGTAAGTTTAAAAATCAGTAAGTTTAAAAATCAGTTAAAAATCAGTAAGAGAATAAGATTTCGAGACACATGAAAATTATATGAAATTCACATTTCAGTGGACATGATAAAGTTTTATTGAAACACAGTCACAAGCATTTATTTAGGTATTGTCTGTGGCTGCATTTGCATTATGACTGCAGAGCTAAGTAGTTTCAACAGAGATTACATGGCCCATAAGCCTAAACTATTTAAGAAAATGTTTACTGACCCATGGTTAAGAGCATTACAGAGGTGGATCCCTTTCTAATGAAATGTTGGCTAATGACTGTGTGGACCAAATATTCCCACTCCTCAGTGGGCCCAAGAGAGTTTGTGGGACGATGTACACTCTGTTACCGCTCTGCTTGCCAAGTGTTTTCTCCAATGAACCCTACTTTATATTAGCAGTGTTTGTATTAGTGGAGTGTGTGTGCGTGCCCCCTTTGTACAACAATGTGTGTGTGCAGGAGAGAAAGAGAGTTTGATTAATAGAATCATGAGATGAAGTTGGAAATATTAAAGGGATCTAATCAAAGTCCACAGCTTAGAGGATATATTTTATTCTAAGAGCATTGATAAGCTAATTGAAATCTGTGTGCAAGGAAAGAGACAGATCTCATTTCCTTTTCTAAAGAGGCACTCTGGCTGTAGCAAGGAAAACAAGTCATAGAGGAGCAAGAGTGGAAACAGGAGGTGATTAGGCCAGCGCCACATGGTCCACGGGAGAAAAGATGCTGGCTTGAACTAGGATGTTGGTAGTGTAGATGGGGAGAAGTAGGCAGATGTGGAAATTATTTTAGAGACAAAACTACCAGAAATTGTTGGTGAATTAGAGGTGAAGGTAGAAGAAAAAGAGGAGATACTACACTGAAATAAGTTCCACGCCCCCCAAAGAAAAGAGTTGATTAAGCATTTAACACAAGGGGTCAAATTATTTTATTGTTAACCAGATGTTTACTCCTAAAATGAAATTTTAGGACCACCAGCCAAAAAAAAAAGTTGTATTCCTCTGAAATGGTATTTGTCATATAGACATAATGTTTTTTAAAATCCATCAAGGACCTTCACACATCATAGCAGAATTCCTTTGTGTGTTTATATTCATCAGTAAGTCATTAGGTTTATTTACTGGTCTCATGTGATGCCAACATAACTTTTAAAACACCTACAAAGCCTAACATATGCCACAGAAATGACTAACTGCTTAATGTCCTTGGTCATGAGTGAAGCTGGTACAGAGTGACTTTAAAAAGAAAAAAGTCAGACTCTTTTGCTGGCAGCTTGCAACTCCCCTTTATGAAAGATAAACATGTAGTCTCAGAAACATATTGGGCTCCTAGACTCATAACTTTAAGAGCAGAGAAGAAAATAAAAAGACATAGAACATGGAAGTTTATGGTTCAGGTACCAGAACTATCCCACCCTGCTCCCACCAAGACCCAAGTCTATTAAAACTGTATTTCAATTATATACATTAAAAGAGACTCTGGCAGAACCTGTGAAATTATATTTACCCCAAGCATCTCTCATACCATAAGAATCAGATAACCCCGAGTTTAAAAAGGAAAGTGTTTTTTAAAATTACGTATTGTGTTATAATTACTCCTTCTGTCCATCCCACACCAAGCAAAATTGCATTCCTCTTCCAACATGAAACTCCAACCACTCACATCCATGCTTGAGAAGGAAGTCAGCTTGCTGCTGCCTCCTTTTGCTCTTTGTTCTATAGATTTTACAGAACTTATATATTCCTACTAAGAAATAAGTGGACTCTACAGGGGAAGAAAAAATCTTTTTCCCTCAGCCCTTTTAGTTCTTCTGATGGGATCCTATTTATTAGACTGACAAAATACAGATTAGCAAGAGAAAAACAGAAGTTTATTAGCATGTGCATCACACATACACATGGGAGCACTCAGAGGTAAGTAATTCAAAGGGCTAGTTAGAAGTTGGGCTAACATAGTATCCTAAGTAAAGAACAGTAAATTTTTAGAGAAGTAACAAGGCAAAGAAAAAGGACTTCGAGTTTCTACAGCAAATTATGGGAAGGTAAATATTATGGGAGAAATAATGGAAGATAAGGATTAGTTAGTAAAATCGTTCAATAGAGTCCTCCAGTGACACCTTCGGGCTGATAAGGGTTTAGAGTTGTCTCTGATAATTAACTTCTGTCCTTCCTGGTAGAGGCAGGAGGAAGGCTTTACAAATTTATGTCCTGCTTTTAGGCAAATATTAGAGGGAAAAATGAGAGCTTTTCTTGTATATTCTTTTTCTCAATTGTCTTCAGCTCAAAATAATCTTATGCCAAGGTGGTAAATGTTGAGGTGGCAGGTTCTGCCACCCTTCAACTCCCTGGGTCCCTGTGCCAAACTATAAAAAGCAAAATAAGGATTTTACAGAGAAGGGGGTACACAGACTTACTTTAGGTTGCTGATTTATGCACTTATTTAGAGAGGGCTATAACCTATTCCAAGGCCTGGGTACATGATTGTTTAACAAATGTATTCTAACTCATTTACAACAAAAAAAAAGGCATTATGCAGATATTCAGCCTTTAAAAGTCACTCTAATTGCTTCTAATCTTTGGCTAAGATCAATTGTAGTAAAAGCCACTCTGCCTTGACATGTTCCCAAGCAAATTAATAGGAAATGGGCCAAAGTTTTAGTTTAACACCCCATACAAAACCACTGCTATGTAGAATTCCATGTTATCAGTAATATCCATAGTTTGTATCATTGGAATGGAATTATATCTATAACTGTGGCCTAAGCAGATTCATATCTCTTCTCCAGGAAAACACAGACATGTTTCAGCATGGCCAGTTAATAATTCTTTCAGCCTGGTCTGCCGGGGATGGCTAGGACTGCTGTTCTGACACAAGAGAAACTAATCACAGCCAACTTCCTCCACTTGATTTGACTGTTTTATTCATGAAATCGGTGGATAATATTATTAAATTAGTAAGTTAACCATTTCATTTGGACTAAGGCCTAGGTCAAAAATTACATAAAAGAAGTAATTAAAAAGTTCTATGGGTTCACGTTGCATGGCTACACAGTCTGACTCACTCTCTTACATGAAGAGCTGCAATGGTGTTACCTCTTCTGAAAATGGGAGAAATTCCACTTTTGCAAAGATACATATATCCGAGTGTATGTGTATTCATATATATATATATAGAGAGAGAGAGAGAGAGACATATGTATAGGCTCTTGAAGGAGAGTGCTGTAAGCATGCTTGAATTATATTAGACTTTACCCTTAATAGAATATATACAAGAGCTTATCAATTTTAAGCAAAAGTTTTCTTCAGCCCATGGTGAAAAAGTGTATGAAGGCAGAGAATCAACCCAGGAGATTATTTTAATTTGGAAGAAAAAAAGTGGCTATCCTAGGGTGTGTGTATACATATAAATATATATATATACACACACACATCTGTATAGGCTCTTGAAGGACAGTGCTATAAACATGCTTGAAGATTATGTTAGACTTCACACTTAATAGAATATATATCATAAGAGCTTATCGATTTTGACCAGAAGTTATCTTGAGCCCATGGTGAAAAAGTGAATGAGAGCAGAGAATCAACTCAGGTCATCATTTCAGTTTCAAAGAAAAAAAAAGTGGCTATTGATATATATATATGCATTTTCTTTTTCAAGATGACTTTACATGTAACTCTGAGTTCCCAATGTCTTGCACTGTCACCCAGTAATTGCTGGTGCTTTTACAGCTCACAGACACATGAAGATCTTCAACACCCCCAGCAACTCCAGCACCATCTCTGGCTTCCTCCTCCTGGGCTTCCCTTGTCCCAGGGAGGGGCAGATCCTCCTCTTTGTGCTCTTCTCTGCTGTCTACCTCCTGACCCTCATGGGCAATGGTTCCATCATCTGTGCTGTGCGCTGGGATCAGAGACTCCACACCCCCATGTACATCCTGCTCGCCAACTTCTCCTTCCTGGAGATCTGGTACGTCACCTCCACGGTCCCCAACATGCTGGCCAACTTCCTTTCTGACAACAAGGTCATCTCCTTCGCAGGGTGCTTTCTCCAGTTCTACTTCTTCTTTTCCCTGGGTTCTACAGAATGCTTTTTCCTAGCGGTTATGGCGTTTGATCGATACCTTGCCATCTGCCGACCTCTACACTATCCCACCATTATGACCAGACGTCTCTGCACCAATCTTGTGATCAATTGCTGGGTACTTGGTTTCCTCTGGTTCTTAATCCCCATCATCATCATCTCCCAAATGACCTTCTGTGGATCCAGGATTATTGACCACTTCCTGTGTGACCCAGGTCCTCTTCTAGCACTCACTTGCAAAAAATCACCTGTCACAGAGCTTGTCTTTGCCACCTTAAGTCCTGTGCCTGTAATGATTCTCTTTCTCTTTATCATGGGGTCCTATGTTCTGGTCCTGAAAGCCGTGTTAAAGGTCCCTTCAGCTGCTGGGAGAAGAAAGGCTTTCTCCACCTGTGGGTCTCACCTGGCTGTGGTATCTCTGTTCTATGGCTCAGTATTTGTCATGTATGCGAGCCCAGCATCTGAGCATAAAGCTGGAATGCAGAAGATTGTGACTCTGTTTTATTCTGTTGTGACCCCACTCCTAAACCCTATGATATATAGTCTTAGGAACAAAGATATGAAAAAAGCCATGCAGAAATTTCTGGGAATATAAAATATTAATGGAAAAGGCCCTTGGGCAATTAAGCTTGCATTTAACTTTTTTTCGGTTGAAAATACATGGTTTTATTCAGATAATTGTTCACCTTCCTATTGTCCATAAGCTGAAACACCTATGAGCATGTTTTTGTTATTTCTTCTTTTGGATCTTGATCATGTCCTGCTGCTTAACATGACTCAATTGTTTTTAATTGACTGCTAGGAATTGTATTTTAAAAATTGTAAAGACAATGGATATAGTAACGCAAAAACAGTTAAGTGTTCTTCTACAAAGTATACAGAGCAGAGGCAGATCCCTTTGTCTCATTATAATATCATTTTAATGCTAAAAAAAACACATGCTGGGTGCAGATTTAAAATGCTAATGATACATGTGATGCATGAAGAGCATGACCATCAAGTACTCAGCTGCCAGCATAACACTGCCTCTACATGTGATGACTTTACAGCTGACATCCACCTCCCTCTTTACCACCGTGTAAAATTTCCCCATCATTTTTTTGGAGAACCAGACTGGTTGTCCCCTTAACCAGCACTGCCACCCTTTCTGTTTGTACACAAAGCCCCAGTAATAGCCTGGCCTGCCTAAATCTTCCTAGTCTCACGCCAATTTCTATTCACTTGGGTACCAAGAATGTCAAGTCCAGTATAACCTTTACTCCTGAAACTTCTGCTTAGCTCTTTAGACTCCTAGCTTCTGCTAGATATTTTGAAGTCTTATCTTGCACATGAACAGTTAACAAACTCAAATGCCTTGAAGGGAGATTGCGTCATAGTTTGAACCTCCCTTCTGTGTTCCTCCTCTATTTGTTCCTCAAACACCAGCTGCTTTGGCAGCTACAAACTCCTAATCCTGTATCTTCTCAGTTTAGTGAAATTACTGCTTTCTGCTGTGGGTGAGAAGGTAAAACTTCCCCTCTGCTCCTGGAAGTGTGATTGAAAGATCAACTTACAATAAGACAAATTAACAAGAAATAAGGATTGCAAATTTATTTACGGTGGACACAGGGATAATCACAGAGTGATTACCCAATATCCAGATAGGGTCCAGATGCTTATATATTCTCATCTTAGGGGAGGGAGGAGAAGATGAGGAATATAGGTAATTCTGTTGAAGGGCAATTAATGAGTACTAGCGAGGACGAAGAAATACTTGGGAGAATGAATGGATGGAGGAAACAGATTAATTTGTAAATTATTCTTTTTGGAGACTTAATTAACCAGAGAGACAGGAATTACTTTTTTTTTTTTTTTTTTGAGACAGAATCTCGCTTGTTGCCCAGGCTAGAGTGAGTGCCGTGGCGTCAGCCTAGCTCACAGCAACCTCAAACTCCTGGGCTCAAGCAATCCTTCTGCCTCAGCCTCCCGAGTAGCTGGGACTACAGGCATGCACCACCATGCCTGGCTAATTTTATATATATATATATTAGTTGGCCAATTAATTTCTTTCTATTTATAGTAGAGACTGGGTCTTGCTCTTGCTCAGGCTGGTTTCAAACTCCTGACCTCGAGCAATCCGCCCGCCTCGGCCTCCCAGAGTGCTAGGATTACAGGCTTGAGCCACCGCGCCCGGCCAGGAATTACTTTTTAAATGGATTGGACCTGGTCTGGTTCTATTCTTCATCTTCCTTCCTGCAAATGATAGAGGAAGGAAAGACAATTGTTTTCCTATGCAGATCTGGATCTCACACAGATAAAGAAACTTCAAAGATTCTGGGACACCAGGTGATGGAGTTAGGGGAGGTCAGACAGATCTTGAGACTTTTTCAGTCAATGCAGTATGTCAAAAATGCCATATTTTAGAGTAAAAATATTTCTAATTTCCTTCACTGCTCACCCACTATTCCTCCCAATTCTTTCCCACATGCCTCCAGATCCTCATACTTCCCCTGCCCAGTGTGTTGTCATATGTCCTCAGGGAAAACCACAAGATGAATGTGGAACTACATTCCTGTCTTCCCTTCATCTTGAATTTTACCCCTGAAGTCTTGCCTCTGTCATTTGCTCCCCAGTACCTTCAATTAGTTTTCTTATATATTTTGTCCATATTTTATAGTTACTTTTGATGGAAGTTACTTTGGGTTTAATACCAGCTGCTCAGTCATGACCATAACCAGAATGTCTTTTCTATTATATCTAAATTCCATACATTCTCACTCCTCCCCCCACTTTCAGAAGATGATCTTGTAACATACTGTGTTTCCCCAAAAATAAGACAGGGTCTTATATTTATTTTTCTTCAAGAAGACACCTTAGGGCTTATTTTCAGGGAATGTGTTATTTTTTTTTAAGTATGATACAACAATGTACATTTATTCAAATATAGTTAAGTCATCTTCTTCTGGAACATCATCATAACTCTCCAAACTCCGAATTCTACCCTGAATTTCCTGCGACTCTATTTCCTTTAGAACCATTGGCCCCAATCTCTCTTGTTGAGCACTAGAGCTCTCATGGGGCAGATGAGAAGGGCTGCTCATCTTCTTTACCGCTCGCGACAAAATGCAAGGGTTGTGCAGATAAGCTGCTTAGCCACGCCCATCACTGGGTCTTATTTTCCAGGTAGGCCTTATATTGCTCAAATGCTCAGAAATCCTGCTGAGGATTATTTTATATGTAGGTCTTATTTTCGGGGAAACACAGTAAGTGTGCAAAAACCCACAAATCAGAAAGACAGGTGGATATAGTGGTGACTGTAAACACAAGTCTGGGATATAAACCTGCTTCGCTTTTCATTGCAACCAGCAAAAATCCCTGAGGACTCTTCCCCTCAAGCAGAGAGGGAAGGTCACTTACAGTACAAGGGGTAAAACCTGGACCACAGATTTATACCTTTTGTTTTTAATGGAAGGTAACCAGCAACTATAGATCAGTAGAAATATCTACTCAGAACTTATATTAGAAATTTGGGCTAGTTCTCCTTGTATTCTCTCTCCTAGGCCTTGAGTGAAAGGGCTATGATTAAAGTGTCTTCACTAATCGAAATACTTACTTTTCAGGTGAAGAAAATGAGGACTGGGAATCAGGGAGCAATTTTTTGAGGATAATAAGTTTAATGATAAAAAAAAAAAAAAAAAAAAAAAGCTGGTTGCAGTGGCTCACGCTTGGAATCTTCGTTCTCTGGGAGGCCCAGGTGGTGGGTCGCTCGAGGTCAGCAGTTTGAGAGCAGCCTGAGCAAGAGTGAGACCCTGTCTCTACTAAAAATAGAAAGAAATTATCTGTACAACTAAAAATATATGGAAGAAAATTAGCTGGGTGTGGTGACACATGCCTGTAGTCCCAAATACTTCAGAGACTGAGGCAAAAGGATTGCTGAGTCCAAGAGTTTGAGGTTGCTGTGAACTAGGTCGATGCCATGGCACTCTAGCCCAGGCAACAGAGTGAGACTCTGTCTGAAAAATGTTCCATCCATTACCCTTTTAACTAGACCAAGTTGCTTTTTCTTTGCTAACTAACCCTATATTTCTGTCTTTAGGATTTGTCACTTATTTGCCAATCATATCACAATAAGATTGTTTCCTTAATATAATAAAGTTCAGTAACATTGTATGAGAACAACATTTCAATAGAAAAATAAACAAAAGGATATAAAAAAATAACATCCAGAAATGACTCTTGAACATGTACAAAGAGCACTAACTCATTCATAAAAAGATAAAGGGAGAATAAGCTTATAATGGTATCTCACTTTTAAGCTATCAGATTGAAAAAGATCAAGAAGTTTGGTAATACATTATATAGCTGAAGATGAGGATAGGGCTCTCTCACACTTAGCTGGTAGGAGCACACGTTTACAAACTCCATAGGATGACTAGGCAACCTCTGTCAAAGTTCAGAAGGCACACAGTTTAATCTGTCAATTAAACTTTCAAGGTGTTTAGTTTAGCCTATAGATATTGTCACACGTGTAGGAAATAATGAAAGTATAGAATGTTCACTGCAGGATTGTTGTAATAGCAAAAGATTAAGACTAACCTCAGTTCCCATTAATAAAAGACTACCTAAATAAGATTTGGTCAGTCATACAATGGAATCCTATGCCTTCAATTTATAAAATATGAAGCAATTCCATATGTAATGATATGTAATATCTCCCGGAAATAATAAGTGAATATAGAAAAGTGATCAGCAGTGTATTGTAGCTATCTTCCATGTCAATGCCTATGATATCTCCTGAAAGAGCTCCAAGAATCTTATAACAGCGGTTGCTTGGGGCAAGTAGAATTTGGTGTCTTTGGAAGAAGAGAGTAAAGGAGACATTTTCTTTATAACTCCTTTTGTGCTTTCAAATTCTGTACCATGTGTCTTTGTTATTTATTGAAAAAAAATAAATAATAATACAGGTATTTTTAAACAAAGAACAATTGTCTAGGACACTTTCTGATAATTATATCTAGAATATCCCTTCCCCCAGTATTCTAGGATTCCTTAGGAGGCTGTTTATTGACATGAGTGTTGAAGCAAGGTCCTCAGAGGGTTGCCGAAATCTCAGGGGTGTTTCTGCCTTGGTCCTGTTGCTCATCACACAAAGATCCAATTATTGAGACAATGAAGTTTGCCAAGAAAGAAAGGAATTTTTTTAAAACAGAAAACATCTGGTAGTCTTGTCAGGAGGGAGAATGGGAGAAGCTGCCTCAAATCCATCTCCCTGACTAACAGAGATCATGGGCTTTTTAAAGCCAGCAGGTTGTGGGGGGTGTTGAGTCTTGGCAGCAGGAAATCTGCCCAGGGACCTTCAGAATCTCGGCTCCTTTGTAGTCCAGAAAATCCACCAATTCTGGGAAATAACTCAAAATGTCAAGTAGTTAAGTGAGAGGATTATAAAAAACAGAGATCATTGAAATGTGTTCATAGCGCTGGTTATAAAAGCCTCTTAGCATCTTATCACTCAGACTGGTACTTCAGAGAAAGCATGAGAAATGTCCTCTTTGCCTTAAGGCTTGTACAAATATACTATTATAAAACTGCAACTATTTTTGTTTTTGTTTTTTTAAGAAAATACAGACTGGATGGGTCTCATTCTTGTTCAGGCTTGTTTCCAACTCCTGAGCTCAAGTAATCCACCCGCCTCAGCCTCTCAGAGTGCTAAGATTACAGTCATACACCACCATGCCAGGCCAAAACAAAAATTTTATGAAGTCTCTGAGTTTATAACATTAACTCAGAAAGATGACATCTGATTTTTATTTTCATTTTTATTTTATTTTTTTATTTTATTTTATTTTGAGACAAGATTCTCGCTTTGTTGCCCAGGCCAGAGTGAATGCTGTGGTGTCAGCCTAGCTCATAGCAACCTCAAACTCCTGGGCTCAAGCGATCCTCCTGCCTCAGCCTCCTGCATAGCTGGGACTACAGGCATGTACCACCATGCCCGGCTCATTTTTTCTATATATATTAGTTGGCAAATTAATTTCTTTCTATTTATGCTGGAGATGGGGTCTCGCTCTTGCTCAGGCTGGTTTCAAACTCCTGACCTCAAGCAATCTGCCTGCCTCGGCCTCCCAGAGAACTAGGATTACAGGCGTGACCCACCGCACCCGGCCTCTGATTTTTATTAATTCAAGGAACCTGGATTTTATTCAATAACAGGAGTTGTGTATTTTTGGCCTGGATTATTTTCCGGCTTTCCTCAAATCCCAATATATAAGCAGTGATCTATTTGACCATCTTATTACTAGAAGCATGGACAGTAGGTTAAAAATTTGAAGGCGGCTTTCTTTTTTTCCTTCTGTTTTAATGTCACATCCCCTCCCTTTCTCTTATCCTTCATACAAAAGTCAGCTGCAACTTCTTTTTTTTTTTTTCAAGTTCAAAAGGCATTTTATTTTACCCTCTGTTTACAAAGAAACAGAGTACAAATGTAATAGGGAACAAAGGAACAAAAAATGACAGGTGTACATATTTACATAGCAAGTATAGGTAAAACTTATCAAGAAAACTTTAAATATTTATTGTAGCATTTAATAGGAAAATAAGTTTCTCAGAATAATTTATCATCTCAGAAGTTTTAAAAGGCTCAACCTATATAACTTAAACTATGACTATCTTAATGAAAATGTATAAGTTTATCCTCTTCGAAAATCTCCAAGTTGCTGGAGAACAAGTAAACCAGATCACTGCCAATTGTTAAAAGATTCAAAGGTTCTTAAATTAAGAAATCATAATTGCTTAAGAAACTTATTTGAAGTATGTATTCGGCATGAGTGCTGAATAACATATTCATATTATTACCAGACAGCTAACTATCATCAGTAGCCAGTTAACTGCTGGCTCTTCCAAAACCAGAAACAGGTATCCTTAAGAATCAAGACTCTTCAGACCTTTGAACTAACATATCCCAGTACACGGGCTTCATTTAATCTCATTCAACAGAAGAGAAGATCCCTTGAAATGCAGTGAAAGACAGGCTGGCGTTATTTCTGCAGTCTTTCCTTCCAAGTGCAGACACAGCTCTTACTGCTGACCTCTTGGTCAACGGCTTTTGTGTTTCCCAGTTCTTTCTTTAGTTCAGTCCTTCTGACTGTGATGTGCAATCCTTGAAGTTTCTGGACTAGAAAATGGGGAAGACTCCCAAGATCTATTTTCTTTCTCAAAAGAATCATCTTCTTGGAAGGCAAATTTCTGCTTAAGTGCTTGAGATATTAAAGACACTGGATCCCAATGTGAACTTCGTCTTTTCCTTTTACGAATGGGTCTACCGCCAGGTGACCATTCAATAGCACAAAGCTTAACCTTGTTCATATCCTTCAGAACATCCAGCATGTTTGGAACATCTTTATTTCTCTGGCTTTTTGAATGACTATAGTTGGTGTTACTAGCACCTAGGTGATGTTTGTTAATTTCAGTCGCTGAATTATCTGAGTCACACATATTATTAGATCCTGGTTGTGTGGGAGGAAAACATGGAGGCTGGAGAGAAGAAAGCTGAGGAGGAAGTGGTGGTGGAGGAGGAGGGGAGGAAAGCGCTGGACTTGGAAACTCATCTGGTTCCACAAACAGCTGAGCAGCCCCCGATGATAGCATTTGTCCCAAACTTATGGTCCCATCATTCAAGTCCAAAGAGCGATAATTTGCACTATTTTTCAGTTCTTGCATTTCCACAATTGCAGCAATCTGAGAACGAAGAAAAGTGAGCTCATTTTCAAGGGCAGCTATTTTTTAAATTGCAGCTTCATTTACAGGCAGGTCATTTTTCCCTGGTTTGTTATGTCTTAGAGCAGGTGACACTGGATCCCAAACTAGTGGCAAAGGATGGAAACATTCAATTTTCTCCTCTTCCCCATTTTCCCATATACTATTTCGAAATCTGAGATAACTGGATTCTTTATCATTTGCCACACACAAAACATCAGCAAAAGATGGAACAACAGATCCACAGCTATCAGAGTCTAGAGAGTTCAAGAATGGGATCAACTCAAAATTAGGTCTTCGACAAGGTTCTAATGGCAGCATTTTCCCAATAATACGAACAATACTCCGGGTTGATCCATAGTCTTTATTCTCCCAAATCAGCAAAACCTGGTCTATGGGGATACCAAAATATTCCAGCATCCTTCTTAAGATATTCAAAATGAAAGACATTGATGAAGCAAATACAGAAGCAATTCAAGGAAACATAGTCAGTCTCTTGGTACCTTCCTCCGAAGCCAAGCCTCCCGGCAACATGAGAACATCAACGCGTTATGAATCGCTGTCCCGGAATCCCCAGTCGAAGAACTCCGGAGTGCGCTGGTCCTGGTGCAGGCGCGTTCAGACGTCCACCCCGGGTCCGCCCGCGCGCTCCGGCTTGCAGGCCACAGACAGCGACCACGGCCTCACCGAGGGGATGAGGTCGCCCCGGGCTAGGCGCTGAGCTCCTGGCGCAGGCAGGGCCACTCCGCGGGGGGCGCAGCCGCCTCCTTCCGTGTCCAACCAACCTACTGCTCGCCCCTACCTCAGGACGTACTTCCGCGTCCCTGGACGAAAATCAAACTCCAGCAGCAACTTCTATTGGCTCTATTTCCAATATACGCTTTGATGCATCTGCTTCTCGCTCTCTCCCCTACCATCCTCAGGGTTCAAGATACCATTATTATTTCTCCAGATTACTACAAAGGCTTCCTGAATTATCTCTCTGCTTCCTGCCTTTGCATCCCTACTACCCATTCTCTATACAGCAGGCATGCCAATCTTGTAATGATGTAAATCAGATCACATCATTTCTTGGCACAAAAATACTCAATGGCTTCTCCAACCTAGAATAAAATTCAAACTCTATGATTTAGCATATGGAACCCTGAATTACCTGGCCCCTGCCTACTTCCTTTTTTTTTTTTTAATTTCAAAATATTATGGGGGCACAACTGTTGAAGTTACATATATTGGCTTTGCACTGCCCAAGTCAGAGCTCCAAGCATGCCCATCCCCAGACAGTGCTACTGCACCAATTAGGTGTGCATTTACCCATCCTCTCCTCCCTCCTACCTCCTGCCTGACAACCGATGAATGTTACTCACATATGTGCACCTAAGTCTAATCAGTATTCATTTGACAGTGAGTATATGTGGGGCTTATTTTTTCATTCTTGTGATACTTTACTTAGTAGAATGGGCTCCAGTACCATCCAGGATAATACAAGAGGTGTTAGTTCACTATTGCTTTTTATGGCTAAGTAGAACTCCATGGTATACATATACCACATTATATTAATCCACTCATGTATTGATGGGCACTTGGGTTGTTTCCATATCTTTGCAGTGGTGAATTGTGCTGCAATAAACATTCAAGTGCAGATGTCTTTATTATAAAATTACTTTTTTTTTCTTTCGGTAGATACCCAGTGGTGGGATTGCTGGATCCAATGGTAGATCTACTTTTAGTTCTTTGAGGTATCTCCATATTGCTTTCTACAGAGGTTGTAGTAGTTTGCATTCCCACCAGCAGTGTAAGAGTGTTTCTATCTCTCAACATCTACACCAACATTTGTTGTTTTGGGACCTTTTGATATAAGCTATTCTGAGTGGAGTTAAGTGATATCTCATTGTGGTTTTGATTTGCATTTCCCTGATGATTACAGATGTTAAGCATTTTTTCATATGTTTCTTAGTCATTGGTCTATCTTCTTTTGAAAAGTTGCTGTTCATGTCCTTTGCCCGCTTTTTAATAGGTTGTTTGATTTTTTTCTTACTGATTTTCCTGAGTTCTATATAGATTCTAGTTATTAGCCCTTTATCAGATGTATAGCATGCAGATATTTTGGCCAAATCTGTAGGTTGTCTATGCATTCTAGTGATGGTTTCTTTGGCTCCGCAGAAGCTTTTTAATTTGATCAGTTCCCATTTATCTATTTTTTTGTTGTTGCTATTATTGTTTTTGGTGGCCCCTGCCTACTTCTGCCAACTTCTTCTGTTCCCTCTCCCTCTTTCCTGGCGTACCTTTCCCTCTTGCTACTTCTTCAGTTACATGAGCCTTCTGTCAGTCCTAGAATAAGGCTAGTCTTTCTCTGACCACTCTCTGCATTAGATGTTCTCTTTGTTTGAAAATCTTATCTGGAGCTCACTCCTCAACTTCCAGCCAAATATTCTATTTTACGGAGACCTTCCTTGAACACCCTTTGTTAGCTCCCCTGCATTCTTCCTGTTTATTTTGTCCCTGCTGTAACTGGCTCCATGAACAAATTTCAATTTTTTAATCTTCTCCCTTAACTATTAAATAACTACTTTATCTTTTGAGTTGTTTCCCAGAAATGGTAGATCTACTGAAGGACAAAGGAGCGGGGATTCAGAAGGTCCCAGGACAGACTTCCTGAAGCCAAGACTCACCATCCCCCTTGACCTGCCCCAAGGAACATGGCCCCTCCTTAAAAGCCCATGATCTCCACCCTTTCTTCCTTGGCAGTCCTCATTGTCCCAATAATTGGATCTTTGTGTGGTGAGCAATGGTCCCAAGGCCAAAATCACCTTGCTGTTTCAATAACAATTTTCGTTCCTTACCAGGGAAGAGGTTGCTCCTGGTTCAGAAGCTGTGGAGTGGGAAGAGACCAAAAGCCTCCCTTAGCAGCTGCCTGGCCATATGTACCAGAGGGTGGCTTTGAACTCTCCTGTCAGCTGGGCCTCCAATGCATTCATCAGTGCCTCCTGATTGCCTCAGAAGAAAGTACCTCTGCATTTTGACAGTTGCATCTGGATGGGTAAGTGCTATTTGAAGATAGTGCCCTGTGAAGACAGCCCTCTCAATTGGGAAAATTTCAAGGGAATTCCTGTGTGCTTGGGGTTTTGTAAGCCCACAACCATTTGTGAAAGTGGGAACTGAACTAAGTGTTTTGCTTTGGCACTCCTAGAATTTCTTACTTCAACTGCAGTTCACTTGTTTGAAACTTCTTAAATTTGTCTTTACATTGAGTGTTTTTCTGTACTGATATGTGGCATGCAAACGTGGAGCCTGTTAAGCTCTTTGTCTCTATTTTCTTTTTGCCTACTTTAAATTCGATGCTGATGGGTATTATCAGTGAAGTCCAAGGTCTGGGAGGTTGAAAGAAACTCCATGGGTAGTTTCTCTTGTGGCAGGTTTTAAGGTATGAAAGGTTCAAGGACACCTCTGTCCTAAGGTCTGGGAAATTAGAAGACATCTTTGCCCTAAGGTCTAGGAGCTTGAAAGACATCTCCATCGATGGAGGCAACCTGGCCAAGACTGGGGGAAAAACTGAAGTTGGAAAGGCAACAAAAGGAACAGAAAAATAATATATACATATTTACGTGGAACTTCAGAGGATTTCATGCCTGGAGTTCTGAGATAAAAGCTATTGAAACTTTGTGTACATGTGTATGAGTATGTATTTGGATGTGTTTTGTGTGTATACATGTATTACATGTTATGCCTACATTATACCAAATTGGCTTATAAATAAAAGGAGTTCTCATAAATTAAATAAGTCCATATGCCTTTCAAGTTCAGGTGAATTTAGTAATCTTTGGTAAATAAGCTCATTTTTAAAAAACTATTGGTAAAACAAAAATAAAAATGTCCATGGCCCCTGAATTATGGAGAAATTAAAAAAAAAGAAAAAAGAAAAATAATCTCAAAATTGTCAGGATATATATTTGTCTGGTCATTTTCATATTTGAATGTGTCAGGGTTTGACACAAAGTTGTAAAACTATAAAACCAGCAAAAATAAAATGATCTGTGGTTGTGTGATTTTGGGTAGCTAAGACTAATTTAATAATGTTACTATAATGAAAACAGTTAAATCTCCTAAATTAATGGCAAAAATAACCATGTGTTTAAAATCAGGGGAGGCCTTGTCCCCAAAACCCATAACTGACACCACTCACCAGTGCCCAGTGAACAGCTTCCTGCATTGCAGCCATCACACCCCTGTGTTACTTTGGTAGACTTCCATTTGATACGTGGTAGACACTATGAATGGGCTTAGAGACTGATTATATCTCATGCCATCCCTGAGAAGTTTAGGGCTAGAAAAGTAATGTTTTCTACTCTACTGGAAAACAAAGCAGGAGTCACCGTGGGTCTCTAGAGAAGACAGGCCCCAGAGGAAAGGACAAAATAGCACAAGGCAGTCCCCTAACACTGTTCCCCATCTAGAGTGAGTAAATTGATTCTAACTGAGCAAAGGAGGAGGGCCCACTCCCTGAAGGCTCTTCTTATAATCCCCTCATCTTCCTGTAAACGCTAAGATTTTCACCCTATTTCTGCTCCTTTGATCCTCTATGGTTATTGTAGACAAGACTACCTCTCCTCTCCAGGAAAACCAGACACTGTCAGAGAAACTTCAAGTTTGGATTCCCCCTTTGTTCATGAAAGGAGATGATGTAATGAAGAACATTTCTGAAATTGGTAACATATGAGTTGTAATTGAAATCCTAGTATTCTTACCCCAAATCCATTGCTTTTGTATGACTTCATAACTGCCTAACACTTCTCATAAAAGGGAAATTGTTCTTATTTTCAAGGGCTGGAAGAAATTAAATGGATGTGACAGTCTCTGGTCCAGACTAAAGGAAAAAGGATGTCCTATTGTGATCAGGCCAATAATGCTTCTACAACATTGTGCCTTTTTGGACTATCCTTGGGAAAAAAATTAATTATCAGGGAAATGCCTTTCTCTCATATAGCATAGCACAGGATCTCACTAACCTTAACTAGGTCTATCCCAACCTTTCTAAAATATAATGACGGTGAAGATGTTGTTTTCTTCTTTGGAAAGTTGATTAACTCAGTGAAAGCATCCTGCATACATAAGCACAGCTTTGACACCACTGTCCCCATATTCACTCTCACTTCTGCAGCCAGCTCAGGGGCATCTGCCAGCCACTTTGGACAGCTCCAGCCTAGCCTTGTGACAGGCAAACACCACTGCTGCTCTCTGCACAGAGGAGCTGGGTAAGAAAAGGTGAGTAACAACACGTTCTTCTTAGAAATATCATGTGTTCTTCCTGTACTGTTAATCTAGTTAGATCACGCATAGAATGGTGATAATACACAGAGAATCATTTTCACAGCCTTCTTGTTTTCAAGAGAAGCTTTGTTGGAAAATTGCCAGAGCAGGAGCTGGTCTGAATCTTTTGACTTCATGTATAAGTGATGAACTGTTCAACTCGTGTTTTCATCTTAGAGATAAATATAACTAAAACATCACCTCTAGACCCATAAAGTCTTGATATCATCTATACTTGTGGAATGCTTGGAATAGAAGTAAGCATTTTATAATGAAAAGAGATTTCAAATCATATACTTCAACTCCCATTTCATGTAAAGAAAATGAAGCTTACAGAGATTAAAAGACTCCACTAGAGCCACTAAGCAACTTAGTCACAATGCCGAGGCTAGAATTTCCATCCAGCTGTCCCTCTCTTACTCCTACACCCAAAAATGCAAAACCGTATTTATCTTTAACAGTCAAGAAAGGAAATTACGTGGTGTGGGACATGTTCTATCATCCAGAACCTTCAGTTTCCCACTATATTCTTTGGAATTCCTCTCAAGTCCGGGCCAACACTTCTAGGAGCTTTTCTTGTCTATTTCATTTCCTCAAATTTTATCTTACAAGATTTTGAAGTTCAAGTGAAGCAATTGATAAATATCTGTCATCAATGTATATTCTGTTTTGACAGTGCAGATAATCACTTCTTTAACAAATATTTGTGAAGTAGCTACTGTCTTTCTCAGACTGTGCTGGGCACAGGGATCAAGAGTGTACATGAAGGACAGGAGCAAGACTCTGAGTCCTGAAAGTACTTGGCTTTTTCTAGAAACCAAAATGCTAACGTTATATTAGTGAAGTAGTGTATGAAGGAGTGAGGTTTGTGTGTGCATGTGCATGTACACACGTGTATGTGTTTGTGTGCCATTGTTCTACAGTCAAATGGATGCTCTTATTCTCCTTCCCCTGAAAACGTGCAGGGCAAGGGTAGAAAACTACAGCCAGTGAGCCCAATCTGCCTATTTTTGTATGGCCAGAGAGCTAAGAATTATTTTTACATTTTCAATGTATGTTTCAAAATCAATAAAAGAGTAAGATTTCATGACACACGAAAATTATAAGAAATTCACATTTCAGTGGACATGATAAAATTTTAGTGGAACACAGACACATGCATTTATTTGGGTATTGTGTGTGTCTGCATTTGCATTATAATGGCAGAGCTAAGTAGTTTCAACAGAGACTATATGGCCCACAAGCCTAAACTATTTAAGAAAATGTTTACTGACCCCTGGTGAATACCATTACAGAGGTGGATCCTTTTCTACTGAAATATTGGCTAATGTGTCTGTGGTCCAAATGCGCCCACCCCTCAGTGGGACCAGGAGATCTCATGGGATGATGTACACTGTGTTACCCCTCTGCTTTCCAACTGTTTTCTCCAATGAACCCTATTTTATATTTGAGTGTTTGTATTAGTGGAGTGTGTGTGCCCCCTTTGTACAACAATGTGTGTGTGCAGGAGAGAAAGAGAGTTTGATTGATAGAATCATGAGATGAAGTTGGAAATATTAAAGGGGTCAAATCAAAGTCCACAGCTTAGAGGATATATTTTATTCTAAGAGCATTGATAAGCTAATTGAAATCTGTGTGCAAGGAAAGAGACAGATCTCATTTCCTTTTCTAAAGAGTCACTCTGGCTGTGGCAAGGAAAACAAGTCATAGAGGAGCAAGAGTGGAAACAGGAGATTGTTAGGACAGCATCACATGGTCCACGGGAGAAAAGATGGTGGCTTGAACTAGGATGTTGGCAGTGCAGATGGGGAGAAGTAGGCAGATGTGGAAATTATTTTAGAGACAAAACTACCAGAAATTGTTGGTGAATTAGAGGTGAAGGTAGAAGAAAAAGAGGAGATACTACACTGAAATAAGTTCCATGCCCCCCAAAGAAAAGAGTTGATTAAGCATTTAACACAAGGGGTCAAATTATTTTATTGTTAACCAGATGTTTACTCCTAAAATGAAATTTTAGGACCACCAGCCAAAAAAAAAAAGTTGTATTCCTCTGAAATGGTATTTGTCATATAGACATAATGTTTTTTAAAATCCATCAAGGACCTTCACACATCATAGCAGAATTCCTTTGTGTGTTTATATTCATCAGTAAGTCATTAGGTTTATTTACTGGTCTCATGTGATGCCAACATAACTTTTAAAACACCTACAAAGCCTAACATATGCCACAGAAATGGCTAACTGCTTAATGTCCTTGGTCATGAGTGAAGCTGGTACAGAGTGACTTTAAAAAGAAAAAAGTCAGACTCTTTTGCTGGCAGCTTGCAACTCCCCTTTATGAAAGATAAACATGTAGTCTCAGAAACATATTGGGCTCCTAGACTCATAACTTTAAGAGCAGAGAAGAAAATAAAAAGACATAGAACATGGAAGTTTATGGTTCAGGTACCAGAACTATCCCACCCTGCTCCCACCAAGACCCAAGTCTATTAAAACTGTATTTCAATTATATACATTAAAAGAGACTCTGGCAGAACCTGTGAAATTATATTTACGCCAAGCATCTCTCATACCATAAGAATCAGATAACCCCGAGTTTAAAAAGGAAAGTGTTTTTTAAAATTAACATATTGTGTTATAATTACTCCTTCTGTCCATTCCACACCAAGCAAAATTGCATTCCTCTTCCAACATGAAACTCCAACCACTCACATCCATGCTTGAGAAGGAAGTCAGCTTGCTGCTGCCTCCTTTTGCTCTTTGTTCTATAGATTTTACAGAACTTATATATTCCTACTAAGAAATAAGTGGACTCTACAGGGGAAGAAAAAATCTTTTTCCCTCAATCCTTTTAAGTTCTTCTGATGGGATCCTATTTATTAGACTGACAAAATACAGATTAGCAAGAGAAAAACAGAAGTTTATTAGCATGTGCATCACACATACACATGAGAGCACTCAGAGGTAAGTAATTCAAAGGGCTGGTTAGAAGTTGGGCTTACTTAGTATCCTAAGTAAAGAACAATAAATTTTAGAGAAGTGACAAGGCAAAGAAAAATGACTTTGTGTTTCTAGGGCAAATTATGGGAAGGTAAATATTATGGGAGATCTAATAGAAGAAAAGGATTAGTTAGTAAGATTGTTTAATAGAGTCCTCCAGTAACATCTCCAGGATGATAAGGGTTTAGAGTTGTCTCTGGTAATTAACTTCTGTCCTTCCTGGTAGAGGCAGGAGAAAGGCTTTACAAATTTATGTCCTGCTTTTAGGCAAATATTAGAGGGAGAAAAGAGGGCTTTTCTTGTATCTTCTTTGGTTCGATTGCCTTCAGCTCAAAATAATCTTATGCCAAAGTGGTATATTTTGAGGTGGCAGATTCTCCCACCCTTCAACTCCCTGGGTCCCAGTGCCAAACTTTAAAAAGCAAAATAAGGATTTTACAGAAAAGGGAATACAGACTTACTTTAGGTTGCTAATTTATGCACTTATCTAGACAGGGCTCTAACCTATTCCAAGGCCTGGGTACATGATTGTTTAACAAATGTATTCTAACTCATTTACAACAAAAGAAAGGCATTATGCAGATATTCAGCCTTTAAAAGTCACTCTAATTGCTTCTAATCTTTGGCTAAGATCAATTGTAGTAAAAGCCACTCTGCCTTGACATGTTCCCAAGCAAATTAATAGGAAATGCACCAAAGTTCTAGTTTAACACCCCATACAAAACCTGTGCTATTTAGAATTCCATGTTATCAATAATATCCATAGTTTGTATCATTGGAATGAAATTATATCTATAACTGTGGTCTAAGCAGATTCATATCTCTTTTCCAGGCAAACACAGACATGTTTCAGCATGGCCAGAATTATTAAATTCTTTCAGCCTGGTCCACCGGGGATGGCTAGGACTGCTGTTCTGACACAAGAGAAACTAATCACAGCTAACTTCCTCCACTTCAGTGGACTGTTTTATTCATGAAATCGGTGGATAATATTATTAAATTAGTAAGTTAACCATTTAATTTGGAATAAGGCCTGGGTCATAAATTACATAAAAGAAGTAATTAAAAAGTTCTATAGATTCACGTTGTATGATCACACAGTCTGACTCACTCTCTTACATGAAGAGCTGCAATGGTGTTACCTCTTCTGAAAA
This sequence comes from Microcebus murinus, assembly GCF_040939455.1. Taxonomy (NCBI): domain Eukaryota; kingdom Metazoa; phylum Chordata; class Mammalia; order Primates; family Cheirogaleidae; genus Microcebus; species Microcebus murinus. The sequence goes on along the minus strand of NC_134109.1, from coordinate 72,094,752 downwards.
TGGGAGAAATTCCACGTTTGTAAAGATACATATATCCTAGTGTATGTGTATACATATATATATAGAGAGAGAGACATATGTATAGGCTCTTCAAGGAGAGTGCTATAAGCGTGCTTGAAGATTGTGTTAGATGCTACACTTAATAGAATATATATAAGAGTTTATCAATTTTAACCAAAAGTTTTCTTGAGCCCATGGTGAAAAAGTGAATGAGAGAATCAACCCAAGTCATCTTATCAGTTTTAAAGAAAAAAGTGGCTATTGACAGATATAGATAGATAGATAGATAGATAGATAGATAGATAGATAGATATGCATTTCCTTTCAAGAAGACTTTAAAAGTAACTGAGTCCCACTGTCTTTGCACCATCATCCAGTAATTGCTGGTGCTTTTACAGCTCACAGACACATGAAGATCTTCAACACCCCCAGCAACTCCAGCACCATCTCTGGCTTCCTCCTCCTGGGCTTCCCTTGTCCCAGGGAGGGGCAGATCCTCCTCTTTGTGCTCTTCTCTGCTGTCTACCTCCTGACCCTCATGGGCAATGGTTCCATCATCTGTGCTGTGCGCTGGGATCAGAGACTCCACACCCCCATGTACATCCTGCTCGCCAACTTCTCCTTCCAGGAGATCTGGTACGTCACCTCCACGGTCCCCAACATGCTGGCAAACTTCCTCTCTGACAACAAGGTCATCTCCTTCGCAGGGTGCTTTCTCCAGTTCTACTTCTTCTTCTCCCTGGGTTGTACGGAATCCTTTTTCCTGGCAGTTATGGCGTTTGATCGATACCTTGCCATCTGCCAACCTCTACACTATCCCACCATTATGACCAGACGTCTCTGCACCAATCTTGTGATCAATTGCTGGGTACTTGGTTTCCTCTGGTTCTTAATCCCCATCATCATCATCTCCCAAATGACCTTCTGTGGATCCAGGATTATTGACCACTTCCTGTGTGACCCAGGTCCTCTTCTAGCACTCACTTGCAAAAAATCTCCTGTCACAGAGCTTGTCTTCTCCACCTTATGTCCTGTGCCTGTAATGATTCTCTTTCTCTTTATCATGGGGTCCTATGCTCTTGTCCTGAAAGCTGTGTTGAGGGTTCCTTCAGCTGCTGGGAGAAGAAAGGCTTTCTCCACCTGTGGGTCTCACCTGGCTGTGGTGTCTCTGTTCTATGGCTCAGTACTGGTCATGTATGGGAGCCCAGCATCTGAGCATAAAGCTGCAATGCAGAAGATTGTGACTCTGTTTTATTCTGTTGTGACCCCACTCCTAAACCCTGTGATATATAGTCTTAGGAACAAAGATATGAAAAAAGCCATGCAGAAAATTCTGGGAATATAAAATATTAATGAAAAAGGCAGAGCAGAGGCAGATCCCTTTGATTCCATTTAAGGATTCTTTTTAGGTATATTTAAAAGGTCGATTCTAGTCCGTGTCTTACTCCTAGGGTGTGGCTCTTACTCCAGGAACATGGCCAGGAACATCTCAGTTGCACACATGGACTGTTTAGAAGGCCTCGCCACCTTGATCAGTCCTGACCTCCTATTTATGTACTACTAGAACCCCTTAGAGACAGTACAGGAATGGAATTCGGACCTCACTAGGATCAAGGGGGCAACGTGGGGCAGAATGACCCAGCCTAATAAACGGAAGAGGAGAAAAAGAAATGATCTCCTAGCTACTGGCATTAAGCCCATATCTATATAATGAGGGAGCTAAATTGTCTGTCTCTTGAGTAGTGTCTTCCAGGACCACTGAAGCAAGATGCTGACACCAACTGATAAGGAATCTGACTGCTAAGAAACCAGACTTATCCGCATCTAACCACCACAAGCAAGAAAAGACTCCCCATCCTGACCCTACTCTGATTTTTCCCTCATTATAATCTCATTTTTATGCTAAAAAACACATGCTGGGTGCAGATTTAAAATGCTAATGATACATGTGATGCATGAAGAGCATGACCATCAAGTACTCAGCTGCCAGCATAACACTGCTTCTACATGTGATGACTTCAAAGCTGACATCCACCTCCCTCTTTACCAACTTGTAACAGTTTCCCAGCCCTTTGTTTGGAGAACCAGTCTGGTTGTCCCCTTAACCAGCAGTGCCTCCCTTTTTGTTTGTACAAAAAGCCCCAGTAAAACCCTTGCCTGCCTAAATCTTCCTAGTCTCATGCCTATTTCTATTCACTTGGGTACCAAGAACATCAAGTCCAGTATAACCTTTACTCCTGAAACTTCTGCTTAGCTCTGTAGACTCCTAGCTTCTGCTAGATATTTTGAAGTCTCATCTTGCACATGAACAGTTTACAAACTCAAATGCCTTTAATGAAGATTGCATCATAGTTTGAACCTCACTTCTGTGTTCCTCCTCTATTTGTTTCTCAAACACCAGCTGTTTGGGCAGCTATAAACTCCCAATCCTTTATCTTCTCAGTTCAGTGAAACTACTGCTTTCTGCTGTGGGGGGAGAAGGTAAAACTTCCCCTTTGCCTCTGGAAGTTTCACTGAAAGATCAACTCACAATAAGGCAGATTAATAAGAAATACAAACTACTTATTTATGTTTGACATGGGGAGAATAACAGACTGATTCCTCAATATCCAAATGGAGTCCAGAAGTTTACTCTCAATTTAGAGGAAGGAGGAGGAGATGAGGAATATGGATAATTCTGTTGAGGGGCAATAAATGATTACTGCCAAGGACGAAGAGATACTTGGGAGAATGAATGGATGGGGAAAACAGATTGACTTGTAAATTATTCTTTTTGGAGACTAAATTAACTGGAGAGACAGGAATTATTTTTTAAATGGATTGGACCGGGTCTGGTTCTATTCTTCATCTTCCTTCCTACAAATAATAGAGGAAGGAAAGACAATTGTTTTCCTATGTAAGTTGGATCTCAGGCAGATAAAGAAACTTCAAAGATTTTGGGAGAGCAGGTGATGAGAGTACAGGGGGTCAGACTGATCTTGATGCTTTTTCAGTCAATCCAGTATTCAAAATGCCATATTTTGGGGTAAAAATATTTCTAATTTCCTTCACTGCTCAGCCTCTATTCCTCCCTTCCCCAATTCTTTCCCACATGCCTACACATCCTCATACTTCCCCTGCCCAGTGACTTGTCAGATGTCCTCAGGGAAAAACACATGATGAGTGTGGAACTCAGCTCCTTGTACTTCCCTTCATCTTGGAATTGTAGCCCCTGAAGCCTTGCCTCTGTCAGTTGCTCCCTGGAATCTTCAAATAGTTGTCTTATGTATTTTGTCCAGATTTTATAGTTACTTTTGATGGAAGTTACTACAAGTTGAATACAAGCTGCTCAGCCATGACCATAATCAGAAAGTCTTTTCTATTATATCTAAATTCCATACATTCTCACTTCTCCCCTCACCTTCAGAAGATGATCTTGTAGCATAAATATGCAAACACCCAAATTTCAGAGAGACAGGTGGATATAGAGGCTGCTGTAAGCACAAGTCTGGGATATACACCTGCTTTGCTTTTCATTGCAACCAACAAAGAATCTCTGAGGACTCTTCCCCTGCAAGCAGAGAGGTCACTTACAGGAAAACAAGGGGTAACATCGGCACCACAGATTTATACCTTTTTTTAATGGAAAATAACAAGCAATTGTAGATCAGTAAAAATATCTACTCATAACTTGTGTTAGAAATTTGGGCTAGTTTTCCTTGAACTCTCTCCTAGGCCTTGAGTGAAGGGCTGTGATTAAAGTGTCTTCACTAATCCAAATACCTACTTTTCAGGTGAAGAAAATGAGGACTGGGAATCAGGGAGTAATTTGCTGAGGATAATAACTTTAATGATAAAAAAAAAAATGTTCCATCCACCACCCTTTTAACTAGCCCAAGTTGCTTTTTCTTTACTAACCCTGTATTTCTATCTTTAGGACTTGTCACTTATTTGCCAATCATATCACAATGTTTGTTTCCTTACTATACATAAAGCTCTATAACATGGTAGGAGAACAACATCCCAATAAGATAAACAAAAGGATATAAAAAAATAACATCCAGAAATGACTCTTGAACATGTACAAAGAGCACTAACTCATTCATAAAAAGATAAAGGGAGAATAAGCCTATAATGGCATCTCATTTTTAACCTATTAGATTGAAAAAGATAAAGAAGTTTGGTAATACATTATAAAGTTGGGGGTGGTGAAACGGGCTTTCTCACACTTAGCTGGTAGGAGCACACGTTTACAAACTCTATAGGGTGGCTAGGCAACCTCTGTCGAAATTCAGAAGGCACACGCTCTTGAACCCATCAATTCAACTAAGGTGTTTAGCCTATAGATATTCTCACATGTGTAGGAAATAATGAAAAGTACAGACTATTTCCTGCAGGATTGTTGTAATAGGAAAATATTGAGGCAAAACTCAGTTCCCATTAATAGAAGACTACTTAAATAAGATTTGGTAAGTCATATAATGGAATACTATGTCTTCAGTTTATAAAATATGAAGCAATTCCATAAGTAATGATATGCAATATCTCCAAGACATAATAAGTGAATATAGGAAAGTGATCAGCAGTGTATTGTAGCTACCTTCCATGTCAATGTGTATGATATCTCCTGAAAGAGCTCTGAGAAACTGGTAACAGGGGTCACTTCAGGCAAGTAGAATTTGGTGTCTGAGGAACAAGAGAGTAAAGGAGACATTTTCTTCATAACTCCTTTTGTGCTTTGAAATTCTGTACCATGTGCCTGTGTTATTTATGGAAAAAATAAATAATAATACAGGTATTTTTAAACAAAGAACAATTTTCTAGGGAAACTTTCTGATAATTAGATCTAGAAAATCACTTCCCCCACAATTCTAGAGTTCCTTAGGAGCCTGTTTATTGATATGAAAGTTGAAGCGGGGTCCTCAGAGTGCTGTTGAAACTTCAGGAGTGTTTTCACGTAGGTCCTGTTGCTCATCACACAAAATCCAATTATTGAGACAACAAGATTGCCAAGGAAGAAAGGAATTTTTTTAAAATGGAAAACATCTTGTCATCTTCTCAGGAAGGAGAATGCGAGAAGCTGCCTCAAATCCAACTGCTGACTAACGGAGATCATGGGCTTTTTAAAGAACGGTAGGTTGTGGGGGGTGGTGAGTCATTTGTTTTGTGTGTGTGTGTGTGTGTGTGTGTTTCTTGTTTTTCTTTTGTTTTTCTTTTTTTTTTTTTTTTTTTTTTTGAGACAGAGTCTCACTATGTTGCCTGGGCTAGAGTGCCATGGCATCAGCCTAGCTCACAGCAACCTCAAACTCCTAAGCTCAAGCGATCCTCCTGCCTCAGCCTAAGTAGCTGGGACTACAGGTATGTGGCACCACACCCGGCTAATTTTTTTCTGTTTTTTAGTAGAGACAGGGTCTTGATCTTGCTTAGAGTCTCATAGTAAAGATAGACAATAAAATTACAAGGGTTTTCTTTTGATTAAATAGCATAAGTGCCATGAGAGGAGCAGGACTAATTATTATGGAAGCTCTTGGGAAACAGCACGTGTGTGAGCATGGATCTCATCACGTGAACAATGTTATAAGCATGGCTATTTATAGGCACTGTCTTTATGCAAATGTACCTCGGGTTATCGAATTACTTCTAGAAATTTTAAGAGAATAATCAGCCGCTCCTAGAGATTATTAATAAATTCCCAGATGGGATTGGTGCCCTTTAAAAAACGTAAGTTCCAGCCGAGCATGGTGGCTCACGCCTGTATTACCAGCACTCCGGGATGCCAAGGCAGGAGGATTGCTTGAGCTCAGGAGTTCGAGACCAGCCTGAGCAAGAGCAAGACCCCATCTCTACCCAAAATAGAAAAAGTTAGCTGAGCATAGTGGCATATGCCTGTAGTCCCAGCTACTCGGGAGGATGAGGCAGGAGGATCACTTGAGCCCAGGAGTATGAGGTTGTTGTGAGCTAGGCCGATGCCATGGCACTCTAGCCAGGGCAACACAGTGAGACTCTGTCTCAAAAAAATAAATAAATAAATAAGTTCCCAGAGACAAAACAAGTATGACTATAAAATATCTAATAAAGTCCAAAGTGAGATATTATCTTTAAAATGTAACTAAATGCAGGTGTTAGTAATGAAAAGTTGCGTTACTTCAATCTATCATCCTACTGAGAACAAAGAAAAATAATGAAATTTTTTTAAAGCAATAAAACTTAAAAACATTGACAAGCTGAAGAGAGAATAGAAAATACCTAAGTCAATTTTTTTATGAAAGACAGAGTAATAAGAAAAATGGTGAGCACTAAAGCCATTCCTGTTCAAAGAGCACTTGCCTACAGTTCAAATCCTTATGCTTCATAACAATGCTTGGCTAGCAAGATTGAAATAGGAACCCGGGACTCAAATGAAGCTGGTGCCCTAGTGATCTTCATTCTCAGGGAAGGATGAGCCACAACTAGACCCGACAACACTCAGAAAGCAAACAAATAAGCCACCACTGGAAGCTTATAACCATGGTTCAGTTGTGGCTTGAATTTATACATACCATTTTGTCCAATTTCCCCAATATACCACCTGCAATATGCTCTCTTTTTGTGTCAAAGATGTTAGGATTTCTACTAAAGACTCTGCCATCCCCTTCCCTTTGTCTTTTCTTATGAATGGACACATACACACACACACACACACACACACACACACACACATACACGTCCCTCACAATTTCAAAGTATTTTAATTTTCTAGGCTAGACCATACGTTAGGTCACAAAACAGTCTTAATAATTTTGAAAGATTGAAGTCATATCTATCTTGTCCAAATCACAATGGAATAAAACTGGAAATCAACAGCAGAAAGAAAACTGGAAATCCACAAATATGTGGAAATTCAACAACACACTCTAACCAAGCAACGGGTCAGAGAAGAAATCACAAGGGAAATTCTAAAATATCTTGAGACAAAGGAAAATGAAAACACAGCATACCAAAGCTTACAAATGCCAAGAAAGCAGCACTAACAGAGAAATTATAACTTTAAAGGCTTACATTAAAAAAAAATCTCAAATCAAAAACCTAATTTGACACCCTAAGAAATTAGGAAAAAGGCTAGGCATGGTGGCTTATGCCTATAATCCCAGCTTATGCCTATAATCCTGAGGCAGGAGGATCCCTTGAGTTCAAGACCAGGAGTTCAAGACCAGCCTGGACAATATAGCAAGATCCCTGTTTCTACAAAAAATTTTTAAAAAACTAGGCATGGTGGTGCACCCATGTAGTCCCAGATACTTGAGAGGCTGAGACAGGAGGATTGCTTCAGCTTAAGAGTTTGAGGTTGCAGTGAGCAATGATAACATCAACACACTCTAGTTCAGTTAATAGGGCAAGACCCCTTCAGAAGAAGAAGAAGAAGAGGAAGAGGAAGAAGAAGAAAAGAGGAGGAGGAGGAAGAGGAGGAGGAAAAGAAGAAGAAGGAGGAGGAGGAGGAGGAGAAAAGAAGAAGAAAAGAAAAGAAGAAGAAGAGGAGGAGGAGAAGGAGGAAAACTAAATCCAAAACTAGCAAATGGAAGGGAATAAATATTATAGCATGGATCAATAAAATAGAAAATAGGAAAACAACAGAGAAATGAACAAAATCAAGAGGTAGTTCTTTGAAAAGATGAACTAAATTGACAAGACTTTAGCTAGATTGACTAAGAAAAAGAGAGAAATACTCAGATAAAAATTAGAAATTAAAGTGAGGACAATATGACTCATTTTTTTAGAAATTTGTTTTTGAGATACTTTCTTGAGAAGTAAAAGAAGTTCTCTGAAAATCCAACAGACATCTCACCATTGCCTTTTTTTTTTCACATGGGAGCAACAGGGCTGGTTTATTCGCTTGGGTGCAAGTGGGCTGAATCCGAAAAGGGAGTCTGCCCAGAAGGGGGTTTTGTGAGGACTTTTATAAGCAGGAGAGAGCCGACCCCCTTCGCCCCTCCCCCCTCCCCTGGGAGCCGATCCCCCCTCCCACCTCCCCTGTTCAGTTCTTTATTGTTTCTGGGTAGAACGCCAAACTCTTGATCCATACTTGCTATGGTCAAGCCAGGTGGTTGTTGATATAGAAGTTCCTGATCCACATCACCGCTGTGGTTTAGCTGGATTGGGCAGGTGTCTTTCCACCACATGCAGTTAATGTAGGGCAGGGGTCCTCAAACTTTTTAAACAGGGGGCCAGTTCACTATCCCTTAGACCATTGGAGGGCTGAACAGTATTTCAATGGGAACTATGGGCCTGCTTTTGGCTAATGAGATGGTCAATGTCTCGTTCCATATTTGTCACTGCTAGTCGTAACAAGTGGTGCGAGTATGCATCAGTTAGTCTAGATCTGGTTGGAGATTTCAGATGTTTCATTCTGGAAAAAGTCTGTTCACAGACATAAGTGCTGCCAAAGATGGTTACCATTTTGAGTGCATGGTTCCTGAGATTAGGGTATGTCTCAGAGCGGAGAGATGCATACAAATTAGGAAGGCTGCCTGACTTGAATGCATCTTTCAGAGAGTCACAATTCTGCAGTTCAGCCAGTTCCATTTGGTAAATTGTACCCACATTTTCAATGTCAATAGAAAATGGGTTACGGAAAAGCTGTATGTCCTATTCATGGAGATGAAGCTCTTTAAATCTAAATTGGAACTCCTTTTGCAACTTTTCCAGTGAATCCCCAACCAATGGTTTTTCCACTAACAGATTTTGAGTTTTGGGGAGATGGCAGAAATCTTCCTCCTTCACTTGTTTGATGAGGAGGCCTAATTTTACTTCAGATGCTTTCACATGTGATTGCATATCACAGATGAGCTTCCCCTTTCCTTGAAGTTGCACACTGAAACTGCTGAGTAGCTCTGTTACATCTGTCAGAAAGGCAAGGTGCCATTTCCATGCTGCAGTATGATCCAAAATCACCCAATCAGCGGTGAGCATTAGCAGCAGCTCAATCAGGAGCGGGATAAGCGAAGCAGGCAGGTTTTAGTAAACGCCCTGACATTCCTCCCTTTTCATGCTTCTTTTGCCTCTAGACAGGAGCATCAACTTCTAAGGGATTGCTACTTAAGGGGTGATAGCCCCATGGGGCCATTATACGGGCTGTGGCCCTTCGAGTTACTGTTGTCTCTATAAACTAGATTAGGATGCCGAGTAGGCATGGGCCTATAGTTACCAAGAAGAGGATTGTTATCAGTGGTCCTGCCAAAGGAAGTAACCAAGAGGTCCATTGTCCCAGACCAAAGCCCCATTCTGAGTTTAGTTCTTGTTTTCTCTTTTGAAGCCTCTCTTTCAGTTCCTTTACTGGGGCAGTGAGGACCCCTGAATTACATAGTAACAGCACTCTTCTCCAAGAAACACACAAGTTCCCCCTTCTCTGCAGTGAGGAGATCGAGTGGTCACCTATTTTGCAGCGTGGCCGCCGCCAGTGAATCTAGCTGGCTCTGGAGGGATAACAAGGAATCCCCTATCTGTTCCATGTCTTCAGTAAGTTCTTCGGGATAGCTTGTAGTACAGACCCAATGAGGTCCCCAGGTCGGCGGTTCCTGTGCCTATGCCGGCTGCTATCCCTCCTCCTATGAGTACTGAGGCTAGTAGGGCACATTTGCTCCGGATTTGGCTTAACCAGAACACCTAACTCCTCCTCTTCATCTCATTCTTAATTCCGAAAAGACCATTGCCTTTTAAACATTCTTCCTGCACTTCCTTCACTCTGGGGTCCAATTTGCCTTAAACTGTATGCAAACTATGGATGGAAGAAAGGACTCTTGAGGGAATCATAAACCAGCCCATGGGGAGACTGAAGATATCACAATAATGCCTAAGTTAAAATTTTAATTGCACCCCTTGAGGGTCTCAATGACACTTGTTTCTCTTTCATTCACCTGCACCCCCTTTCTGAAATCTCCTCATGAGGTTCATAAGCAAAAGTAGCTGATATATAAAACTCACCTGTTGGCCTTTCACTGCTGGACCAGACAGGGGAAAGTTCTGCAGGTGTGGGGGTGATTGAGGTTTCTTGTGCAGCCCTTGATGCAAATACCAACCTGCTAACTGAAGGCCACACCTCAAGGGCTGACTATCAGATTGTATTTCTTTCCACTGGTTATTACCATCTCCCTGTTACTCTGTTTCTTTTGAGCACTTCAGGAAAGGAGGAAAGGGAGTTTCAACAGTTACCTTTGTATATCCTAGGATTCTCAGGGTCAGGCCCTGGGTTTTATTCCACCCAAGGGAAGGAGAAGCATCAATGAAAAGATACAGCCTCAGTGTTTATTATCAGGTCTGTCCACACATAGCCATATCATGAAGGGTAAGTAACCTTTCTCCCTGCCTAAATGTCACTAGATTTTTGTCTAAGATACCTACATGTCAATGCTAGCTCCAGTGGAATGTCTTTATCATATTCACATATTTTTGCAAGCTTTTGTGGGTTTCTGGATATGTGATTTCATCCACAGCACCTCCAGTATTATAATAACAAATTACATTATAATGAACTATTGGCTCCAGTGCCCACCTACCGAAATCTCCCTCAGCTTAATACTTCTTTAAATATTTTTGCCTAATGCTTCACAAAGGAATATCTCTTTATCCAGAAATTTGACATATTATATAATTTGGTGTTAGAAGACTATTTGGTTTTATGTTTAATAACTCACTTTCTAAAATGCTCCCAATTAAATATGACTTACTCCCATTACTCTTATGCATATTCCAGGTAATATAGTGCCCTTCCTTTAGTAATTTATTTTCTACATCTTAAATTATTTATACCACTATGTTTTTATATTTTTCTTTATATCAGACCAAGATGTATGTTTCTCAGTGCCAGAATATATAAGAAGGTCAGTAGAATAATGCTGAGCAACCAGAAAGAGCCACCCATAACTTTGCTAGGTTATACCCTGGAACTGAGTGATTTTTTTAATCCAGTCTTTTAGGTTCACTTGAATTCATTGTCTTCCATTTAGATTTTTAAATAATTATGCTGACAATTTTATCCTAATTATTTGTAGTTATATTTATCATTAGGATTCTTATGAACAATAACAGCTATAAGTTTTTTTCAGGTCCTAATATATTCCAGGAACTGTACTGGCACTAGAATGTGCACTAGGCAACTGTACTTAACACTACTTGCACAAGAGCTCTGCAAAATAGGTGTTAAGTTGCCCAAGGGCACACAGTGTGTAGTACAGTATTTGAACCCAAACCAATATGACTTAACCATTTATTTCCCTTTAAGTATGTGATATAACAGGACTACTTAAGTATTACTAGATTGAATCAATCCATTGTGAATCTAATCCAGCTATAGTATGTCACAACATAGATTGCTAGAGTAGGTGTTCTCTTCCTTCCTCACCAAACCACATGCTTTCCTCCTAAAACTATTAATACATTCTCAATTCTTCCTAAGGAGCAACTCATTTTTTTTTCCCTAGTTTGTATGTGTAGCTGTTCCACTTCACTACTGGACTACCCACTTTGGTGTTATAATATCCAGGATATTTTGGAGAAAATTTTGAGAAGGTTGCCCATCGTGAACTGAGTTTTACAAAAGAAAACAATGTGTTTAAAAAAAAAAAAAAGACTCTTTTGAGAAGGGAAATCAATAGGATTTGATGATTGATTGCATATGAGAGGTGACATAATTATAACTGAAAGTACCTCAAATGATTCTTAAGTTTCTGGCTTTAGCTAATGCTAAATGGATTGCTAGATGGAGAGTGAAGCTATTCACCAAGAAGCAAGTACAAAGGAGGAGCCCTTACAAAGGAAAAGATAGAGTAAAGAGAAATACTAAGTAAAATGGTGATTATAGTTTTGAAAATATAAATAACTTCTATTTAGAGTGGATGCTCAAAATTGACAGGGTTATGAGGGATTGAGTAGTGCATCACAAGATTTAAATGTGACCTTCCAAAATGTGACCAAACTTGTAAATTTGGTCAGCTACACAAGACCCTGCATGATAATGTTCAGATTGGGGACTCAGTGGTGATGATGTTTATACACTCAGTAGGTTATCCTTTTGGTGACAGAATTGGCAAATCTGAAATTCATTCAACCATTAATTCATTCCAGTGCCTACTGTGCACCAGAAATGGAGTAATCTGAGAAAAGAAAGATAAACATCATTTGTGAATTACAAAAGTTTCCAGTCTAGAGGGCAACACAGACATGATTTGGCGATTATAGCACATGCTCCACTAGAAAACTATATAACATGCCATGAAAATATTAAACGCAGCATTTATTTTATACGTAATAGTTTTGTCTTGCTGATGTCAGTATATGATAGTTATCAAAAGGATATCTAAAAATCTTCATCATCAAAAACCTATGACAGGCCGGGTGTGATGACTCATGCCTGTAATCCTAGCACTCTGGGAGGTAGAGGCAGGCGGATTGCTGGAGGTCAGGAATTTGAAACCAGTGAGTGAGACCCCGTCTCTACTAAAAATAGAAAGTAATTAATTGACCAACTAAAAATGTATATACAAAAAATTAGCCAGGCATGGTGGCACATGCCTGTAGTCCCAGCTACTGGGGAGGCTGAGGCAGTAGGATCACTGAGCCCAGGAAATTGAGGTTGCTGTGAGCTAGGCTGATGCCATGGCACTCACTCTAGTCTGGGCAACAAAGTGAGACTCTGTCTCAAAAAAAAAAACCTATGACACTCTACATTGACCAATCTAAATTTTTTTAATCATTATAAGCTCATTTTATGGGTCAAATGTATTAAGATATATGTTTAAGAATATTAATTACAGTGGTGATTATATTAAATAATATAAAACACTGATAACAATCTAAATCTATCACTAAGGAGTTGATTAAACCTATAGAATAGAAGAGAATGCAGCCATTGAGTTGACAATGTAGAGCTATACTTTTGACATGGAAAAAAGACTAAAATATATTAGGCTAAAAAAACTGGTTATAAAACAGTGTATTTTGAAAAATTCCATTTTAAGTTTTAAAGGAAAGAGGAATGCAATTTTCCAAAGTGTTAAAAAAAATTTTTTCTGAGAAATGAGATTATTTTTATATTTTCTTTGTCTTTGCCTATATTTTTCATGTTCTTAATTATTTAAAAAAATTCTATTTTGGTAAAGTAAATTTTAAACACTGTAGCATTAATGAACTTAAATAACAAAACATAAGCATTTTACATTATTTGAAATGATGTGCTGAAGAGCTTAGTGTTAATAAATATCCTTGCATTTGGAAAAGGCTTATTGAATATTTTTTACATATAAATTTTAAATATCACTGAAATGAAAGAAAAGAAAATAGCATTTGTGTCCAGCAAGAATTGACCTTTAGCAACATTTAGAGCTATGTTATGTTTGCTTGATTATCTGTCTGTCTGACATTTTTATTTTTAGCTTTTATGGATACATAATAGAGTGTCTGAGAAGTGCATCAAGTACTTTCTATGCAGGGAAGCAATGCCAAAAAAATAAAAAAAGTTATTTTACTACTAACTTTTGGTTAAAAAATTAACTCAGACTAATAGCTGTTCTATTAGAAATAACTGACTATGGGTGGAAAAAAGAAATACAAACTGATAAACACTTTGCTGCCCTTCATAGAGGGTAATGCTTCTGACCTTTCACATTTTCAAAGGGAAGAGAGAAGTTTTTAAAAATCTAACCCACCGATAAAGAATATCCAAATAATGTAAAGATTCTATTGTTATGGACATAAATTTAATAAAATCTGGGATCACCAGGATTGTTAATTAGTGGCTTTTAACTAAAAGCTAGGAGTCAATGGATGAGTTACTGCAAACTAATTGCCAAATAGCCAACATATGTACCTTGCACGGGTTTCCTACAAGTTCTTCAGGAAACAAAACAACTTGCATAAATGTTGTTTTCTGTCTTCTCTGCAGCCCTGGGATTCATGAACAATTCAGAGACAAGCACTGTGACCGAGTTTGTCCTCCTTGGCTTTCCTGGTTGTCAGGAGCTGCAAAGCTTCCTCTTCTCGCTGTTCTTTGGGGTCTATGTATTTAGCATGGTGGGAAATGGGACCATTGTCTGTGCTGTGAAGTTGGACAAACGGCTCCATACCCCAATGTATATTCTCCTAGGGAACTTTGCTTTCCTTGAAATCTGGTACATTACCTCCACTGTGCCCAGCATGCTAGTCAATTTTCTCTCAGAGACAAAAACCATCTCTTTCATTGGCTGTTTTCTCCAGTTCTATTTTTTTACTTCCCTGGGTACAACTGAAGTATATTTCCTCTGCATCATGGCGTATGATCGGTACCTCGCTATCTGCCGCCCATTGCACTACCCGACCATCATGACCCCACAACTCTGCTATATCTTGATGTCTCTTTGCTGGGTGTTTGGGTTTCTGAGTTACTCTGTCTCCACTGTGCAACTCTCTCAAGTGCCTTTCTGTGGGCCCAACGTTGTCAATCACTTCTTGTGTGACATGGACCCACTGATGGCTCTGTCTTGTGCCCCAGCTCCTGTCACTGAGATAGTCTTCTATATCCTGAGCTCCCTCATTATCATCCTCACTCTTCTGTACATCTTTGGCTCCTATATTCTTTTGCTGATAGCAGTGTTAAAAGTCCCTTCAGCAGCTGGCCGGCAGAAGGCCTTTTCCACCTGTGGATCTCATCTGACAGTGGTGTGTTTGTTCTTTGGGGCCCTCTTGGCAATGTATGCGAGCCCCACAGCTGATAACCCTGCTGCATTTCAGAAGATTATGACTTTGTTCTATTCTGTGGTGACTCCCTTCTTGAACCCCGTGATTTACAGCTTACGAAACAAGGAGATGAAGGCTGCACTGAAGAACATCCTGAGGCTAGAGTGAGCACAAGGTAATCTACACGAGGCCAAGCAAACCGTCATCCAGACATAAAAGACTAATTAAGAAAGATTCTGCTGCTACTTCTCCAATACACACTTTAAAGAAGATATTTTTTCTCAGGGGGTCCCTCATTGTTTTATTACTCAACTTCACTTGATGCAGAGCTAAACCATGGTTGATTCATATTACATTCCATGTGTAACAACCACATTTTCAACATGGGTGACTCCAGTAGGGGAGATACGAGGGCATTTTATCTCTGCTATTTCATACTGTATGGTTGTGATTACTGGGGAATGGCGTGGAAGGTAGAAGTTATTGTAGGTTAGTCACCGTTGGTATACTTAAGGCATGTATTAGCACAGTTCAATAATTTTAAAAGTGAATAAAGGATGAAATTTAAATGCCTGACACATTTTCTTGCACTCTTGTTTCTTGATGATTGAAAATCTTCCAGACTAGGAACAACTAAAAGTTTCACACTTATATTAATATAAGTGGCATATGTTTTAACATCACATAAAATAGCAATAATTCTTTTATTCAACAAATATTAACAGAGTACCTATTATGTTCTAAGCACTCTTCTAGGCACTAGAGATATGCTATGACCAAATAGTCAAAACCACTATCACATGGAGTTTAATTTCTAGCAGCGGAGAGACAATTAAAAAACAAGAAAAATATATAACATGTCAGAGAGTGATAAGTGCTATGAAGAAAAGGCAATGAGGGAAGAAAATGTAGGCAAAAGAGCTGAAGTGTTAAATAAGATGACCAGGGAAGGCTACCCTGAGAAGGTAACATTAAAGCAAAATCTTGAAGAAGATGAGGAAATGAGCCATGTAGACAGCTGAGCAGAGGGTCATGCAGACACCCAAGCAGAGGGAAGGAAGCAAGTTCTCCACAAGATGCTGAGGGTTGTGTCCAACTTATAGCAAGGACGTTGGTTTTGCTGGAGTAGAGAGATTAAGAGAAAGAATATTAGGGATAAAGTCAGAAAGTGAATAGGGTTCCAAATTGTGTGGAAGCTTGTGAATCATAGTAAAAACCTTTTTTAATTATAATTTGACATTATAATTGCATACATTTATAGGGTACAAAGTGATGGTATGATTTATGAATACAATGTAGAATAATTAAATCAAGCCAATTAACATATCCATCACCTCAAATGCCTATTTTCCATAGTGAGAATTTTTAAAATTTATCCTCTTAGCAATTTTCAAATGCACAATAACATTATTATTTACTATATTCACTACATTGTGTGACATATCTCCAAGAAAAAAAAAAACTGACTCCTCCTATCTTAGGCTTTATACCCTTTGACAGTCATCTCCTCATCCCCTTATCCCCAGCCTTTGGTAACCACCATTCTACTCTCCTGCTTCTTTGAGTTTGATATTTTTAGATTCACATATAAGTAAAAACATGCAATATTTGTCTTTCTGTGTCTGGCTTATTTCACTTAGCATAATGTTCTCCAATTCCATCCATGTCATGGCAAATGACATTTCCCTCTTTTTTAAGGCTGACAAGTGTTCTCTTTTGTATATATACCACATTTTTTTATCTATTTATCTGTTGATGGACACTTTGGTTGATCCCATAACTTGGCTAATATGAATAGTGCTGTAATGAACGTGGAGTGCAGACATCTCTTCGACACACTGATTTCAAATCTTCTGGGTAAATACCCAGGAGTGGGATTGCTGTATCATATAGTAATTCTATTTTTAGTTTTCTAAGGAAACTCCATACAGTTTTCCATAATGACTGTACTAATTCTCATTTTCACCAACAGTGTACAAGGGTTGCCTTTTCTTCACATCCTCACCAACATTTACTTTCTTTTGTCTTTTTGATAATAGCCATTCTGACAAGTGCAAAGTTATATCTCACTGTGGTTTCAATTTATATTTTCCTAATAATTAATGCTGCTGAGCATTTTTCATATATCTCGTGGCCATTTGTATGTCTTCTTTTTTTTTTTTAACAGGGTCTCACCTTATTGCCCAGGCTAGGCTAGAGTGCAGTGGCGTTGTCATAGCTCACAGCAACCTTAAACTCCTGGCTCAAGTGATCCTCTTGCCTCATTCTCCCGAGTATCTGGGACTATAGGAGGGGCATGCTACCATGTCCAGCTAGCTTTTTTATCTTTTGCAGAGACTAGGGTCTCACTATGTTGCCCAGATTAGTCTTAAACTCCTGACCTCAAGGGATCCTTCCACCTCAGTCTCCCAAAATGCTAAGATTACAAGTATGAGCCACTGCACCTGGCCTTGTATGCCTTCTTTTGAGAAATGTCTATTCAGGTTCCTTGCCCATTTTTTAATCAGATTATTTGTTTTCTTTTTGTAGAGTTATTTGATTTCCTTACATTTCGGATATTAACCCTTTGTAAGATGTATGGCTTTTAAATATTTTCTCCCAGTTTGTAGGTTGTCTCTTCACTCTGCCAATTGTTTCCTTTTCTATCCAGTTTTTTTAGTTTGATGTAATTCCATTTGTCCATTTTTGCTTTTGTTGTCTGCTTTTGGGGTCAAATCTAAAAATCGTTGTCCCAACTAATGTCATGTAGTTTTTTCCCTATTTTCTTCTACTCCTTTTACAGTTTCAGATCTTATGTCTAAGTCTTTAATCCATTTTGAGTTAATTTTTGAACAGAGTAAGATAGGGTCCTATTTCATTGTTCTGCATATGGAAATCCAGAGTTCTCAACACAATTTACCAAAGAGACTGTCCTTTTTCCAATGTGTATTCTTGACACCTTTGTCAAAAATCAATTGACCATATTTGCATGGGTTTATTTCTGGGCTTTCTATTCTACTCCACAGGTCAATGACTCTATTTTTATGACAGTATCATGCTCTTTTAATTACTATTGCTTTGTAGTATAGTTTAAAATCAGGTAGCATGGTGCCTTAGCTTCACTCCTTTTGCTATTCAGGGCTTTTTGTGGCTCCGTATGAATTTTAGTAATATTTTTTTCTGCTTTGGAATTTTTGATGAGGATTGCATTAAATCTGTAGATCACTTTGGATAGTATGGACATTTTAACAATATTAATTCTTCTAATCCATGAACATGGAATATCTTTCCATTTATTCGTGTCTTCTTCAGTTTCTTTCATTAACATTTTATAATTAATTGACTTCATGAGATGGGACAGCTCTAGAAGTTTTGAGCAGAGAAGTAACATAATCTTATATACATTATAAAAGGATCATCCCCCTCACTGTTTTGTTGACAATAGACTAGAGAGAGACATGCATATTTAAAAGCTCTTATTTCTAGTTGTCAAATTAAACATTTTTGTTTCTTTTTAAAGGAATTTGTATCCATAACCTATCCTTGAGGATAGGTTGTTTGGGAAGGAGGAAAAAACCCAGGAGCTCGATTGTCCCAAAGGAATAGAAAGTCCCCTTAGACCCAAAAAGAGAATTCTAATTCTGGACTGTTTCCATGACAATATTAAGAGTTAGTGGAAAGTTAGAAATCCACCCTTGGGTCTGTCAACCTACACTTAAGCATAATTATAATTGTATAGATATTTATAAATATTTTTATATTCATTATCTCATTTCATCCATATTTCAGGCCTATGAGGCACACAGGGAAGATGAGTATGTATTTAATATTTGAAAAACTGGAGGTCACTAAGCTCTTGAAGCTCATGAGTGAAAACACTCAAACTAGGAACCAGATTGTCTGTGTCATGGTTTTCTACTAACCCACCACTTTCTCTTTAAGTCCAACTTCAATCCCACCCAGTGCTCCCTTTTTAACTCAATTCTCTTCATTTCATATGATGCCTGAATAATCTTCCCCACCATACTCTACCTATCTCAGACCTCTTTCAAAAGCCCTTCCAGATGTTTAAATCCAATCCTGCTTTTCTAGATACCTAAGTTTTAGTCCAACACACATCACCTGCAACTCAGTTCCAAGTGCCATTTATCCCTTCAAATATCATTCTTAACCCTCTCTCCCAATCATGTTTGACTAATTCCTGATCCTATCGAAATCCCTCCCAGGCTTAGAAGCTGTTTCAAACACACCCATCCTTATTCCAGACTCTAACGTTCTATCACCTTCCATAGTGGTTCTCAAGCTTCAATGTGCATTAGAAACACCTGGAAAGTTTGTTAAAACAGATTTCTGGGCCCCACATTCAGAGTTTCTGACTTACTAGGTCTGGATAAGTCCAGAGAACATGTATTTGTAACAAGTTCAGAAGTGATGCTGATACTTTGGGTACAGGGACTACATTTTTTATTTTTTTTATTTTAATTATTATAGGTACATACTAGTTGTTTATCTTCGTAGGGTACATGTGATGTTTTGATACAGGCATAGAATATGAATTAATCAAATCAGGATAATTGGGATATCCATCACCTCAGGCATTTATCATTTCTTTATGTTAAAGTATATCCTAATTTATTGTTGATTATAGTTACTTTGTTGTGCTATCAAATATTGTTCATTCTATCTATCTACCTATATTTTTGCACCCATTAACCATGCCCTCCTTTATCTTCCCCTCCCTGCTACCCTTTTCAGCTTCTGGTAACTAGGTAACCATCATTCCACTCTCTCTCTCCGTGAGATCAATTGTTTTTGTTTTTGTTTTTGTTTTTTTGAGATAGAGTCTTGCTCTGTCACCCTGGCTAGAGTGCAGTGGCATCATGATAGCCCATTGCAACCTCCAACTCCTGGGCTTCAGTGATTCTCCTGCCTCCGCCTCTGGAGTAACTGGGACTACAGGCGTGCACCACCACCCTGGTTAATATTTCTATTTTTTGTAGAGATAGGGTCTCACTCTTGCTCAATCTGGTTTCAAATTCCTGAGCTCAAGTGATCCTCCCACCTCAGCCTCCCAGAGTGTTAGGACCAGAGTCATGAACCACCGCACCTGACCTCAATTCTTTTTAATATTTAGCTCCCACATATGAGTGATAACATGTGAGATTTGTCTTTCTATGCTTGCCTTATTTCACTTAACATAACATTCTCTAGTTCCATCCATGTTGCAACAAATCGCAGGATTTCATTCTTTTGTGGCTATATAATATTCTATTGTGTATATGTGCCATAATTGCTTTATCCATTCATCCACTGATGGACGCTTACATTGATTCCATATCTAGACTGTTGTGAATAGTGCTGCAATAAATATGGGAGTGCAGATATCTTTTCAATATACTGAATTCTCCACCTTTGGATATGTACCCAGCAGTTGGATTGCTGGTTGATATGGTAGTTCTATTTTTAGTTTTTTGAGAAACTTTCATACTGTTATTTATAGCGATTGCACTAATTCACATTCCCATCAACAGTGTATAAGGATTCCCCTTTCTCTGCATCCTCACCAGCATTCATTATTGCCTGTCTTTTTTTTAATAAAAGCCATTTTAACTAGGATGGGATTATATCTCATTGTAGTTTTAATTTGCATTTCTCTGATGACTAATGATGTTGAGCATTTGTTCATACACCTGTTGGCCATTTGTATGTCTTCTTTTGAGAAATGTCTATTCAGGTCCATTGCCCATAATTTAATTGGATTATTTTATTTTTTCCTATTGAGTTATTGGAGCTCCTTATATATTCTAGTTATTAATCCCTTGTTGGATGGGTAGTTTGCAAATATCTTGCCCCATTGTGTGGATTGTCTATTCACTACATTTTTAAGAATCTACTCTACACTTACACAGCATTACCCCTAAATTCAGTCGTGTTCTCTACGTGAGCTCTTGCTATGATTGAATTAATCTCCTCCTTAGGTTCTCTGCCTCAATTTCTTTGTCCTCTTTCCCCTGATATGTTACTGATAGAATTAATACTTCCCACCTCTGAACTATTCAGAAGGCTAAACTTTTACTAATATTACATCATGTCAGTTAACAGCCTTACAAATCTGCTTTTACAGAAGACCAAACTTTTTCAAACAGATATGTTCAAGTTATACTTAAAATTGAAAAAGGAGATTATTTATCTTATGTTAAATATAACAAAATTAAGTAAACTATTTATAGACAAAGAATTTTTTAATCTCAGTGTTTACAGGTGAGGCACTGAGAACAAAGTAAGTCTAGTTCAAATTATATAACAGAAATTTGTTCCATATCTGTATATTTTAACCCAAAACAATTACGTAATCTCCATGAAGTCTTGACCTTGTTGGTTTCTATCTGTGTGTACTCAGTGTTTAACTCAGAACACACATAGTAGGTATGTTACAAATGTTTGCCAATTACATGGATTCAAAAAAAAGAATGAAGCAAGTCTATTTGGGAGAGATGATCACACACACACACACACATGTACACACACACAACACATACACTTAGATACACATCTATATTTTCTTTCTCTCTCTCCCCTTCTTTCAGCCTCTTCCCTCCTTCCAGGTAGATCAGTTTCTTAGAGGGAGGATATCTCCACATAGACGAAAGTTTTCACAGCTTCTCTTAGATATTTATCCTGCTTCTCTGTCTCACTAGTCAAACCACTGGGGAAAATATAAACAGATATACGTAGAATTAAATGTATACACAGAAATACAGGCACGGGAAGTAAGTCCCTCCCAATGAACACTGGGGACCTGTGGATCCTATTCAGGAGAGACCAGTAAACTCTTAATAATCACTGACATGAAAAACATATTTCATTTGGTTCAGAGTAGTAAAGAAAGCAAGTTTTTGGAGCCACAGATAATACTCTCCATCCATAACACAGCTTTAACACTGTGTAAATGAGATTCTTGTGTCTGCAGCTTCCCTCATATCCTCCTCTTGGAGCCAGAAATGCTATCAGGTATGTGAGGAAAGTCTGCCTGCATCATGCACCACTACTTCCGTGCATTCACTGCTGTCAGATGCTAAGAATATGTGGTTCTTCTATAAATCTGGTAATTTTGTGTTCCTTTGTTCTTTGCAGGAACAACATGTTAGGCCCTTCGCTTCTTTTTGCCCAACACACTCCTAAAGAGTTTCCAGGGTGATATATTCACATTAAGGGCTCACTCAGGTATCACAGTGTTCCCACTGTACAGCTCACTTAGGGGAAATGGGGCTCTAATATCTTTGATATTTTAGGAGGACCATTAAGTTCCCTTCAGATAGATGCAGCATGAGTCTCATACCACCTTGCAAAATTAGTCAGTGAAGTTTTTATTGACATATTATCTTTCAGCAGGAAAATTAAAGCAAGCTGTTCTTATTTCTTCACAGTTGTTGACAAGTGACCAATGGCAAGTAGAAACTGAGAAGAAAGTAAGACGGCAAATTCCCTTTTCATTTGGATTTACCTACAGATTAACCTTAATAATATAATACTTAAAAGAACCTCTGCACTTATAATTTTAAAAATGCCCTTCCCTGGGCAAGTGGCTTAAAACCCCAGCAAGTGGTTGGGGCTATGGAAGAGGATCTGGCTCCCTTATCAGTTCATACAGAATGAACAGCCCAGGCTCTTTGTCCCTCCTCTTCTACCCAATCTCCCATCTGTACTACCACTTGAGGTGAATAGTAAGACAAAAGAGGTGAATTTAATTTTACCATTTGAGCTACTATTAGATGTAACCTGGAGGTGGAGACAATAGAAATTGATGGAGTGAGATTTCAAATTATCTGTGAAATTTATTTTTCCATCTTTCTATGAACCTATAGTCTATAGATAATTAAAATTTCAATGCAGGACAAATAAGGTCAACAAGGTCTTGGACATTATGAAGTCAAATAATAATCAGGTGGGAGTCAAAACTTATGAGGTCTGGTTCCAGGTCAAGTATCATGAGTTGGAATTAAATTTCTCTTCTTGGTGCTAAGAACTTCCTGGCCTGTGAGCAGGGTAAGTTAATTCATGTCTCATGTCTCTCTGTCTACTGTCTTGCAAAGCCCAAAATACCTAATTTATGCCAAATAAAATATATCATGCCACCTGGACTGCATAGATTTATTTATTTGTAACTGGAATAAATATCTTTCTTCAAGCCCACAGCATACTCTTAAGCATGGGCTGATTGTTTTTATAAAGCATACATTCCAAAAGGGGAGGAATTGTGTTTTGCATATTCACCATTGTACCTCAGATCTTAGCACACTGCTAGGAATATAATAATCAGTAAATAAACATTTGTTAAATGCCTCAACAAATAAACAAATGGATCAAATGCTACAACTTAAATTCAGCACCTAACCTATTTTTTATTGCAAGTCCATTAACTATATTTTCCAAATAAAAATGATAGCATGTGTTCTTGCAAATGTAAGTATGGTTATGGAAAGTATATTTGAAATTATGATTCTTGGCTCATGCCTATAATCCTTGCACTCTGGGAGGCTGAGGCAGGAGCATTGCTTCAGGCCAGGAGTTTGAGACCAGCCTGAGCAAGAGGAAGACCCCCATCTCTACTAAAAAAAAAAAAATTCCATGCATAGTTCCAGCTACTCCAGAGGCTAAGCAAGAGGACTGCTTGAGCCCAGGAGTTTGAAGTTGCAGTGAGCTATGATTATACCACTGCACTCTAGCCTGTGCAACACAGCGAGACTATGTCTCAAAGAAAAACAAAAAAAGGAAAGAAACATAAATGATAAAATTAAAACTCTCACAGAAATTTTTATACATGTGGTCATTATAATTATAACCCATTAAACTAAAGTACTTGGACTAAATTTACATTTTTTTTCTAAGCCTTGAACACGGATCTAACATTCTTTTTTTTTTTTCCGGCATATTATGGGGGTACAAATTTTAAGGTTTCAAAAAATGCCCTTTCCCCCCCTCCCCCCACAAGTGTGAGTTTCCAGTGCGACCATCCCCCAGATGGTGCACATCTCACTCATTATGTATGTATATATCCGCCCCCCTCCCCCCTCCCACCTGCCCAATACCCTATTACTATAGTACCTATGTGTCCACTTAGGTGCTGCTCAGTTAATACCAGTTCGCTGGTGAGTATATGTGGTGCTTGTTTTTCCATTCTTGGGATACTTCACTTAGTAGTATGGGTTCCAACTCTAACCAGGAAAATATAAGATGTGCTATATCACCGTTGTGGAAAGCAATATGGAGATACCTTAAGCGATACAAGTGGGTCTACCATTAGATCCAGCAATCCCATTGCTGGGCATCGACCCAAAAGATCCAATGACACTCTACAAAAAAGACACCTGCACTCGAATGTTTATAGCAGCACAATTCATAATTGCAAGGCTGTGGAAACAGCCCAAGTGCCCATCAATCCAAGAATGGATTAATAAAATGTGGTATATGTATACCATGGAATACTATTCAGCTATAAATTTACATTTTTATGTAAATCATGTTTATTAAAGAATTTTTTCATTCTAATAATATTATTAATATGAATATCCAAAGGTACCTTGGCAATAAAACATTCATCTTTTTGAGTTTGCTCCAGGTTTGATCAAGTACTGAGAAGCAGGTCTCTTGTACTCTACAGATTGTATACATGGCATAAGGATGGAATTTTGTAAGTATCTTTACAGAGACATTCATAAATAATATGGTCAATTATCCTACTTTTAAGGTCAATATATTGCGAAATTTAAAATATTGATGGTGGTTTATGCAGCCAAAGATCCCAAACTTTAACCAGGAAACTTGAGGACATAGAAATAAGCTTGACCAATAGTTTCAACAAGATTCTTAGTAAACTATCCAGGTTTTTAGCTTTGTCTCAACTTCCACTTCAGCCAATATCAGCAAGATCTTTCTGATCTCTGCACATCGTAAGGCAACTTTTCTATTCATTATTTAACTTAGGTAAAAGCAGATGATGCAGGGACATATTATAGAGTTTGGGGCTTAATCCCTAGCAAAAATGAAAGCATGTGGTTCTATTACTAGAAAAATTGGGGAGAAGAAAAATGGCAGAGTAAACGTAACTTCCTGGATTCCTGCTCCCAGAGAAATCGACTTACCCAGCAGCAAGGTACCTCAAGAGCTAAGCCATGATGTAGAATAGTGCACCTTGCAGTGGGTGCAAAACAAGCCAGGGAAAATGGTGGATGCAAAAGAATTATGCACAGGGAACATAACAGCTGCCTCCAGTTATTTAAGACCTCATCCTCACCATCATGGGAAAGGAATTAGTTTCTGTAGCTCCAACAAAGTTGAAGTTTGCTTGTTGACTTGGGAAGCCCCAGGATCAACACAGGTTATAAAGGAGACAAATTTTGCTCAACATAAAGAAGTGCGTTGAGAGCATAGCTCCTTAGGAGAGGAATCAGATGGATTATTCAGCAAATCCAGATGCCCTCAAGGAGAATGTGATCTAGAGAGAAGTAGATACATACTTTTCAAACCATTTTACAGATTCCTAGGGGTTCCAGGGTACCTCCCTAAGACTAGCAAAAGGAAGGAAGCTCAAGACTCCCACCCCACAGTTCCATTCTTATCTGCTTTTCATAGGACTTCTACATATGAACCTTTGTCTAGAAGGCAATGAACATGTCCAAAATGTATACTTGTATGTAGGATATCCAAGGGGTAATGATTTTACTATGACAGATGAAACATTACTGAGACTCAGGGTTATAGAAATATTTGAAATGAAGTGAGGTTTGTTCCAAAGCAATCTCCAAATAGGCCAGTGGATCTAGAAGCTACTGACTTTGTACCATAAGTGAATTCCTTAAATCTCTCTGAACTTCAGTTTCCTTATCTGTAAAAGAAAAAAATAAGGCCGGGCGCTGTGGCTCACGCCTGTAATCCTAGCTCTTGGGAGGCCGAGGCGGGCGGATTGCTCAAGGTCAGGAGTTCAAAACCAGCCTGAGCAAGAGCGAGACCCCGTCTCTACTATAAACAGAAAGAAATTAATTGGCCAACTGATATATATATATAAAAAATTAGCCGGGCATGGTGGCGCATGCCTGTAGTCCCAGCTACTCGGGAGGCTGAGGCAGAAGGATCACTCGAGCCCAGGAGTTTGAGGTTGCTGTGAGCTAGGCTGACGCCACGGCACTCACTCTAGCCTGGACAACAAAGTGAGACTCTGTCTCAAAAAAAAAAAAAAAAAAAAAAGAAAAGAAAAAAATAAAGAATACCTCCCTACAGCTCAAAGGGTCATGAGAAGGCTCAAATAAGATAATACAGGCAAAAACACTTAGTGTATTTTCCAGCATGTGTTAGAAAAATCTACAAATGTTTACTATTATTCATTTCTTGGTTACATCTGTTGTTTTTTTTGGTTTTTTTTTTTAACAGCTCTGGGACCCCAGAACAGAACAATGCATTTCATGACTGAGTTTATCCTCTTGGGTTTCCAAGGTCAAAGGGAGATGCAGAGCTTCTTCTTCTCATTAATCCTGGTTCTCTATGTCCTGGCGCTGCTGGGGAATGGGGCTATTGTCTGCGCTGTGAAATGGGACAGGCAGCTCCACACACCCATGTACATCCTCTTGGGAAACTTTGCCTTTCTAGAGATCTGGTACATTTCCTCCACTGTCCCAAACATGCTGGTGAATATCCTCTCTGAGACTAAGACCATCTCCTTCTCTGGCTGCTTCCTCCAGTTCTATTTCTTTTTCTCATTGGGTACAACAGAGTGTTTCTTCTTATCAGTCATGGCTTATGATCGGTACCTGGCGATCTGCCGCCCACTGCACTATCCCTCCACCATGACGAGGAGGGTCTGCGTAACCCTGGTCTGTGTATGCTGGGTGAGTGGATTTCTCTGCTATCCGGTCCCCATTGTCCTTATCTCCCAGCTTCCCTTCTGTGGACCCAACATCATTGACCACTTCGTGTGTGACCCGGGCCCATTGTTCGCACTGGCCTGCATCTCTGCTCCTTCCATTGAACTTCTCTGTTACACCTTCAACTCAGTGATTATTTTTGGGCCCTTCCTCTCCATCTTGGGATCTTACACAATGGTCATCAGAGCAGTGCTTCGTGTTCCCTCTGGTGCTGGTCGAACTAAAGCGTTCTCCACATGTGGGTCCCACCTAACGGTGGTATCTCTATTCTATGGAACCCTCATGGTGATGTATGTGAGCCCAACATCAGGGAACCCAGCAGGAATGCAGAAGATTGTCACTCTGGTATATTCAGTAGTGACTCCGCTCTTAAATCCCCTTATCTATAGTCTCCGAAACAAAGACATGAAAAATGCCCTAAAGAAAGTCCTGGCATTGGCACTTAGCCAAAACTGAGACATCTTCAGAAAAGAAGTTGCATTGGTTACTTCTGATCTTAGTTATTTATAATAACCACAGTCAATGGCTTCAGTGAGTATGTTCTGGCTCATACTCAAGAAGACAGTGAGACTTAGCTTTCACAGTTCCTCAGCTCATCAATGATAAATGCTCAATAAAGTCTTTTAAACATGCATGGCCTCACTGAGTAATTATATGGGGTTGGGTGTGTGTGTGTGTGTATGTGTGTGTACATATATATATATAGATATATATGTATGTATATAATGTATATATATCCTTTTTCTGTGATGTATCTTTGCTGGTTTTAATCTTAGCTAATGGAAAGAATCAATTGTATGTGTACCTGAAGCCTTTCAAGAGAGTGCAATCTTTTATTTTCAGAAAATAAATATTCTTAAAGATAATGAATCAAGAAGCCACAGCAAAAAAAAAATAATAAAATACCCACTAATAATAGACATCTTCCATTGTTTGAGGCGGTCTTTCACACTAAGAACAGAATATGCTTCACATCTCTATCCCTTAAAGTACAAACTCCCCTTTCTGCCATTCAAAGCCCTCAGGCTGCTCCAGTCAGTCCTCTCTCCTCCTGACCACTGTGTAAGTCTTGCACTTCACCATGTCCAGTCTTCTTCTTGAACCTCAAAAACCTTCACTCCCCACTGGATATCTTTACTCATAGTGCTTCCTCCTGAAATCAGTTGTGACAACCCCCAAATCACGTGTGGTATGGAATATGCCCTAAGCGTATTTTTATTTGTACACAGCAGTTTCCATGTCAACCACAGAGGAACAGGTGCCTCTCAGAGGCTGTAGTGCAAAATCTAGATTAGAAAAGTATTCAAAGAAAATTCGGCCAAGAACAAATTCCATTTTTGTACCCAAACCCTATGCTGAAACAGAAAGGCCATCAGCTAAAAGGCCAATCTACTTAAAATGAGAATATACTCCTTTTTAGCTGTGGCCATTTCATAGTGAGATTAGGTGTGGGAGGAAGATGGACCTGCCAGTGTTAAGTGATGAGATGCTCTTGTATGATGTTTCTCAGTTTCTCAGTCTCTCAGTCTTCTCAGCATGTCTGGCAATAGTGATTGCCAAACATGGGGCATTCAGAGATGATATTTCTTTGAAATTAAAAATTTTATCTTAAAAATTATCACAAACCATACTTTCTAATTTATACTACACACATATTTGTTGCTATATAAAGTCATCCTTCTAAGTAAAATTGCCCCTGAGGAAAACATTTAATCTCGAGCTTTATGTATCACAGGGCACAAAATCACATACCTTGTTTAAGAAGCACAAACTTAAAGAGACCATGGGGTCTCCTCAGAGTTAAAGTAGCACATAATTTGTAATAGTCCCTACTGGTAAACTATTAAAAATATCAATGAAATCCCTAGGCAAGAAGTAAGAAGGTCCCTAAGGACAACATGGAAAGTTCTAGGATCACATGAAGGGAGATTTGAGAATTCTCAACAGTGGCTAAAATTAGGCATAAATTAGGACCAACATATGGTTTCAACACACTCAGTGAGAAACAAGCCATCAGCATCACAGGCTGTGAGAGAAGTGAAGCAATGCATGCCTGAACCTTTTACACAGGACTTCCACATTAGAGCCAGTGAAGGAACAAATCTGTGTGAGCTCCCTGCAGTCTTTCTCCAGGATGGTCTAGGAAAGCTTCACAGTGCGTAGGGGACATCTTCCGTGATGGGCACCACAGGTGAGCCTCCTCACCTATACACTTGTTCATTCCATATGCTCAAGAGACTGTATCAAAGAATATTGGTCTCTCTTCCAGTTCAAGAACCAAAAGTAAAAAAGAAAATCCCTCAGCGTGTTTAGATTACCATGCAATTCATACTTTCCAAAATAAGTGCACTGAATAGTGCCCAAGTCATCCACAGTTGTTCCTCTTCTCAGGAAGTGGCTAAAGCACCAGGAATTATATAACTTTTGTGGAGATTTTGAGCAAAATGGTATGGAACTAGCTTTATCCACTGGGACTGAAAACAAGAGAAAACTGAAATTTTTTCATTCTCTCTCAATTACCTCTTTGTTGTGCATTCCGTTCCTCACCTGCACCTTCGGGAGAAGTGACATCAAAAAAAAGAAGAATGGATAACATCAAATCCATGTATGTGAGGACTAAGGTCTCACATAGAGTTTAATAGTGAATATATTAGGAACTGCTTCTTACAATCACATTAGAAATTCTCTGTGAAATTCATTTACCATACTTTCCCTGTGGCTAATAGTTTTTCTGCAACGTTTTTGTTTGTTGTTTTTAATGTCAAAAAGAGTAGTCTATAGCTTAACTACATGGAGCTCAGTCTTGTACATTGGATTTGGGGGTCAAAGTCTATGAATCTGAGTTTTTAGAATCATTGTTGCTGCTTCTCTGTTCCAAGGGTAAGTGGCTGCTCTCTGCATCATTGCTTTCTTACCTTGTGGAGCAGGGAGGTTTCTTGCTTGGAACAATGGAGAATGTGTAGAGCACACACAGTGGAGAACCATTTTTTCATGATTTCTCACCTAAATGACTAGCAATGCAGGCTTAGTTTACCTCTTCATAATCATCCTAGTTCCAAAAATTAAAAATTTATCCTCACCTTTAAGTTTCCTTCTCTTCTTGGTGTCTTGTCCTCAAGACTACAACCTGTTTTGATATAATCAGCTCAACAGGAAGGTTGCCTTTGCTTCTAGATGGGGAGATTCATATCTCACTTTATGCATTAATTTGTTGACCTTGCAACAGCTGCATAATCATAAATATATGTATCCTGACTGGGCGCAGTGACTCACGCCTGTAATCCTAGCACTCTGGGAGGCCGAGGCGGGCGGATTGCTCGAGGTCAGGAGTTCAAAAACAGCCTGAGCAAGAGCGAGACCCCATCTCTACTCTAAATAGAAAGAAATTAATTGGCCAGCTAATATATAAAAAAAAAAATTAGCTGGGCATGGTGGTGCATGCCTGTAGTCCCAGCTACTCGGGAGGCTGAGGCAGAAGGACTGCTTGAGCCCAGGAGTTTGAGATTGCTGTGAGCTAGGCTGACGCCATGGCACTCACTCTAGCCTGGGCAACAAAGCGAGATTCTGTCTCAAAAAAATAAATAAATAAATATATGTGTCTTATTTAATATAACCCACGGTTACATTAGATTAGATTAGACATTATAATAGAATGGTTTTTTCCTATTTGATATGTTCAATGAGTACTATAAATACTAAATACATACCACTTTTATCAAATACTATACGTACACTAATTCAATCAAAAAATTTTAAGGGTTGGGTGTGATTGTTCATGCTTCTAATCCTGCATATTGGAAGGCCAAGGTGGGAGGATTGCTTGAGGCCACAAGTTGAAGACCAACCTAAGCAACACAGTGCAAACTTGCCTCTACAAAAAATAGGAAAATTAGTAGGGCAGGGTGAGACCCCTGTAGTCCCAGCTACACAGGAGGCTGAAGTAGGAGGATCGCTCCAGCCCAGCAGCTTGAGGTTGCAGTGAGCCATGATGATACCACCATACTCTAGCCTGGGCAACAGAGTGAGACAGTGTCTCCACAGGAAAAAAAAAAAAAAAAATATATATATATATATATATATATACACACACACACACACACATACACACACATATTTAAGGCAAATTCTCCAATGATCAATTAAAAAGGTAATGGTATCTTTTTTAAAACGTTTGGAAGATTCCAGTATGTTTAAGCTATCATTTGCACATTTCTCAGACCCACATTTAATTCTTGAAAATATATCTTCTTTGATGATGGTGTTCTAAAGAAAACAAGAACAAATTTTGGAACATGGTTAATTATTTTTTGAAACAATATCTATCTTTAGTTCTCTTTTATCTTGTTATTTTGAATATTGGGGGTTATTGTTTATGTAGACTAAGATCTTCCAAATAGTGAATTTTAAGGGAAAATTCTGACAACAGTAATAAGAAGAACTTTAGAAAAGGATCTCTTGGTGACTGTAGTTTTCTTCTCCCATATATCCTATATATTTATCTTTAATGAAATATTTCTATTTAATGTATATGAAGCATGACAAATTATCATGTGAAATTATTTATTAGGGGTTGAAAAATAGTGACTTTTTTATTGTTAAAAAACAAGTAATTAAACACTAAATTGTAAATTACCTAGAGTACAATATAAATGACTTTAAATAGGAAACAGCAAAATATATATAACAAATTTCATCATCTAAACATTCTTATTGATTTTCTCCTGGTATCACTAAAAAAATTTGGTAAAAAGTATATTCTCCTAATAGAAATGGCTCCAGAAAAAAAAAGTATGAAATAATGTGAAAGCACAAATCATTCAAATCTTTAAAGTCTCAAATTCAAATCTATTAAAAATAATGGCATACAGCCACGCATGGCGGCTCACGCCTGTAATCCAACCAGTCCAGGAGGCTGAGGCAGGAAGATCACTTGAGGTCAGGAGTTCAAGACCAGCCTCAGCAAGAGTAAGACCCCATCTCTATTAAAAATAGAAAGAAATTAGCCAGGCAACTAAAAATAGAAAAAAATTAGCCAGGCATGGTGGTGCATGCCTGTAGTCCCAGACACTCAGAAGCCTGAAGCAGGAAGATCCCTTGAGCCTAGGATTTTGAGGTTACTGTGAGCTAGGCTGATGCCATGGCACTCTAGCTGGTACAACAGAGCAACAGTCTGTCTCAAATAAAAAGATGGCATACATGTCCTCATATTTTCAAATGAATAGCACTAAGTAATTGCTGTATATGAACATCTTTCACTGAAAAACAACTTAGGTATAAAACCATTTTTGCCTCTATTTCAAGGTTTCTTTATATCAAAAAAGACAAAATTGAACTGATTTTTCATCACTGCCACAGAAAATTCAAGCAGACGAGAATTTACAAAGAATCAGGGCCAAAGGACCCCATCAGAATAGGCCAGGATTTGCTCAAGACTTCTAGAATATCCAATACATTTGCCTGCATCAGTCAAACTCCCTATTCCAAGAAAATCTTCAAGATGCCTCAGCAGCAAAGTAAATTGTCATTATTATCTGTCTTCTCTCCACAGTCTGGGGACCATGAATAAGTCAGGAATATCAACTGTCACACAGTTTGTCCTGCTGGGCTTTCCTGGTCCCTGGAAAATGCAGATCATCCTTTTCTCAGTGATTCTGTTGGTCTACATCTTGACTCTGACTGGGAATGTGGCCATCATTTGTGCAGTGAAGTGGGACCACCGACTCCATACCCCTATGTACATGCTCTTGGCCAACTTCTCCTTCCTAGAGATCTGGTATGTGACCTGTACAGTCCCCAACATGCTGGTCCATTTTCTCTCCAAAACTAAAACCATATCATTCTCTGGCTGCTTCACTCAGTTTTACTTCTTCTTTTCCCTGGGCACTACTGAATGCTTCTTCCTCTGTATCATGGCATATGATCGGTACCTGGCCATATGCCACCCACTGCACTATCCCTCTGTCATGACTGGCCAGCTCTGTGGCATTTTGGTGTCTCTTTGCTGGCTCCTAGGTTTCCTTGGATATGTGATTCCCATTTTCTTTATTTCCCAACTACCCTTCTGTGGTCCCAACATCATTGATCACTTTCTGTGTGATGTGGATCCACTGATGGCATTGTCCTGTGCCCCTACACCCATCATAGAGCATGTTTTTCATTTTATGAGCTCTCTTATCATCATTCTCACATTTTTGTACATCCTTGGGTCCTATATCCTGGTACTCAGAGCTGTGCTTCAGGTTCCTTCCTCGGCTGGACGGAGAAAAGCCTTCTCTACCTGTGGTTCCCACTTGGTGGTGGTGTCTCTGTTCTATGGAACCATAATGGTGATGTATGTGAGTCCCCCGTCTGGCAACTCAGTTGTTATGCATAAGGTCATCACACTGATATATTCTATGGTAACACCAGTCTTAAACCCCCTCATATATAGCCTACGCAACAAGGACATGAAATATGCCCTCTCTCATGTCTTTTGTAGAATAAGAATTATCCACAGCTCATGAAAAGGTTTTGTATAACCCAATGACTCTCTTTCTGCAAGTGGAAAAATAATCCTCTCCCTTCTGTACAAAATACCTTGGCCTTAGTCATAGCCATCACAGTCCTTTTGTGCAAAGCAAAACTCTTCGTGTATCTGATCATATTTTGATGAGCTTCTAGTTTCAGAAATGTGTTCCATGGGGAGAGATTGGTCCCTAATACATGGTAAAAATAAAACTTAAAATTTTTAATATCTACTTCCAGGAAGGTTTTGACTTTGTCAGTGTGCAGTCTCTGCCCACACAATTTTGTTTAGACATATGAATAACATTGGTTATTTGCCTAAATAGTTGTCTATTATTTCTTTAAGAAGACATAACAATTTGCCTGTTGTCCTGGATTTTTGGCAACACATCATTGTCAGTTACACTAAGAAATTGTAAATTCAGTTTCACAATTCTTAGTTTGTCACCCTCATCAACAGTATACAAGGGGAGGCTGAAAATTAGATTGAAGCCATGAATGAGGATACCTTTGTTGAGAGTTTTTAGGGTGCAGTCCCCCGAAGTGAAGTGAGGGGTATATCAAGAGAACCACTTAGAGGGCCTATCCTTGTCCCCTGGTATTTGAGGGCCACATGGACTGTTCCTGATTTAGACCTGGAAAAATTTAAAGACTTTGAAAGAGCTGGCTCTGAGAGCAGAGCAGGAAGAAATGGGCTACAGCAGGAGCAAACTAAATCCCCACCCATAATAAAGCAAATACCCACATTTTCCCTGGTTACATGGAAAGTAACCTTCTTAGACTGTCTTAAAAGGGACCCCACCCAAGAGTACTACTCGGAGAAGTAAGGCAATCCCCAAAGTGATTCTATATTAAGTGGGTCACCCAAATCCAGGTATGACAGACGTCATAAATAGCCAACCAGTGAAGCATTGCCCACATCAGAGAACTGCTGTTTGAGGAGCCCATCTCATAAAAAGAAAATATTTCAGGAGAGAAAAATCAACATTCAGACTTTTGTTAAACCTATAAAGCAGCAATACCTGATCACACCTTTACCAGTCAAGGAACAGTCTTTCTGCCTTTTCTTCTCACCCACCCCAAACTTCCAGTAACCAGAGGCAGCATAGTAATGTAGGAAAGGAAAAAAGAAAAGTAAGAGGGAAAGAAGCAGATCAAGACTGAATTCAGACTCAATTTGGAGAGGTAAGTTTTAATTTGGATAAAAAATTCAAATTTTATTATTAGACTATACAGTCAACCCTCAGTATCCATGGGTTCTACATCCATGGATTCAACCAACAACAGATCAAAAATATTTGAAAAACAATTGCATCAGTACTGAACATGTATAGACTTTTTTTTTGGTAATTATTCCCTGTACAGTATAAGATCTATTTACATAGCATTTACATTATATTAGGTATTATAAGTGATCTAGAGGTGATTGAAAGTACACCAGAGAATGTGCATAGGTTATGTGCAAATACTACACCATTTTACATAAGAGACTTCAGCATCATACATTTTGGTATCTGTAGGAGGTCCCAGAACCAATCCTTTGTGGATATTGAGGAATGATTGTACTAGACTTTCCAATATCTGCATAAAGAGATCATGTATTAATACTAAAAGTAATTATAAGAGCTATCATACTAATTCAAAGCTAACAGAAAGAAATAATAAAGATTAGAGCAAAGATAAACAAAATAGAGAATAGAAAAACCATAGAGAAAATCAATAAAACCAAAAGTTGGTCCTTTGAAAAGATCAACAAAATTGACAAACCTTTAAAAGACTGACTAAATAAACATATGAAAAAATGTTCAACATCACCAATCATCAGGTAAATGCAAATTAAAACCACAATAGGATATCATCTTACCCCAGTTCGAATGGCATTTATCAAAAAGTCCAAAAATAGTAGATGCTAGCATGGATGCAGATTGAAAGGAAAGCTTATATACTGTTAGTGAGACTGCAAATTAGTACAACATCTATAGAAAACAGTATGGAGATTCCTCAAAGAACTAATAGTCTGACCACTTTATCTAGCAATCACACTATTGGGTATTTACCCAAAGGAAAAAAGACTTTTCATCAAAAAGACACTTGCACTACAATGTTTATTGCAGCACAATTTACAATTGCAAAGATGTGGAATCAACCCAAGTGCCCATCAATTCATGAGTGGATTAATAAAATGTGGTATATGTATACTATGCAGTATACTGAGCCATAAAACAAAATGAATTAATATCTTTGCAACAATCTGGATGGAACTGGAGACCATTCTCCTAAGTGAAGCATCTCAAGAATGGAAAAACAGGCCGGGCGCGGTGGCTCACGCCTGTAATCCTAGCTCTTGGGAGGCCGAGGCGGGCGGATTGCTCAAGGTCAGGAGTTCAAAACCAGCCTGAGCAAGAGCGAGACCCCGTCTCTACTATAAATAGAAAGAAACTAATTGGCCAACTGATATATATATATAAAAAATTAGCCGGGCATGGTGGCTCATGCCTGTAGTCCCAGCTACTCGGGAGGCTGAGGCAGAAGGATTGCTTGAGCCCAGGAGTTTGAGGTTGCTGTGAGCTAGGCTGACGCCACGGCACTCACTCTAGCCTGGACAACAAAGCGAGACTCTGTCTCAAAAAAAAAAAAAAAAAAAAAAAAAAAAAAAAAAAAAAAAAAAAGAATGGAAAAACAAACACCACACATACTCACTATTAAATTGGAACTAACTGATGAGCACACATGTGCACAGAGGGAAATAAAACTCAGTGGAAATCAACCAGTAGGGAGGGAACAGTGGGGAGGGGCAAAAACCTACACAATGGGTACTATGAATACTATTTGGTTGATGAGAACATCTTTAGCTGTGATTCAAGCATTACAAAAGTGATCCATGTCACCTAAAACATTTGTACCCCCTTAATATTTTGAAATTTAAAAAAAAAGTTTTAAATAACTAAGAAAAAGAGAGAACACTTAACTAAATTAATAAAACAGAAATGACACAGAGGATATTACTACTAGTCTTATAGATATAAACAAGATTATAAGAGGATAATATGAGCAATTATATGCTGAAAAATTAGATAACCTAGACAAAATGGTCACAGAAACTACCAAAACTGACTCAAGGAGAAATAGAAAATCTTAATAGATCTATAATAGGTAGAAAAATTGAATCAATAAGCAAAAACCACCAACAAAGAAAACTCAGGACCACATCACTTCAATGGTATATTCTACCAAACATTTTAAAAGAACATCAGTCTTTCTCAAACTCTTCCAAAAAAGAAAAAAAGAAGGAATATTTCTTAACTAATTTTATGAAGCCAGAATTACCCTGACCACCTGACCATATCACAAGAAAAGAAAATTGTAAATCAATGTATCTTATGAATATAGATGCAAAAGTCCCCAACAAAATACTAGCAAATCAAATCCAGCCATATATTTAAAAAGTTAAACACCATGACTAATTGAGATTTATCCCAAGAATGCAAGGGTGGTACACCATAAGAAAACCAATCAATATAATAAACCACATTAATAGATTGAAAGAAAAAAATACAAGATCATCTAAATTGATTTAGAAAAAGCAATTCACAAACCCCAACCCCTTCTATGATAAAACCGCTTAACAAATTAGAACCAGAAGGAAACTTCCTCAACATGATAAAGGACATTTATGAACAACCCAGAGCTGACATCATACTCAATAATGAAAGACTGAAAGCTTTCTCTCTAATATCAGAAACAAGACAAGCTTGCTTTTAATACTTTAATTCGACATTGTACTGGAATTTCTAACCAGAGCAATTTGGCAATTAAAAAATCAAATGAAAGGCATTCAAACCAGAAAAGGACAAGTAAAATTATCTCTGTTTGTAGATGACACAGTACTATTTATAGAAAATCAGAAAAAATCTATATATACACCAAAAAAGAAACCCACTAGACCTAATAAATAAATTTGGCAAAGTTGCAGGATACAAGATCAATATACAAAAATCAGTTATATTTCTAATACACAATGACTAATTAGAAAGGGAAATTAAGAAGCCAAAATCATTTACAATAGCCTCAAAAATAATTAAATGCCTAGCAATGTATTTAATCAAGGTGGTACAAGACTTATGCAATAAAAACTACAAAACATTGTAAAGAAATATAAGAAGACTTAAATGCAAAAACATCTTATGTTCATAGATTGGAAGACTTAATATTG
The DNA here is from genome assembly GCF_040939455.1 of Microcebus murinus. Classification (NCBI taxonomy): domain Eukaryota; kingdom Metazoa; phylum Chordata; class Mammalia; order Primates; family Cheirogaleidae; genus Microcebus; species Microcebus murinus. The sequence continues at coordinate 72,057,477 of NC_134109.1, read as the reverse complement.
CTAAGATGGCAATACATTGGAAAATGATCTACATATTCAATGCAATCCATATCAAAATTCCAGTGGTTTTTTTTTTTTACAGAAATGCAAAAGCCAATACTAAAATTCATAGAGAATATCAAAGGACCCAGAATAGCCAAAACAATCTTGAAAAAGAAGAACGAAGTTAAAGGACTCATACTTTCCGATTTCAAAACTGACTACAAAACTATGGTAACCAAAGCAATGTGGTATTAGTATAGGATAGACATACAGATCAATAGAATAGAATGGGAAGTCCAGAAATAAATTTGATATCTGTGGTCAATTAATTTTTAACAAGAGTGACAAGACCATTCAATAAAGAAAGAATAGTCTCTTCAACAAATGATACTGCAACAAATGGATATCACATGCAAAAGAATAAAATTGAACTCTTCACATCATGTAAAAAGATTAACTCAAAATTGATCAAATACCAAAATATAAGTGCTAAGATTATAAAACTTTTATAGAAACAAGTTTAACTCTTAGTAACCTTGGATTAATCAATAATTTCTTACATATGAGACCAAAACCACAAGCAATATAAAAATAAATTAGACTTCATCAAAAATGACTCTATCAACAGATTGAAAAGCAATGAAAGAACATTTTTGCAAATCATATATCTGATAAAGGTCTAGTGTCCAGAATATGTAAAGAACTCTTTCAACTCAACAACAAAAACACAGCCCAATTTTTAAATAGGCAAAGGACTTAAATAGACATTTCTCCACAGAAGAGATACAAGTGGCCATAAAGTATATAAAAAGATGCTCAACATCATTAGTTATTAAAGAAATGAAAATCAAAATGACAATAAGATGCCACTGCATACCCACTGGTATGATTATAATTTTTTTAAAAACTGAAAATAACAAGTGTTGGTGAGGATATGGAGAAATTATGACACTCATATATTCCTGGTGGGAATGTAAAATGGTGAAACCACTTTAGAAAATAGTTTGGCAGTTTCTCAATAAGTTAGATATAGATTTGCCCTATGACTCAGCAATTCTACTTCTAAATATATATGAGAGGGAATACTTCCTAACTCATTTTCAAAAGAATTGAAAACAGGTATTCAAATAAAAATTTGTACATGAATGTTCATAGCAGCACTATTCATAACAGCTAAAAGAATCCAAACATCCATCAACTGATGAATATGAGTTTTTGCATAATTAATATAACAGTTATTTATTTATTTTATTTCAAAATATCAAGGGGTTACAAATGTTTTTGTTACATAGATATACTGTATAATGCTAAATGAAGTCAGGGCTTTCAGTGGGCCCACAACCAGGACAGAGTTAATTGTACCCAATAGTAATCCCTCACCCCACTCCCACCTTCCTGGCTTCTTAGTCTCCAATGTCTTTTATGTCTTTTTGTGCCCATGCATACCCATGATTTAGCTCCCACTTGTTAGGGAGATTATGTGGTGTTTGTTCTTCCATTCCTGAGATTCTTAACTTAGGATAACGGTCTCCAGTTCCATCCAAGTTGCTGCAAATGACTTTATTTCATTCCTTTTTATGGCTGAGTAGTACTCCATGATATGTGGGGGGGGGGCGCACATTTTCTTTATCCATTCATGAATTGAAGCAGGTGGAAGTGGGGGAGAGGATGGGTAAATTCACACCTAATGGGTACAATGCACACTATCTGGTGGATGGGCACACTTATAACTTTGACTCAAACAGTACAAAAGCAATTTATGTGACCAAAATATGTGTACCCCCATAGCATTCTGAAATTTAAAAAAATACCTCTACTCGAATGTGAATTGCAGCACAATTCACAATTGCAAAGATATGTAATCAACCTAATTGATGAATGTATTTTAAAGTGTGGTATATCTAAATGATGTAATATTATTCAGTCATAAAAAGAATTAAGTACTGATACATAATACAGCATAAATAAACCTCAAAAATGTTATGCTAGGTGATAAAAGCCAGGCAAAAAAGACCACATATTTTATGATTCTAATACATAAATTATGCAGAATAGGCAAATCCATAGAGAGAGAAAGCAGATTAGTGATTACCAGGGTTAGGAGGAAGGGGAATGGGGAATGACTGCTTAGTGGGTACAAGAATTCCTTTTGGGGTGATGAAAATTCTCTGAACTAGTTAGTGGTGATGGTTGTGCAACATTGCGATTGTGCTCAATGCCACTGAATTATGCCCTTTAAAATGGTTCAAATGGTAAAATTACATTATGTGTATTTTACCACAAAATATAAAATATGCATATATATAATGTTTTCATATGTGTGTGTATATATGTACACACATATATAGTTTTTTAAAACTGAGTTGCAAACACAAATCTAACTACATAAAAAAAGGAAGGGGAATATTACCCCTATTAAATGATAGCTACACAAAGTCTCTGAGTCTACTTCAGCTTTCCTTGAAGTTTATCAAGAGCTCTTTTCTGGAGAAGTCAATGGGCAAGCTCATGCACAATTGCTGGAAAACACAGGGATGACCACATTCTGGGCAACTGATAGGGATGCAGCATGGGGCAGTCACAGACAGGGATATGGTCAGAAAGAAAGACCCATCTTGACCTATCTTTTAGGCCAGTGATGACCTACCTCAATTCTCAGGTGTAGATGAAGGCAGAACACATCTGCGGTGTCAAACGAGTTTCCTTATCTGATTCAGGCAACAAGGCATCAAAGGATGTGCAGGATCTTTGTCAGTTCATAGTCCAGGCAAGCCATGGACAATAAGAATCTGAGCTGGGATTACTTAACTCTGGGTCAGATAAAAAGGATGTTTCACAAGCAGCTGGTATCTTGGAAATGGTAGCTCATAATGCATTTTACTCTTAAGTCATTGTGTTCCAGTTAATACTCCAGTAGTTTCCATCCATTTCTAGTTCAGAAATGCCAACCTGAGGTTTCCTTCACTTCACTCCTAAAGATTCATTTTGCCACTTTCTTGCATTAAATCTGTGTTTTTTGCATTAAATTTGCATTCCATGTTGTCTTATTTGTTGGTTTACTCTCTCATTTTAGTGATACACATTTTTCAGAAGCTTCTTGAGAATCAGCACAATACCAAGAAAGTTTCCAATACCTTGAATGTCTCAAAATGTCTCTATTCTACCCCTTACAATTTATTGATAGTTTTAGCTTGGTATAGAATTCCAGTTTGGAAATCATTTTCTATCAGAAATTTAAAGATATACACCATTGTCTTTTTGCTCCTATTGTCACTCTTCAAAAGTCCAAAACCATTTTGACTACTGATCCTTTATGTGTTGCCAACTTTTTGTCTCAAAGGAATGAAGAATGTTTCTCATCAATCAGTAGTTCTTTCATTTATCCAAGATAAAAAGCAGTTAGGAGTTAGAACTAATTGAACTAATTCAGAAGCCTATGCCATCAGAATATTTCTTTTTTTCTGGAAATAACCATTACACTACACTTCTCCAATCTGAAATTCTGTCTGATCCATGGGGCTTAAGTCCTGATCTCTAAGCCTTGCCACTGCTGCCTACTGAAAATTGACTCTTAACTTTTATGAGTTGTTGATACAAGCCACCTGATTTTAATATCCCCCACTATTCATTAAATGAGCTCATCCTCTGACCTGTGTGTGGAGCCTTGCTACTCAGAGAACAGCAGCATCACCTGGAAGCTGGTTAGAAATTCAGAATCCCGGGTAACACTCCAGAGCTATTGAATGAGAATCAGTAGTGTAACGAGATTCCCCAGGTGATTCATATGCACCCTGAAGTCTGAGAACCACTTGTATCTTGGGGAAGTATAAAAAATACTGATGCCAGAGACTTTTATTTAATTTGCCTGCCATAAACCCTGGCTACCAGGAGTTTTAAACACTTCCCCAGGTAATTCTAATGTATAGACAAGGTTGAAAATCACTGGCCTAGACCATTACTACTCAGTGTGGCCTGCAAACCAGCAAATTCAACATTAGCTAAGAGCTTGTCAGGAAATCAGACTCTTAGGTCCCAACCTCCTGAATCAGAGTCTGCAGTTTAACAAGATCTCCAGGTGATTCACATGCACATTAAATTTTGGGAACTCCTGGCACACTGTCATTGATCTCAATTTCACTTACAAGCTGGTCCAGTGACCATCAGTGAAGGTTTTCTCATTGCTCATCATTGTCACTTTTCCTAGAAATCATCTTTTAAAGAAGTGAATTAAGGCCAGGCACAGTGGCTCACGCCTGTAATCCCAACACTAATCCTAGCACTCTGGGAGGCCGAGGTAGGCGGATTGCTCGAGGTAAGGAGTTTGAAACCAGTCTGAGCAAGAGTGAGACCCCATCTCTATTATAAGTAGAAAGAAATTAATTGGCCAACTAATATATATATAGAAAAAATTAGCCGGGCATGGTGGCACATGCCTGTAGTCCCAGCTACTCAGGAGGCTGAGGCAGCTGGATTGCTTGAGCCTGGGAGATTGAGGTTGCTGTGAGCTAGGCTGACGCCACGGCACTCATTCTAGCTTGGGCAACAAAGTGAGACTCTGTCTCAAAAAAAAAAAGAAGAAGAAGAAGAAGTGGATTAAGAGGACTCTAGAAAGAAACTCCAATGTTTTAGAAGAAAAGTAAAAAGCCAATGATTTTTTAAAAAAAACAAAACTGAAGCTAAATCTACTCTCACATTTCTACTGGTTTCATATTTCCCACTCAGAAAGTGAAATCAGCGTAGAAACTGACAATATAACTAAATTCATCAATTAAATGATTTCTGTATATAGACAATTTTGAAATTTCTTCCTCACTAATTCCTTAGTCATTATCAAGTCACTCCAGGTAGCTTCTACCTAGTACCAACCACCTGGTCATTACAGTGAAAGACTCCAAGAAAATTGAGTGAATTTCATTTTTAAGTGACCAGCAGAATATAGTTTTCTGTTTCTCTGTGTTAAAGTACCTCATTTAAGGCCGGGCGCGGTGGCTCACGCCTGTAATCCTAGCTCTCTGGGAGGCCGAGGCGGGCGGATCGCTCGAGGTCGGGAGTTCGAAACCAGCCTGAGCAAGAACGAGACCCCCGTCTCTACTATAAATAGAAAGAAACTAATTGGCCAACTAATATATATAGAAAAAATTAGCCGGGCATGGTGGCGCATGCCTGTAGTCCCAGCTACTCGGGAGGCTGAGGCAGGAGGATCGCTTGAGCCCAGGAGTTTGAGGTTGCTGTGAGCTAGGCTGACGCCACGGCACTCACTCTAGCCTGGAAAACAAAGTGAGACTCTGTCTCAAAAAAAAAAAAAAAAAAAAAAAAAGTACCTCATTTAAATTAGAGAGGAAAGAGTTGTTTACAACATGTCTCAGTTTCAGAATTAGAGTGATAGACAAAACTATTTATTTCACTGATGCCCACAGATCATGATTCCTTAGTGGCATGCAAACTCTTTGCAATAGAAAGCCTCCTGAAATTTGGTATTTCCCCTGGCTCCTGTGTATCAGCAACTCCAGCCAGTATACTAGAGTTAATATAGAGAGGGACTAACATACTAAATGCTAGCTGCGCCCCAAGGGTTGGAAAGAGAATGCACTCCAGGGGAAACTTGGGGAGGCCACTGAGACCACGTGGGGAGAAACACAGGGTTTTACAGCAATACCTCAGAGGAAACACAGATTTAACACCAATTCACATGTTGAACATCTCAGCAAATTCCTAGAAAACAAGCCTCTGGAGTCTCCAGAAGTGAAGGAAGTGCGATGACCCACATATAATGCCCTCACCTGGAGTTTTCCTCATCAGAGCCAGGGAGGAGGAGATGCTTGATGCTGAGGTTGTGCCCGACTCCACCGTGCCCATCCCGCTCTCCGTGGTGAGCCAGGAAAGCCATCGCTGCGTGTAAGAGGAAAGGACGGATGGTCTGTATCACAGCCACTGCTGTGACACACTGCAGAGTGCCTTTCACTTTACAAATCTCATTAGCACTGCTTCTCTGGAGAGACTCAAAGGAGGCAGTATAATAGAATAGTGTAGAGGTTCCACATGTGGAATGCAGAACATGTATCCTTCGGGTGAAGAGTCATGCCTGTTCTCTGAGCCATACTTGGAAAATTAAGGGTTAGAATAGATCATTGTACCATTTTTTTTCCCATTCTATGACTTCATGATTGTTAGAGATCATCTTTCTGAAAACAATCTCACTTTCCAGGAGTATTCAGGTGGTGTGTTCTTTCTCTCAGGCTAATGTGGAAGACGAATATACTAAGGGACATTGGAAGAAGGTTATTTAATCAAGCTATTGTACTTGGGGTGAGTGGACTGGTGTGTTGATTGGTGGTTTCTTGTCCTGAAAGAAGTATAGTATATGAAAGAGCTGGTCCCTTAGGATTATAGTTCAAATAATGATTTATGGAAACTCAAATCATGAGAAACAATATGTTTATGGCATAAAATGGTGAATATTCCGTTCTAATAACATAACTACATTTTGGAGACTTTGGAGTGGGGGCAGTTATGCAAAACTTTGTGGGGTCAGTTTATGCTATCAATGTGGAAACTCTGAAAATTGATTATTCAGCCTTTTCCATTAAGCTACCCACCCTTTGATGATTCCATCATTTATCTGCACTTTCTCCAAAGGCTTTGGGAAAATAATGTTGCTGCTAATAAATGCCTTACAGGGTCTAGTGGTAGAAAAGATGGAATGTGGTGGGAAGTTGTCAGTGTATAATGGAGAGCTTCCTAAACTGTTATTCACATTAAGCAGGCACGGCACATTTCTCAGAACAAAGGACGGGAAGCTCACATCTCATGATTCTGATTCCTGGTTTAAATCTGTGAGGCTAGACAGGTCTCTGATCTGTGTAACAGGATGGTGATTTATTTATGTTTCATAAATAACAATCTGGAAATCACCTATTGAGCACCTTCTTCAAGAGAGATGGTAAACAAATGTCTTTTAAATTCACCACTAATTGGAAAGCTGGACAACTTTAGAACTTGGATGCTGAAAACTTTTTCTGTGCTTCTTTAAAAACCATCAATGGCCTAGAGATATTGAAGTCCAAACATTCATTCCCAAGGATGATGATACATGATCCTTCTTTCAAATTCTGTGTTCTTCCTTGCCTTTCAAATTTCTTCTGTTACATTCCTAACAAAGTTATGACTGACGACCTCCAATACACAAGGCAAGAAATCTGAATTTAACAAGAAACTCAATATTGAAACTATCATTTTTTGTTAAGACTTAACTAGTACATTTTAAATATTAATCAGTTACAAGATTACTGTTGTTTAAACACATTTATTTGTACACTTTATTCAAAACTTAAATATATAACTTTATTGCTACTGAAAAGTACATGCTGTTCCAAATATTTGAAAATGTCCTCTTCTTCCTTTCAATAAACAAAATTAATTCTAACAGATAAAATTATAGATAAAATCTCATTTGATCTCAGATTTCTTTGGTTTTGTTATCCATAAAGCTCACTAAAACTAAATTTTTGAATTGAAAGCATCATTTTCTTTATTTCATATAGGTGGGATATGAATATGTAAATAAGGTAGTTCCTTTTTGTATAGTATGTGTAAAAAAATAAACACTTGCAAATAGAGGTATTCTCACTTGTTCTTTAAAGAAAAGATATTTGATATAGTGAGGATTTTTTTAGGTGTCATTCAACTAGCTAGAGTGAGATTTAAAAAGAAAATGCTGGGGTCAGGAGAGGTTTATAAATATATATATATATATTCCTTAAAAGAAAATATAAAAGCATCCCTGCATTGTGGGAATAGTGATGTCTGTGAGAACTAATTCAGTGGTCCAGGTGTGAGTTTAAATCTCCATGCAGCAGCCAACTGATTTTGTTTTGTTGCCAAATGTCTACCCAATCTCATACCAGCTATCCTCAAAATATGTCTCTTTTACAACAAGTTGGGCTGAATAAGAGAAAAATGAATAACTTTGTGTATGAATACCCATAATCAACATTGGATACAGATCAAAAGCTGCATAGGTCTTCTTAAGCATCAAAGGAAAAGAAAGAAAAGAAAATTGTCTTGTTGTACCACTGGTATAGAAAATTCTAAGTTGCATTGGATTCTAGCAAAATAATACTGAGGTTTAGAACCACAATCACTTCAAAATACGATAGGGTTTATTCTCACTCACCTGGTCCCAGAATATCTTGTGTATTTTTCTGTATAGCTCAAGTTCCCTTCTCAATAAAGTCCTTGAGATATATAGAAAGAAAAGAAACTTAGGTAACACCCAATGTCTTTCTTCTTTGTAGATTTGAGACCCATGAACAGGTCCGCAACACATGTTGTGACTGAATTTGTTCTCCTGGGATTCCCTGGTTGCTGGAATGCACAGATTTTCCTCTTCTCGTTGTTCTTGGTGGTTTATGTCTTGACCTTGCTGGGAAACGGAGCCATCATCTGTGCAGTGAGATGTGACCCACGACTACACACCCCCATGTACTTTCTGCTGGCAAACTTTGCCTTCCTTGAGATCTGGTATGTTTCCTCCACTGTTCCTAACATGCTGGCCAACATTCTCTCCAAGACCAAGGCCATCTCATTTTCTGGATGCTTCCTCCAGTTCTATTTCTTCTTTTCACTGGGCACAACTGAATGTCTCTTTCTAGCAGTAATGGCTTATGATCGGTACCTGGCCATCTGCCGCCCACTGCACTACCCTGCCATTATGACTGGAAGGCTGTGTCGCATGCTGGTGTCTTTCTGTTGGCTCATTGGATTCCTTGGATACCCAATTCCCATTTTCTTCATCGCCCAACTCCCCTTCTGTGGCCCTAATATCATTGATCACTTCCTGTGTGACATGGACCCACTGATGGCTCTGTCCTGTGCCCCAGCGCCTATTACAGAATTTATTTTTTATACGCAGAGCTCCCTTGTCCTCTTTTTCACTATTACGTACATTCTTCGATCCTATACCCTGCTGCTCAGAGCTGTTTTTCGGATCCCTTCTGCAGCTGGCCAGAGAAAGGCCTTCTCTACCTGTGGCTCTCATTTGGTTGTGGTGTCTCTCTTCTATGGGACAGTCATGGTAATGTATGTAAGTCCTACCTACGGCATCCCAACTTTGATGCAGAAGATCCTCACACTGGTATATTCAGTAGTGACTCCTCTCTTTAACCCCCTGATCTACAGCCTTCGTAATAAGGACATGAAACTTGCCCTGAGAAATGTCCTGTTTGGAATGAGAATTAGTCAAAATTCATGAGCCCAAAATATGCCATACTTACAAGTTCTAAGGAAGAACATGATGGAGATGTATCAGTTCTTTCAGTGATTTTTTAGTCCTCAGCCTGAGTAGTTTGAGGTCATATATTTTACCTAAAGTGTGCCCAGCTTAAATACCTTTTTGATACTGACTACTTAAATCTCACTTCTCTGGTCTTCAACAGAATTGCTGTATTGAAATGCCCTCCTACTGAGATGCCCCATGGTTCATCACTGCACATCTTCTTCCTCATTACAACAGGGTAGCAAACCCAACTTTGACTACAGGTGTGCTCCTGGTAGTCTTTATGTGACAGGAATCAACAGCAGCACAATACCCAGCATAGAATAAGGCCTCAAAAATGTTTTTTTTAAATATTTTTATCTAAGATGTAACAAATTTAAGCAATTCAGAAGTACATAAAAATGACAGATTTTTATATAGGCAAAGGACTTGAATAAGCATTTCATGAAAGAATATATACAAGCACAAGAAAAGATGCTCAGCATCGTTAGTCATTAGGAAAAGGCAAATCAAAATCACAACGAGACACCATTCATACCCACTAGCATGCTTAGATTCAAAAAGACACAATATCAAGTATTGGCAAGGATGTGGAAAAATTGGAACTCTTATACATTGCTGGTAGAAATGTAAAATGGTACAGCCCCTTTAGAAAACAATTTGGCAATAGTTAAGCATAGAATTACCATATGACCCAACAATTTCACTTGTAGGTATAAACCCAAGAGAACTAAAAACATGTTTACACAAAAAACACATACACAAACATTCATAGCAGCATTATTCATAATAGCCAAAAAGTAAAGTAAAACAGCCTAATTGTCCATCAACAAATGAAAGGACAATGTGGTATATGCATACAATTAATATTATTCTGTGATTAAAATGCAGTTAAGTATCATACATGCTACAACATGGATGAACCTTGAAAACATTATGCTAAGTGAAACAAAACACAGAAGACCACATATTATATGATTCCATTTACATAAAATGTCCTGAATAAGCAAATCCATAGAGACAAAAAGTAGATTAGTAATTGCCATGGACTAGGGGAAGGAGAGGATGGGAAATGACTACTGCTAATGAGCACTTAGTTTGTTTGGGGGGGGTGATAAAAATGTTCTGGAAATATAATAAATAGTGATGATGGTTATGAATATACTAAAGCCTTGTGAATATACTAAAAAGTATTGACTTGTACACTTTAAGTGAGTGAATTTTTCATCAGGTAAATGCAGATCAAAACCACAATGAGATGTCACCTCACATGTGTTAGGATGACTGATCTCAAAAGGACAAACAATAACAGATGTTGGTAATATTGGTGAAGATAGGATAAAAGGAAACCCTTATACACTGTTGGTGGGAATGTAAATTTGTGCATCTACTATGACGAAAAATATAAAGGTTCCTCAGAAAACTAAGAATAGAACTACTATATGATCCAACAATCCCACTTTTGGGTATATATCCAAAGGAACTGAAATCAGGATCCAAAGGAATTGAAAGCGATATCTGCACTTGCATGTTCATTGCAGCATTGTTCACAGTAGCCCAGACATAGAAGCAACCCAAACGTCCATCTACAAATAAAAGGATTTCTTAAAATGCAGTATATTCATACAATGGGATATTATTCAACCTTAAAAGGAAAGAAATCCTGCCATTTGCAACAACACGGATGAATCTGGAGGACATTATGCTAGATAAAGTAAGCCAGACATAGGACAAATACCACATATATGATGAATGTAAAATAGTAAAACTCATAGAAGCAGAGAGTGGAATGGTGGTTTTCTGGATAGGGAGGAGAGTAAAACAGGAGGGTCTTAGTCAGAGGGTACAAAGTTTCTGTTATACAAGATGAGTAAGTCCTAGAGATCTACTATACAGCATAAAGCCTATAATTAACAATACTGTTTTGTATACTTAAAATTTTACTAAAAAAGCCGATAATATGTTATGTGTTCTTATCACAAAATAATTATAATGGTTCATAATGGGATGAGAGGAAACCTTATGACAGTAGTGGATAGGTTATGGCATAGAGACTGCGGTGATAATTTCACAGGTATATACTTATCCTCAAACTGATCAAGTTGTACTTTAAATATGTACAAATTTTTGTATGTCAATAATATATCAATAATGTGTTGGGTTTCTTTTAAATCTGAACGTGTTTTCCAAAGAAATCTAGAAGCAAAAATAAAATTAAAGAGTAAAAATCTTAGCCCTACAAATTTTCTACTATAGGGCAGAACATGGTCTTACTTGTGCTGTGCTGCCCTCTAGTGGTCATTGTGCTTCCATTGCCTGCTTCAGCATAAAACAGGAAAAACCTCAACTCACACAGACATAAGAAAAGGAGTATATCCATTAATTGAATCTTCTAGTTAACTGAAGACTGATGGGGGTGGGGTGGGGAGGACCTTTTGATATTAAGTATGAAACTTTTATAATATATCATCCCACTTTTGTACTTTAGTAAGTTGAAAATAATTTAATCTTTTACCCCACAGGGACTCAGGAAGTGTAAGTTGTTGGGACAGGCAATCAAATGATGGGGGTCCGAATCCCAGTTCTACACCAGCTAGCTATGTGTCCTTACATAGGTCACTTCACCTCTCTGGTCCCAATTCCTTTATCTGTAAGATAAGAATGTTCAACTGAGTAAATTTTCTAGGGTTGCTTACACTCATTTTTCTCCTCAAAATACGATAGGACTCGTGACACGTGTAGGGGGCGGGAAACAGATACGTGAACAGCCCATTTTAACTTGCTGTACAAAGTGCTGTAGCAGAGTAAGCACAGGATGCTGTCAGAGCACGTGAGAGGAACGCATAACCCAGTCAGGGCCTAAGGGTGTACTGACGTGGCCTGACTACAGGATAGGGGATGACACAGAACATAAAATAACGACACAGACACACATGGACATGACAATGACTCGAGTGACCAATGCACCGGTCGCTTTATTTTTGTACCCCCCAGACCCAAGTTTAGGTCCTTGTACGTGAGCATCTGAGCATAGCAGCAATATCAGTCAATTCTGGAGTTGTTTCAAAGGGAACAATTTTCCATTATCTCATACCTCAAAACGGTTACTAAAGTTAAGGTGCCGGACAGAGCTCAAAAGCCAAGGCCGAGATAGGCAACATAAAACAATGCAGCCATTTGAAGTGCTTCTTGGTCTCAATCCCAGGTGGCGGCTCCTCCCTGGCCCCCACGGTTGGGGAGACTCTATGGGGAGTCTTACCCATCATTGACTACCAACAATCATTCGGGGGCCAGTTGTTGGGAGAGTTCTTCTTGTTCTTGTTCTCATGGCCTCCAGACTCCCACCACGGGGGCCCTCTGTGTGGGAGTTGGGAGCATTTGCTTATGTGCAACAACGCAGGCCTCTTATCAAGTCACAAGGCAGCAACCGTGTCTGAAGAAAATGCTGACTACTGCTGCGTCAGGCAGCACACGTACATTACAGACTAGAGTGAATGATTAGTATAAGGCATAACACCAGAATCAGCCCCCAACAGTGTATGGAAGGCGGTAGGGAAATCTTTGAGAAGCAACATCTAAACTGACACCTGATGGGTGAATGGGAATTATCCGATGAGCAGGGATAGAGGAGAAGCGTGGAAGAAGAAACAATATTTACAAAAGATTATAAATGTGGCCGGGCACGGTGGCTCATGCCTGTAATCCTAGCACTCTGGGAGGCCCTGTGGGCGGATTGCTCAAGGTCAGGAGTTGGAAATCAGCCTGAGCAAGAGTGAGACCCCGTCTCTACTATAAATAGAAAGAAACTAATTGGCCAACTAATATATAGACAAAAAATTAGCCAGGCATGGTGGTGCATGCCTGCAGTCAAAGCTACTTGGGAGGCTGAGGCAGAAGGATTGCTTGAGCTCAGGAGTTTGAGGTTGCTGTGAGCTAGGTTGATGCCACGGCACTCACTCTAGCCTGGGCAACAAAGCAAGACTCTGTCTCAAAAAAAAAAAAAAATCATAAATGAAAGGTAGTAAGCGTTCAGGAAAATGAGAATAGTTCATTTTGGCTGGAATATACAGTATAAGGGAGAAATGTCAAAAGATATAACAGAGCTAAGCACAGGCCAGCCCATTTAAGCTCGTTGTATAAATCAAAATGACAACTTTGAACTTTTTCATAAGAGCAATGGGAAAAGTTTGAGAGGTTTGGTTCAGAGATGACATAATCATTTACATTTTTGAAAGATCAATATGACTACATGATAAAGAAGAAATACGACTACGTGTGCACTAGAGAAGCGAGGTCAAGATTAAAGGGAGAGGACCAATTATAAGAGCACTGAAGTAATTAAAAGAAGAAGAGATGGTGACCTGATTTCAGACAGTACTTCTCAAAGTACAGTGTGCAATGAGAAAAGAACAGAAATTGAGAGAAAGCTTTAGAAACTTTTATAACAAGTCAACATTTTGATAATGTCCAAGCTTGTATCAGTTGACTCATCTCCATGAACAAGATACAAACCAGTTTGGGTGTTGTAGTACTACCTGTGTATACTAGTCAGCTACAATGGAACCACATTAATCAAGTGATATTTTAAAGTAGGCTTGTAAACTACAACCCAAAATATACAAAAATTGAGAAAACATATACTTTATATTTATAGCTTGTTTTATGATCCTTTTAATTTTACTTTATATAATATAATAAGTTAAATTTTGGATATATAATTTATATTATTTTTAATTCCAATTTATCTATGGCAAAATAGGCTGTATTGAACTCCTTTTCAAGAAAAGATACATCCTTTCTGAATGTAGTCATTGTAGTAAACCAAATGATAACAATGGAAATGGTTCCCAACAAATGAAGACAAAAGTTCACACTGGTTTTACTCAGAAGTATGAATCCTCCTCTATCTTTAATAACATAGCTATAATTATGTGTGAAGTGCTAAAACCAAAGGTGTTACTTGCAGAGATACATTAGCTAATGATATGACAAAACCATCAAAACTTAAGCATCTTTCACATACAAAACATAAAGAAATAAGTTCAAAACCAAAGAAATTTTTAAACAAATATTACTGAATTAAAATCAGAAAAGAAAGCAAATGTTCAGTGTTCCATATGAACATTAGTGATTTGAGATCTTATAAAGAAACATCTTGAGTTGCTACACCTAAATAAACATTTACAATTGCTGAGTCATTAGTGAAAGACTGTATTAAAGATACTTCCTAGCAAATCTTGGCTGAACGAATGGCAATGAAGATAGCTCAACCACCACTTTTCAATGACTTCATAGCTCAATGTATTAAAGAACTAGACCACATGATGGTTGTACAATATGAAAGTACTTAATACCACTAAATTGTATACTTAAAGATGGTTCCAATGGTAAATTTTATGCTAAATATATTTTAGCACAATAAAAAATATTGGGGAAAAAAACTAGACCACAGAGTAAAGTTAGCAAATTGTTTTTCATGTAATTTGATGAATACATAGCTATTGCTAAAATAGCAATTATTTTTGTATTATACAACTTAAACATGATAGTGATATAAAGGAGAAATTTTTCAGTTTCATTCCTGACAAAACAATTAGCTCTAAATATCTATGAAGAATTATACTGTCAGCAAATGTGGCTTGTAGTTTAAATTTCAGGAATGAGTATATCCTACCAACACAGCTGTAATGACAGGAAAATATTCTGTCGCAGTACCCAGATGAATAAGTTTGTGCCCTTCATGCAAAATTGATTAGCTTATTTATTTTAGTCCCCCTTTAGTCAAACTACTTATGTGATTCGATAAAAGTGAGTTTCTGGAACTCAAAGCTGAGGAATTTATCAGATTTATCTTCCTACCATAAATAACTATAAAATTTCCACAAATTTTAGGAAAAAAATTACTGCTGGCATTGTACAGCAACCAAAGTGGGGCTGAAATCCTTTAGAAAAGGAAGAAATATAAGGCAAGCCCCACATCTACCCAGGCTTTCTCCCAGAGAACACTTTACAGGCTATCATACAACACGTGGAGCCCAAACAGAGAGCGGAAATTTCATTGGGCAGAGAAGGCAGAGATGAGAAGGCTCTTAAGGTGGCTGGGATTTAGGGGGCAAATTTCATGAGTTTATGAGATGATGTAACACTTGAAAAATCTGAATGATTCTCACTTTGAAGATGTGATGATATACAAATTGCAAATAAACACATGAAAAGATACTCAACATCATATGTCATTAAAGAAATGCAAATTAAAACTAAAATGAGGCGGGTATATACATATATAATGAGTGAGATGTGCACCATCTGGGAGATGGTCATGCTGAAGACTCAGACTTGTGGGGGGAGGGGGGAATGGGCATTTATTGAAACCTTAAAATCTGTACCCTCATAATATGCCAAAATAAAAAAAAAATACTAAAATGAGCCAACTAAAAATATATAGAAAAAATTAGCTGGGTATGATGGCGCATGCCTGTAGTCCCAGCTCCCAGCTACTTGGGAGGCTGAGGCAGGAGGATTGCCTGAGCCCAGGAGATTGAGGTTGCTGTAAGCTAGGCTGATGCCACGGCACTCTATCCAGGGCAACAGAGTAAGACTCTGTCTAAAAAAAAAACTACAATGAGGCTGGCATGGTGGCTCATGCCTGTAATACTAGCACTCTAAGAGGCCAAGAGAGGAGGATTACTTGAGCTCAGCAATTTGAGACCAGACTGAGCAAAAGCAAGACCCCATCTCTACTAAAAATAGAAAAAAGTAGCTGAGCAACTAAAAATAGAAAAAAAAATTAGCTGGGCGTGGTGGGGTGCACCTGTAGTCCCAGCTACTCAAGGAGGCTGAGGCAGGAGGATTGCTTGAGCCCAGGAGTTTGAGGTTGCTGTGAGCTAGGCTGATGCTACGGCACTCTAGCCCAGGCAACAAAGTGAGACTCTGTCTCAAATAATAATAATAATAATAATAATAATGATAATATTTTTAAAAAACTACAATGAGTTGCTACTTCACACCTATTAAAATGGCTAAAATCTAAAACATTGGCAACAAATACTGGCAAGGCTGTAGAATAGCAGAAACTCTGATTTGTTGCTGATGGGAATGTAAAATGGTACAGCCACTTTAGAGTGTAGTTTGGCAGTTTCCTATCAAGCTAAAGTTATACTTAACCACATGTCCCAGCCATCACACTTCTAAATATTTACCCAGGTGATTTAAAAACTCATTTCCACACAAAAATCTGCATACAAATGTCAATAGAAGTTTTATCTGTCTTCACCAAAAACTGGAAGCAACTAAGATTACTTTCAAGAAGGGAATGGGTAAACTGTGGTACATCTATACAATGGAATATTATTCAGCAATAAAAAGGAATGAGCTATTGAATCATGCAACAATGGAGATGGTCTTAAATGCATTTTTTCTTTTTTTGAGACAGAGTCTCATTTTGTTGCCTAGGCTAGAGTGAGTGCCAAGGCGTCAGCCTAGCTCACAGCAACCTCAGACTCCTGGGCTCAAGCAATCCTCCCTCAGCCTCCCAAGTAGCTGGGACTACAGGCATGCGCAACCATGCCTGGCTAATTTTTTCTATATATATTAGTTAGCCAATTAATTTCTTTCTATTTATAGTAGAGACGGGGTCTCGCTCTTGCTCAGGCTAGTTTTGAACTCCTGACCTTGAGCAATCCACCTGCCTCGGCCTCCCAAAGAGCTAGGATTACAGGCATGAGCCACCGTGCCTGGCCCTTAAATGCATTTTAGAAAGAATAATCCAAGACTACCTACTGTATGATTCTATTCATATAATATTCTAGAAGAGGCAAGGCTATAGGAATGGAAAACATATTAGTAATTGCCAGAGTATGAGGGATAGGGGAGAGGGTCACTCCAAAGAGGACACACACGCAAATTTTAGGGTGAAGAAACTACTTTGTATGAACTATTTTGTATTTTGTACTGGGGTGGGTGGTAGAAACATAACTCTATGCATTTGTCAAAACCCATAAAACTATACATCACAGAAAGTGAACTTTAATGTATGCAAACTAAAAAAGAATCAACCAGGATGTAGGGGAATCCCAAGATGGAATAGAAACTGTGACAAATGTATCTAACTGTATTACAGATGTGTGACATAACCACACTGAAGGGGTAGGGGAAAGAGGAACTTACCTAAATAACTTCAAAAAATGGCATTTTGACTGGAAATGTTAAGGCTGAAGACAAAAGTAACTGTACATAAACACTGTACTTTAATTGGTAAATGTGTTTACAGGGGTATGTTTAACAATTCTGAAACTGTTTCAAATGTGTACTGGGGTTAAACAAATAAGTAAATGGATGGTGGATGGTAGGAGTCAGGTTTCTCACTGTTTGTATTAGTTTCCTATTGTTGCTATAACAAATTTAGTGGCTTAACATACATTTATTATCTAACAGTTCTGGAGGTCAGAAGTCCAGAATCAGTCTCACTGAGTGAAAGTAAAGATGTCAGCAGGGATGGTTCCCTCTAGAAAACTGTTTTCTTTGACTTTGGCAGCTTCTAGAGGCCACCTACCTTCCTTGGCTAATGAACTTTTCCTCCATCTTCAAATCTAGCAGCATAGCATCTTCCAATCTCAATATCTGTCTCCCTCTCTTTCTCGCTCTCTCCTTCAGCTATCACATTCCTTCTGTCTTTGCCCCTCCTCTTCCCTCTTATAAGGACCCTTGTAATTACATTGGCCCACCCAGATAATCCATGATAACCTTCCCCAGTGCACTATCTTTAGCTTAATAATATATGCAAAGTCTCTTTTGCCATATAAGTTAACACATGTAAAAGTTACAGGGATTAGGATATGGACATCTTTGGAGGACCATTATTCAGCAGCCTACCAGCCTGTCAGAGAAGGAAATTACAATAAAGCAAGAAAGCAAGGCAAAAATAAACTCTGTGATACTGGTTAGAGTCAGAGACAGCAGTATAAATTCATATTTAGTGTAATATACAAGGTATGTCTGGAAAATATCCAGCCATTGTTAACATAATGAGAACATATTATATGGCTGAATACTTTCCAGACATACCTCATATACAAATGAGTAAATACAGAAATAATTATAGATATGTATATATACATGACTTAGTATACACACATATATTATGTAGCTCTGTCTGTTGAAAGTGCCTAGAAGCAGTGATACCCCAGTAGCAATAAGTACACCAGCACCCAGAGCTTGGTTTCTAAATACCATTCTTCAATAAAAGGTAGCAAGGCTCCTTGGAGAAATAACTGATTCTAGGGCTGGGACAGGAAAAATACAAAATGAGCCTGGAGACCCTTGTAGTACCAGAAAGAAAGTATTCAAAACTTAAAACGATAGAAACATATCAAAGTGATATAAGAGCCAACCTGAAAGAGCTCTCAAGACCAAAACTGGAACAATTTAAGCAAGAAAATAAATAATGTAGTATTGGATTGTAACCTAAAGTATGAAATAAATATACATAAGTCCACACTGATGTAAATAAATAAATCAGCAGGGAAGAAGTGACAAATTTACCTTTCAGACATATTCCAAATAATATATGTAGATACACCCCCAGGAAGTGGAGCTTAATCCCAAAGGTGGCCTAGACTTAGTGACTCGTTTTCAAAGAATATCAGGGAAAGGGGGAAATACTAATTTTACAGTGGAGAAACCTAGCAAACACTACGTTAACCACGTGATGAAGGTTAATATCACCAGTGATGTCATGTGGATATCGTCCTCCCCTGACATGTGACAAAGAGGGCACTTCTCCTGCATGATATTTTCCCCAAAACCCATAATTATAGTCTAATCATGAGGGAAAAATTCAAACCCTGAATGGAAGTCATTCTACAAGATACCTAGCCAGTATTCTTCTAGACTGCCAAGGTCATAAAAAACCAAGAAAAGACTTGGTTTTGTCACAGAGAAATTGTCACAGACTCAGAGGGAAGCAGAGAGACATGACAACTAAATGAAATGTAGTACCTTGGAACAGAACCTGGGACAAAGGACATTAATGGAAAATTGGTGAAGTCAAAATAAAGTCTGCAATTTAGTTATTAGTAATATACCAGTTACATAGTTAGCTTCTTATTTAATGTATTAATATCATGGAAATGGAAATATAACATGTTAATGGGGCAAACTGGGTGAGGAATGTATGGGAATTCTCTGTATTATCCTTGAACTTTTCTATAAATCTAAAATTATTCCTAAACAAAACGTTTATTTTTAAAAAATGGCTTACCTGATAGTTCTGACTACCTGAATAATCTTTCTCAAAAATGTCAACACCCACATTAATTACATTAATGTGCTGAAAATATATATAGATTCAAAACAAAAGACAACTTTTTAAGAGTAAACTTAAAAGTGGTTAGCTAGTAATGTTTAATAAGTTTTATTATTTTTTTATTTTTTATTATTTTTTTATTATTTATTATTATTTGAATCTTAGGCTCCCTGCCTGTAATCCTAGCACTCTTGGAGGCCAAGGCAGTAGGATTGCTTGAGCTCAGCAGTTCAAGACTAGCCTGAACAAGAGCAAGACCCCATCTCTACTAAAAAATTAGCCAGGTGTAGTGGCACATGCCTGTAGTCCCAGCTACTCAGGAGACTGAAGCAGGAGGATCACCTAAGCCCAGGAGTTTGAGGTTGCCGTGAGCTCTAAAGATGCCACTGCACTCTAGCCTGGACAACAGAGTAAGATCGATTACTTTTAAATGTCACTTTAAAATGTAACCCAAGAAGTCAACCTGAAAAGGCTACATAATCCATAATTCCAGCTTTATGACATCCTGGAAAAGGCAAAAGTATGGAGACAATAAAAAGACAGTGGTTTCTAGGGGATAGGAAGGAGGGAAGGATGGATAGGTGGATCACAGAAGATTTTTAGGGCAGTAAAACTATTCTGTCTGATACTGTTATAATGGATACGTGTCAGTATACATTTGTCAAAACCCACAGAATGTACAACACCAAGAGTAAACCCTAAACTCTGAACTTTGAGTGATAATGATGTATCAGTGTAGGTTCATCAATTATAAGAAATGCACTGCTCTGGTATGGGATGTTGATAGTGGGGAAGGCTGGGCATAAGTTGAGTGAGGAGGTATTTGAGAACTCTCTGTATTTTCCATTCAACTTTGCTGTGAACCTAAAACTGCTCTAAAAGATAAAGTCTATTTTTAAAATAAATTTTTAATGTAACTTGATAGTTACTGGCCAAAGCTGCCTAACTAGTATGTACCTTCCTTTGGGCAATGACAAACAGAAGCAGACAAAGTAAGCTTTCCACAAGGCCTTTTGCTAATAGAGAAGCAGTGTGTGGACCAGTATGTTGAGGCTAACATTCCACAAATGATATGCTTCATCTACTCATTTTTCTCATGAGTCACCAGCCCCACTTTGGACACTTCAACAGGTTACCATCTTCTCCTCTCTCTGCTAGCAGGGACAAAAAGATTCAGGCTGGACACAGTAGCTGGCAAAGTCTAGCAGAGGTTAGCACCATTCAAGCTGCCTCTGGGAAACCAATGCCCAAAGGAACCCTATTCTCCCAGGCCTACTCTGAAGACAAAGTTGTTTTAACCGATTAGAAAAGAAACTTAAAGAAGCAGAGTCACAGCAGAACCTGAGGTCCCCAGATGCTGGTCTGGGGCTCCCAGCAGCAGCTCTGTCTTGGTTGATTAGCAGGAGTTGGAGTCCTCTGAGAGCCAATTAGAGAAGGAATTCAGAGTAAGGGAGGGAGGGAGAGAGAAGTGATTCCAGCAACTCTCAATTAAAAGTGAGTAGATCCCACAGCACTGAGGGACAGTGACTCAAACTGTTGCATCAGCCAAGTTCCAATACTAACTCCCTGAAGAGGGAGCAAAGAGGAGGAGAGAGGCAGAGGTGTCCCATGCTCTGGCAAATTTCCACATCCTATCACAAGTGAATATGCACCTGACAATTAAGGTGCAAGTGGTATCTCTTGATTAGCCATGAAGGAACCCCCAACATGCTAGGAGAGGGATGGGACATGTGAGAAGCATACCCTACAGAGTTAGCCAGAAAACTGCTGACACACAACCCTGCTGCCAATTCAGAATCGTTCTTGTCAAGTTAGATCACATGTGACTCATTGTGCTTTGTGTAGAATGATAACACTCCCATGACTACCCTCCCATCCATCCTGTACTTATAAAATACCCAATGATCTTCAAAGCATGTTCACAACACTACTTGATCAATTTCCACAAAATCACTGTGGGTTTTGCCAAGTATGTATAAGTATTTCCATTTAGGAATTTGAAGAAGTTAATACTGAAGTTCAAGATTTACCTAAGATAACACAGGTAGTATTACTTGTGGGGTGTTTGTTTGTTTGTTTGTTTTTATATTTCATCATATTATGGGGGTATAAATATTGTTAAAGGTACATATAATGCCCTTGCCACCTCTCCCCTCTACTTGTGTTTTTTTAAGCAATATACCACTATGGTTATATATAGAGAGAGTATCTTAAAAAGGAAAAAAAAAAAAAATCAGTATTTACTCCATGAGAGAACTAAGGGTCAGGAGTGAAAATGAAGCTTTTTCTCTATATATTTTTTTAAATTTTTCAATTTTACATCATTGTATATTTAACTTCCTGAAATAAATGAAAAAGTTACAATTAGAGAGCAAAAATTTAATTATCTTTCCCACTGCACAATGCCATCTCCCATGTGGAGTAAGAAGCCAGAGCAGTTTCCTTTTCCCCATATATTCCCATATATGTCCCATTCCATCACCCCACACCACGTATACATGCAGTTTTCTATGAGAACTTCCCCCATGGTTGCCTGCTCTATGCAAATCTGCTAGGAGCTGAGAGTGTGCTGAAAACCAACCAAATCCTAGGAAAATTGAGAATGAGATTCTGGCTTATACACAGAGTGATCCTAACAACCCAATTTTCATTTGGAAAATAAAAATAGCATCTTTGTCTTCAATATAAAAGATCAAGATTAGAAAGAATGAAGGCTACAAACCTGCCAGTACCAGGCACTGTGGTTCCCCAGAACTCAACAGACTGACAGGTCACTGACAGAAGAGGAACATTCTTTCCTGGATAGCATTAAAAGAGATTTTTTAGCCTGAAAGAGAAAGGCAAGCTCCCACATAAAAAAAAAAAAAAAGAAAGAAAGAAAGAAAGAAAGAAGGAAGGAAAGGCAAGAGAACACAATGAGCATATATTTAGATAAGCAAATTTGAAGACTTAAATGAAATGTATAAATTACTGGAAAAATATAAAATATCAAAACTGACTCAGGCCAGGTACAGTGGCTCACACCTGTTATCCTAGCACTGTGTGAGGCCGAGGTGAAAGGACCACTCAAGGTCAGGAGTTTGAAATCAGCCTGAGCAAGAACGAGACCCCGTTTCTACTAAAAATAGAAAGAAATTAATTGGCCAACTAAAAATATATAGAAAGAATTAGCTGGGGGGGAGGGGGGAATGGGCATTTATTGAAACCTTAAAATCTGTACCCCCATAATATGCCAAAAAAAAAAAAAAAAAGAATTAGCTGGGCATAGTGGCGTATGCCTGTAGTCCCAGCTACTCGGGAGGCTGAGGCAGGAGAATAACCTGAGCCCAGGAGTTTGAGGTTGCTGTGAGCTAGGCAGACGCCATGGCACTCTAGTCTGGGCAACAGAGTGAGACTCCGTCTCAAAAAAATAAAAAATGACTCAAAGGAAAGCTTGAATAATTAGATCTGGTATACGTTAAAGAATTTAAATCAATAGTTAATCTTTCCATAAGAAAATTCCAGGTACTAATGACTATATAGGTAAGTCCTGCCCTCCCCCCAAAATAAAATAAACCAATTTTACATAAGCTTTTCAAATAAACAGACGAAACACTCTTTACTCATTTATGAGGCTAGCATAACTTTGATACCAAAACCAGAGTAGAATATATTAAGAAATAAAAAGTACAGGCTCATAAACTAATATCACTTGTGACTCACAGATACAAAATCCTAAATATTACTCAAATTAATCCAGCAATGTACAAAAAATATATCCTGACCAAGTAACGTTTGTACCAAGAAAGCAAGTTTGGTTTATTGATTGAAAGTTGAGCACTCTAATTTACCACATTAACAGATTAAAGGAAAAAAATCATTTGCCATTTCAATAAGTGCAGAAAAAGCATTAGGTAAAATCTAAATATTTTAATTATAAACTCAAACTTAGTATTTAATAACAAGTATATATAAAAACATACAACAAATATCTTAATGATGAAACATTGAAAGTATTTTACTTAAGTCTAGGAATAAGACAAGGATGCTTGCTATCACCACTTCTATTCAGCACACTAGAGGTCCCAAATAGTGAAGATAAATAAATAAAGATTGGAAAAGAAGACATAAAATAGTCATTATTTGTACATGGAAAACTCAGAAGAATCAACAATTTATTAAAATGAAAGAGAGTTCTAAAAACGTCATGGCTACAAAAAACATAAAATAACCAATTCTATTTCTATTTCCAAACTGAGTCAGCAAATGTCATTTGCAAAAATACTATTTATAGCAGCAAAAACTATAAAGTAGCTAGGAATAAATCTAATAAAAGGTATATAAAACCTTTCAATTATTGAAAGACATTGGAGAAGACTTAATGGATAATAAGAAAATCATGGATAAGAAGATTTAATGTTATGAAGATGGCTATTCTTACTAAACTGATCTGTAAATTTGATGCAATCCCAGTCAAAATCCTAGAGGTATTTTTCACAAAAATTTAATAGCTGATTTTAAAGTGTAAAGGGGACACTTGCAAAAAATATAAAAGACCTTGTCTGATTAGATACTGACTTCTTATAAGACTATAAAACAATGTGGTATTGGTATAGAAATAAATAGGCCAGAATAGATTAGAGAGCTTAAAAACAGGCCTTTATATATGAAATGTTGATTTAAGACAGAATGGGCTTTAAAGACCAGAAGGGAAAGGATTTATTCTTTAATAAAAGATGCTAGGCCAATTAAAACTCATTAGAAAAAATATATATACATTTAAATCACAACATAAACAAAACCCAGGTGGGCATGGTAGCTCACGCCTGTAATTCCAGCACTTTGGGACTGAGGTGGAAGGATCACTTGAGGCCAGGAATTCAAGATGAGCTTGGGCAACATATGTCTCTACAAAAAATAAAAAAGCTAGCCAGACATGGTGACTCACGCCTGTCCTTCCAGGAGGCTGAGGTGGGAGAACGGCTAGATCAGGAGTTCAAGGTTACAGTGAGCTATGATCATACCACTACACTCCAGCCTGGGTGATAGAGTAAGACTCTGTCTCTTTATAAAAATTATTTTTTAAAAAGTCACAATGAAAGAAAAAAACAACATGATAAAACTTCATAAAACAGGCCGGGCGCGGTGGCTCACGCCTGTAATCCTAGCTCTCTGGGAGACCGAGGTGGGCGATCGTTTGAGCTCAGGAGTTCGAAACCAACCTGAGCAAGAGCGAGACCCGTCTCTACTATAAATAGAAAGAAATTAATTGGCCAACTAATATATATAGAAAAAATTAGCCGGGCATGGTGGCACATGCCTGTAGTCCCAGCTACTCGGGAGGCTGAGGCAGCAGGATTGCTTGAGCCCAGGAGTTTGAGGTTGCTGTGAGCTAGGCTGATGCCATGGCACTTACTCTAGCCTGGGCAACAAAGTGAGACTCTGTCTCAAAAAAAAAAAAAAAAAAAAAAAAACTTCATAAAACAACAGAGGGGAATTAAATGAGTTCTTTTCTGGTCTGAGGTCGCCAACTATGGCCACATAGGAGATTTCCCCATAGAAGTCCTCTGTGAAGATACCACCGTATGAGTTTCCATAGACTTTTTTGTGTTCTTGTAGCACGGGTTCCATCCCGCGATTACCACTGTCTTGTGGACATCTCCACTTCCAACACTGGCCCAACCACAATAAATGCCAGTGGATACGTCAGCTGGAAGACTATCTACTACTTGTTCAGGAAAGTTAGCTGTGGGGACGCCCAGATGCTTGGATGCGGCCCCGCACCACTCAGCCCCTGCAGAAGTCCGACAGGTGCCTCGTGAGCCGTCACGTGGGGCACGGGCTGTGGCCAGGTCTGCGCGTGGGGCGGTGCCAGGACCCCGGACCAGCCAGGAGACACGGGCGTCAGCTCTGCCGGCGGCCCGGCACACTAGAACCCGGGCGGCGTGTCATCTCACGCCACTGACGCAACAGAAGCTGTCGCCCCCCCAACCCCCACCCCCAGTGGCTGCATCTCCCAGAATCCATTTTTCATCACATATAACTCTATGGTGTAGAAACAGTTCACCTTTATGTTGTGACTGCAAAAAAAAAGACAAGCTTCGAGACGATTACTCCAATAGATTGAAGTGATCCTAAAACCAAGAATCCAAGCCTAAAGAGCATGAAGCAGGACAAACGACACGGTATTTTTTTTTCCAAACAAATTTAATTCCGTTCCAGCCCCATAGACGGGGAAAGGAGCTAAATTTTAAAAATAAAAATTGCTCAAAAACCAGGCCATTAAAAAATTAAACCCCCTCCCTTAGCAATAAATATTGAAATGATATATACACAAGGCTCAAGAAGGAGGCAAGAACAGGAACCTTGGAGACTCTGTCCCATGGCAAGATCCCAACACTTCTACCAATTTCATGCTCTTAGCTTAAAACAGAGAGCAGTAAACAAGGCAGGAGAAATATACCAGGGGAGCATGTGACCCTGGAGAGAACTGCAACATGGTGATAGGGGAGACAGGAGAGACACAGGTGTCTTACGGAGCAGAGGAAGGTAAAGTCTTCATTTTAAACATCCCCCCATCCCAGTTGAGTCACTGGATGTGTCTGGTCCAGCTGCAGGGTGCCTTGAGCTTATCTCCTCTCCTCCACTCCCTCTTTAGCACGCAAGTCAGGGGAGGTCATTCACACTGTGGCCGGGATGCCACTGTGGCAGCAGCCTGGCTGCTGGAGCCCTGAGGCTTCCCATTCACCACCAGCAGGAGGGGCGTCTCCACACGAACACTGGAAAAGGAATAGTCCTAGAAAAGGCAGACAGATATAGGTTCATTATAGATTCCAAGACAGAAAATACTCCAGCATGAGGATATACCACCTGCAACTCCCCTGCTTCCCTGCTCCCAGTATATACACCCACTACTTCCATCTCACATTGGATATAACTGAGCTAACAAAGGGGATATAATTTTCCCAAAGTTTTCAATCTTCAGAAGGAAACCCTGGGACAGTTAGGGTACCAGTAGTGTCACTACAAGAATGGGACGGTTATCTGATTCAAAAAAGGCAGGTTTCTGGCACTGCCTAACAAAAGGATGCAACCAGCATCTCAACAATCTGCCCTTTCCCACAGTGTTTTGGGGTTTTTTTGACAATTAACTAAATACACATAGCAGCAGGCCAGAGCCAGCGGAAATTCTGAGAAATTCTCAGTCCAAGTGTCTGTACAGCCCTAAATTAATCTGCCAAATAGAAATTAAAGTTTCTTCTTCCTTTTATATCAAGAAGAAGAAACAGAATGTATAAATTATGCTTAGTCTCCTAACAATAAAACAAGATACTAGCTCACATCATCAGTTCAAGTGTACTTTAAATTGTAAAACATGTTGTTAAAAAATCTTCTCCCAAAAAATACTGTTCCACCGGAGTATGAAGCAAGCTCTTTTAAGTCAAAGTAAAGTAAATTAAAAAGTTCTCATAAATCAATTTTTTAAAAAGTCCTAACAGGAATATGGGCAAGTGACCAAAAATGGCAATTTATAAAAAATATAAATTAAAACAGTGTTGATGCTTTATTTTTCATGTAAAATTAGCAAATAATTTTTCAAAGGTTTCTACCAAGAGTTGAGAAGAAAACTGCAGGGAAACAATTTCTCACGTTCACTGTCAGTAATAACAGCTAACTGGTACAACCCTCCAAAGAATAATTTGGCAATATGCATCAAAATCCTTAGAATTCTGCATAGCCTTTGGCCCCAGGATTCTACATTAGAAAATCATTTGAGGAAATAATCATGGATATGGGCAAAGATATAAAAATGTTCACTATAGTACTTTTATAATAGGAAAAAATCAGAAATAATCTAGACCTGGGGTCATCAAACTCTTTCTGTAAAGGGCTGGAGAGTAGATATTTCAGGCTTTGTCAGTCATATGTACGTCTCTGTTGCAGAACAATTCACCACTGACACTGTAGTGCAGTAAACAAATGAGTGTGGCTGTGCTCCAGTAAAGCTTTATTATGGACACTAAATTTAAATTTTTGTAATTTTCATGTATTATAAAATATACTTTTTAAAAATTTTTTCCATTTAAAAATTAAGAAACCATTCTCAAAAACAGGCAGTCAGTCAGATTTGGTTAATGGGCCATAGTTCACTAACCCAGGATCTAAAAAGCAAAAAAGTGGTCAATACCTACACTCATAATGTTTTTGTGAAAGACTGAATGAGGCAATGCTGGCAGTTAAACTCTTAGCACAGTGTATAGCACTCAGGTAAGTGTTCACTAAATGTTAACTATCATCACCATCTTCATCACGACTACTATATGTCAATTTAAAAATGATGTGGTGAGAAAAAAATGCAGTACTAGCTCATTCTTCTAAAAAGAATAAATTATGTGGTGAAATACGTAAAAACAAAATATTCACAAATATTTGCATATAATATCCATTTATGATTAAAATATACATATGAATATATGTGCATATATTTATGAAAGGAAAAAAGACTTTAGGTATATACAGCAAACTGTTAACAGTAGTACCATCTGAGTAATAATACTTCAGTCCATCTTTTAATTAATTTTTGCTTACAAGTAGCTTCTCTTTAATAAAAAAAATACATAAATATAGCATATATACACACATATAAAAAATTAACCTATACATATACCAAAAAATTACACACACACACATATATATACCATATACACACATTCACATATGCATTACTTCTATACCTATTTTTTATTTATTTATTTTTTTGAGACAGTCTCACTCTCTTGCCTGGCTAGATTGCCATGGCATCAGCCTAGCTCATAGCAACCTCAAACTCCTGGCCTCAAGCGATCCTCCTGCCTCAGCCTCCCAAATAGCTGGGACTACAGACAGTGTCACCATGCTCGGCTAATTTTTTTTCTATTTTTAGTTGTTTGGCTAATTTCTTTCTATTTATAGTAGAGACGGGGTCTTGCTCTTGTTCAGGCTGGTCTCGAACTCCTGAGCTCAAGCAATCCTTCCACCTCAGCCTCCCAGAGTGCTAGGACTATAGGCGTAAGCCACTGGGCCCAGCCAACACCTATTTTTTAAAAAGAGATAGGCTTGGTTCCATTTTCAGAGCCCATGAGTTGAAAGAGAATCCTAGCCATGACTCACCTTTCCCTTGTGCTGAATTTGGTGAAGCCGAAGGTTGGGCTCAGGAATGGCCACAGAGTCCCCAATAAGTACTCCCCAGCTCTGCACCATGTTATACACCATCACAGCATAGCAAGGTCCATCTGAATCTACCAGGCCAAATGTACTGCCAAGTTAAGATAGGTTAGGAGAGAGAGGGGGAAAAAAGACATGTGGGAAGGAAAGAAGAGCAGAAATAGTGGTTTTCACAATACCAGCAAAATAAACAAATGCTTTCTCAATTACTTACTTAGGAAACCTATGACAGGTACCATGATCTACTTTGTACATCTAAGTCCTCATTTGTCTTAAACTCATCAATCAGTCACTTTACCAAGAATTTACAACACATGCATACTGAGGCCTACAACAAATATTAATGATGAACTAGCCCAAAATGTTACAGCTGTAACATTATTCCTGGTCTATCTATTTAACTATCATACCCTTACCAAAGCCTCTAACCATCACTGTCAATGTAGTTTAATTTCACAGACTTTCGCTGATTATTACGTATGTGTCAAGCATTGTGCTTAGCAATAAGATATCAATTCAGCTATGAATGAATTATAGTCTAGCAGGGGTCAAACAAAATCATCACTTATAATACAATGTGATGGGTGCTAGAATAGTTTTTCCCTTGTGCTGAATTTAGCGAAGCCACAGGTTGGGCTGTGGGAACCCAGAGGAGAAATATCTAAATCAAAATTGGAAAGTAGGAAAGGTTCCCTTAAGGAGGTGACCCTCAAAATGAATCTTAAAGGATGAAAAATTAGCTGGGTTAAAATAGGAAAACTAATCCTGAGTGGAAATTAAACTCTGAGGGAGACAGGAACAGAGACTGATTTCAAAGGAGCATAAGGGGACTTCCTGGGGTAAAGGTAATGATCTCTATCTTGATGGGGGTGTTGGTTTATAGACACATATGCATTTGTCAAAACTTAAGAAATATACACTTAGATTTGTATATTTCACTGTATGTATATTTTACACTGAAAAAATTATAAACAAATACTGAACTCAATTAATGATTACATGTTAAAGTATTTAGAGGAAAGTATACTGATCTCTGTAATTTGCTTTGACAGCAGGATAGACAGATATATGACATTAGTAAAATGTTAATGTTAGAATATAAGTGGTTGAGTATACAGATGTTCACTGTAATATTCTTTCAACTTTGCTATATGTCTGAAAATTTTAATAACACAATGTTGAGGTGAAAGTTAGCTACAGCAAGAAGCGGGAGGCTTATCCAGGCAAAGTAATTATATGTAAGGCACAGAGGCAAGAAAATAGCTGTTCTTTGAAACATACAAAACAGTGTCATGGTTGGGACAAAAGGTACATGTGGGAAAGTAACAGAAGATAATGAAAAGAGAGGCAGGGAACAAATCATGAAAGACTTTGAATGCTAAGCTAAAATAAGGAGTTCAAACTCTATCCCAAAATAAATACTCAGTACCAGTAAGAGATTTTAAATAAGAAGTGGCAATGGTCAGATTTATATCTGAGAAACATTTCTCTGGCAGCACTGTGGAACACTGGAGGAAAACTAGGGAGTCAGGGAGACCCATTTGGAGAAATGATAAGGAGCTGAATTAAGGTACTAGAGACAGAGAAGGAGGGACAAAAAGGCAAACCTATAAGATTTTGTGATTGCTTCAATGCAGGAGGATGGAGAAGTCTAAAACAACTTCCAGTTCCAGAAGTCATGATTGACTAAGTTGAGAAGTGGTACCATTCATTAACAGGGAATCCAAGGAGGAGAAATAGGTTTACAGAGAAAGGTGAATATTTTAAATACACTGAGTTAGAGATTTCTCATTGGAGTCCAGCGGCAGTTGGATATATGGATCCAAAACTTGGAAATGAGGCCTGGGCTGGAGATATACCTGTGA
Source organism: Microcebus murinus (assembly GCF_040939455.1). Classification (NCBI taxonomy): domain Eukaryota; kingdom Metazoa; phylum Chordata; class Mammalia; order Primates; family Cheirogaleidae; genus Microcebus; species Microcebus murinus. The sequence continues at coordinate 72,026,870 of NC_134109.1, read as the reverse complement.
CTGTAGAGGAGGCAGCCAAAGCAAAGCCTTGGGTTTACATGACATCACCAAGCAAGATGATCTACAGATGAGAGGGTGAAGTGCTCGGCCATCACTTGGCACACCTGAATTCACAGGAAACACTGCAATCAAGCACAGCACTCCCCTGATGAACTCAGTCAAAGCCTAAGAATTCTTCCACATAGTATGTCAGGCAACCACTGATAAGTGATCAAAGTTAGCAACTATATGCCAAACTGGTATACAGAGAAAAGAGGAAAGAAACAAAAAAAGAGTCCTAGGAACCTAACATTTAGAAGTTGGGCAGAAAAAGAGAAAGCAAGGAGTGGCAAAATATTTACTTGTTCTCAAGTTCCCCTAAAAGCTACCTTTATCTATATCCTCTCTCATTCCTCTCAGCTCTAGGGTCTGCTCTAGTTAAGTAAACTTTTCTCAACTATCTTCTTGCTCTTCAACTCATCAAATACACATACCTCTAGAAAATACCATGGAGAAAGTTCAGACATACGATGGGAATTGTGAATATTTCAGTTTGGATGGAACAGAAGGGATATGAAAGGCAATACTGAGAGATAGGTCAGAATGTTATGGATCTATGTAGTGGAAGCCACTTGATTAGTTGCCTAGAGAAACACTGGTGATCCCAAGAAAAAAACAACTTCAGTAGAGGGGGAAAAAAGGGAAACCAGTCAACCAGGGATTAAGGAAGTGAGTAAAGGACCAAGGAGTGATGGCATTCACTAAACCCTAATTTTTCAAAATATGAAAATTCTCTAAGTAAATATTCTTAATTCATCTCATCTGCTGACTGTGAGCACCCTTCACCAGGTCTTTTACGTTTCTTTTTATTTCCCTCACTCCTTACAACACATGTATTAGATGCTCAATAACTATTTGTCGAATGACGTCTGAGATAATCTCCCAACCAGGCCTTAAATTTGAACTCAAAGCCCACCTTCCAGAACTTCCTAAGCATTCTTAAATCTAAACAGGACTAAGAATCTGTCCTCCTTCAACTTCCTTTTTTTTTTTTGAGACAGAGTTTCACTTTGTTGCCCAGGCTAGAGAGTGAGTGCCGTGGTGTCAGCCTAGCTCACAGCAACCTCAAACTCCTGGGCTCAAGCAATCCTATTTCCTCAGCCTCCCAAGTAGCTGGGACTACAGGCATGCACCACCATGCTCAGCTAATTTTTTCTATATATATTAGTTGGCCAATTAATTTCTTTCTATTTATAGTAGAGACGGGGTCTCACTGTTGCTCAGGCTGGTTTCGAACTCCTGACCTTGAGCAATCCACCGCCTCGGCCTCCCAGAGTGCTAGGATTACAGGCGTGAGCCACCGCACCCAGCCCTCCTTCAACTTCTATAATCATGAAAACACAAAGGGTTGGAAAATTTTGAGGTCACTGTCTTATAAAAAACATGTCCTGTCAAGTTTCGGCTATGGATGTAGAAATCCACATACCACCAAACTTGAGGAAAAATAGGCAGTGGTAGAATCTACAAAGCTTCTGATCAAGAGGTTATTAGACATCACCTAGCCAATAACTATTCATGAGATAGTCACAGAAGGGAATCAGAGGACACTAATCTGTGACCACTAACAATGTCCTCAACTGCCAGAGAAAGACCAGGCAGTGAGAGCCTAGTTCAGAAGGGTGAAAAAAAGGAAAGGCAAAAGAAACTCACAAGGGGACTTTCTCCTCCGTGGTAAGGCTAAACACCACCTTTCCCAGGACCACAGCACCACTGTTCACACCAGGCTGCAGCACATTCAGTGGCTTGAGTTTCAGGGTCACCTTCTGCCCAGAGGCTGACTGATAGCGCCCATCACCACAAGGGCCTAGATGGGCTGGGCGCAAGTTTCCCAGCATGCTCTGCAGCTTTTTGGTTTTCATCTTTCCCTGCAAAGAAGGAGAAATGGATAAGAAGCTAGAAATTAGTCACCCTCCTTGAGAATCTAGTCCTTCCCTCCTACCTACCCACTTCTATGGGGTCATTACCTCCTAAGCCTATTCTATTTTTATTTTATTGACCAGTAACAGAATAAAGAGTAGGATTCAGCCCTTTAGACATCTTTACCTTGCTCTCAAGGAGACTGGTCAGTCTATCCAGGAATTCCAGGAGTTGTTGCTCTCGTTGCCGGGGCTCTGGCCAGGCAGGGTCCAGGACTGCAGCCTGAGAGAAGCCCTCCAGGGCCTCCCCATAATTCTCTTCATATTTGTGTAACTGTACAAGGAATAACCAAAAACCTCCCAATCATAAGTATAACCAAACAAACTATGCCAAGGGAATAATGGCACAATGAGCTAGGAATCTAGAAAAATGAACTGTTTTAAATCCCAGTTATTTTCCTGTCCTACCATGAACAGCCTGAAGAGCAGGTAACACCTTACATCCTTCCTCCGGACCATAGTGATCACAACCCCAAAGATGGAATTATTTCAAAGAAGCTAATGTCCAAATTCTAAAATAGCTAAACTGCATATATTAGGTCACTCTACCTTTATATTTATATGTAACATTTAAGAAGCCTTCTAAACCATCCCCCTACTCTCTATGTATTCTCCCACCTCCTCAGCCCCTGCTACTCTCCCTCCAGTGACTCTACTGGACACTGGAGTCACACTGACCTAGCTCTTCCTAGAAATAACATGGCTTTCCTCTTACAGTTTGGACCCATCCTTCTCTCTATGTACACTCAGTTATGCTCACAGGCTAAGGCCTAGATGTCTCCCTTATTTGACTTTCAGATGACCACCACCCCAGAGGTCTTACCGTCGCCCTGTTCAGATGAAGGTCAGGATTGCTGGAAGCTTTCCTGTCAACCTTCTCCTATAATTGGATAAAAAAATCATCAGTGGATTCTGTCTCAACCTTAAGGACTGCCACGTCCAGTATGTCCTAGACCTCCTCTTCCTAGAAAAATTGAAGTTTATTTTTTGTCAAAATATTACCCATACCCACACTGTCATACAACAACTGCTTGTGTGGTATACTATTCAGTCCCTGAAACCTCAAGCATGTAAGAGTTTTTGTATGTGTGCAACTTTAAAACACGATTACAGTTTATCTACACAGTATTATAAAGGTAGAATAAGAAGAAATATGTGAAAACATTCTGATAAAAAAAATTTTTTAATAGTGAGATGCTGGTGATAAATGAGGAAAGCCTAGGAGCCCAGCTCCAGACACATGCAGAATCATGTTTCTATCCAAGCCCTCTTAAAATTCACATGAAAAGCCAAATTCTGATTCTGATTGAAATAAATAGCCAGACACCATAGGATAGGACAGACAAATGCACTGTGAAAAGAGTGCTTGCTATGTTCATGACTATGTTCATTCTATTTTGATTCTATTCATTGTCTGGCACATTGTAAAAGCACAAATAACATGAATTAAAATTATTTAAATGGGCCAGGTACAGTGGCTCACGCCTGTAATCCCAGCACTTCGGGAAGCCGAGAGAGGAGGATCACTTTAGCCCAGGAGTTCAAGACCAGCCTGGGCAACATAGCGAAATACTGTCTCTAATTTTTAAACATTTTTTAAAAATTAGCCAGGCATAGTGGTGTGCACTGGTCACCCTAGCTACTTGGGAGGCTGAAGTGGGAGGACTGCTTGGGCCCAAGAGTTTGAGGTTGCGTGAGCTATGATCATGCCACTGCACTCTAACCTAGGTGATAGAGTGAGATCCTGTCAAAATAAAAAATAAAAAATTTTTAATTGTTTAAATGGTTATTTCAGGTATGTTTTAAAATGCAGGTCTGGATGAAAAAATTAAGAGTTATTGTAAAGGCAACCATTTAGTAGAAGCCAAATATAAAACTTTGAAGGTGTACACCATACTATTCTTTAAAATGTAAACATTAACCAAATTAAGAAATTAGTCTTGGCCGGGCACGGTGGCTCACGCTTGTAATCCTAGCACTCTGGGAGGCCGAGGCGGGCGGATTGCTCAAGGTCAGGAGTTCAAAACCAGCCCGAGCGAGACCCCGTCTCTACTATAAAAAATAGAAAGAAATTAATTGGCCAACTAATATATATATATAAAACATTAGCCGAGCATGGTGGCACGTGCCTGTAGTCCCAGCTATTCAGGAGACTGAGGCAGTAGGATTGCTTGAGCCCAGGAGTTTGAAGTTGCTGTGAGTTAGGCTGACGCCATGGTACTCACTCTAGCCTGGGCAACAAAGTGAGACTCTGTCTCAAAAAAAAAAAAAAAAAAAAAAGAAATTAGTCTTTAAATTTCCCTGATTGAAAAAAACGACAGTCTCTGAACTGCAAACATGAATATATGGTAGCTATATTCTTTATTCTGCCACAAAGATCAGATAAGTAATGAAAAGTTAAAAAGAGAAGCAAGAAAGCAAAAGAAGAAAGATGAATGTGAGGGCTAAATAAAAAATGCTCAGAAAGCTAATGTGCACCTTCTAATAATGAGTAATGAGGCACTCAAAACCTGAAGGAAAGTCCTATGCAAATGTCCATGGATATAAAAATGGCTTGTAAGCTTAAGCAAAGCTCCATGAACACAGTGAATATTATAATTCCTAGGAAATGATGCAGAATAGGCTGCATATTGTTTTCTCATTTAGTCCATGGAAAATCCAGAGCCAAATTATCTGATGGTTAATTTGGTGATAGCACTTGATTTACACTTAAGTATTAGAGTTTTCATTTTTCTTTAGAATGAATGTACAAAAATATTTTTAAGCATTACTTTAATAGACTTTATAAGCTTTTTTTCCATTAAGAAAGATGAACATGTTGAGGCAAGCTCAGCAATTTGGTTATTCATGTCTGTGAGAAGCCTAGACCTGTGTCAAGGAGCTACCCAGAACCCACGCACCAACTGCAAGTGGTTCCTAATACTCAAGTTATAAGAAGAAATGAACTCTGCAGCCATGCTGTTTGCTTCAACTAAAAAAAAAAATAACAATAATAATAAAGAAAAAAATTTTAAAAATATTTAAAAAAAAAAAGAAGAAATGTCACCTCTGCAGACACATCTTTGCAAAACCACACACATAGGATGCCAGCAAACACTGCCCATGCTGCTTGCTAAAGGACCACTAGGAAGACTGAACGGTGCTCTTGCTTCTGTTGCTGCCTCTATTTATCTGGCCTGGGTGACCATAAGTACTTACTGCTTGGGCATAGGCACTGAGGGCTTGCTGGGAGATCTTAGGGTTCTGGCCAGTATTGAAGTAAAGAGAAAGGTATGCATTCCCCAGAATATCTGAAAGAGAAACACAGCAGTGGATCTTCTTAGGGCCTGCATTCAAGATATGACTTATTTCAAGATATGACCACATTTCACCCAAACCAGAAATGACACTGGATTTACCATACCCAAAATTCTACTCGCATAGACAGACAAACATGGACCCCAAAGAGCAATCTGAACAGACTATATAAAAGCCCAGCCTTGCTTATGTGAAAACATCACTCTCTAATTGTGGATCCAAAGATCCAAGAGTTCCTAGAATAGTGGTACACCAAAACACCTTTCAGGTCTCTTCAAAACAAAGGTGCCCCAGCTTAACCCTTAGAGTCAGACTCAAAAGATGGGTTCCAGATGTACACAAGGTTGAGAACCACTGCTCTAGAAACTTGCTAGAGATCTTTAGAGAACTCACACCAGGAGCGGCCATCATGGATATCCATCTGCACAGCCAGCTTAGCCTGTCGGACACTGTCCATGACATGGCGAGAATGTTCATCTCCAGTGTCAGTCCGCAGCTGCCGAAGCACCATTGACAGGTTTTGCAAGGAGACTTTGTTCTTGCACTACAAATGGAGAAGACATACACTCAACCTTCCTGTTTCTACTTCCCCTTTCCAGATCTATCATGACCTCAATCCTTCTCCTAAATCTAATTTTCATCTTAATTCTTGCTGTTATTTGTATCTTGAATCCCATCTACAAGGATCAGTTTGGTTGCTAACTTTCCTTCACTATTTATCTACCCCAAACGGGATCCCATCACCTTCTTCCTTTCTCAGCCCCCGTCCCTATTTTCCTCATCCAGGTATACTCCTCCACCCTTTCCTTCTGATTCTGTTCTAGTTCAAACTCAGTACTACTATCATATTCACATCATAGGAAAATTCATAGAATCAAGGGAATATCATCCTTCTCATCTGTGTTTTCTGAAAGGATAGCAGAAAACTCACATGTGTGAGGGCGCCTGAGAAGCAGGTGTGGGCAGCTGCAACATCTCCTTTCTTCCAGTACACCTCACCCAGCTGGTTCCAGGCTTCCACTAGCTCAGGCTCCAGCTTCACAGCCTTTGACAGAAGCTCCTCAGCCTTAGGGCTATAGTCAGGAGTCACATTCAGTGCCTTCCCAGTTAGCATTAGAGCCTGCGCTTTGCCCTGGACAGAACCTAGCAGAAAGGGAAAGAGACAAAGGAATTGGAAAAACCCAAGCAGTCTTACAGTTAAAGACCAGGACACTTTCTCTCAAAGAATGTCGCCATGGCAGTTATAGGAATGAAAAGAATTGAGGAAAATTTTTATCAACAAAACATTTATTGAAAGCTTACCATAAGCAAAGTACTACATTAGGTAAATGGCTTACACAGAAGCCTACCCTTCTACCCTAGAGGGGCCTACAATCTGGTGGAGAAGACAAAACAGAGACATGGAAAATTAAAACAATGAAAAGAAGCACATGGCATATACCAAATGAATGGGCTTTAGAAAGTCAAGAGAAGAAAAGACAAGACCCTCCAGGCTGGAAAATGATATAAACAAAGACACAGGGGCAGAAATACATGGGGCATGTTCGTGGAAGAATAGATGGTTCAACCTGGATGAAACAGAAAGTTCCTCTGAAAGTGCGTAGTCAGAAACGAGATCAGAAAACAGAGAAAATAGAGAATTGAATACCAGATTAAGAAGGGGGTTAGACTTCACCTAGTTAATAGAAGGAATCTTTATATATACTTGAGCAAAGAGGCAGGCAAGAGGATAAGATTAAATGCATGAAGTAATGATCGAGAAAGATAACCATAGCTATGGTCATTACATAAGTTGATCTGAAAGTAAAAGAAATTAGAAGCAGAGAGGTTAAGGAAATTATTGCAATAGTTCGAACAAGTATGTTCTATTTCATGATATTTGCTATAATCAAATTTTAGGAAAAGTAGCTTAGAGAATGAAAGGTTGCCTTCCTGCAGAGGGGCCCTTAGAAGAAATATTCTATTGTACAATCATATAGCAGCCACAAACAGAATACCAAAGAGCCTATAGAGAGAGAGCAAAACTCTATCACATTTCAGTGAAGGGCAGGAGGCTGCACATTCTTTAGGAGTCATACCCACTACTTCTTCCATCTGCTGCAGGGTCTTCTCCATCTTCTCCCGCACATCCTGTTGCTTCCTTCCAGCATCCTCAACACTGTGAGTCTCAAAATAACAGTCTCGAAATGAATAGAGCTGATCCACTAGTTCCTAGAAGTATAAGAATGGTACCATTAAGTAGAGAGATTGGACAAGAAAATTTGAAATTGGCTAGCCATGCCAGCTCTTGGCCTAGAAATATTCATTCTCTTATCTCGCCTAGGAATAGCACAATAGGCAGGTAAACAGGTCTATTAAAATGCCAAAGATCAGCCGGGCATGGTGGCTCACGCCTGCAATCCTAGCACTCTGGGAGGCTGAGGCAGGAGGATCACTCAAGGTCAGGAGTTTGAAACCAGCCTTAGCAAGAGCAAGACCTCGTCTCTACTACAAATAGAAAGAAATTAATTGGACAACTAAAAATATACAGAGAAAATTAGCCAGGCATGGTGGCACATGCCTGTAGTCCCAGCTACTCAGGAGGCTGAGGCAGAGGGATTGCTTGAACCTAGGAGTTTGAGGTTGCTGTGAGCTAGGCTGACGCCATGGCACTCTAGCCGGGCAACAGAGTGAGACTCTGACTCAAAAAAAAAAAAAAAGAAAGAAATATCCTTTTATACATTCCTTCTACCCTACGATGTCTATAACAATGAAATCAAAGCTTACTACCATTTCCATAGAAAACAATATCACTATCTGATACTTTTCCTCTTATCTACTTCATTCCTTTATTCCATTCCTGCACCTACTCCACCACCCCAAGATACCCCAAATATCCTGTCCCAAGCTGCTTAGGGCATATACCACAAATGAATCCTAGAAAAGGCAATTCTCATGCAAACAACCAATTTCCTTTTGTCCTGCAATCATCATGGCTTCAAATTAAGAGTTTTAGAGAGGGGTTTTATTGCCTGTTTTTAGTTGTTAAAGCAAATATGCAAGAAATTGTTTGAGGTCTTTGTTTGGCTTGGTTTTTCAGGAATGAACATTTTGAGTAAATTTTTTCTCATGGCAAAATCAATACACATAAATTATTAAAACTCAAATAGATTTTTTTTTTTTTTTGAGACAGAGTCTCACTTTGTTGCCCAGGCTAGAGTGAGTGCTGCGGCATCAGCCTAGCTCACAGCAACCTCAAACTCCTGGGCTCAAACAATCCTCCTGCCTCAGCCTCCCAAATACCTGGGACTACAGGCATGCACCACCATGCCCGGCTAATTTTTTCCACATATATTAGTTGGCCAATTAATTTCTTTCTATTTATAGTAGAGATGAGGTCTTGCTCTTGCTCAGGCTGGTTTCGAACTCCTGACCTCAAGCAATCCACCCTCCTCGGCCTCCCACAGTGCTAGGATTACAGGTGTGAGCCACTGCGCCCGGCCTCAAATAGGTGTTATACATGTAAAAAACAGTAAGTAGGCCAGGTGTGGTGGCTCACACCTGTAATCCAAGCACTTTGGAAGGCCAACATGGTAAGACTGCTTGAGACCAAGAGTTCAAGACCAGCCTGAGCAAGAGTAAGACCCTTCTCTACAAAAAAATAGAAAAAGTAGCCCAGCATGGTGGCCTACGCCTGTACTCTCAGCTACTCGGGAGGCTGAGGCCAGAGGATAGCTTGAACCCAGGAGTCTGAGGTTGCAGTGACGTGTGATGACACCACTGCACTCTAGCCCTGGTGACAGAGTGAAATTCTGTCTCAAAATAAATAAATAAATAAGTAAAAAAAATTCTTCATAATCATGCCAAACAACCTTAAGGATAACCACTCTTTAGTATACCTTTTCAGATTTTTTTTCTGTACATGTACAAACATATATACACCATGGAGCCAGGATTGATAATCTCTGCTTTCAACCAGTCACAGCTAGGGAATAAAATGAAGTTAATCCAAGTCAGCAGGAAATGAAGCCATGCCCACACTCTAAAAAGTGTTACTATTTTAACCTAGAAACAAAGAAATCTCACTAATGTTTAAATTTGCAAGTTTAGACGCCTTTAAGCAAGTCATAAGACTGTGACGGTTTTAATGTTTAAATTCCAGGCTGTTTTAGAACACAAAGAACTGAGTTCCTGAGGTATAGGGAAAATCTTGGCTCATTAATAAAAGAAAGGTAAAGAGACAACTAGTAAATTCCTACCTACCAAGTACAAAAGACTAGTCCTAGTCAGAAACAGACACCTGGGAACTACGAGGAGTCCGGACCCCTCTGCTTCAGACTGGGGTCTGCTAGGGTTACAAATGTTCAAAAAAATCAAAACTGTGACGTCCTAAGGGGAGTAACAAAGATACTTGCAGTGCAGGCCATTACTGGTATTGTTGCCAATTTCAAAGAAGAGAAGTGTTAAAGAAATGGCCTTTGTAGTGATCAAAACAACATGTAATAACAGTTCATGCAAATCTGCCATATACACTCACACACGCACACACACAGATATATATAAGCTGTTTGTTACGGACAAATCGAGAAGAAAAAACTTCCTGTAAAACTATACACGAATAAATTAGGAGCAACAAATCCTCATCCAAAAAGGACCGAAATTAAAGCGCAGTCGGGACAGCAGCAGGAGGTTCCAGCACACGGCTGCACCCCTCTCCTGGCGCAGGAGGCTGCCCTGGCTGGCTGCGGCTGCACCCTCGGGAGTTGTTATAGTAACCGCACAGACGCATGCAGCGCCGTGTATGTGCCAAGAAATTCCCAGGCACTGAATAAACTGCTTCTTTCCAAGTAACGAAAGCACATACAGATTTTAATCTATGGCCCCCACCTGCAATTTCTGCAAGATCGGCTTGACTTCTTCCTCTTCATCAGCCATCATTTCCCAGCCACTCTAAGCCTCTCTGCCCACAACTTTATAACCACAGAGACTCAGGGCCACTCGCATTGTGAAGCCACAGCGACATCTAGGGCTCTGGAGGCTTGCCTGCACCTGAAGAGCTTTGCTTCAAACCAACTTTTTTGCCTATAGCACAACGGAGGCTTTCAACACTTTTGAGTTCATAGTTTCTTTCCTCAATCCTGGAAACAAAATATTTTCAGCTTAATTAAAGGTATACTTTTGTTTCATATCTTCCTTCTTGTTTAATACTAATATTATAATACCCCCAAGAAGGCAGGTTAAGACAGTGCCTTTGTGTGTTGTTTGAAATTTTGAACGGAAGGTGGTACCATGGTAACTTAGTGTCTGAATTTTTTCCAAACTTTGCAGTGATTTTCTGTATGAGTAATTTTATTGTTTTTAATGTGCTATCCTAATAAATATGCTATACTAGGGATGGTATTATAAAAGCCACCGTGCTATACACCATAGACTTTTTCCAGAAGGACTTATAACAATGACTGTCTCTTTAGAGAAGGAAAAGGGGCAACTGGAAGTTGTGGGTGAGCCAAGAAAATTCTTTTCACTGTGTACCTTTTTGAATTTTTTACCATGTACATGTATTACCTATTCAAAAATAATAAACATAATTTTTAAACAAAAAAATCTTGCCTCTACATAAGACTATCTCTGAAAATAAACGCAAGACACTGGCAACAATAAACACTTGCTTCCTAAGCGTGGGAGTGGCTAGGGGGCAGGGGTGGGTGACTCTTTACTGTCTTTTTTGTATCCTTTTGAATTTGTACTATGTGAATGTATTAAATTCAAATGATTTTTTAAAGTTCCATGTAATATTTCTGACAGCTTCTGTTTACTTTCTTAGTTTTAATTATAGTTTACTTGTACTTCAAACTGATTCTGGGAACCTAACAATGAAGTAAAACGTTCAGGGCAGAAACCACAGTGTACATAATATCATTTGCTCAAACTATTTTCCAACAAAATATAAAATGCATAGGGAAGGAAAATACTTTGTACTGTAATCTATAAAATCTGTAATTGGCTATGAAACAAGGAGGGATGTTTTAAAACTTTTTAAATATTTTAATGGGTTTTCTTTTCTTTTTTTGTAGAGATGGGGATCACTCTCTTTCATCAGTGGCATGATCATAGCTTCCAACTCCTGGGCTCAAGTAATTCTCTTGCCTCAGCCTCCCAAGCTGCTGGGACTGCAGGTGCCCACCACCACTCCAGCTAATTTTTCTTAGTTTTTGTAAAGACAAGGTCTCACTATGTTGCCCAGGTTGGTCTCAAACTCCTAACCTCAAACAATCCTCACACCTCAGCCTCCCAAAGTGCCCGGATTACAGGTGTGAGCCATTGCTCCTGGCCTTAAAACTTTTAAGTCAAAATTTTTCATCCTTTTTCTCAGATATTTTAACTTTAGAGTATAAATAGAAAAAAAAAAATGAAGAGAACTTATACTCTATACTCCTAATGAAGAAAATATTATTTGCTTCCTATTCAATCATGTAGAACAAGCATATTTACTTGCCTTTCTATAATATAATGACATAATATAAAATTTCTTCAAATGATTTCATTATGATTTTTCTTACCTAAAAAACAATGGGATTTGGCATTTAGGGTAATTCTATTGTAATCCATCCCAAACCAATAAGAATCAATCATAAAATTTAAGACTTAGAAAAGGCTGTAAGGATAACTTAATACTTCATTTTACAAATATAGAAACTTAAAGACCAGAAACTTTAAACTCCAACTTGTACAATCAATACATGGGAAAAACCAGAACCCAGATGGCCTGGCTCCCCAACCAGTATGCTTTCAAGCCTTCCCTCTAACAGAGCATATAGTTACTGAGAATGTCATTCAAATTTCCTTCCTGACATTACATCTTAAATAACGAAATAATTAAACGTAATTTACTTTCTATAATAGTAATCAGAAGTGCTCACTATTTAATAAAGGAGAACAAGAAATAAATCTTTAAATTATTTTAATTAATATAATCTCTTGAGATCAATAACATGCTGGCAAATTTTCTGCAGAACTGCATTCCTAAATAAGTAAAACCTAAGGCAACAGTTGACAAAAAGGTAAAAAAAAGTAGATTTTTTTTTTTTTTTGAGAGAGAGTCTCACTTTGTTGCCCTGGCTAGAGTGAGTGTCGTGGCATCAGCCTAGCTCACAGCAACCTCCAACTCCTGGGCTCAAACAATCCTCCTGCCTCAGCCTCCCAAATACCTGGGATTACAGGCATGTGCCACCATGCCCGGCTAATTTTTTCTATATATATTAGTTGGCCAATTAATTTCTATTTATAGTAGAGACGGGGTCTTGCTCTTGCTCAGGCTGGTTTCAAACTCCTGACCTCGAGCAATCTGCCCGCCTCAGCCTCCCAGAGTGCTAGGATTACATGAGCCACTGTGCCCAGCCAGGAGATTTATTTTAAAATACAGTTGTCCTTTGGGACCCGCAGGGATTAGTTCCAGGAACCCTGTGGATATAAAAATTCTGGAATGCTCAAGTTCCTTTCACCAAATGGCATATCATTTGCATATAAGCTACTCATATTCCTCTGTATACTTTAAATCACCTCAAGATTACTTAAAATACCTAATACATTGTAAATGCTATGCAAATAGTTATGCTGTGTTGGTTTATTTATTTGTATTTTTTAATTGCTGTATGGTTATTTTTTATTGCTTTTTTTTCTCTGAATATTTTCAGACTGTGGTTGGTTGACTCCACAAATGCGGAACTCAAGGATATGGAGGGCCAACTGTAAATGTCAAAAACTAACTTTACAAAATAACTTTATCAATGTGATTTATTTTTAAATACAAATAAGGATTGAACATACATGCATTAATTGTACTCTCATTCACTGGCTTGACAGTACCTCTAAACATATTAATATACAAATAAATACACACACCCAAATAACAAGCTACAGAGCACCCACCATTTTCCAAAACCAAAATTTTCACACAAATATATTGACAAATACAGCAAAATATCAGTGTAAATTAACACACATACATTTACATATATGCATATATACCAGAATCCAAAGTGAAATGTAGACATATAGGTACTTACATACATACATATAAACACAGAACTCAATCAGAAACAGCCCAGACAGAAATAATGATCTATGAAACACATAGTAACATCATGACCTTTTTTTTTTTACTAGTGATGAAAAACTCAACAGTTAATGATGAAATTGAGATTAAAATGTTCATGCTTTAAATAATTGAAACAAAGAAACCAGACTCTAAAGTCACTCCTCACTGCCACTGAGTTTCTTACAAGTTGATAATGTGAAGACAACTTCAAAGACTTAAAAAAAGCACAAAAAGGCTGATTGACTCTTATCTAGAATAAAGATTATTTGCTAAATGAAATTACTGAAAGTGAATAGAGAAACATTTTATAAAATGAGCTAAATTCTTTTTACTTTGAAAGCCCTGCTAGAGACTTGTTCCTGCTGTAATTCACGACTTGGAGAGGCAAAACTAAAAAAGCTATTGCTGGGTTCAGGTGCTGTGGGAGAACCCACAAAAAATGGTCTGAACTGAAAATCTCCATCTCCACCACCCCGATTTCGAACTGGTGTATTATCCAAAGAAAACTTGGAGTTGTTCCCTAGGAAAAAAATAAGAGAAAAATTTAAGCATCTATTCCTTCATAGATCTTTAGGAACAAAAAGACAAAAGGCATTCAATAAATATTTTAGCAGGACTCAATGCCTATGAGATGGATAAAATACAGACCTAATATTAGATAAGGAAAAAGACTATGACACCCCCACCACCACTCCACCTGACCACAGTATATATGTTCTACCTTTTTCTGTGATGGAGTTTCCAATAGTAGCATGATCTCATCACCAAAAGTAACTTGACACATGAAGTATGTTTTTAGTAGAGCTAAAATTTACAATATCATTTTCATTTGTTATCTATTTAAGCTACTTCAAGGAATCATCAAAATATATATATATACACACACATAATCTTTTGTCTTAGGTTCTTTTTATTTTTTTTAGACAAAGTCTCACTCTGTTGCCCAGGCTAGAGTGCCATGGCATCAGCCTAGCTCACAGCAACCTCAAACTCCTGGGCTCAGTGATCCTTCTGCCTCGGCCTCCCGAGTAGCTGGGACTACAGGCATGCGCCACCATGCCTGGCTAATTTTTTCTATATATTTTTAGTTGGCCAATTAATTTATTTCTATTTTTAGTAGAGACAGGGTGTCACTCTTGCTCAAGCTGGCTTCGAATTCCTGACCTTGAGTGATTCTCCCACCTCAGCCTCCCAGAGTGCTAGGATTACAGGCATGAGCCACCACACCCAGCCTGTCCCAGGTTCTTTAAAAATAATTTTTTGACCAAAAGTACACAGTAGCTCACACCCATAAACCTAGCACTCTGGGAGGCCTAGGCAGAGGATCACTTGAAGTCAGGAGTTTGAGACCAGCCTGAGCAAAAAAAGCAAGACCCTGTCTCTACAAAAAATAGAAAAATTAGCCAGGTATGGCAGCATGAGCCTAAAGCTCCAGCTACTCAGGAGGCTGAGGCGGCAGGAGGATCACTTTAGCCCAGGAGTTGAGAGTGCAGTGAGCTATGAGGATGCCACTGCACTTTACCCAGACAACAGAGCACAGAGCAACAGAGCAATACTCTGTCTCCAAAAATAAATAAATAAGTAAAATAAAAATAATTTTTAGGCCAGGTGTGGTGGCTCATGTCTGTAATCCTAGCACTCTGGGAGGCCGAGATGGGTTGCTTAAGGTTAGGAGTTCGAAACCAGCCTTAGCAAGAGCGAGACCCCCGTCTCTACTAAAAATAGAAAGAAATTAATTGGCCAACTAAAAATATATAGAAAAAATTAGCCAGGCATAGTGGCACATGTCTGTAGTCCCAGCTACTTGGGAGGCTGAAGCAGGATTGCTTGAACCTAGGAGTTGGAGATTGCTGTGAGCTAGGCTGACGCCACGGCACTCTAGCCCAGGCAACAGAGTGAGACTCTTTCTCGAAAAATAGTAATAATAAAAATAATTTTTGTAAAAACATTGCAATAAACATTCTAGAAAATATATCACAACTATGAAATATTAACATATACTAATGACCCAATATCAATTAGTATAGGCTTAAGAAAAATCAGACAATAGGTCTAATTAAATAAGTATTAAGCTACTTTCACTGAATGCTTCCTTGGCTTTTACAGATTTTAAAGGAATAGGTAACTAAAGGAAAATGCTGACTGTACCTCTTTCAAGCTAACAATGGTAACAAGAGGTAAAATTGTACAAAAAGAGGAACAGGAAAGAACTCGTGAATATAAAAGAAATAAAATATGGACGGTGACAAGAAAAAAATAAGTACATCTACAATGCCCATTTACAATAACACATTGACTGATTAAATATATGATTAACTGAAAGTTAAGCAGAAGTTTGTTCTTGTTTCAATTCTTTTTTTTATTTTTATTTTTTACTTTTTTTGAGACCGAGTCTCACTCTGTTGCCCAGGCTAGAGTGCCGGGGCATCAGCCTAGCTCACAGCGACCTCAAACTCCTGGGCTCAAGCGATCCTCCTGCCTCAGCCTCCCGAGTAGCTGGGACAACAAACATGTACCACTATGCCTGGCTAATTTTTTCTATTGTTAGTTGTTTGGCTAATTTCTTTCTATTTTATAGTAGAGACAGGGTCTCACTCTTGCTCAGGCTGGTCTCGAACTCCTGAGCTTAAGCAATCCTCCCACCTCAGCCTCTCAGAATGCTAGGATTAGAGGCGTGAGCCACCATGCCCATGCCTGGCTTTTTTTCAATCCTTATATTTGATATTCCTCATCTCATCACCTTCTACCTTTTCTAGAACATCATCCCTCCTCCTCCCTAAACCTTTTTCCTCAGTCTATCATAAATACCAAGAAAAATTAGTATTTAGGGAAGTCTAGCTTCATTTTTTGTATGCCAAAAACAATTTATATCAATAGCATAGCAAAACTCTATTAGATTCTGTTCCATCAGTAGTATAAAGGGGAGAACTCAGGAAGAGATAAGAGATTCATTCCATCTGCAAGGCAGCTAACAAGCAGAAAAGAGCTGGCATCATCCTAGATTGTGAACTTTCAGAGTGCAGGAATACTATTTGGATAATCTTTACATCCTCATTGCTTAGGATCATGTCTTATAGCCCGTTACATGAAATATGTTTGACAAATATTTGATAAATGGAAAAATAAATAAAAGAATGAACCAATCAAACAACTGACAATAATTTAATCAGTATTGGTATATGAAATAAACTGAAACATAACCTACTTGGACAATAGCAAATGGTTAAGAGTATAGGCTCTGAAGATAGATTTGTGACCTTCACTAAGTTACTTAACTTTCTGTGCCTTAGCTTCTCATCTGAAAAATGGGTACAATAATAATACCTGCTTCATAGAGTTTTGTAAATTACTTGAATTCATGTAAAATACTTAAAACAGTGCCTAGCACTTCATAAGGAATCGATAAAAGACAACTAATATTATCATGACAACTAAATAGTTTTTAAAGTAACAATTTGCAAATTTATTTTACAGAAATTAACTCTGCTCAAATTAAAGGTTTAATTAAAATATAGGCAAATACAATAGATAAAAACAATGATGTACAGGTTGAGACATGTATGAAGAATTCATAGCCTCCTATGACTCAAGACCCTTAGAGTTTCCACTGACTGCTTGGAACGGGGAAGCACAGTATGAAAAATCACTGATGTAAAGAATATGGGATATACTCTACCCAAGATTTTGCAAGTAAAGAAGAAAAAAGATAAAAAATTTTTTTAAATTAAAAAAATTTATAAAATTAAAAAAAAAAAAAAGAATATGAGAATATGGGATATTCTACTCCCAACAAGGGGAGTAAAAAAAAAAAAGAATATGGGATATCACATGTCCTTTCTTACCTACTGGGAAGCCAAAAACACCAGACTGTGTAATCATGGATGGTTCAAGTGTGCCTTCTTGGTTAGCAATAGTTAGGTTTCGTAGCCTAAGACTATCATAGAGACCTTGGAGCTTTTGATACTGGCGATTGCGCTCCATAAGTTTCTCAGAGATGTCACTGAATTTCTTCTTGTATTCTTCCAGCACTTTCTTCATGGAGGTGACTTCCCCTTTCATAGAGGTCAATTCTACATCCTTGCTTTGTATTTGCTGAGTATATATCTTCTCCATCTGTTTCAGATGGCCCTCAGCCTTGCTAAAATTATATTCTTGATAAAGACGCTCCTGATGTACCTGCCCCAAGAAAGAAAAGAAAGATGTTTAAGGTAGTAAGTACAAAGTTATCTATTGTAAAATGTTAGATAAACATAAAGGGGAAAAAAAGATGCTTATACAGAGATGTTAATGCTTCAAGATTGAGAACCTAGTTTAAGAAGCAATCAGGACATACAATGAAGTGACAAATTATTACCAAAAACAATAATATGTTACTACATGCATAGAAAAAAAATCTGGAAGAATATTTTCAAACTACTACCTTTATAGCACCAAAACAAGTGAGTATCCCAAAGGTTTTTAAGAAATATAATACCATTTTTAATGTAATCCAGAGTTAAGAATAGACTTTAAGAGGGCTCCCAATTACCCCTGCCTCCTGGTAGTTATACACACATATGTGACTCCCTCCTCTGAGTGCGGGCGGGACCTGTGACTAGAATATGGCAAAAGTGACGGGATGTCATTTATGAGTACATTACATATAAACCCTGTCCTATAAAGCCTTGTTAGCTTTAAAGAAGTAAGCAGCCATGTTGGAAAGGCCCAGGAGGCAAGTATTAATGACTAAAAGCAAGCATCTGGCCAAAAACCAGCAAAAAAAATGAGGTCCTGATGAATCTAGACACAGACCTTACGCGCTCCACAAAAATTAACTCAAAATAGATCACAGACCTAAATGCAAAACTATTAAAACTCCTACCTACATATCATAGGGGAAAATCTAGATGACATTAGATTTGGCAGCGACATTTTACATACAACACCAAAGGTATAATCCATGAAAGAAAGAATTAATAAGTAGGACTTCATTAAAATTAAAAATCTTGCTCTACAAAAGATGCTGTTGAGAGAATGAAAAGACAATCCACAGACCACAAGATATATGTGATAAAGGACTGTTATCCAAAATACACAAAGAACACTTAAAACTCAACAATAAAAAAATAAACAACCCAATTTAAAAATGGACCAAAAACCTTAACACCTGACCAAACAAAATATATAAATGGCAAATAAGCATATGGAAAGATGCTCCACATCATATGTTATCAGGGAAATGCAAATTAAAACAATGAGATGCTACTACACACCTATTAAAATGACCAAAATCCATAACATGGACAACATCAAATTCTGGCAAAGATGCAGAGCTACAGGAATTCTCACTCATTGCTGGTGGGAATGTAAAATGGTATAGTCACTTTGGAAGACAGTTTTGCGGTTTCTTACAAAATTAAGCACATTCTTACTATATGATCTCACAATAACACTATCTGGTATTTAACCAAAGGAGTTTAATACTTATATCCATACCAAAACCCTCATGTGAATGTTTATTCATAATTACCAAAACTTGGAAGCCACCAAGATGCTCTTCAACAGGTGAATGGATAAACTGAAGTATATCCAGACAACAGAATATTATGCAGCACTAGAAAGAAATGAGCTATCAAACTTAAATGCATATTACTAAGTGAAGGCTGGGTGCAGTGGCTCATGCGTGTAATCCCAGTACTTTGAAAAACTGAGGAGAGAGGATCACTTGAAGCCAGGAGATCAAGACTGGACTGGATAACACAGCAAGACCTCTATCTCTACAAAAAGTAAAAAAAAAAAAAAAAAAAAATTAGTCAGGCATGGCAGCACATGTCTATAATCCCAGATCCTAAGGAGGCTGAGGCAGGAGTATCACTGGAGCCCAGGAGTTGGAGGTTGTAGTGAGTTATGATCACACCACTCTACTCCAGCCTATAATGACAGATTGAGACCCTACTTCTAAAAAGAATGTTTTAATAAATAAAAAAATACTAAGTGATCTGTGCAGAATATATTCAGGGTAAAAAGAGGGGGAAAAATACTAAATGAAAAAGTCAATCTGAAAAGGCTACTTACTATATGATTTCAACTATATGACATTCTGGAAAAGGCAGAATGTCTTCAGAGACAGTAAAAAGACCAGTGGCTGCCAGGGGTTAGGGAGGAGGGCAGGATGAACAGACAGATGCACAAAGGATTTTTAAGGCAGTGAAACTACTCTGAAAGATACGATAATGGTGAACACATGTCATTATGGATTTGTCCCGTCTGAACCCATAGAACGTACAACATCATGAGTGAACTCTAATGTAAACTATTGACTTTGGGTGATAGCAGTGTGTCAATGTAAGCTTGTCAATTATGACAAACGTACCACTCTGGTAGCGAATGTTGATCATTGAGGTGGCTGTGGATTTGAGGGATTAGGGAAGATACATGGCAACTCTCTGTACTTTCCATTCAATTTTGCTATAAACCTAAGACTGCTCTAAGTCTATTTATAAGAAGAAAAAAAAAAAAACTGAGGCTGGCACAGTGGCTCACGCCTATAATGTGGCTCATGCCCATAATCCTAGCACTCTGGGAGACCAAGGCGGGAGGACTGCTTTAGCTCTGGAGTTCGAGACCAGCCTGAGCAAGAAGGAGACCCGTCTCTACTATAAATAGAAAGAAATTAACCAAACAACTAAAAATGGAAAAAAATTAGCCGGGCATGGTGGCACATGCCTATAGTCCCAGCTACCCAGGAGGCTGAGACAGAAGGATCACTTGAGCCCAGGAGTTTGAGGTTGCTGTGAGCAAGGCTGACGCCACGTCACTCTAGCCCCAGCAAGAGAGTGAGACTCTGTCTTAACAAAAAAAACAACTGAAGTCCTTAGTCTGACAGTTCACTGGGAAGTGAATGCTGCCAACAACCATGTGAGCTT
The DNA here is from genome assembly GCF_040939455.1 of Microcebus murinus. NCBI lineage: Eukaryota > Metazoa > Chordata > Mammalia > Primates > Cheirogaleidae > Microcebus > Microcebus murinus. The sequence continues at coordinate 72,006,636 of NC_134109.1, read as the reverse complement.
TGAAGCAAATGTTTCCACAGTCAAGGTTCAGATGAGATCATAATCACAGCTAACACCTTGACTATAGGCCTCCGAGACCATGAACAGAAGACACAGGTAAACCCTGCTTGGACTGCTAAACCATAGAAATTATGAGATAATAAATGTGTGTTGTTTTAAGCCACTAAATATGTTGTTTAAACCACTAAGGTTGTTACACAACAAAAGACAACTACCACACACAAAAATCAATTTTGGCTTATCTTTGGATGTTTACTGTCCTTTAAATACTGACAAAAAGTAAAATATAAGCACTTCCTTTTTTTCATCATTTTTAATTTATGCATTCTAAATAGTTTAATGCAATTCCACCAATTATGGGTTACCTGACCCTCTTATGTGATCTCAGAGTACTCTGTATTTCCTTTATTTCTGTAGGCATTACATATGTATTATAGTCTTGTTAGTATAGTGGTAAATTTTTAAAAAGCAAAATTATAAACATAAGTGAAATAAAATAAAAATGTATTATAAATGTTTGATTGTGGTTTTTTTAAATCTTCATCATCACTAAACTGTAGCCTCCTGAAAGATCATATATTTTGTTCATTATGTATACCCAGCACCTAAGAGGGTTCATGAAGTATACATGTTTGCTCAAAAAAGTATATATCAAATAACTAAATAGAAAAAAAATGAATAAATGAAGAAAAATTCATTTCTGACTACCTTTGCTAACTCATTCACGGGTTTCCACTGTATCTGAAAAGATGATAACAATACCACATATACATGTTCAAGCAATACTACCCCCTAAATAGGAATCCAGTTTAAGATATTACAACTATTCATTCAGTCAGTATTGAGACTTAAGATGAGTAACTGGTCGCTGAGGACCCCAGAGATATACAAGAATCAAAACGTGACTTTAAGGAAGCATGCAGGTAATTACAAAACAGTATAAATAACACAATAAAGATAAGCATAAGATATAGGAGCATGTTCTGTGTAGTGAGGTTTAAAGAAAAAAATTAAAAATAATAAAAAATAAATTTTTTAAAGATATAGGAGCATGTAAGAGAAACAACTTACCCAGAAAAAAATATAATTAAAATATTTACTTGACAGATGACAAACACAGTTAAGAAGCAAAATGTATATGTAAAATATAGAAATATATTCAAGAACATGATCAAGTTCTCTACTGGAAGGTCTAAGGGGGCACCAAAGGTAGAAATCATAAAGGAAAAGTGTTAAAGATGTGAATTTGATGACAAGAATGCTCATCACAGCATCTTTTAATAATTAGGAAACAAGTTTTGATACAATGCAACCATTAAAATTATGTCAAATAAACAAAAATTTTAAATTTCTCTATGTTCAAAAATATATAGAAACAAAGTTGTAAATGGAAAAAAGGCTTTTTTAAATAATAAAGAATTATTAAAAAATCAATAAAGACAAATAAAAGTGGGGAAAAAATTGGCCGGGTGCAGTGGCTCATGCCTGCAATCCTAGCACTCTGGGAGGCCCAGGCGGGAGGACTACTTAAGCTCAGGAGTTCAAGACCAGCCTGAACAAGAGACCCCATCTCTACTGAAAACAGAAAATTAGACGGGCAACTAAAAGTAGAAAAAATTAGCTGGGCATGGCAGTGCATGCCTGTAGTCCCAGCTACTTTGGGAGGCTAAGGCAGTAGGATTGCTTGAGCCCAGGAGTTTGAGGTTGCTGTAAGCAACATCATGGCACTCTAGCCCAGGTGACAGAGCAAAACTATCTCAAAAAAAAAAAAAAAAGTGGGGAAAAACTTCCTTGCAGCATTTGGGTTATGTACCACGTAATACAGAGAGAGTTCTTACAAATCAATAGAAAAAATAACTACAGCAATTGAAATAAGCAATCTGAAACAAGCAATCCATAAAAAAAAGAAATACATTTTTAAAAATTCAAGAAAATGTGTTTACTTCAAAGTCATCCAAGAAATACATATTTAAAGGGTAATGTGGTTGAGCATGGTAGCTCATACCTATAATCCTTATACTTTGAGAGGCTGAGCGAAGCAGGAGGACTGCTTGAGGTCAGCAGTTCAAGACCAGCCTAAGCAAAATAGCAAGACCTCATCTCTACAAAAAATATAAAAATTAGCCAGGCAATTACTTAAGCCCAGGAGTTTTAGGTTGCAATAGCACATGATGATCCCACTACACTCTAGCCCCAGCAAAAGAGCCTAGACCCTATCTTAAAAATAAATAAATAAAATTTAAAAAGCAATATTTTACCCATATCTAACCAGTGAGTAGAAGTTGTGAGGAACCAAGCACCCTCATATACATCTTTAGGGAACACAAATGGATATACCTTACTGGAGGACAATTTAAAAATACTGCAACTTAAAAAACTTTTAAAAATGTATTTATCCACTTTCAGGAATTTAATCTCAGCAAATAATGAAAAATGGGAAGTTGATAAGAATGTTATCACAGCATTCTTTTTATAACTTGGGAACAAATTACGATTCAAAACAACCATTAAGGCCGGGCACAGTAGCTCACACCTGTAATCCCAGCACTCTGGAAGGCCGAGGTGGGCGGATAGCTCAAGGTCAGGAGTTCGAAATCAGCCTGAGCAAGAGTGAGACCCCGTCTCTACTACAAATAGAAAGAAATTAATTGGCCAACTAAAAATATATAGAAAAAATTAGCTGGGCATAGTGGCATATGCCTGTAGTCCCAGCTACTCGGGAGGCTGAGACAGAAGGATCTCCTGAGCCCAGGAGATTGAGGTTGCTATGAGCTAGGCTGACACCACGGCACTCACCCTAGCCTGGGCAACAAAGCGAGACTCTGTCTCAAAATAAATTAATTAATTAATTAATTAAAATAAATTTTAAAAAAACATTAAAAATATGATTACATTCCTTCTCCTTATAATTCTATATAAAGAAGAAAAAAAATAAAAGAGTCAAGAATTAATATTTAAAAAAAAAGAATCTATGATTACAGAAGCTATGATGACCCAACTCCCAACTGCACTCTAGCCTAGGTGAGAGAGTGAAACCCTGTCTCAAAAAAAAAAAAAAAAATTATAGGTTAACTTAGAAATATTTAACAAAATATTCATACCAGACATAATACATTGTCAACTTTAACTGACCATAAAAACAGTATTATGGGGAGGGGGGAGGGGGGTGGGTATATACATACATAATGAGTGAGATGTGCACCATCTGGGGGATGGTCATGATGGAGACTCAGACTTTTGGGGGGAGGGGGGGAAATGGGCATTTATTGAAACCTTAAAATCTGTACCCCCATAATATGCCAAAATAAAAAAAAAATTAAAAAAAAAATAAATAAATAAAATAAAAAAATAAAAATAAAAAAAAACAGTATTATGGCATTATTTTCGTACAGAAAAAATATATATTAAGTATTTTTAAATATAAAATATATATTTATGTACAAAGCTATAACAATGGCTATCTCTGAGTGATAGAATTATAGATGGTTTTTTATCTTCCTGTTGGATTTTCAACAATATCATTGCTTTTGAAAAAAAGAAAATATATTAATTCCATATATTCATAAAAAATATAAAATAATGAAGGATAAACATTAGAAGCTCCCATATATGCCTCAAATCATACTCTCAAGAGAAATTATCCTAAGTACTAACCTGATATGTCCAGAAGGCCAGTGCTCGTGAGCTAATGTCCAACACAATCTCCGGTCGCAGTCCTGCCAATACCATAGCTTTATATTCCTCTGATGGACTGAGTTCTGTGCGGACAATATCTAGCTTTCCAGAAAGGGTACTGTTGCAGGCAGGACAGATAGCTGGCGAACGACTAAATTCACCACTACCGTGCTGATCACAGAAGATATGAGAACAGGCAGTGACCCACGCATAACCAGAGAGTTTGATACGACACTTTCGATAATTACAGAGAAGCATGTCTTCACACAAAGACATAATAGGATAGTGAGGTCTCCAGATGCTGAAAAGAGCCCTATAAGGAGTAAATGAAAAAGTCAAAGAAGTCAAATTACAATGAAAAGGAAATAAATAACAAATAAAAAATAAAATATACATTTTCATTTATTATGAAAAAATAATGTACATTTTATGTTTCTGTATTTATTCTAATCAATATATTATATTGATTTTAGTCACTTAACAATATTTATTATGCTTTTCCTGTGTCCTTTCTTTTTTAAAAAAAAATTTAAGGGCCAAGCGTGGTGGCTCACGTCTATAATCCTAGCACTCTGGGAGGCCAAGGCAGGTGGATTGCTCAAGGTCAGGAGTTCAAAACTAGCCTGAGCAAGAGTGAGACCCCATCTCTTCTAAAAATAGAAAGAAATTAATTGGCCAACTAAAATATATAGAAAAATTTAAATATATTAAAATAAAAAAAAATTTTAAGGAAAAGTTAAAGACATACGTAGTTACAATACTAAAGTCAAAAATAATATGTATGTGGAAAAAAAGTCTAGGAACATTTATAAGGCCAAGCATGGTGGCCCACACCTGTAATCCTAGCACTTTGGGAGGTTGAGGCAGGAGGACAGCTTGAGGCCAAGACTTTAAGCCCAGCCTGTGCAGAATAGCAAGACTCCACTCTACAAAAAAAATTTAAAGGCCGGGCGCGGTGGCTCACGCTTGTAATCCTAGCACTCTGGGAGGCCGAGGCGGGCGGATTGCTCAAGGTCAGGAGTTCAAAACCAGCCTGAGCGAGACCCCGTCTCTACTATAAAAATAGAAAGAAATCAATTGGCCAACTAATATATATATATATAAAAAATTAGCCGGGCATGGTGGCTCGTGCCTGTAGTCCCAGCAACTCGGGAGGCTGAGGCAGTAGGATTGCTTGAGCCCAGGAGTTTGAGGTTGCTGTGAGCTAGGCTGACGCCACGGCACTCACACTAGCCTAGGCAAGAAAGCGAGACTCTGTCTCAAAAAAAAAAAAAAAAAATTTAAAAATGAGCTGGATGTGGTGCACATGCCTGTAGTTACAACTACTCAGGAGGCTGAGGCAGGAGGATCGCTTGAGCCCAGTAGTTCAAGGTTGCAGTAAGCTGTGATGACACCACTGTACTCTAGCCCTGGACAACAGAGCAAGATCTCATCTCAAAAAAAAAGGAAAAAAAAAAAAAAGCAGCAGTAGTATTTGCAAAGTACAAACAAGTAAAAATTTTATCAGTGCCTTCAACCAGTCAATACCTAAACAAAAATCCAAATTTATTATCCATTCATACTCTGCTAGAATAATATTTTAGTACCATATCTGACACTTGGCAAACAAAAGTCCAGCCACTGATTTCAGCCATTCTATAGTGCAAAATATTATATTTTTAAGCAATATTTTTAGGCTTTTCATATATGCAGATTTCTCAGATTCTTGACCTGTGTTGCCTTGATTTAAACAGTAGCAGCCTGCTAGCATTGGATGGAAACTAACGTTAATTCACCCAAGTAATTCGCCATTATGAAGACTGAAAATCTGCATAAACTCTGCTTTTATGCAGATATTTAACCGTGAGTTAATTAATATAACTACTGTACTATTCAATGCTATGCTTCTACTTAAAACATTTGTAAAAATGAAACAATATTCTGAACATACCAAAACAAGCCATATATTGCATAAAATATTAATAATAGTAACACACTCAACATACACCAAGGGAAAATGTTCACATTTATCAGCTGACAAATTGTCAAGAATGTTGCTTTGGTCTATAGGGATGCTGTAACAGCTTTAAACCAAACGTTACCGCTGGGTGAGTTTCCACAGGTATGTATGTCACAGGGCAGCCAGAGTTAAGAGGCCTATCTTACTTCCGGCAGAGTAAGGGGCACAGGGCAAGCAGAAGATCTGAGAAGAGTTTTGAAGTCAAGCTCCTTCTCAGGCAGAGCGAGAGGCACAGCTAACTCTAAATTTCCCTTGAGGCGCGGAAAGGGCCAATCTAATGGACCGTACAAGCTGAGGGGCAAGTTTTAGAGAACCAGACCTACAAAAACTCCACTCTGGAATTTTCAGCTCGCTTTCCGCGCTCGACAGATAAAATAATAACAACAGTTAATATTAGAAATAAAATACTTAATCTGACGCGCACAAAAAGCGCGGGAAAACGCCGTTGCCTCCACACCACCACCACCACCACCACGAGCGCAGATTCTGCGCCTGGCTGAGGCCGCTGGCGTCCACGCCACACTACGTTAGAGAGCGCATGCGTGGTGTCGCCCCGGGGCCTGCTGGGCCGGCGTGGGGATGGGGCGCTCAGGATGCTGGGACCTGCCAGACTGTGGCGCTGGACTCAAGCCGCGAGGGAGCGAACCCAACAGAGCGAATCCGACGGCCCCTAGAGGCGGCTTCCCGCTTTGGAGTCCCACAGTCTGGTGAGTGTCCTTAACTCCCCGAAACTGGCACAAGAGTAACATCCTTCTTATCATGGGCGTATCTTTAGAGTCTCAGACTACAGCAGGGGTGGGCATGCGGCAGCTGAGAAGGCAGCGGCGGGGCTGGCTTGAGCCCCAGGTGTGTGTCCTAAAATTTGGGACATTGTGGCCGGCAGCGCAGGCTTTCTAAGTATCAGGAGAAAATTCCCAGAAATTGTGTGATACCTGTAATTGGATAGCTGTCACCTCCGTAGAGTCTACCATTTTGTTTTTTACCCGTTTTTTACCCATCTTGGAATAAGCATGTTTCCAGCTTTCACACATCCTTCTTACACATTTAAAGAAATTGTAACTTTGAGTCTGCATTACAAACATTCATCACATACAGCAAGTACTTGAAATTAGGCGATAGGGTCGGGTGTCACAACTTTAAGGTGATCTACCTACCTGTGTGCTCTCCTGGAATTGCTGGTGGTCTTTTAAATGTCTGTTCAGTACCAGTTTTACTGTAATGCTGTTATCTGTCACTTTTCTTTGCTCACCTAAACAACTGTGTAATTTTATGCTTAATCTATATGGGTCTAAATTCTAACAGCACACAGGTAGATCACTTTAAAGTTGTGACATCCGGGGCCAGGCACGGTGGTTCACGCCTATAATCCTAGCACTCTGGGAGGCCGAGGCAGGAGGATAGCTCGAGGTCAGGAGTTCCATACCAGCCTGAGCAAGAGCGAGACGCCGTCTCTACTAAAAATAAGAAAGAAATTAGCTGGACAACTAAAAATATATATATATAAAAAAAAAAAGTAGCCGGGCATGGCGGCACATGCCTATCTATAGTCCCAGCTACTCGGGAGGCTGAGGCACAAGGATTGCTTGAGCCCAGGAGTTTGAGGTTGCTGTGAGCTAGACTGACACCACGGCACTCTAGGCCAGGCAACAGAGTGAGACTCTGTCTCAAAAAAAAATAAATAAATAAAAGTTGTGACAATCGATTCTATCAATTTAGATTAAAAATTAAGGTAAGGAAGAGGGCTAGAAGGTCCTCAGGATATAAGCCTTAGTGACGACTTTTGTAGCAACCTTTCCAAATATAACCCTATTATTAATTAGTAACAGATACAATCAGCCACATAAAGGACACCAAACCCTACAAACCCCTTTATGAGTTGTGAATCCATAATACTGACTAAACCTTTTTCATTGAAATAAACTGCCTTAATTAAGTAACTTCCTGCTAATTTGTCTGTTTGCAGGTGGTTCACAGTAATTTGATTGGGTCATCTTGGCCTTTGTGTACATTTCCTAAGATACCTTCTGAGAGTTTCAAGTGGTAATTTAATTCCAGTACAAATTGGATATAAAGAAAATTCGATGTTCTTGTGTAAACCATGTACTTCCTATCATCTGTTTCTGGCTATTTGAGCCTTTTGTGCATTTTATGGTTTTAATTACACCAAATGTAGAAATACTAAAGTACCAAAAGGGTACAATGCCATTTAGAGTTCAAAAACAAAACATTCCAATTTGATTAGTACTTAACTTCATGATCCTAGCTAAGTTAGCTTTGCACTGCAATATGATCACTTCCTGGACATGTGTCCAAGTTAATACATACTCTGTGTTAATTCATTTTAACAGCCATATGCTACAAATATACCACAGTATATTTACCCATCTTCTAATGGACATTGATTCCAGGTTTTTACAATTAAAAACAATACTGCATTGAGCATTCTGCACGTCTCCTTGAGTACACATGCCAAGAATTCCTCTAGGATATAATACCCAGAAACTGGGTTAATATAAGAATCTTCAATAAACTAGATATTGCCAAACCACTCTCCAAAGTAATAACATACATTTTACTGCCACCAGCAAAGTATATGAGAGCTCAATATTCCGGACTCACCAACATGCGTGTCAAGTTGTTTTCTTTTGTTTTCATTTTTTTCCAATGACAATGAAATGGTATCTCAATATTGTTCTAATGCACAATTCTTTGATTACTAGTGAGGTTGAGCATCTTTTCATGTGAATGTCTACAAAGGGATGCTCAACTGTGAATTGCCTATTCATACCTTTTGATAATTTTCTTGATTTATAGAGTCATTGAATAGTTATATGGCATGCAAACATAAGTTTGAATCTTAGCATATACAGATTTATCAACTTTTCCTTTTTGTGCTTATGTCTACCTCAATATCATATTCTATGCTTTTCAATAGTTCTAAAGTTTTGCTTTTCATATATAGATAATAATCTGAATAACAATAAGAATTGTAAAGGAAAGAATGACCACAATATTTAAGAAAGCAAACATTCCAACAACCTGTCTTTGATGGAAATGGTAATCAAGTTACATTCCTAGATTATAGTTAACATGCAAGGGATATAAAACACATCGAAATATTAGAAATGGCATATTTCATTTGCTTTTAGAATGAGATTTAATAGTTATATTGACTATATGAAACAGAAAGACAAAACTACTCCAAATAACAAAATTATATTTATGAAAAAGTTTTTGTGAGAATTTATTTAGAAAAGCAGTCTAGAGAGATCATAATGAAGGAAATAAAGCATTAGGTTTCAAGTGGTAGTTGTGCTGTACTTGAACACAGAGGATTAACTTCCTCACGGTTTATTTTGATACCTAGTTTGCAATAGCCAAAAACTGAGAATTTTCAACAGAAAAATCTGACAACTTAAAGATCTAACTTTTTTTTTTTGAGACAGTCTCACTCTGTTGCCCAGGCTAGAGTGCTGGGGTGTCAGCCTAGCTCATCACAACCTCAAACTCCTAGATTCAAGCAATCCTACTACCTCAGGCTCCCGAATAGCTGGGACTACAGGCATGCACCACCATGCCCGACTAACTTTTTCTATATATTTTTAGTTGTCCAATTAATTTCTATTTTTAGTAGAAATGGGGTCTTGCTCTTGCTCAGGCTGGTTTCCAACTTCTGACCTTGAGCTATCCTCCCGCCTCAGCCTCCCGGAATGCTAGGACTACAGGCATGAGCCACCACGCCTGGCCAAGATCTAACATATTTCTTGTTATTTTTGACATGGTTTAACTCATGCTATTCACTGTTTTTATACAAACTACTGAATATTCATGATTGTTATTCATGAAGCAATTTGAAGGGCATTTGATTTCTAAATTCTGACAGTACAATTCATGCTTACACATAATTTATACCATTTACTTTCACCTTTCAAAAATGGTATTTTTACCATGAACACTGATTTTGATCTTGTGTCAATATTCTAAGTACCTATCAGCTTATGAATATTTATATACCACATTTTTCTAAGAGTTTCAGAGATGGTAATTTTCCCTGTTATATTTGAATCTTAGACCATTAGCAACATCTAAAACTTGTTTGATACTTGTATTTGTTTTAATAAAAGAATCTTTTTTTTTTTTTTTTTTTTTTGAGACAGAGTCTCACTCTGTTGCCCAGGCTAGAGTGAGTGCCATGGCATTAGCCTAGCTCACAGCAACCTCAATCTCCTGGGCTCAAGTGATCTTTCTGCCTCAGTCTCCCGAGTAGCTGGGACTACAGGCATGCACCACCATACTCGGCTAATTTTTCTCTATATTTTTAGTTGGCCGATTAATTTCTTTCTGTTTTTAGTAGAGACGGGGTCTTGTTCTTGCTCAGGCTGGTTTCGAACTCCTGACCTCTAGCAATCCTCCCACCTCGGCCTCCTAGAGTGCTAAGATTACAAGCGTGAGCCACCGTGCCCGGCCAAGAATCTTAATCTAAAGAAAGAGTAAGTTTTTTGTTGATTACAGGAATGAGCCTCCATGCCTGGCCAAGAATAGGTTTCATATTCTGGCCAACAGAAGTTATTACAGTTGCATACCATTAGTCAGATTCTAATATAGGCACAAATATTTTTCTCATTGCAAAGACAGTGATGTATACCAGACTCTCAATAGTTGGATTTTTATTTTGTATCCCTTGCATGTTAAATATGTCATCATGGATGTATATACAACATATAGGGCAGTATAATTTAGCCAAAACAATTGAGAATATCAATATTTTAACATTAAATATAAAGCAGAAATAATCACTTTTTAGCCATACGTGAATGTTGTATGCAGTTTAAATGAATGGTAAATATTCAACAAGACTATAAATAAAATGCTCATAATAAAAAGATTTCCTATTAAATGCCAGTAAGCTGAGACTCTGTCTCAAAAAAATAAAAAAAATCTAGGTAAAATTAGAGACTCTGTCTCAAAAAAAAAAAGAAATGAAAAAAAATGGCCAGGCGGGGTGGCTCACACCTGTAATCCTAGCACTCTGGGAGGCCGAGGCAGGCAGATTGCTCAAGGTCAGGAGTTCGAAACCAGCCTGAGCAAGACCGAGACCCCGTCTCTACTATAAATAGAAAGAAATTAAATGGCCAACTAATATATATAGAAAAAATTAGCCGGGCATGGTGGCGCATGCCTGTAGTCCCAGCTACTCGGGAGGCTGAGGCAGGAGGATCGCTTGAGCCCAGGAGTTTGAGGTTGCTGTGAGCTAGGCTGACGCCACGGCACTCACTCTAGCCCGGGCAACAAAGTAAGACTCTGTCTCAAAAAAAAAAAAAAAAAAAGAAAAAGAAAAAAAAAATGCCAATAAGCTTTTATGTATCTATTCCTCACATAAATAGGTTATTTTGGCAGTTATTCTTCATTGTTTCTTAAAATATCTAGCATCATAATCAGATATTAATAGTGTTAAGTAGACTCAAAAGTAATCAAATAGTTATGTACCTACCTACATGTACATTTTACATCAGAATTGAGGTTTAAGTCCCAGTTATTCCATGTAAATAGCTTGCTGAATTGCCATTAAAATGGCTGCCATTTCTAGAAATTTTAAAAGAAAAAAAAAAAATCAATGGAGATTTTAATTCAATTCACTTCAAATGTTTTTTAATCTATTCCAGGCCAGGCATTAGACATAAGGAAGGAGGTATCCTACTTTCCTAGAGCTTACAATCTAGCAATTTTGATCTAAGACTAAAAGAAGAAAATGAAAATATTATTTTATTCTTTCCTTTGCCGCCTCTTACATTTTTGCAAGTTGTTGTATAAAACCATTTCTGGTGAGAAAACTCAGCTTCCCTCTTTAATTTGAAGAATCATCTACCTTCGTGCTGCAAGGAAAAAGATATTTTTAAAACTGCCCTGAAATATGTGACAACAACCATTCTAGAAAACTGAGTAAACCAGTTAAAATTTAAACATGAATGACTTTAGAGTATAATGTTTCAGTAACTCCCCAAATCCGCTGACTACACAAGTACATTTTCTTACTCTAGAATCACCATATGCTTTGTAATTGTTTGACTCCGCAAAAATCAGAAGGCACTAATGGATAGCCAACCCATCCTCATGGTGCTCTGAGTGAAGACAAGTCAGCTTTGATATATGATGGATCAAAATCCCACCGCCTAAGGCTCCAAGCAGTGAGAGGAACAGCCATCAAAGTTTATCTCCAACCACATTATTTTAAGAAACATTTATAAACAATAAAGACATCAAGAAACTCATAAGAATCATTACATCTAAATAAGAACTAGAAAAGATCATTAAGGATCAACTTATCTAGCTAGACAAAATGAGGAATTATATGACAAATAAGTTAGTGCCAAAACTAAATTTAATCAACTAAAGAAAATATTAATGGAATAATTATTAATTATTATAAGGATACACACTATAGTCTCATTATCATACGATGCCTAATTCTAGAACTTAGGCTTTGGATGGGGGGGTTGCGGGGGGAGTGACGAGGGGTAGGCCAATTGGCAAAAAGACATATAAGCAATAAAAACAAAGAATTTCTGACAACTTACTATGCAGATGTAAGAAATTGCCAGGTAGTACAAAGTCTAAAATAAATATATAGAGAGAGACTCTGATAAAAGAGCTAACATCTATTGAGCATTTACCATATGCTTTACAATGTTCTAAGCCCTGCCTATTTATCTAATTTAATCTTCAAAATAACCATTCTTTGAATCAGGTACTATTATCATTTTCTAAGATATGCAGAAACTAAAAGACACTGAGATGTTAAGAAACTTGCCAAGGTTACATAACTTATTAAGTGATAGAGCATGGGTTTGAACCCAGTTTGATTCCAGAACACACATACATACACTATACTACCTTTCAACATCTTTAATTGACTTTTTATTTTTTTAATTTCTTTTTCTTTTCTTTTTCTGTCTTCTTTGTTCTTTTTAATTGACTTTTTAAAAAATGAATTTTATACCACCGTAACAGCTGGCTATAAACTCACAAAGATGAATTTTCAAAGAGTCATATGCACATCAAAGCTTCTTAATCTCAAGCCTTACCGTAAAAGAAAAATGCAGTCATCATCTATTGTATATCCAGGATTTATAACACTGAAGAGGTCCAGACTAGAAAAGTGAGATTCAGATCTGGTTTTGGTCTCTTGAAATTTTACTTCTGCAAAAGATACCAAAAAGCTAAAAAATTATTCAAGTGCTGATATTACTTTGAATTATTTGTATTTCCTATATTTTACCCTCATATTACCTCATTCTCTGCCTGAAAATGCAGGTATAAGACTATAAGCCTGTCCTAAGCTGCTTAAAATAACTTTTTTTTAAGGCTGGTCAAGTGGAGCAATGGGAGTAGATAACTTTAAATTATATAATACATGAATATAATAAAGTTAGAAAATACAGGTTAACAAAAATATCAAGATCACTCATAGAACCCAATTCTAGAGATAATAACTCCTAATATGTTAATGTATATATATCCTTTAAGATGATTTCTCAAGCAAAAATATACAAATAAAAATAAGCAGAAACATATTGCTCTATATCCTATTTTTAATGTCATGAATACCACTCCATTTCAATAAACCCCTACATCATAACTTTTTTTTTAACAGAGTCTCACTCTATCATTCAGGCTAGAGTGCAGTGGCATCATCATAACTCACTGCAACCTCAAACGCTTGGGCTATATTGATCCTCCTGCCTCAGCCTCCTGAGTAGCTAGGGCTACAGGCAAGTGCCACCACACCCAGCTGATTTTTTTTATATTTAGTAGAGACAGGATCTCGCTCTTGCTCAGGCTGGTCTAGAACTTAAGACTTCAAATAACCCTCCCACCTTGGCCTCCCAAAATGCTAGGATTATAGGTGTCAGCCATCACGCCAGGCCCTATATCATAACTTTTAAGTGACTATATAGTATACATTATATGGTCTTCACAAAACTGATTTGACCAACTCTGGGATTCCCTTAATCTTTACATATATATAGACTGATAAAATGGTGATTAGTTTAAAACTGCCAAGCTAAGTAGCTGATAGAATTACAGCAGTTACCACTACATTTTCTGTAGTGTTTAATTTTTAGGCCAGGTATGGTGGCTCACACCTTTAATCCCAGTGCTTTCAGATGCCAAGGCAAGAGCATCGCTTGAGGCCAGGAGTTTAAGACCAGCCTGGTCAACACAGTGAGACCCTGTCTCTACAAAAAATACAAAATTAACTGGGCATGGTGGTGCGTGCCTGTAGTCCCAGCTATTTGGGAGGCTGAGGCAGGAGGATCACTTGAGGCCAAGAGTTTGAGGCTGCAGTGAACTATGACTGTGCCACTGCATTTTAGCCTGGGTGACAGAGCAAGACTCTGTCTTGAAAAAAAAAAACCCACTAAATTTTTAGATTAGGATCCCTGTTCCTGACCCTAGTTCTATCTCATAAAGGTGGATATTTTGTGATATAGAGATTTCACAAAAGATCAGAGCATAACAAAATGCTGGTCATATCAAACTGATAATTAAAAACTTTAAGAATTACCTGAGATCATGGGCTAAATCCCAGTAAGAACTTCAACAAGCAGAATTTAATTCCAGGTGTTTGCCCCTAGCTTTAGTCTGCCCAGAGCATGTGTTTAATCACACTGATCAGCTGAAACACGGACTTAACATGCATTTCATCATGGCAAACTATAAATGATTGGTGAAGAGCAAACTACCACTGGCTTTTCATCCCTAGACAGGAAAGCCCTCTTAAGGTTAGAACTAGGTATTTTCAACTACCAAATTTCAGCTACTAATACCACTGAGCTCCAAATCTTACTAGGTGATTAAAAACTCAAATGAGGTAAAAATGAAGATTTTTCTTACACTTACCTCTGGTATCAGATGAATCCAGCTTCTATCCAGGAATCAAGTTAAACTACGGGATCTATCAACTACGTAAACATCTCTGGAAAATAAAAAAAAATAATAAATTCACAAAGGTTATGGTTACATGACAACTCATACTAGCATGTTCCACACCAAGTCACAAGGAAATTTAGAGTAATTATTCATCCTTTGACTCTCCATTAAATAATGTAAATGATTGACCCATCTATTTGGAAAATGTCATTGAATGCCCAAGCTCTATATCAGAGTAGGACAGAACCTCTATACAAGCTCAATTTTGTATAAATTTAAAAGTTTGGGTAAAACTACACAGTAAGTCTAACCAACCTCTGAAAGACTATAAAAATCAACAGCCTCACAGTAAGAAAAGAGATATGCAAAAGGAAGGAGTCAAGAAAAATTCAGGCTGGGCGTGGCAGCTCACGCCTGTAATCCTTGCACTCTGGGAGGCTGAAGCAGGAGGATCATTTGAGCTCAGGAGTTCGAGACCAGCCTGAGCAAGAGCCAGGCTGGGCATGGTGGTGCATGCCTGTAGTTCCAGCTACTCAGAAGGCTGAGGCAGGAGGATTGCTTGAGCCCAGGAGTTTGAGGTTCCTGTGAGCCAGGCTGATGCCACAACCTAGCCAAGACAACAGAGTGTGACTCAGTCTCAAAATAAATAAATAAATAAAATTTTTTTAAAAAAAAGAATTTATAAGATTCAGAGGCCCGTCAGGGTGGCTCACCCCTGTAATCCTAGCACTTTGAGAGGCTGAAGACTGAGGATTGCTTGAGGCTAGTTGCAGTGGGCTATAAAAATGCCACTGCACTCTAGCCTGGGCAACTGAGTAAGATCCTGTCTCAGAAAAATAAAAACATTTAAAAAAAAAAACTTAAAAGATTCAGATAAATGAGAAAGTAATCCAAAATAGTTTTTTCAAAGCAAGTTTGTATTATTCTTGGTAATCCCCTAAGAAAACTCTCCTTGGATACAGGAAAACTGAATTAGCACCATTTAAAATCCAAGTCTGGCCAGGCAGTGGCTCACACCTGTGATCCTAGCACTCTGGGTGTCTGAGGTAGGAGGATCGCTTGAGGTCAGGAAATCAAGACCAGGCTGAGCAAGAGCAAGACCCCATCTCTACTAAAAATAGAAACAAAAAATTAGCTGGGCATGGTGGCTTGCACCTATAGTCCCAGCTACTCGGGAGGCTGAGGCAGGAAGATCACTTGAGCACAGGAATTTGAGGTTGCTGTGAGCTAGGCAGAAGCCAGGGGCACTCACTCTAGCCCAGGCAACAAAGGGAGACTGTCTCAAAAAAAAAAAAAGAATCCAAGTCTGCCACAAGATGGCAACATAAGAAAGAGGCTTTAATTTCCTCTTCCAGAGTTTGAATGTAATCTGAACTTTCAGGTGAAATTCAGACTGGATGGATACACAGTTCATCACTGCAGATAACTTTCACACTATTCTTCACCTAATTACTAGCTAGAAAACTTTTTGTACTACATGTATGATCATTTAAAACGTATTAGCTAAAAATATTACAATTATACTTTTATCATGTTCTTTTTCATGCAGCAGTGTGGAGATTCAAAAATCTATAACCTCAGATACAAGCTAGCCAGAAAGACAAGACTCATAAAAATTAATGTACCACCAAATAAGTGGTAGAGACCAAGTAAGGTTAAGAAGCATGGACCAGGCGCAATGGCTCACACCTGTAATTCTACCACTTCTGGGAAGCCGATGCAGGAGGATCACTTGAGCTCAGGAGTTCCAGACAAGCCAGAGCAAGAATGAGACCCCATCTTTACTAAAAATATGAAAATTAGCCAGGCATGGTGATGTGTACCTGTCGTCCCAGCTACTAGAGAGGATGAGACTGGAGGATCACTTGAGCCCAGGAGTTTGAGGTTGCAATGAGCTACGATGACACCACTGTACTCTAGCCAAGGCAACAAAGTGAGATTCCATCTCCAAAAAAAAAGTTTCCTGAAGAAAAAAAGGTGAGTCTTGAGTGGACCTAGGTAATTGAATGGACCTAAGTAATTTTAAGTCAAATTAAAAATTAAACTTCTCAGTTACACTAGCCACATTTTAATTGCTCAATATCCACATGTGGCTAATAGCTACCAATTGGCAGTATAAATATAAGACATTTCCATCATCACTATTTGACATTAGTGCCTTTAAGGATGGGTCTGACTAAAATAAGTGGACAGAAAGGAAGCAGTGACTATCATTCTTTAAAAAAAACCCTGCCATCTTAGCTGGGCATAGTGGCTTGCACCTATAGTCCTAGCTACTCAGGAAGCTAGGGTGGGACGATCACTTCAGGCCAGGAGTTTGAGTCCAGCCTGGGCAATATAATGAGACCCCCTCCCATCTCTGAAAAATCAAAATTAAAAAACAAATCCTACTGTCAATCACTATAGAAATTGTTTTTTTGTTTGTTTTTTTTTTGAGACAGAGTCTCACTTTGTTGCCCGGGCTAGAGTGAGTGCCGTGGCGTCAGCCTAACTCACAGCAACCTCAAACTCCTGGGCTCGAGTGATCCTTCTGCCTCAGCCTCCCGGGTAGCTGGGACTACAGGCATGCGCCACCATGCCCGGCTAATTTTTTATATATATATCAGTTGGCCAATTAATTTCTTTCTATTTATAGTAGAGACGGGGTCTCGCTCAGGCTGGTTTTGAACTCCTGACCTTGAGCAATCCACCCGCCTCGGCCTCCCAAGAGCTAGGATTACAGGCGTGAGCCACAGCGCCCGGCCAATCACTATAGAAATTGTTTTATTCAAACTTCACAACCCCATATTTATAAGGAAAATTGAGGCTTAGAGAAGTTACATAAATTTCCTAAGGTCACCTATTAAGAGCTATTATTGGCCAGGCGCGGTGGCTCACACCTGTAATCCTAGCACTCTGGGAGGCCGAGGCAGGCAGATTGCTCGAGGTCAAGAGTTCGAAACCAACCTGAGCAAGAGCAAGACCCCCATCTCTACTATAAATAGAAAGAAATTAATTGGCCAACTAATATATATAGAAAAAATTAGCCGGGCATGGTGGCACATGCCTGTAATCCCAGCTACTCGGGGGGCTGAGGCAGGAGGATTGCTTGAGCCCAGGAGTTTGAGGTTGCTGTGAGCTAGGCTGACACTATGGCACTCTAGCCCGGGCAACAGAATGAGACTCTGTCTCAAAAAACAAAACAAACAAACAAAAAAAGCTAGTATTAAATCCATTTCCATCAAAACTTCATCACCATGGCACTTCCTACGTGAAATAAAAAGCAAAACTATAGAAGATGGTTTGCTTTAGAACATATTTGCTTAGTAGGTCAGGAAGAAATTGAGGTATTGTAAATACCTCAGAGAGATATTAACCAGAAGTATTATTTTACTCCTTCTTTGTCCTATACTTGAAAAATGCTTTAACTATATAAAATTTTCAGATCAGCAGCATGCAAGATTAACTAAGGGAATGTTGCCAAGAAGCAAGATACAATGTGAGAGGTTTCTGTACACTTTGAACAATGTCTACCTCAAAACTCCTTGATCCAAGTACTTCTTACAGGATGATAACTATAGCTTGAAAGGGACAAGTTCTCTATTTACCTCACTTTACAAACAAAACACATATTGCAAGGGGCCTGGTCTTTGTGTCCTTGACTCACAGCACAAAGCCTAGCACATAAATCCTGATGTTAAAAACACCTTTCCCAATGTGTGATGCTCCCTGCAGAATTCTAATCATGTTTCAGTAAATGTCATTCTACCAAGCAAAGGTCATTTCATATTTACTAAGCATTTTTGTAAATACTATATAAACAATCAATGATCCATTCATTTTGTTGACTGTGGGCAGTAAGCCCTCCAAACACTGGTGTTCATAGCCAAAAGGTACATTTTATATGTGTGAATAGATGTTTCATGAAGGCCTGATACGAACTACAAATTGATAATAAATACTAATACTAAATCAGCAGATAGATACTTCCATTTTAAAATAGCATTATCACTCAATTTGACCATTTCCAATCCAATTTACTCAGTGCCCATTATGTGTCTAGCATTATGAGATACAATTTTAACTCAATTTCTTATCTTTTTAGATAGAAAAGACACACATAATACATGTAATGTAAAGAATTTAAGGCAGCTTATCTTGGTCAAAATTCAATACCTGCCTGCTATTGACAGTCCAAATCCAAGCCCACCTGATTTTCAGGGAGGTCTATAGATATTACAGAGGCTTTCACAGAACCACTTCTGGGCTGGCACACAGGGTGCTAAAGACTCAGGCCTTTCCTCCTTAGTGGATTTCATCTTCAACCTGAAACAAAAAAAAAAATACAAAACATATATAGGAAGTAAATGCTAAACTGATAACTTGGCATAGGTTTCCTTTAGAGATAGTTGTATAAGGCACTGCTATCAAAACAGACTCTAAGTTTTATTTCCCACTCACTATCAGCTGTTTTAGCTAAGAATACTGACAGTTTTAACATCTTAGTACAGAAGGAATTCATTCAGAATATACATGAAATAGAAGTGGTGAGGTTAGAAACTCGGACTAACCATGCAGCTCATGCCATTCACATCCCACCGTTTCACCCAGTCCCAATCCCATGGTTAGTGAACCAAATAAAAATGAAATGAAAACATAATGCCCAAGGGCTTTTTGGTCAAGACAACAGGAAGGAGTAACTTGCTTGAAATCAGAATGTGAGAGGTAGTAAAGCCTCTTCTTCTCTGTTAACTTGCTATCTATTTCATAATACTTGGCCTATCTTAGAATTTATACAGCAGTTTCCATAAATTACCTCATTTTGCAAGTTCTATATCATCTCCATTTTATAGGTATGTGAGCAAGGTTCAAAGAATAAATGGCAAGCAACTTAGCTTAGTAGATAATAGTTTTCTTTGTATTTTATTTTTCCCTAGTTTTATTAAGATATAATTGGCAAATAAAATTGTATATCTTTACAGTGTACAGTGTGATGTTTTGATACATGTATACATTATGAAATGATTAAATCAATCTAATTAATATATCCATCACCTCACCTATCATTTTTGTCTGTGATAAGAACACTTAAGTTCTACTCTCAGCAATTTTCAAGTATACAAAATACATTATTATAATATTAACTATAGTTACCATGCTGTACAAAAGAGAGAGAGAAATTATTCCTCCTGTCCAACTGAAACTTTATACCCTTTAACCAACATCTTTTCATTCTCCCCACACTCCTCACTCCCCACCCTTGGCAAGCACCATTCTACTCTGCTTCTATGAGTTCAACTCTTTTAGATTTTACATATTAAGTAAGATCATACAGTATTTTTTCTTTCTATGCTTGTCTTATTTCACTTATAAAAATGTCCTCTAGGTTCATCCAAGTTGTCACAAGCAACAGAATTTCCTTCTTGTATAAGGATGAATAGTATTCCACTATTCATAAATACCATATTTTCTTTATCCATTCATCTGTTGTTGATGGATCCTTAGGTTGATTCTGTATCTTAGCTACTGTGACTAGTGCTGCAATGAACATGGGAGTGTAGATAGCTCTTTGACATACTGATTTTATTTGCTTTGGATATATATCCACAAGTGGGATTTCTAGATCATTATGGTAGTTCTATTTTTAATTTTTTGAGGAACCTCCATCCTGTTTTCCATAATAGCTACATTAATTTGTATTCTCTGAGATAATGGATTTTGAAGTCAGACAGAACTGGATTTTAATCCTGGCTGTCTCGCATGTTCACTGGGACCTTAAGCAATTATGTAATTTCTCTAAGCCTCAGTTATCCTCTCTATAAAATGAGGACAAATACTTCCTACCTTTAGGACTTCTGTGGAGATTAAATGAGGTAATAAATATATCTTGCACTGTAGCTGGCATGAAGTTAAATGTTTAATATGTTGTTTCTAGTACTTGTCCAAGCTCAACCAGCTAATGAGTAGTAATACAGATTTTCTTCCCCAAAATTTAACTTTTCACAAACCAGAAAAGTCATTCAAATAGTACTTAGAAGGGCTCTTCCAACTCCCAGATACTGTGTCTTTTAAGAAAAAAAAGACACACGCTTGCTTCCTTCTTCCCCTCATTCCCCACTTAACAATGAAAACTCCAGCGTATTTTATATAAAGTTACTTCTTAACAAAGCATGCTTCCATTGGAAAAACCTAATTTTTTCCTCAACTAACAAAAGCTCCTAACTGAAAAACTAGATGTTTCACAAGACATGAACTAAGCCTCATAATACTTAAACAGATTTGGAGAAATTCACAAGGGCTTCCTTTTTATTTCACATGTTTACATCCTAAAAAACATTTCAGCTTTTCCTAACTTAATGCTAAAATATGAGACAACTCCCTCAACACCATAATTCCAGGGAGATATCCAGAACACATTTTCTAGTAAACACCGAAAGCATGCTCCTTCTGCCCTTGTGAATACAAAGACTATTCAGATGTTCTAGGTCACTGCTGTCATTCCTTCCCAACATTAAATATTTCCTTGTAACAAGATAAACCCATCCCCTACTCAAACCAATGTGGTCAAAGATATATTCACATCAAGGCCATCAGCATGGTTTTGATTCTGGTACTTAATACTGCTCAATCAACATATTTAGGTTGGTTTCTAATCATCACTGTACACAAAATAAAAAGTGCTGCAAAATATCTAGAGTCCTTTTAAAGATGGATATATCAAAACCCAACTGAAATGCCTATGTGCCAACTAATTTATATACAAAGTTATTCATTTTGAGGGAAATATCAAAATCATAAACTACCTAAAATGTCTGGTATGTACATATATTAGAATATGACATAACCACTATAAAGAACGTGGACACTATTTATTCATATAAAACAGTTAAGTGAAAAAGAAAGATACATGGCAGAGTATGTATAGAAGGAAAGGATAAATACACATATTTGCTTGTATGTGCATAAAATATCTTAGAAAAGATACACAAGAAGCTGGTAACACTCTTATTAGGGATAAAAAGTCAGGTGGTTTAGGGGCAGGGATAAGAGACTTTTCATTGTATACACTTTGGTCTCTTGTGAATTTTTAACTGTGAATATATTACCTATTTCAAATATAAAATTAATGTAACAATAAAGCTTGAGAATTATGGGAGGATTATGGGAGGCCTACAAATGCCTATTGCTGGTACATTCAATTAATTAGTTTATTATTTGTCTTTCTCACATTTTCTGCCTGTAAGAATAACTAACACATATATTCAAACTAAATATATCAATGAGAAAAATAGCAATCCAGTGAAATTACTCTCAAGGTCATTAGGCAAAACTTTTTGTGAGAAAAAAGAAAATATTTATTGCAAATAAATAAGTTTTGTTTACTTCTAGAAGGTGCCTAACATTTAATACACACCACCTAGTGCCAGGCCTTCATATATTTCATTTGATCTTCACAAGCTGAGCCTCAGAATGGCTCACTGCCTCTCCCAATTCACCTGGAGCAGTAACTGTGGCGCCGGAATTTGAATCTAGGCTTGCACTATGATCCTTGATTTTTTTTTTTTTCAGTAAATTTTAAGCTTTTTAGGACACCCTCACCACAGTGGTAACAATAAATTAGGAGCTCCTTTTAGGGCTCACTAAAATCATCTGTCTTCAGAGTTTACTGCCCAGTCTTAACAAGAAAACCGAAATACTCTGAGCAAAGACAATGTCCGCGGCAGCTCCTACACAGTAAGGACCTGGACACTATAGACACTCACCGGGTGAGTGTCTGGGCGGAACAACTCCTCCAAAGATCACGCAGGGAGATATAAATCAAAACAGCATTGGGATACTAATATCTTTCCCTCCGAGCAATATGAAGCCGGGCATTTTCTAGGAACACAAGCACTCTGTACCTGAAGCAGAGTCTTTTGTTCCTGGGTCAAGAGGTCTCGGGGAAGGAGGTCAATCAAACCGAGTACTGCAGAGGTGCACGTGGAAACAAGCCAGGCAGAACATTTCACTGCCTTCCCCCAACATCCACACAGCCGAGATTAATCGCCTTGCGACTCACACACATTCCAGTGCTGGCTTGAAATAAAGGCCTGCCACGTGGGTATATGGCTCAAATGGAAGGCTAATTCAAGACAACTAAGAAGCAAAACTAGCGCACACTCACCAGCTCACCAAAACGGAGACCGAGAGAACTTGAAGAGACAGGAAGTGCCCTTGGGAAGTGGCCTCAGAACGTGATTGGCTAATGAGTTCAAGGAGGATTCCCTCCTCCTTTACCTTAAAAGGTGTTGAAATGAGGCAACCCCCTCCTTCACCCACTAGTCTCTTCCCGTGCCAGTGCTGCTTCGTGCACCGTTTTTCAAGTGAACTTAAACCAAGTTTCCTTCTGGGTTAATATATTTAGCACAAACGCAGGCTAATTTAAGCTATTTATGCACGTTGTTGTTTAGATGGGCCTATGCATTGTATGCCAAACAATTTTCGTCTTTTGAGGATAATTCTTAGACTTTAAGACCTCTGCATGGTTAATTTTTTTAACATAACCTCAAGGTGTTATTCTTTTCATAATAAAACAAAAGATGACGCTTAGAAATGGACCATGTGGTTCTTTCCCTTACCTCCTCCTAGTTCAAAATGCTTGCATCTCTTAATAGCCAGTATTCTGTTAGATCAGCAGTTGGGCTGCACAATGAAGCCTCAGCACAATCTTTTTGTAGTTTTAGTCTTTTTCAGGGAAATTGGCTTAGTTTACCCAACACGGCCACTCTGCTTCCTGTCATAACACCACTTTCCCTGGGCATACAGAGAATTCTTGCCCTTCTTGCACTGTGTCCCTTTGTGGGGTTGGTGCTTGCCACACTTATTACAGAAAGTCCAGCAGGTTTTAGAAACATTCACCATGTTTGTGGGAGTGCTATTGGCAACAAAAGCAGAACATAATTT
Organism: Microcebus murinus; assembly: GCF_040939455.1. Lineage (NCBI taxonomy): Eukaryota > Metazoa > Chordata > Mammalia > Primates > Cheirogaleidae > Microcebus > Microcebus murinus. The sequence continues at coordinate 71,983,109 of NC_134109.1, read as the reverse complement.
ATGCAAAGTCTAGATCCATTCAACAGTCTAGATCCATTTTAAACAGTCTAGATCCATTCAAGTTAGAATTTACCTACAGGCTAATTCTTGAGCTAACAGGCTTAGTGAATAAAAGATGGGTGGCTAAGTGTTTAGGCTTTAAAGTTTAGCTGATATTGAATCTGAGCCTTGCCATTTACTAATGCACATCTCAGCCTCAGTTTCCTTAACTTTCTTTCTTTCTTTAGATATCCAACTGATAAGTTTCTTTAACTATAAAAAAAGAAGAAAAAATGATGACATCTTCCCCCTATGACTATTGTGAGAATTAAGTAAAATAATTCATGTAATGTACCCAGTACAATGCCTGCAGCATAGTACCCAACATGTTAGCTATTATTATAATTTGTTCTTAGATATATTTCCTCAAGTATACTATAAATAACAAGAGGGCAAAGTGTGTGTTTTACACATTTCTGGATCCAAAACAATGACCTTCAGTGCTGAGGACATAATTCATTAATACATTATTTGGAGCCAGGTGCAGTGGTTCATGCCTGTAATCCCAGCTATTCTGGATGCTGAAGAAGGAGGATCACTTGAGCCCAGGAGTTTGAGGCTACAGTGAGCTGTGATTGCATAACTGCACTCCAGCCTGGGTGACAGAGTAAGACCCCCATCTCTAAAAAAAACATAAATAAACAAATAATATATTGTTTTGACTCCTCATATCCCTTTCCAGCTAGAGTGTATGTCCCTCTTACATTGAGGATTGCTTTTAAGCCATAACTAGAGGACTCATTGGCACAATATTCATTATGATTCTTCTTTTTTTTTTTTTTTTTTTTTTGAGACAGAGTCTCACTTGTTGCCTAGGCTAGAGTGAGTGCCGTGGCGTCAGCCTAGCTCACAGCAACCTCAAACTCCTGGGCTCAAGCGATCCTCCTGCCTCAGCCTCCCGAGTAGCTGGGACTACAGGCATGCGCCACCATGCCCGGCTAATTTTTTCTATATATATTAGTTGGCCAATTAATTTCTTTCTATTTATAGTAGAGACGAGGTCTCGCTCTTGCTCAGGCTGGTTTCGAACTCCTGACCTTGAGCAATCCGCCCGTCTCGGCCTCCCAGAGAGCTAGGATTACAGGCGTGAGCCACCACGCCCGGCCTATCATGATTCTTAATAAATACTATTACAGTATATAATGCATAAATATGTACAAATATACACATAATTTCCATGTATTGGAAGTATAACGATTCAAAGTATTATAATATAAAAAGAAAGTATACAATGCTAAATCATAGTAGTTCTTACTTTTTAATGATCTCATCCTATCGCCCCTGCTTCCTCCTTCCCAGAAATTACTATCCATTCTGGCCAGGCCTGTAATCCTAGCACTCTGGGAGGCCCAGGCTGGCAGATCACTCAAAGTCAGGAGTTCGAGACCAGCCTGAGCAAGAGCAAGACCCCCCCCCATCTCTACTAAAAAATAGAAAGAAATTAATTGGCCAACTAAAAAAAAATAGAAAAAAATTAGCCGGGCATGGTGGCACATGCCTGTAGTCCCAGTTACTCTGGAGGCTGAGGCAGAAGGATTGCTTGAGCCCAGGAGTTTGAGGTTGCTGTGAGCTAGCCTGACACCATGGCACTGTAGCCCGGGCAACAGAATGAGACTCTGTCTCAAAAAAAAAAAAAAAAAAAAAGAAATTACTATCCATTCTAATCTACCTCAGAGTTTACCTACCTCAAATTCCCCAACATTCACAACAAATGTTAGTTTGTTGTTCCATAATTGATTTATTTCATTGTAATTTCTAGAGTTAAAACATTTATTGAACATTTACTATCAACCAGGAATTGTGCTAAGAACTTTACATTCATTACTTTGTTTGATCTTCACAATAATCCAAGAATGTAGGCACTTTCATTGTAATTATTTTACAAAAAAGGAAACAGAGTTAAAGAGATTAAGAAACTTGTCTATTTAGCAAGTGTTAAAGTCTGGATTCAGACTAGTTGCTATGGTTTGAATGTCCCCTCCAAAACTGAGGTTGAAACTTAATCAATAGAGGTGAGACCTTAAAGAGGTGATTGGATCCTAAGGGGTCTGCCCTTAGGAATGCATTAATCCATTCATGGATTGATAAATTAAAGGATTAATGGATTAAAAGGATATTGTGGAATGGGAATGGCACTGGTGGTTTTATAAGAAAAGCAAGAGAGACTTGAGGATGTCATGTTAGTACACTCAGCCACCTGGCCATGTGACGCCCTGCATACCTCAGGACTCTGCAGAGTCCCCACCAGTAAGAAGGCTATCTACAGATGGGACCCCTCAACCTTGGGCTTCTCAGCCATGATAACAGCAAGAAAGTAATTCCCTTTCTTTACAAATTACCCAGTTTTAGGTATTCTTTTATAAGAAACAGGAAGCAGACCAAGACACTACTCATCCAACTTGAGAGCTCGAACTCAACCACCACATTGCACTACCTCCTATTATGTTTCAGAAGATCACAGAAAGCACAATATTCTTTTCTTTGAAGATTTCCATCAAATATCTAACATTCATTCATGGTATTCTGTATTGTAGGTTTGTGTGTGTGTGTGTGTGTGTTTTGAGACAGTCTTGCTTTGTTGCCCAGGCTAGAGTGAGTGCCCTGGTGTCAGCCTAGCTCACAGCAACCTCAAACTCCTGGGCTCAAGCAATCCTTCTTCCTTAGCTTACTGAGTAGCTGGGACTACAGGCATGCACCACCATGCCTGGCTAATTTTTTTTTCTATATATATTAGTTGGCCAATTAATTTCTTTCTATTTATAGTAGAGACTGGGTCCCGCTCTTGCTCAGGCTGGTTTCAAACTCCTGACCTCGAGTAATCCACCCGCCTCGGCCTCCCAGAGTGTTAGGATTACAGGCGTGAGCCACCGCGCCCGGCCTGTATTGTAGGTTTTAATACTCAAAAAAATTCATTATGAGATACTGCCTCGCTGGTAACAGCAAAATTTTGTGTACAGTAAAATCACTTTGAAATTGTTTAAAAGTAGATTCCTGGAACACACCTTCAGATATTCTAATTCAATGAGTGGGACTCAGCAAAATGTATTTTAATAAGCACCCTCAGATGCTTGTAACAGATGTAATTGAGGCTCACCCTTTGGAGAACACTGATAATTACTGTTGTTTAGAGATGTTATCACTACTAAAATGAACAAACTCTTGGAAAAGGGAGCACTCTTTTTTTCCCCAGCATATTATGGGGGTACAAATGTTAAGGTTACATATATTGCCTTTGGCCCCCTCCCGCCAAAGGTAGCACCATTAAGAAACTTTTCATTTATAATGTATTAAGAATGAAGAATCTGAAAACAGCCATTTGTCATTAATTAAAAATTAAGCATACCCTTTGCAAATTCACAGCTGGTTATTGATCTTGGAGAAATATTGTGCTCAAAGGGGCATGTTCAAGGAAGAATGTTTATTTTAGCTCTGGCTATAATAACTAAACAGTTATTATAGAAACACCCATGTCTACCCAAAGGGGAATTATTATATCATGATACAACTATACTATGAAATATTACTCAGTAGTTAAAGAGAAATATATCTGCATATACTAACATGGAAAGATCTATAATGCATGTTAAGTAAAAAAATCCAAATGGCAGAATAACACATGCAATATGCTCACATTTATGTAACATTCAACCTTCCTTCAAAAAAGGCAAAATGTTAATAAAATATTTCTGTATGTGCACATCTTTGTATGTGAATGAAAACAAAATATAAAAGACACATCAAACTAATAACAGTAGTTACTCTTAGGAGCAGAATGAAGGGAATGAAGGGAGCAGTTTTTTGTTTTTGAATATCTGTAAGATTTTATAAGGGCAATGTGTTCATATTTAGATAGTAAAATAGGCCAGGTGTGGTGGCTCAGGCTTGTAATCCCAGCACTTTTGGAGGCTGAGGTGGGAGGATCACTTGAGCCCAAGCGTTGGAGGTTACAGTGAACTACAATTGTGCTACTCACTGTACTCAGCCTGTGGAACAGGGCAAGTCCCCTGTCTCTTTAAAAGAAAAAAAAGTAATAATTAAATAGCATCCCTTGTCAAAATAAGGATAAAGATCCAAAAGTAGGTTTCAATATAGGAGTGAGAAAAGTAGGAGACTCCAATTTCCTAAGACAGCAAAGGATAGACTTCAAAGACTAAAAGGAACACCACATAACCACACTGCATGACTATTTCCTAAATTGAGCCTAGACTGGGCCTTCTGCATGTTCACCACCTCCTATCCCAACCCTGAACTACTACTTTTCTCCTTTTAATTGGCTTAAGACCTCTCTAGTTTAAATTAGTATCTCTTGAGAATACTTTCCTACCAAAGTTGTAGCAACTTCATAGTAGGCCCTCCTCAACATCCGCTTTCCTAGCTATTCCTGAAAACATGCATGCAAATTCCTTCAAACAGCTTTGCTAATCACTTTTGAAAATTTGATAGCTTCATTTATAACAACATAAAAAATATTTAAAAAAAACAAAAAACAGCCAGTGGCTCACACCTGTAACCCTAGCACACTGGGAGGCCGAGGAGGGAGGATTGTTTGGGCCCAGGAGTCTTGAGAATGCAGTGAGCTGGGATTGGGCCTCTTCACTCTAGCCCTAGCAACAGAGCGAGACCTTGTCTCAAAAACAAAAATAAGAAAAATAGTAACAAAAAACTATATAAAAAACCATGCCTGTGGAATAGTAAAGCTTTTTAAATCTTATTAGTTTCCTTCAATCATTGATGTTTCGAATTCTGTTTCTTAATCCTTTTTTTTTTTTTTTCTGAGACATCTGAAACAGTGTTTCTTAATTTTTAATTCTCAAGAAAGAGGTTCAGTAAAACTCACCTATCCTTCAGAATCCCCTCTTTTTGGGGATTCTGGACTGGGGTGGGGAATCTGCTTAAGTGTGCAGCCTCCATACCTCATGATTCTTATGCGGTCAAACATTTGGGAAAACCCCTGGCCTAAAGTCACCAGGTACCAAATCATCATGTTCAGGGGTTTCTGAAACTAGCATTCTCATAGTTTTCCTGCCCAATGGTTGTCCCAGTTCCGAAGTTTCACGTAACTTTCTACACACCACTCCCAACAGCAATTGGCACACTTATCCTACCGATGATGCTTGCGACTCTTAGTGGGAGCAACCGGTTCCAGCACTAAGGACGGTTTTGTTCGAAAAAAAAGGACGGGGGAGAGTAGTCTGAATTGGGTTATGAAGCCCCCATGCGGGGTACCTCACCTCAGCCATTGAACTCACTTCGCTGGCCGTGAGTCTGTTCCAAGCTCCGGCTGAGGAGGCATCCGCCGGGCCCCTCCTCAAGGGCGGGGTCCACGGCATCTCCTGCCCAGTCTGACCTCGCGCGGAGCCCCGTTCTCTGGGAACTCACCTCCCCGAAACTCAGGGAGAGCCCTGTTAGGGCTGCTTCTGGCCCTAGTCTCAGACCTTCCCAAGGGACATGGGGGTGGAGTGACATGACGCACTCAGCTCGTGGCCCCACTGATGAGCTTCCCTCCGCCCTATGAGGAGGAACCATCCCACCCAGAATTTATAAAGTTCCCAAATCGGAAGACATTTCACCATTAGGGTGATTTCCCACAACACATAGCGACATGCAAATATCTCAGAGCGTACCTCCCCTGTCCTATACGGGCGTCAACTCCCCAGGGCGGGCGCGCGCGCGCTGTTTCCCGCCTGTGACTCGGGACTCTGCGCCCGGGATTCCTCGGAGCGGGTTGAGAACGTCAGCTCCGGTGCTTCATGGCGGCGCGGCGGAGGACCAGCGGCGGCAGGGCGCGAGGTTCCGGGCGCATTGTTGGGGGGCGGAATGCTGGGGTCGGGGCGTCAGGAAAGGAACGGTACTCCCTACGCTGGCCTTTTCCCCTTTCCAGCTCCCCGTGACCTGCACCAAACGAGTTTGGGTGCTAAACTTTTGAAATTTCGGTTTTCAGAGCTTTTTGGATTACAGAATTGTAGATAAAGATTTGTGGGCCTGTAACAGCTAATGCGCCGACTCTATTGCTAATACCTAATGTCATCCGATTGAAAAAATTAATTATAAGGTGCACTATTATTTTACATAACACAAAGGAACGATAAGCGCTTCCAATTAAACTATAATTCCTTGTTTATATGTCACCCATTGTAAGATGTATCCCGATTCCAGAGACAGTAGAATGAGGGTCTTAAGAATTCTTCAGTTATAGTACTCTATGTATTATGTTCTAAAAAGCATAGGTCCACTTTATAAATTAGATACTGTTGTTTGTCATCCTCTGGATTTTACACTTGGGGCAACTGAGGTACAAAGAGAGCAAATAACTTCTTCAAGTTTCCACAGCTAGAAGAAACAGAGTTGGATTGTAAACTAGGCACAGACTCTAGTTTCTACTAACCATTATCTCATACAGCCTCAGGTATGACTGGGGGGATTGAGTCACTAGAAAACCGATGAGATCTGCAGGGTGTGAGCGTCATGCTTCTGGCTGTGAGTTTACAAGAGCCCTAGGGTTCTCTTTATTTGGCTAAAATATAGCAATTTAGGAAGGCTTATTCAGACCATTACCAAGGGTAGGGATGTGGCAGTTGTTATTGTTTCTTTGTAAACTTACAAAACCATCTTTTTTTTTTGTTTGTTTGTTTGTTTGTTTGTTGTTTTTTTTTTTTTTTTTTGAGACAGAGTCTCGCTTTGTTGTCCAGGCTAGAGTGAGTGCCGCGGCGTCAGCCTAGCTCACAGCAACCTCAAACTCCTGGGCTTGAGCGATCCTTCTGCCTCAGCCTCCCGAGTAGCTGGGACTACAGGCATGCACCACCATGCCCGGCTAATTTTTTTTTTTTTATATATATATCAGTTGGCCAATTAATTTCTTTCTATTTATAGTAGAGACGGGGTCTCGCTCTTGCTCAGGCTGGTTTTGAACTCCTGACCTTGAGCAATCCGTTTTTTTTTTTTTTTTTTTGGAGACAGAGTCTCACTTTTTTGCCCATGCTAGAGTGAGTGCTGTGGCATCAGCCTAGCTCACAGCAACCTCAAACTCCTGGGCTCAAGCAATCCTGCTGCCTCAGCCTCCCAAGTAGCTGGGACTACAGGCATGCACCACCATGCCTGGCTAATTTTTTCTATATATGTTAGTTGGCCAATTAATTTCTTTCTATTTATAATAGAGATGGGGTCTCCCTCTTGCTCAGGCTGGTTTCGAACTCCTGACTTCAAGCAATCTGCCTGCCTGGGCCTCCCAGAGTGCTAAGATTACAGGCGAGAGCCAACGCGCCCAGCCACAAAACCATCTTAAACCATTTTTTTTCCCATTTATTTTTATTTTTTTTTTTTTTTTTTTTTTTTTTGAGACAGAGTCTCACTTTGTTGCCCAGGCTAGAGTGAGTGCCGTGGCGTCAGCCTAGCTCACAGCAACCTCAAACTCCTGGGCCCGAGTGATCCTTCTGCCTCAGCCTCCCAGGTAGCTGGGACTACAGGCATGCGCCACCATGCCCGGCTAATTTTTTATATATATATATCAGTTGGCCAATTAATTTCTTTCTATTTATAGTAGAGGCGGGGTCTCGCTCTTGCTCAGGCTGGTTTTGAACTCCTGACCTTGAGCAATCCGCCCGCCTCGGCCTCCCAAGAGCTAGGATTACAGGCGTGAGCCACAGCGCCCGGCCTATTTTTTTATTTGTACATATTCTTGCAGTACTAGTGCAATTTTGCTACATTGACATATTACATGTGGTGAAGTCAGGACCTTCAATACACTGAAGCAGCTCACTTTGTACCTACCAAGCCACCTTCCAACAAGCACCTCCTCCACCCCCACAAGTCTCCATTATCCATCGTTGCACACTCTGCAGTCATGTGTGCACATTATTTAGTTTCCACTTACAAGTTTACAAGTGAGAGCGTGTGGTATTTTTCTGTGTGTGAGTTGTTAAACTATTTCTTTAAAACATTATTTTTAAGGGAGGATCTCATATTCAGTGTGTCTTCATTCTTTGCTCATTATTCTTTCCCTTAGCCTCTATGGCATTAAATGAAGCCAAGGAAGTTAATAATGGCAACACAGCTCCAGAAGATCCTCCTCCTGCTAAGAAAACTCGAAGATGCCAGAGGCAGGGGGTGAAAAAGATGCCTGTGGTTGGAGGAAAGGCTAATGAGGAGAGGACAGAAGACAAACAAGGTGGTAGGTCAGGGAGGACCTGGGTCAGCAAGACTGTCTGTGGTAGGGATGGGGTGATATCTTCTTCTTTTACCTCTTATTTCTTCCTTCCTTAAGAATATAATTAGTTAATTTCTCTATCCTCTGGGCATACCACAAGACTAATCTACTTTCTTGAATCTTCATTTTCATTTATTTGAGACAGATTGAGACCTAGGCAGAAGACTAGGATTGCTTGGGAAGGGCATAGTGAATGATGGCAGGTTTCTATCTAACCACAACAGCTGCTTTTGATTCTTATGTATGGTAGTACATATCTGTCTTTCCTTAGAATCTGTGAAGGCCTTGCTGTTAAAGGGCAAAGCACCTGTGGACCCAGAGTGTACAGCCAAGGTCGGGAAGGTAAGAGACTTTGGAGCTGATTCTTAGTCCATTGATTTCTCAGAGAGCAGTGTTCTTTTGTCACTAGGATTCCTGCCTGGGACATTAGTATTTATTTTAGGAATCCTCTCCAAAATATTGTTGGTGATTAATTTTTTCCAAGGCTGAGGGGTGGGAGTGGAAGGGTTTAGGGTATATAATCAGGGTGTTTTTAATGTGGTTACCTTTTGGGGTTGCTGTTAGCCTTCCATGCTTCATTCTCTTTTTCAACCAGAAAATGATATCTTTAAGAAAGAACTGTTTTCTTGTTCTAAAGAGAAACTGTGCCCTGGAATGTCATGTGTTATTGAAGAATGAGCATAGAATTTGAAGAATACAAAAGAAAGGCTGCTTCTGGAGCAGGTTTCCTTTAACTCAGAGTCTTTTGTGTTTCTGTAATTAGAAAAAAGCAGCATATTTTCATTATAGTAATGACAGGTGGTGTGTAGAAAATATGTTTGTATTTCTTTCCCTGGGAAATAGATGTTGATGGAGAATGACAACTTGAGACATAGGAATATGTAGAGCCTCACTATACTAATGTCACTTGTTTTTTTCTCTTTCTAGGCTCATGTGTATTGTGAAGGAAATGATGTCTATGATGTCATGCTAAATCAGGTAAGAGGAGGAGCCATTCTGTTCACGGCAATTTCTTCTTAATAATTATTGGTGATCACATTCCAATGCCCAGATCTTTAATTCTGAAATACCTTTTATTAGCCACTTATGATTAAACACCTGAGTGCTCAGCACAAGAGCATTCTTATCAGATAGCAAAGTCCTCTGTGAGAAGCAGATCTTTTTGCAAATTTCATTTCATTTGTTGAACTTGTGAATTTTTTTGTTGATATCCTTTTGCACATTTTCTAATAGGTTGTTGTTCTTTTTCTTACTGGCTTTGAGGAACTTCATATACACAGAAAATAGCCTTTTGTCTGCAATATAAATTGCTTATGTATTTTCCAGTTTTGTCATTTGCCTTTTATTTTTTGTATACTTTTTGCTCATATTGAAGTTTTTAAATTTTTTATAGTTAAATTTATTTAAGTTTTCCCTTTTTAATTAACCTTTTTCTCATTAATTTTTGTGGTTTTGAATAGATAATACAGTTGCCTAGTTAATATATTTCCTGGATATCACTTGAAATCTGAATTTTTTATACAGCATATATAATTTTAACTAGTATTCCTTTGTTGCTACTTCTTTTTTTTTTTTTTTTTTTTGCAATCACACAAGAGGAGGTTTATTTTCTGGCTAGCCAGGGTCCAAGCCCCAGAGCACCAACGCAGTGGCCACTCTCGCAGGCAAGGACCAGTTGCTACTTCTTAAAATATCATGAGCAGATAGAAAGTATCATAAGGCTTCTTTTTGTTCTAACATCCAATGACTTTATAATGTGAGCAAGCAGGTAATAGAAGTAGGAAGGGGCAATGTGCTTAAAAAAGAGTGCCTCAATATCCAGGGTTCAGCCTTACAGCACTAGCTGCTGTGCTTATCATGGACTACCGTCTCTTTTCACTCTGGGTTACTTACAGATACCTCCTTTTACCTACTGGTCATGTTCTCTCTGAATGTCTCCAAGTAAGGTCAGGTTAGGTATGGGACATATGTGACAGTGGTTTCTGCATATCCCTTGTCCCCTCCCAACATTGTCCTTCTCTCAGCTCATTGTCAAATTTCTGTGGTGACTCACGCCTATAATCCCAGCACTCTGGGAGGCTAAGGTGGGACGATCTCGTTTGAGCTCAGTTTGAGACCAGCCTGAGAAAGAGTGAGAACCCCTCTCTACTAAAAAAAATAGAAAGAAATTAGCTAAACAACTAAAAATATATAGAAAAAATTAGCCAGGCATGGTGGTACATGCCTGTAGTCCCAGCTACTTGGGAGGCTGAAGCAGGAGGATCACTTGAGCCCAGGAGTTTGAGGTTGCTGTGAGCTAGGCTGATGCCATGGCACTCTAGCCCAAGCAACACAGTGAGATTCTTTCTCAAAAAAAAAAAATAATAATAATAATTCTGCAGCTAACAAACCAAAGCTATAAGTAGAAGTATCAAAGAGTAAATCATCTAAACAAACGAGCATAATGGTTATAGACCTTTGGAGCATCAAAATTGTCTTCATTTGGAAAATAATTATTGGAAGTGGATTGGGAGCTAGAAAACACAGAAAAATATGTATGGGGGGAGCTAAGGCAGAAAAGAAAACAGGAGGAACCAATCAATACAAGATATTTGAGGTAGGATGGAGGGTTTTAGGAAGCTTCCACGTTCCCATTTAATTTCTCAGAGTCCAAAGTTTAATGTATATACCCTATTCCTTTTTTACATCCTTACCCTTATAAGAATGTAATTTTCTTACCTTTTGCTAAGCTTTTCTTATGGAAATTACTGACACCTGTGACCAAGGAAGAGTTTATGTGACTTCCATTTACAAAACTCTCTCCTTTTTTGTTCATTTTTCTCATCGTAGACCAATCTCCAGTTCAACAACAACAAGTACTATCTGATTCAGTTATTGGAAGATGATGCCCAGAGGAACTTCAGTGTTTGGATGAGATGGGGCCGAGGTAATGACTTTTATTATGATTTTATGAGTTGTCATTCAGAAAGCCAAAGGCAGCTTAGCGAGTGGCCAAAGGATCCTCTGGGTTTAAATCACGTAAATGGAGGCTCTGAAGTCTTGGAGGGACTTAATAATCTAGTCTGGCTTCTTGAAATTGGGGAATGGCCGGCATCCTCATTAGGAAGTTCTCACTGGAACAACTAAGAGCAGCCCATTGAGGTCGAGCACCCTCCTGCAGTTGGGCTGCTAGTAGTGCTCATAGACTCTGGCAGTTAGCAGGTCACTTGTATCGACGTGATCAGTTCCCTAAGTGCTTTCACCTTTCCCTTCTCCCTTTTCTGCCCTTTCATCAGATGTTAAGCAGTGAGATCTTAGAGAGCTGGCTCATTACTATTAGGGAACTATTCTTGGATTGGAGAACAGGGAACCATCTTATGTGTGGCATTTGCTTTGCAGTTGGGAAAATGGGGCAGCACAGCTTGGTGGCTTGTTCAGGCAACCTCAGCAAGGCCAAGGAAATCTTTCAGAAGAAGTGAGTGCTAAAAATTAAATACAAAAAAAATACCCTCTTCTTCTTACATGTATCTTCCTCAAGATTTTTATAAGTGTGATTTGGCCTAAATGTTAATGTCTTTCTATTCTGATATTCTGTGATAGGAACACCAAACTACATCCTTATTTAGTCATTACATCAAACTAGAACCTTGAAATTGTCTAAAAACAGAAGAATCTAATATATCTAACACATGAACAACAAATTTAGAAGATTTGGGAATTTAGGAGACTCTCCATTATAGGGCAGAGAATATTCAGCTGGAGTTTTAAAACTTTTACTATGGTAGGGATGAAGAAATTTCTGGAGTCTTTGGGAACATGTTTCTTTCAGAGAAAGGGATTAGATAGATATCTTTTGTTTAAAATTTTAACAGCTTTTGTGGTGTTTTGGAGCCTTTGGGAAACCTGGGGGTCCTTTTTTCCCCATTTTTTATTTCATTTCCAGAGCTTTTTTGTACATTTGGTGTCCTAATTTAGAATCCAGATTTATGAATAGTTGGTATGTAAAGGAGCTCTGTGGTAGGAAACACATTTTTTGGAGATTTTCTGTCTAAGAAACCAATTGTAAGTCTATCCCTGGTAGTAGACCTTTATTTATAAGGTTTTCTTACCACCTTGGGCTCTACAGATTCCTTGACAAAACCAAAAACAATTGGGAGGATCGTGAGAAGTTTGAAAAGGTGCCTGGAAAATATGATATACTACAGATGGACTATGCTGCCAATACTCAGGTAAACTCTGAATGTACCTTTGTGGGGAAAGCTGTTTCTTCTTAACCAGGGTAAAGTGTAGCAGGGTGACTTAGATCGGTCCTAGACCAGAACAGACTTGGATGTATTGAGTCATTGCTGTTTCTCACTGCAGGGATAACTCTAACTGATTTGTATTTCCAGAAGTTTCATGTTATAGACCAAGAGAGAAGTAATAAAAAGTCAGACTGATTAAACTACATTTAAAGTTGTCTTCGCTTCTGGTTATATACCACAGTAAAAAAAATTAATTTTGACAAACTGAGATATGCCAAGATGCTGAAACTGTCCTGAAAAGTGTCATATATCTGAAGAATGGAGAAGTCTAAGTCTTTTTAAGATGAAAAGATTTGAGACATAGGCTGGGCGCGCTGGCTCATGCCTGTAATCCTAGCACTCTGGGAGGCCGAGGCGGGCGGATTGCTCGAGGTTGCATGGATTCAACCAACTGCAGATCAAAAATATTTGGTAAAAAAGGAAATTGCTTCTGTTCTGAACTTACACAGACTTTTTCTTGTTACTATTCCCTAAACAATACAGTGTAACAACTTCACGTGGAATTTACATTATATTAGGTTTGTTTTCTTTTTTTGAGACAGAGTCTCACTTTGTTGCCCAGGCTAGAGTGAGTGCAGGTCAGCCCAGCTCACAGCAACCTCAAACTCCTGGGCTCACGCAATCCTGCTGCCTCAGCCTCCCGAGTAGCTGGGACTACAGGCATGCGCCACCATGCTCAGCTAATTTTTTCTATATATTTTTAGTTGTCCAATTAATTTTTCTGTTTATAGTAGAGACAAGGTTTAGCTCTTGCTCAGGCTGGTTTTGGACTCCTGACCTTGAGTGATCCTCCCGCCTCGGCCTCCCAGAGTGCTAGGATTATAGGCGTGAGCCACCGCGCCTGGCCTAGTCCCAGGGTTTTAATGGAGGGTGGGTGGTGGCCCAGATAGCAGATTTTATCCTTCCTTCAGGAGTTCGCTTTGGGGCATGGGTCTCACTGAGGTGGAGCCCCACTGAGCCTCCAGAGATGAGTGGTTGCAGCAGAGCAGTCCAGAGTCTATAGTGTTGGCATAGAACTCATAGTGGGGTCCAATGTCCTTGTCCTTGTGGTCAGGTGGTGAACAGAGGCTGGCCCTGGGTGTGTCTCCACCAGACTGTGGTTCCTTCACTTCCTAGTAGGGGCTCAAGATGCTGGCCACATTATCTTGCAGGGTGAAGGCCATGAGAGGAATCCAAAATATCTGAATGGGGGAAGGGGGTGCAGAGTCTGGGCACTATCTCCCTTTTCACTGGCCTGGACAACCATGAGCTGCCTCTCTGCCTAACCATTTTGGGGAGTGCAGCCTACAGGCTAGTGCTTTTTTTTTTTTTTTTTTTTGAGACAGAGTCTTGCTTTATTGCCCAGGCTACAGTGAGTGCCGTGGCGTCAGCCTAGCTCACAGCAACCTCAAACTCCTGGGCTCAAGCAATCCTGCTGCCTCAGCCTCCCAAGTAGCTGGGACTACAGGCATGTGCCACCATGCCCGGATAATTTTTTCTGTATATTTTTAGTTGGTCAATTAATTTCTTTCTCTTTATAGTAGAGACGGGGTCTCACTCTTGCTCAGGCTTATTTCGAACTCCTGACCTCCAGCAATCCTCCCACCTCGGCCTCCCAGAGTGCTAGGATTACAGGTGTGAGCCACTGCACCAGGCCTATATTAGGTATTTGAAGTGATCTAGAGGTGTTTTTGTTTATTTGTTTTGTTTGGTTTTTGGCTGTAGGTTGAAGACGAATCAGAAAAAGAAGTATCTCTTAAATCTCCCTTGAAACCAGAATCACAGCTAGATCCTCGGGTACAGGAGCTGATAGAGTTGATTTGTAATGTCCAGGCCATGGAAGAGATGATGATAGAAATGAAGTATAATACCAAGAAGGCCCCACTTGGTAGGACTTCAGATTTTGTTCTAAATTTTATCTTCATAATCCCTACTTCCTTTAATGGAATATCTCATCACCAACATAATTTAAAGCTTGCTGATAGTACTGAAAGAAGAAAATGGGATTTGGGGTGAGAGGTTGTGTGGGGGTAGAAGAAACTATTTTGAAAGTTGAAAGGTGATGGTCTTTTGGGGGCAGGGATATAAGTGTACACTTTATAGGATAGAACCCTAATTTGTAGTCTGATATCTGGCTGGACCTGCAGGGAAGTTGACAGTGGCACAAATCAAGGCAGGTTACCAATCTCTTAAGAAGATTGAGGATTGTATTCGGGCTGGTCAGCATGGACGAGCTCTCACGGAAGCATGCAATGAATTCTACACCAGGATCCCACATGACTTTGGGTAAGGCCTATGCTGTTACTTCACTTTGTTCTTTTAACCACACATTTCCCCTGTATCAGTCAGCAGCTGTAATCTTTTTTTTAACCAGACGTTGTTGTCTATAAAGCAACTATAATCTTTTAATTCTTTTATTATATTTTATTTTTTTGAGACAGAGTCTCACTCTGTCTCCTTGGGTAGACTGCAGTTGCATCATCATAGCTCACAGCAACCTCAAACTCCTGGGCTCAAGTGATCCTCCTGCATCAGCCTCTCGAGTAGCTGAACACCATGACACCTGACTAATTTTTCTGTTTTTAGTAGAGACATGGTCTCACTCTTGCTCAGGTGGTTTTTTTTTTTGAGACAGAGTCTTGCTTTGTTGCCCAGGCTAGAGTGAGTGCCGTGGTGTTAGCCTAGCTCACAGCAACCTCAAACTCCTGGGCTCAAGCAATCCTGCTGCCTCAGCCTCCTGAGTAACTGGGACTACAGGCATGTGCCACCATGCCCGGCTAATTTTTTTTATATATATATTAGTTGGCCAATTAATTTCTTTCTATTTATAGTAGAGACAGGGTCTCGCTCTTGCTCAGGCTGGTTTTGAACTCCTGAGCTCAAGCAATCCGCCTGCCTCGGCCTCCCAGAGTGCTGGGATTATAGGCAGGAGCCACCATGCCCAGCCTTAATTCTTTTATTTTTAAGGAAATAATCACCTTAAATAGATACAGAGCCAAAAAATGATTTCTAGATAGCTTATTTAACTAGCTTACAAATATGGGTTGCAATCTCCTGGCCTGATTACAGCCATAGTCTGACCAAGTGAAAGTTACCAACTCAAGTGAGAATGGGTCTAGATATTCAACCAACAAGTAAAACACCATCAGGCATATTTTTCCTATTCTTTTAGGTGACTGTAACCACACTAACACCATTATTATGAACTTAAATGATACTTTTTAAAATTTTGTTTTTAATTTAAATAATTATTTTTTTATGGAAGGCTTCATGAATTTGTGTGTCATCCTTGCACGGGAGCCATGCTAATTTTCTCTGTATTGTTCCAATTTTAGTATATATGCTGTTGAAGCGAGCACTCAGTGATATCACATATTTAAAATACATTTTGTCTTTGTTGAGACTTATTAATGTTAATATAGCTTATTTAAAAAAGGCTCTCCGCCCAGCAGTTTGAGGTTGCAGTGAGCTGTGATGATGTCACTGAACTCTAGCCTGGGCAATAGAGTGAGACCCTGTCTCAAAAATATAAAATAATATGGCCAGGCGCAGTGGCTCACGCTTGTAATCCTAGCACTTTGGGGGGCCACGGCAGCAGGATTGCCTAAGCTCAGGAGTTCAAGACCAGCCTGAGCAAGAGCAAGACCCCGTCTCTACTAAAAATAGAAAAATTAGCTGGTTGCCATGGGGCACATCTGTAGTCCCAGCTACTCCAGAAGCTAAGGCAGGAGGATGACTTGACCCCAGAACTTGGAGATTGCAATGATGCCACTGCACTTGACCTGGGGCAATAGAGCAAGACTCTGTCTCAAAAAATAAATTAATTAAATAAAATAATAAATAAAAATCTCATAAAAAATTTTCAACTCTAGTCCCAAGTGTCAAAATCTACGTAGTTTGTTTTATCCTACTCAGTATATATTAACATTTAATATTCCTTTTGGAATATTTGGAAGTTAACATCTCTTTACAGATCTCTCTTTCTCAAATGGAGAACCTCAGTTTCTTACACCTGTTTTCTAAAGGACCTGCCTTTCATCTCTTATTTTGAGTCATGTGCCTTTTAGCCACACATTAGAGAGCTCATTATGGATTATGTCTTTGTCCTTAGACTCCGTACTCCTCCACTAATCCGGACAGAGAAAGAACTGTCAGAAAAAGTACAACTACTAGAGGTGAGATATGTATGGATTGGGAAGTATTAAATCTTTTATCCTAGATTACTTCTACTTTTATCCTAGATTACACATTAATTCTGTATCTCATCTTCTCAGGCTTTGGGAGACATTGAAATTGCCATTAAGCTGGTGAAAACAGAACTACAAAGCCCAGAACACCCATTGGACCAACACTATAGAAACCTACATTGTGCCTTGCACCCTCTAGATCACAAAAGTTATGAGTTCAAAGTAAGAAAAATGATCATTCATTTTCATACTCTTATACCCTTAAGAACTACCTCCCCCATCCCACTATTCTGACTACTTTAAGAGCAAATTGTCTAATAGGGCAGAATTTTTATTTACTAGGAATTTGGAAGGGTAGAGGCCATTCTACCTACCTTGTGAGAACATTTGGGAGCAGAAATATCTGCCAAGTTATACCAGAAGCCCTGAGGACTCTGTTATAGAGTCTACATTGGCCATTTTTTCTGTTATTTTCCACAGGTGATTTCCCAGTACCTACAATCTACCCACGCTCCCACACACAATGACTATACCATGACTTTGCTGGATGTTTTTGAAGTAGAGAAGGAGGGAGAGAAAGAAGCCTTCAGAGAGGACCTTGATAACAGGTCTGAGTCTAGATTTGGGTTTGGGAAGACATTCCTTGTCTGAAGTACAGTCACAGAACTTACAAGACAAGAGTGGCAGAGGAAGCTGTTGACTTTTTTATGCTTGTGCCATATATTAATATTTGCAGGAGAGGCTGGGCACGGTGGCTCACGCCTGTAATCCTGGCACTCTAGGAGGCTGAGGCAGGCGGATTGCTCGAGGTCAGGAGTTGGAAACCAGCCTGAGCAAGAGCGAGACACTGTCTCTACTATAAATAGAAAGAAATGAATTGGCCAACTAATATATAGAGAAAAAATTAGCCAGGCATGGTGGCACATGCCTGTAGTCCCAGCTACTGGGGAGGCTGAGGCAGTAGGATTGCTTGAGCCCAGGAGTTTGAGGTTGCTGTGAGCTAGGCTGACGCCATGGCACTCACTCTAGCCTGGGCAACAGAGCGAGACTCTGTCTCAAAAAAAAAATATTTGCAGGAGAGCAACAGAGTACAATAATAATGACTTTTCCTTAGGATGCTGCTATGGCATGGTTCCAGGCTGAGCAACTGGGTGGGAATCCTGAGCCGTGGACTTCGAGTTGCACCCCCTGAGGCTCCCATCACAGGTTACATGGTGAGTGAAATTGACCCCTAGGAGGAGCACACAGGGAAAGGATGTAATGATGTTCCCAGTCCTTAGGTGGTACCCCTTTCCAAGAATTAAACCAGCTCATCTCTTACCATGTCCTTCTTTCTTTCTTTCTCTTACCATGTTCTTCTTTCTTTAGGATATCTTTAGATATCCTAGAGATATCCTAAAGATATCTCTTCTTTTCCTCAGAAGGAGAGATTCACAGGTGCTTTTACCTTCTCTGGAATAGAATTGTGAAGGCAAATGGAGAAGGGTCTATATATGTTTAAGAGAATGGAAAAACAGGGTCAGTGGTTTGAGCCTTCTGTCTAACACAAAGGATTAAAAGCTGACCTTGGTGTGTGTTTATGTATTTCAGTTTGGAAAAGGAATCTACTTTGCTGACATGTCTTCCAAGAGTGCCAATTACTGCTTTGCCTCTCGCCTAAAAAATACAGGACTACTGCTCTTGTCAGAGGTGAGGCAGGAACACATCCATATTCTCTAGTTTATTATTAATTCCTATTTTTTCCAGTCAGAAAAGTTTGATCCCAGAACCAAGAGGTTCACCTAGGATAGGTGGGGAGGGGGAGCCAAGTGCTATTTTCATTGCGTTGGATTCCTGCTGATGTAGGGGAGGAAAGTACTAACGGAATTTTCTGTTTGGCTTTAGAGCCATCTAATTCTCAGTAGGATGTGGGCATTCAAATATCTTTTGCTTTGCAGGTAGCTCTGGGTCAGTGTAATGAGCTACTAGAAGCCAATCCTAAGGCAGAAGGATTGCTTCAGGGCAAACACAGCACCAAAGGCATGGGCAAGATGGCTCCCAGTCCTGGCCACTTCATCACCCTGTAAGTATTCAGAACCAGGAAGGCTAGAAGACTCCTTTTGGCCAGATAAGACTTTCTACTTTCTCCATTCCAATTTCTGAAACAGAGGCTGATATTGACACACTTTCTTCCTTTTGGCAGGAATGGGAGTACAGTGCCCTTAGGACCAGCAAGTGACACAGGAATTCTGAATCCGGAGGGTTATACCCTCAACTACAATGAATATATTGTCTATAACCCCAACCAGGTCCGTATGCGATACCTTCTAAAGGTTCAGTTCAATTTCCTGCAGCTATGGTGAATTTTGATGTTAAATAAACTAGAGAAGATCTGATCTTCAAGCAAGAAAATAAGCAGTGTGATGCTTTTGAATTTTGTAATGTTTTATGTAATAAAAATGGTACAAGTCTACCACTAGCTTCTTTGTGCTTTACTTCTCCAAGCACATATTTCTTCTGACATTAGTATATCTTCATTTCTAGGACAGAAAGTACCTATTGGCTGGGCATGGTGGCTCACGCCTGTAATCCTAGCACTCTGCGAGGCTGAGGCGGGAGGTTTACTTGAGCTCAGGAGTTCGAGATCAGCCTGAGCAAGAGCAAGACCCTGTCTCTACTAAAAACAGAAAAAATTAGCTGGGCATCATGGTGTGTGTCTGTAGTCTCAGCTTCTCAGGAGGCTGAGGCTGGAGGATTGCTTGAGCCCAGGAGTTGGAGGCTATAGTGAGCTACAGTGAAGCAACTGCACTTTACTCAGGGTGACAAAGTGAGTCTCAAAAAAAAAAAAGAAAAAGAAAATTGTCAACACTGTAAGTTCTGGAAAAAAAAACAAAAAGAAATTGAACCCCTTTCCCCCCCCTCCCCGCTTCATATTTAAATTTTTTTTAATTAAAAAAAGACAGTACCCATTGCTCTGTGCATCCCACAGCTAGCTGCAGGTTACTTAGGATCCTGTTCTGAGTAGCCTCTGTGCATTGAGGGACACTGTTAAGGGCTAATGCTTTTCCCCATTGGATTCCATTTTTCTGCAAACTGGAGTTTGTTGGGTATTATTGCAGGAAGGCTAGAGGCAGTAAAGGCTGAGTTGTTCCTTTCTTTCCCATTCAAATCTTCTCACTTCCTATTTTCCCATATATCAACTGCAAACTGGGTCTCCTACCACGTAACATCCTAGGACTCATCAGATGTCCAAAAATCTGGGAAGCCCTTCGAGGACTGCCACTGAGCTCAAATATATCTTGAGGAGGAAACAAGAGAAGTAGAATGAGTTTTTACATGCCCTGCTCCAGCTAAGAAGTACTAAAGTCCAGGTCAAATCCAAGTCCCGCCAAGAATTAGAAACAACCCAAATGTGCATTAGCTGATAAATGCATAAACAAAATGTGATATGTATCCATGATGGATATGTTCACTATTTTGATTGTAGTGATATTTTTATTGGTGTATACATAGGTCAAACTTGATCAAATTGTGAATTTTAAATATGTGCAGTTTACTGCATGTCAATTATACTTCAAGCTATAAAAACAACAAAAGAAAAAATATGTCATAGATGCATACAACGGAATATTATTCAGCCATAAAATGGAATGAAGGTACTTGCTTCAGCAGCACAAATACTAAAATTAGAACAAAACAGAAAAGATTAGCATGGCCCTTGTACAAGGATGACATCCAATTTGTGAAGCATTTCATATTTTTTTAAAAGGAAACATCAGTAAGACCATAAAAGTGAAGTAATGATATATGCTATAACATGGATGAACCTTGAAAATGTTATGCTAAGCGAAAGAAGCCACACAAAAAGTCACATATTGTATGATTCCATTTATTTGAAATGTCCAGAATAGGCAAATCTGTAGAGACAGAAAGTAGATTAGTAGTTGACAGTGGCTGGAGGGAGAGGAGAGGAGAGGGGAGTCATTACTAATGGGTACCAGGTTTCTTGCTGGGGTGATGAAAATGTTCTTGAATTAGTGTTAATGGTTGCACAACTTTATGACTATACTAAAACCACCGAATTATATACTTTAAAAGGGTGAAAATGAACTATGTCTAAAAAAATACCAAGTTTCGTGATATAAGTATATATATTTCCTATATAAATATTGGACAAGGTTGCATTGAAGTATATATACTATGAAATTTGAGTATTAAAATCCAAGAGGCTCCCAAAGAGTAAAATAAATATGAGTTTACATAAAATAAATGATTGAATAAATAAATAAGAAGGTATAAAATTCCTTTCAGAAGAATTTCTATTAATAAATATTGCAGGGCTGAGGGAAATAGAAAATCATGACTAGAAAACCACAGTCATTGCTGCAGTTAAGGTCATGGATGAATGCTAAAATTAGTAAAACAGGATATTTTCATAGCCTCAAAAAACCTACCTCAAAATGTATTAATTACTGTAATGATAACATGTGATCACAAAGTCTTTTTGATGCCTCTCTCTTCTGGAGGTTTAATTCCCTTCCCCTGAGTATGGGCTGGACTTAGTGACTTGCTTCTAATAGAGTATGGAAAAGGTACAGTAAAAAATAAAATCTGGCAAATATCACATTACTCTTAAAAGTGATCAAGTAACATTAATTAACATCATCAGTAATAAGTCATGTTGATGACACGTGTTGCATCCCAATAGGATGCAACAAGAAGAACACATCATCTCCTGTATTCTCCCCTTAAATCCACAGTTTTAGTCTATTCATGAAAAAACAGCAGACAAAACCAAGTTGAGGAACATTCTACAAAACACCTGACCAGTACTATTCAAAAGCGTCAAGGTTATGGGAAGGTGGAAAACTGTCACGGTTGGAAGAGACTGAGGACACATGATGACTAAATGCAATATGGGATCCTGAACTGGATCCTGGAACAAAACAAGGACATTAGTGGGAAAACCAGGGAAATCCAAATTAATGTCTGTACTTTAGCTAATAATATTGTACAGATGTTAATTTCCTAGCTTTGATAAATGTAGCATGGTTATGTAAGGTGTTAACGTTACAGGAAGCTAGGTGAAGGGGATCTAGGAACACTGTACTGTCTTTGCAACTCTTCTGTAAATTTCAAATGATTGTTTTTTTAAAAAAGAACTAAGAGATATTCTAGTGAAAAAGCACTAACACAGGTAAGTTCTTTGGGGATATACCTGCTTATTTAGTTCCTAGTTTACCTTCCAGATACATAGTAAGATTATATTTCCCTCCCGTCTGCCTTGACATTAGGTATGGCCATGTGACTTGCTTTGCTCATAGTTATGAAATAGGAGTGGAAGCAATGTGTTTTATTTCTAGGGGGAAGATTTAAGAGCCAGCAGTTACTTGCCCCACAAAGCACAGATCTTTAAGTGTGTATGAAGTAAAAGAAAGCCTCCTCACTGACCATCACTGGGCATGTGGCATGAGTAAGAAGTAAATCTTTGCTACTTTAAGATGTTGAGATTTTGGGGTTGTTGCCATAGCATAACTTCCATATCCTAACCAATAAGGAAACATACCAATTGTCTTGGATGGAAAGATTAGGTATTTAAAAGAATAGATGCCGTGGCTCACGCCTGTAATCCTAGCACTCTGAGAGGCTGAGGTGGGTGGATCACTCAAGGTCGGGAGTTCAAAACCAGCCTGAGCAAGAGTGAGACCCCATCTCTACTAAAAATAGAAACAAATTAATTGGCCAACTAAAAACATATAGAAAAAATTGGCTGGGCATGGTGGCACATGCCTGTAGTCCCAGCTACTCAGGAGGCTGAGGCAGGAGGATTGCTTGAAGCCCAGGAGTTTGAGGTTGCTGTGAGCTGGGCTGATGCCATGGCACTCTACCTGGGCAACAAAGTGAGACTCTGTCTCAAAAAAAAAAAAAAAAAAAAAAAAAAAATTAAAATTAAAGAGTATCAGTTTCACATGTATTTTTTTTTTGAAAATGAAAAATTGAGTCTGATTTTATCTGACTGATTAAATATATACTAATAAAGAATAATGAAGTGATACTTGTACTGTTGGATAACAAAAAGAATAACCAAGTTAGCACTTATTGAACACTTGTAAGTGTTGAAACCACGTAAGTGTCAACTACTGTTCTAAACTTATTTAATCCTTACAGCACCCCCATGAAGTAGGCACCATTATTATGCCCGTTTTAGAGATGGGAAAAGGGAGGAATAAAGATTTTCACTCAAGGCAGTCTGGTTCCAAATCCATGCTTTTTGCCACTGTGTTACCCAGTATCTCTAGGGTAGTGCTTCTTAGACCTTCTACAATGAAGGACCAGTTGTTTGTTCCTTTAATTTCTAGTCTGTCATAGAACAATACTTTTGTGAAATACAATAAAATAGGAAAATGAAATTAAAAAGCACATAAAATGTAAGAGTTACTTTTCAGATTTTTGCACAATTTCTAAATGCTTACTTTTCAAGTTCTATACGTATCTCATTGTGAATCATTAACAATTTGTGAACTGGCACTAGTCCACAAACCAAATCTTGCATACCTCTGCTCTAGATTTCAAAAACAAATGTGGATATAATATATAAAAATAGATGTGTAAAAATTTGGTATATAAAACAGGTGCTTTTGTGGATGGGTAGAAGAAGATTGTTCAAATGTCCTAAAGTCTCACAGTCCAGTGGCTATAACTGTGAAACTCTTCCAGCCATTGGGAGACATTGAAATTCTCTTTAATGATAAGAATGCAAAGGATGGTTAATGTAAAACCTAAATTGATTTTCCTTTGACTTCCTTGGGTACATAATTATGTTTACCTAGAGTCTATTCTTGTCTTCACTAACAGCAATTATACTATGACTTTGCTGTTTATCTCTAAGTTGAGAAAAACAGAAAAAACCCTTCAAGTGGACCCAGCCAACCAGGCTGAATCTATTGAGCAAGTTAGCATTTATTTAACTTTCCCCATCCCCATTCCTCTAGCCTTAGCTACGGTGTTTTTGTAGAATTTACAGAGCATGAAAGACAACTAGAGCTTCCTTCTGCATTGAAAGGAGCAAAGGGCAAAAGATTGAAACAAGTGAGTTTAGGATGATGCCTTGCCATGGTTCTCTTCAGGATGTCTGGGGAGGACTATGGATCATAAATTTTAAATTACCTTAACTAAGACTTCCAGTCACAAGGTACATGTGGAAGTGGTGGTTCAGAAGGTATATTTAGAGCCCTGGTGGCATAAGGCACATAAGAAAAGATAGCAGCATTACCTATCAAGATCTATCAGCTTATGTCTTTATCCTCTGACCAGGGCTAGACCAAAGCATTGGATAGAAATAAGGTGAAGTCCCTCAGGTGATTTCTCCATGTAAAACCTGGAATCAGGGCATATAAGAGCAAAACTTAGTACCCCTTACCTCTCCAAATCCTCAAAATTCTTTTCTAGATCACAGTACAGTGGTATTTTTCTGATAGAACCCTACCAACCCAGGACAAAATCCTTATAATAGTGCTGGGTGTGGTGACTCATACCTATAATCCCAGCTACTTGGGAGGCTGAGGCAGGAGGATCACTTGAGGCCAGCAGTTGAAGGCCAGCCTGGGCAACATAGCCAGACTACCTAAAAAAAAAACTTTTTTTTTTTTTTTTTTTTATAATTTTGACTACAGAGACCCAGAGGAAAAAAAATTGTTTTTAATCCCTGTAATAGCCGTAACTTGTCTTATACAAGTCCTTGAACTCTTGGATACTAAAGACATTTCCTTCTTCCCGAATCCTTACAAAGGAAGAGCCTGAGGGAACTTTTTCTCCCATAGAATTCTAAACAAATAAGAAAGTTCTAGAACTTTTAAGAGGATCAGAATCCATGGTAAGTCCATGGATATGGTGCAATTGTTCCACCTTGCAACTAGTGTTACTCTTTGTGAATTTCCATCTAAGAGCGATACACTTTTGTGATCTCTTTCAGGAATGCCAATTATTATATTGACTCATGCTTGCAAATCAAGTGGCTGCTGCTGCCCTGTCAGAGGTTGGGAGAACCAGAAGACTCATTCCTCTTTCAGGACCTTGTTTTCTCACCTCCCATCTGGGCAGGCCCTTCTGAGAAGATGGCTGTTTCTGTGAGAGGAAGCTACTATCGTCCTAGTTTTCTCCCAGTTCCTTCTAAATGCCCTGACACATGATTGACTCATTCTTCCTTCCCTTATTCTTTCTTGGCCAAGTGAAAAGTCTTTAGCTCTCTATTCAAACAAGTGCTGGCCAACATCACTCTCATTCCTCCTCCTGTCTGGAATAGTATCCTAGGGTCTAGGGGCCAGCAAGTAACACAATTCTAAAGCCTAGTTTCAAAGACTAGCTACTAAAGACCTGGTTCACTTTCCTGGAGTTCTAGTAAGGATTAATGTTAAATTAGAAAAGAGACATTAGAATATTCATATTCTTCCTTCTTGGTCCAAATCCACATGAGAACACAGGTAAGCCTGCACTTGAGTTTTTCTGACACTTTATTTTTATAATTTTTAAGAAAGTAGCTACTGGTATCTTTGGGCTTTGCATCTCTAGCACAAGTGGTATCATCGCTCCCCAGAGTAGTGAATCTTCATTCCCAGGACAGAAAGTACACATTGCCCTGCACGTCTCCCACGGCGAGCTGCAGGGCAGAGTTAGGACCCAGCCAAGGTTCCAGGCAGCTCACTGCCCCTTCACATCGGAACAGACCCAGCTACAATTGAAACAAAAAGGGGGAGGTGAGGGTTACAAGCCTCGAGCCTCCTTAGTAACTTATTTTTCCCTCACATTAACGCCTTTTATTTAAAAACAGTCACACATTATTGCCAAGAGGGACTGAAGAAAACAGAATTTTGTTCCTTTGTCCTCTCTTACCATAAGTTTGCTCTCTTCTCATATTTCTTTGGTCCCTCTTGTGCACACACGTGCACATAAACACACACACACACACACACACACACTTACCAACTGCATATTAGGTCTCTCCCACAGTTTAACATCTCTGTCCTTTGAAGCTGTCACCAGCAACTCAGGCAGCACATGGAGGGCTGTGACAGAGCCCGAGTGAATCTCAAAGAGGAAGTAGGGGAGAGCAGTATGGTGAGTTCCTGGAGGACCCTCTTCAATTAAGAAAGCATCAAAGTCTGCTGTGTCTGACCTAGAGCCTCTTCCCCTGTATTTGTGGCCCTTCCCTCAAACTCACCTTTCTACTCTGCCGGATCTTTAGTTGTGGGTTTGGTATGTAGCTATCCGAGCTGGAATCTGATTCTGAGCATTTTGATGGGTCTGTCCCTGGAGACTGGGCTTCAGGAATTTTCACTTTTCGCTGCCAGATGTTATCTGTGGTCCATTCTCCTTCCAGACTGCACTGGGCCAGTTTCCAAAGCATCCCATCAGAGGTGGCACACAAAAATGAGGACTCTGCCATTTTAAGGACAGAATTAAAGCCAAGTCTCAGGCCTCAAAGGATCCACCACCCTCCCCTAGGCCATTTCCAGGCTCCTAGGGTCTTCCCATTACCACTCACCAGATTCAGGTTTGGCCTGAGTTATCGATATGAGGGTCCCACTAGGATTCTCTAAGATCAGATCGAAGTCCAGACTCTCTTCAAACTCTCCTGACTCTTTTTGCCTCTGTGAAAGGATAGGTAATTCTGTTTAGCCTACCCATATTACTCAACCCTGCCAGACAAAGCAATAGTTTTCTGCTCTGGGCTGGGCAGGACTTTATTTTAAAAAAAAACAAAACTAAGATACAGCAAAGTGCACAAATCTTAAATGTACACCTTGATGGATTTTACACATGCATACACCCATGCAATCACCTCCAGATCAAGATGTAGACTATTTTTATCACCCCAGAAAGCTGCTCTCCTGACCTTTCCCAGTCAATACCAGATCACCATTCCCACGGCTAACCACATTTTGACTTCTATCACCAAAATTAGTTTTGTTTATTCTTGAACTTCATTTAAGTGAAATCATATCATATGTACTCCTTTGTGTCTGGCTTCTTTTGCTGAGCATGTTATCTATGAGATATGTCTGTACTGTTCCATTCATCAGCATTCAATATCATGTTTGCTGGGTTTTTTAGGCCATGTAGCATTCCATTTATAAATATACCACAAATTATTGATCCCTTTCGTATTTATAGACATTTGGGTTATTTTAGATATGATGAATAAAGCTATGAACATTTTTTTCTTAAAAGCCAGTCAAATTTAGCAGTGGGGGGGGGGTTATATACCAACTTTAGAGACAGTAATGTAAATAAGTTCTGATAACCCACTACCATCGGACTAGCCGAACATTTTTGTACCTGTCTCTTTGAGAATATATGCACTCATTTCTCTTGGGAATGAAATCATCATGAATAGCCATTAGTAGGTAGCAGGGCAGGATTTAATAATCTTTCCAGAGACAAGGGGCTCCCAGGAACCTATATTTGAAGTGAACAGCTAGCTTTGGCATATCTAACCCAGTAAGAGTTGACTGTCTGTTAGGTAATTGCTAAGTATGATGACAGAGACAAGAGGCAGTCCTTGCCTTTACAATACTAATCTCACAGAGGCAAGACAAGAGAGACATGGAAAAAATACAATTGAGAAAACTCCTAGGTTTATGTTTTCCTATGGCTCTTTAAAATAATAGAATCCTTTTATTGTGCCAATGAAATCTTACCTGGGAACCCAATATATAATGCCCTAAAGTAGAACTGCTCCAGCTGAAGGAAGATAAGAGAATTTGGAGCCAACTGCCTCTCTTCCCCCTCTCCCCCATCATGGGCCCCAAGGATTAAAAACACTGGTCCTAGACAAATGTTTGTTTTGTTTAACACACACCCAAACAGGACTTACCAAGAAAGAAAGAACACCAGGGTTTCTGGGACGCAGGACAAATACACCATACTCCTTGTGGGTAGACATCATCACATGATGTTCTACATAGCTCTGCCTGGTTTATAAGAAAGGAAGAGGCTGAGCCCAGGACTTAAAGAAAGGAACACCTCTCTTTAAGACCCCAGTGTTTTCTTTTAAGTTAGAGTGAACCTAGGGTAACCACTAACCCACATTTCCCCTTTCTCCGGCTCAGGAGGAAACAGCAATTTGGATCTTACCAGATTACAGATGGAGCATCCCCTGGCTTCACGCGCAGTAATTCCAAATCTGCTTTGGCCAAGATGAGAGAGTGACCATCAGGGGCCAGGCCCAGACCTGTCAGCACCCCTAAGTCCTTCTGCAGGATTCGGTTCAGATGAAGACTGTAGCTCGAAAAAGTAGAAAGATCCTACTTTAGTCAACCTCTCTCAGGCACCTCAGTCCCCCATCAATTCCTCAGGAGTGAAATATAAAGCAAAATGTATCACCTTTCCTGCCAATCCTATTCCTCTTTCTGTTCTTCTTTTATTAGTATTCATCGTCACCATCCAGTTATTTGCTCAAACTAGAAATCTCTAACATTCTTGTCTTATCCTTCCCTCTCTACCTCCAGCTGATCAATAAACCCTGTGGATTCAGCCTGCAACACAGGCCCAAGTCTGTGTCTTTCCTTCTCATCTCCACTTCCCAGGTCAGGGCCCCCATTATGTATTTCCTGGGCTATGAAAACCACTATAAAAATGGTCTCCCTACCTCTAGTATCTCTCTCTCTCTCTTTTGTTTTTTAGTTAGCCAATTAATTTCTTTCTATTTTTTTTTTTTTTAGTAGAGATGGGGTCTCACTCTTGCTCAGGCTGGTTTCGAATTCCTGAACTTGAGTGATCCTCCCGCTTCGGCCTCCCCAAGAGCTAGGATTATAGGCATGAGCCACCGCAATTTTCAGCCAGTATCTCTTAATTACTATTTATCCTCCACACTGCCACCAGAGTTCCCCTTCTAAAATTCAGATCATTGTTTCACTCAAAATTCTTAGCACTGTGTCCTCTACAGCCTGGCCCCAATTTATCTTTTCAGTGCAATCCTCTCTCCTACTAGGAATCCACAATCTGGCCTATCTATACCCAGAATGCACCACACACTCTCATGCCTCCATGCCTTCTATAAACGCTCCTTCCTCTTCCTGAAACACTTCCCTTCTCTTACTGGTCCACAAAACTCCTACTCCCTCTTTAAGCCCAACCTCATATATCAACCCTTTCCTACAATTTCTCAAATTTTGAAGCCCCAGGAATGTTTATATTTGTGTGTGTGTGTCTGTCTGTGTGTGTATGTGAATACTGTTGGTAGTTTAATTAAATGCACATTCCTCTAACTGTGAACTTCCTTGATTAAAGAATAAATTTCATTTATATCTGGTTCACACTGCCTGGCCCAGAGCTTGGCATCAAGTAGGCATTTGAGAATTCATTTAAACTGACATGGCCAGAAGCAGAAAATATAATAATTTCCCACTCAATAACCAGCAACCTAATGACCTAGCTCAGAAGCAGAAGTGGAGTGATTTGAGTAAAATCCCAGGGATTGGAGACTACCGTTCCTATCACAATAACCAGCTGCCATGCTTCACCTGAAATTTCTGGGTGATGAACCCTTCTGTAGTTCCACTTGCCACTCGCTGATTTCCTCATCAGCGCTGAGAACAAAGAAGGTGCGAGCCGAGTACCAGATCAGAGCACCAATGCGGCCTGGAGCCTGGTGTAGGCAACAAGTTCAGTTTAGCATTTCTGAAGAGCCAGGATCAACCTTCTCTCTCCGCTCAGGCATATACGCAACCTCCAACCCAGGCACGTACCATTAAATACCTAGCTGGGGCAGAATTCACCTGAAGACCTGAGGTTGCCCTGACCCACCTGTGCTGTGGCCACAGCCTTAGCTTTCTGCCACAGGATTAGTTCCCCAGCTTGATTTCCAGATACTGCCACGGAACCATCTGGTGCCCAGGCCACAGCAGTGATGGCCGCAGAACTCCTCGGCTTACATGTGTCATCTGGAGAAGAAAGGAAGTGATTCATTGGGAGCTGGGCAACTGCTGAGATATAAGGAGAATATCAGGTTACCCTCGACATTCTTTGTCCCAGTAACACAAACAACCCTCTTTCATACCTTGCCTCTCTCCATGCCTCACTCACCTGCTTCCTTAGGAACCTGCCAGAGCCGTACAGAGCCATCCTCTGAGGTGGTCAGCAGGAGGCCTGAGGTTTCTGAAACAGCAGCTGCGTTGACTGGGCCACTGTGCCCCAGGAGGGTGTGTGTTTGGTACACCTAGGAGGAAGGGATAAGGATGGGCCTGTGGGGGTGGACACAGCGGAAGGTTGTCCCACATGCCTTCCCCTTCTCCCCCAACCCCGGTCCTTGCAGGGAACTCACCAAGAGTGGATGCCACAACCGTGTGGCCCCATCCAGTCCAGCAGTCGCCACCAGAAGCTCTGACCCAGCCTGTCCAGCTGAAAAGACATAGAGACTGAGTTGGGAAAAAGGAGGCCGGGGAGAAGAGAAGAGGCAGTGGGGAAGAGGAAGTGGCCAACAGTCACTACCTGCACGGGGCTCCAGGGCCGCTGCACAGTGGCTGATAGGTCCTGAGTGAGCAGGGATGCTGGTCAGCTCCACGCCCTGATGGTCCCACACTTTCAAGGTCCCATCCCGGCTCACTGACACCACGTGCTCCTCCTGCCCCCAGAGCACAGGATGAGAGCAGGCTCATACCCATAGGACACAGGAAGCAGGACTCCCTCCGCAGAGGTGTGGGCTGGGTGTCAGGGGTTTGGAAGGTGTCAAAGAGTGACGAGAACTCAGGAATAGTGGGGTTGGGGGGCTCAGGACTGCAGCCCTGCCTTGGAGTCATGATACTATGATGTTACGTTTTCATGTTCCTCTCTCTTCTCCCTTATACCAACCCTCAGCCTTAAAACCAAAATCCAGGCCCAAATGTTTCTTTCTCCATACTCTTTTTGCTTTTGCGGTTAGATACCCAGTGCATCCAGTCTCCCAAAAGCCCCTCGCCCTCCCAGAAAGCCCAGGGCGCTCTCCATTGCCTTCTCACCACGGCCGCCACGGCGCTCACAGCACTCTGATGACCCAGGAATTGACCAAGCCCCTGTCCCGACTGTGGGTCCCAGAGCCCCACAGAGCCATCACTGGAGCAGGAGATCTGCAGAGCCAGAAGTCAGAGGAGTGGGATTATCAGCATCCCTCCAGCATTTTTGTATGTTCACAATGT
Organism: Microcebus murinus; assembly: GCF_040939455.1. Taxonomy (NCBI): domain Eukaryota; kingdom Metazoa; phylum Chordata; class Mammalia; order Primates; family Cheirogaleidae; genus Microcebus; species Microcebus murinus. Next base: position 71,952,268 of record NC_134109.1, on the reverse strand, counting down.
GGGACAGAGGGCAGTAAACCTTGCGATTAACAGCATGGGCTCTGCGAGGTTCAAATCCTAGCAACACCATTCCTTACTTTGTGATCTGGAGCAAGTATCTCCCTCTGAGCCCTAGGTTTGTCAACTATTTGATGAGGATAATGATAGTGTACCTACCGGATATTGTTGCTGTGGGGCTCAGTACATCTATATAAAGGACTTAGCATGCTGCCTGGCACACAGTGAGCATGTAGTAAATAGTAGCTCCTGTCCTTGTTATTAACATAATATCAGTCTGGCCGGGTGCGGTGGCTCACGCCTGTAATCCTAGCACTCTGGGAGGCTAAGGCAGGAGGATTGCTCAAAGTCAGGAGTTCGAAACCAGCCTGAGCAAGAGTGAGACCCCATCTCTACTATAAATAGAAAGGAATTAATTGGCCAACTAAAAATATATAGAAAAAAAAATTAGTCAGGCATGGTGGTGCATGCCTGTAGTCCCAGCTACTCAGGAGGCTGAGGCAGGAGGATCTCTTGAGCCCAGGAGTTGGAGGTTGCTGTGAGCTAGGCTGATGCCACGGCACTCTAGCCCAGGCAACAGAGTGAGACTCTGTCTAAAAAAAAAAAAAAAAAAAAAAAAAATAATCTCAGTCAACAAATCCAGATAAAGGTAAAAATTCTGCAGTGCCATGGAAAGATTTGGCTACCTAGAAGGCAGGGGTAAAATCGACTATGACAAATCTATTCAACTGATATTCACTCCTTTCTCTACTCTTTTTGAGAATGTGGGGACTCTGCATTGGGAAACTAGGCTTCACCAACCCTGTGTGCATAATTTGAGACTCATTATGTGCCTTAGGACCAAAGAAATCACAGCAATACCTTCTACCTGCAAGGCCAGGGCATCTCAAGCCATAGAGAAACAGTATTGTGCTCTTTTTTTTTATTATTATTATTTTTATTTTGGCATATTATGGGGGAGTACTGTGCTCTTGTTAAGAGCCTGGGCTTTCTTATCAGAAAGTTCACTGGCTCAACTTTATCACTGACGTGACCTTGGAAATGCTCCTTATTCTATCTGAGCTCAATTTCCTTGTCTGTGAAATAGAAATAAAAGTAGTATCTACTTTACAGGGTGTTGTAAAGATTAAGAGAGGCAATTTATGCAAAGAGCTCAGTTCAATGCCTGGCACATATTAAGTGCTCAATAAATGTTAGCTATTACTATTATTAATGGGTGCCAGAAAAAGGATGAGATGGGGAATGCTGCCTCCCCCAGGAACCCTGCCAGGCTCTGTGCCACCCCTAACTCTTCACTCACCAGTAGGTTGTCTTTGGTCCAGGCACAGCCAGTGACCCAGTCACGGTGACAGGAAGGGAAAGAGCGAATCAAAACAGGGGCTCGGGGTGTCCTCACGTCCCAGCAGAGGAGATTCTGGATGGGCCCAAAGAGAGGGAGCAGTCAGGACCATAGGAGGGAGATGGGAACACCAGGGCCATGTTAGGCAAGAAGTTTCAGGAAAGAGGGAGTATAAGGAAGCACAGGTAGACAGAGCCACAGATGTGGCAAAGCAAAAACCAGGAGGAAGCAATGAGAAATGGGAGTCTAGCAACCAGAGGGGCCCGGAGTTGCACCCTTCTGCAGCTCACCCGATCCCTGCCCCCAGTGGCCAGGCTTTCTCCACCAGGGCTGAAGCTGCAGCAGTTCACAGGGCCCTCATGTCCCCGGAGCTCAGTGCCATGGGGAAAGTCTTCGGCCTCCTGTGACAGCATCAGCGACTGCTTCAGCCACAGCCGCACCGTGAAGTCCTCTGCATTGTAAAGAGAGAGAGGAAGTCTTCCTGAAAGAGGAATCCAGACAGGCCGGGTGGGAGGCCAAAGACAAAGGCAATCCTGGGGGCTGAGGGTGACATCCGAGGGCACAACCCCAAGTGGGGGAGGGATGAGGTGGGTCACAGGCCATGGAGAGGCCCTGGACAAGGGTCAGTCATCATGTGAGTACACAGGACAGGAGCACCCGGCACTCCCAGCTCCGGCTCCACAGCTGTCTCTGTGTGTCGACTGCACTGTCCATGGTGGCTGCTCTAGATCCCTCCTCTTCTCAAGTGCCCAGTGTCCCTTCTTTTTTTTTGAGACAGAGTTTCACTCTGTTGCTTGGGCTAGAGTGCCATGGGTTAGCCTAGCTCACAGCAACCTCCAACTCCTGGGCTCAAGTGATCCTCCTGCCTCAGCCTCCCAAGTAGCTGGGACTACAGGCATGCGCCACCATGCCCAGCTAATTTTTTCTATATATATTAGTTGGCCAATTAATCTCTTTCTATTTATAGTAGAGATAGGGTCTCGCTCTTGCTCAGGCTGGTTTCGAACTCCTGACCTCGAGCAATCCGCCCCCCTCGGCCTCCCAGAGTGCTAGGATTACAGGCGTGAGCCACCATGCCCGGCCCCCAGTGTCCCTTCAACCTCACTTTCTGCGAGGACCAAGCCTCCTCCCTAAGGAGAGCCAAGGCTATTCTGCATTTTCAACTCAACCTCTCTCTCTCCTTCTAAGGGAAACCCATCCCTCACGCAGCAAATCTCTCACTGGGCAGAAACTCAAAGGTTACTGGGATGTTTAGAAAGATGGTTGGCGGGGATGACAAGAAACAGTGTAGACTGATGATGCAAGACAAATGCATTCAAAAGCACTTTGAAAGCTATAAAGCAAAATCGCACGTATGTGTATTTTCATATACACATATCCATATAAATTTAAGGAAGGTATTAGTATATTTAAAAGGAACAATAATTCAGTAACCCTGTCCACTGCCAAGCAGTACCTGAGGCAGAAGCCAAGAGTTCCTGGGAGGTGGCCAGTCCCAGGACAGGCTTCTGGTATCTGGACAGGAGCCAGAGAGACTGAAGGGAGCACTGCTTGAGCACCCAGCCCTGCAGGGACCCATCTTCTGCACCACTCACTAACACCCTGGGGCTTAGCCAGGCCAGTGCAGACACGGCCACATCCAGTGCTTGACACTGAGCCTCTTGGGGACCTAGAGAATGATAGAGAACAAGGAGGTAAGAGACCTGGAAAGGGAGTGAAAGGTAAGGGGTACCCTCCTTCCAAAGGCTCAAAAACCCATCCATTCCCCCAGTACCTGAAGAGATTTTGTAGATCCTAATGCCATCTGCTCGGTACCCAACGGCTACTTGATCACCATCTGGGCTGAGGGCCACAGAGAGGGCAGGAGAGAGAGAAAGGGAACCCAGGCACCCACGGGGCCGACCCAGAGATCCTGACCACACCTGAACCTAGGGGCAAGAAAAGGTTTTAGAGATCCCTCACCTCCACCACCTGGTCCTCCCCCAACGCCAGTACTACCCCCATTAAAGTCCTCCTTCTGTGGACTCTTCTTGTGGGAGCTGTCCCCCACACACCCACACGCCTCACCCTGTGGCTCCCACCATCCAAGCTCCTGCACAGTCTCCTCAACACAGGCCCCCACCCCCGCCCGAACCCCCCGCCTTTGCTACTCCCTCCTCTAACCCGCCGCTAGCCCTGGGTGAGCTGACCTTGCCGTCCTCTCCAGCTGTCAGTAACTGGCCCCCCTCATGCTGGAAAACCGCAGCAGTGACAAAGCCACGGTGGGCCGGGAAGGCGGCCAGTCGTGCCCCCTCTTGCCAGGCCCACAGCTCCACCATCCCGTCCAGCCGGCCCACAGCCACAACCCGCCCCGGCTCACTGAAGGCCAAGGCACGGACAGACGCTCCTGTGGCCCCGAGTTCCTACACAAGGAGGCAGAATTGGAGATGTCAGCACCTGCTCTCAGCACAAACTCAAGTTAGCCAGAACACTGACGTCTGTCATTCCCCACCTTCCGCTCCTGTCCTCCCGTGCTTCCTCCCCCAGTGCTACACAGGACCTTCTTACCTTGGTGACTTTGAGCCCGTCCACCTGGAAGAAGCTGAAGCTGCCAGCCCAGCTGCCTGTAGCTACTACCTGCCCATCTGGGTGAAAGGCAACACAGTTCAGGGACTTGGGACAGGTGTGCTGGCAGGCCAGCTGCCCACGGACTGTGTCCCACAGCTGGAGGGGAGAGAGGAAGAATTGGGGAGCTGGACACAGATGCCTAAAGTCCTCCAGGGACCACCTTGTCCAGTCCCCTGCCCTCAGCAGGGAGGGCCTCCCCTGGCCAAGCAGTCAGCAGCTCCTGCCATGTTGAGAGAACAACCTCACGGGGCTGACTCACAGTTTAGGGCCACTTTTTCCACTACAATCACCTCTGGGGTTGGGGGGAACCTATGGCCTTGGAGCCACATGGATCCCTGAGTGTGGTCTTTTTTATATATATATACTAAACACCTTGTTTAAGAGTGTGGTCTTTTGACTGTAACCAAATTTTACAGAACAAATCCTTTTAATAGTCTCACCTTTAGGCATCCTCCCAGGCACACAGTGGCTAGCAGCCGGTGGTCTGGGCTGAGGCAGCAGCCAGTGATTTGGTACTGGTGAGCCCTGGTCTGGAGCACCCTAAACCAGGAAGATGACGTCAGGCTGTAGGGTCCCTGGCCACAGGCTCCCTCCTCTTTCCCTTTCTCCTGGGGCTTTCAAGAAACGAGGACAGCCCCCACTCTAAGATGTGGGGGAGGGACCCCTTACCGACAGCCATGCTGCAGGTCCCAGAGCTCTAGGAGCCCGTCAAAGGCAGTAAGAAAGAGTGCGTTGTCTGAGAGGAATGAACAGGCCGAGATTCCATCACAGCCACTCACCAGAGACTTCTCCTCCTGTAAAAGCAAGTGGGGAAGCACGGCCCAGGCTACTCCTTTGTCCCTCCATGTTCCACCCTCCCAGGCTCCAACCAAAAAGGAGGCCAAGGCAAAAGGGCATTGAGCCCTTGGCTCTCTGCATTCTCAGCCTGGCACAGGTTCAAGTGGGGCCTCCTGACCCAAGCCATATCTTCTACCTCACCCCAAACCCCACACCTATTCCCCAAGTCACTGAAGATTTTGATGGGTCTACTAAAATGGATGCACACATATGGGATAGGAGATGGTATGGGTGGGAAGGGGAGAGAGAGAGGCTGTGGCTCTAGGACTCACCTCTCAAGCCTCATCTACTGTTACCCTTCCATCAGCACCTCTGCTGCAATACTTCCCAGCAATTCACAGGGAGCATTCCCCCATGTGTCTCTGGTCAGGCTCCTTGCTCAACCCAGAATGCCTGCCCTTCTCCATCCCATGTCCCCTCATAACTACACAGCTCACTCAGCTCTTAACTATGTCACATGACTATGTTTTGGTTCTTTTTTTACCTTGCATGTCTTATCTCCCAACAAAATTAACTGCTCGGTGGGCGATGACAATGCCCTAAGCCCTGTTCTTTGCAGTGCTCAGCACGGTGCCTTAAACAGAAAGTGTGCAGCAAACATCTGCTGTGTGACTGATTTTTTGACCGCACCCTTTGATCTGATGTGAGGCGAGCAAAGTTGCTGAGCCACTCAGGGCAATAACAGGTGGGTTTGGGCTGTACAGGGCTCCAGGGCAGTCTGTAAGGATTATCTGAAGGTAAATCCTGCCCCACCTTGATTCTCATACCTGCCAAGTTCTTAGATCCAACAGGTAAACTGTCCCATTGGCAGTGCCCACAGCTGCTCTTTGCCCATTGCGGGAGAAGGCCACGGCGGTGGGGAGTGAGGAAATTGCCCGAGACAGGCTGGAGCTAGAGAAAGAGTACGAAGAAAGTGAGGAAATTAGGGGAAGAAAGCAAATGAGAGTCCATTTCTGTATTTCTATGCCAGAATCCCCTCTCCAAGGTGACTCCGGTCTGTCCTTATTCTCTAGTTTCAGACAGGGCTACAGCTTGCTCTCTGGTGGGTTTATCAGGGTTTGGGGTCCAGGGTCTTACCTTTGCTGATCCCCCATGGTCTGGGGTTTATTAAGCCATCGTAGCATGCGCTGGAGGTGCCACCGCCGGGAAAGCAGGGGGGCCTGGCAGCAGAGAGGAGAGTCCAGGGGCTGGTTGGCTGCCTGCTGAAGCAGGAGGAGGGGGTACTGGCTGAGGATCGAAGCCTGCTGCCTCAGAAAGGTACGAAACACAGCAACGTCAGCCCCAGGGAGCTCTTGTTCTTTCTCTTTGGGTACTAAAGAAGCTATAAAAGAGAGGCAGAGTGTCACTGCAGAGCGGGCCTGGACCCCACTAACCCTGGCACCAAACAAAATCATACAGTGCATCTAAAATAGTTTAAGTCTCAAAGTGTGGCCCTCTGGCCCCATATCAGGAACACCTGCTAAAAGTACAAAGCTTTGGGCCCCACTCCAGACCTAGGGAACCAGAATCTGGGGACTCAAGGACCTGCAATAGGACCAAATTTCCCAGATAATTTTATGCTTACTAAATAAAGTTTGAGACCCTCTGGTTGAGGAGATCTAGGCAAAAGGTCTCCTGAGAATCACTTGCTCACCCTCTTAGCATGTTCAACTTGACGTGGAAAATTGACTGTTTTTTGCGATTACACCGCCCCCCATGAGCCCACCCTGGAGTCCCGCATCTCAGAGAAGAAACCACCCAGTGACTCATCTCACCATAGAGGGCATGGGCCTCCAACAGCCGAGAGACCAGACCCAATTCCAGGTGTGCGGCCACCACGTGGAGATTGGTGAGGAACTTCGCAAGAAGGCCATAGTTCCCACTCTGGAGCTGGGAAGGTCAGATTGGGTTCGTTAAGGATGTGAAGAGGCTGGTGAGGAGGGTACTCTGCCTGTGCAGCCAGGACGTGGACCCAGGGCACAAAGGACCTCAAGAAGGAGGGCAGGAAAACAGAAGGGAGAGAGGGAGAGGGAGTTTGGAAGGAGGGTAATGGCAGTGGGGGGATGGGAAAGGGGAGAGGAGTCTCAGAATAGCCAAAGCAATTGCTTGGGAAAAGGTGTCCATGGGGTCTAGGTACGAACCAAGTGGTGAGGCAGGTCTCCCAGAGCCTCAGGAGGGCAACTTCGGAAGGTGCCTGAGGCATCAGGGTCACATGTCTTCCAGAGCCGAGCTGTAAGAACAGACATTAAGAAGGGCTCAGGGCAGGGCGAGGTGGCTCATGCCTGTAATCCTAGCATTCTGGGAGGCCGAAGCCGGGCATGGTGGAGCATGCCTGTAGTCCCAGCTACTCGGGAGGCTGAGGCAGGAGGATTGCTTGAGCCCAGGAGTTTGAGGTTGCAGTGAGCTAGGCTGACGCCATGGCACTCACTCTAGCCTGGGCAACAAAGTGAGAACTCTGTCAAAAAAATAAAAAAGAAAGAAAGACAAGAAAGACAGACAGACAGACAGAAAGACAGAAAGAAAGAAAGACAGAAAGAAAGAAAGAAAGAAAGGAAGAGAAAGAAAAGAAAGAAGGGCTCAACCTAGCAGCATCCTCAAGATCCTATCACTGAAGCCACGGGAAGAGTCACCACACACTAGGGTGGCAGGAGACAGCCAGCAGATGGGGAGCCGCAGTGGGGGCTCCTGGCCTCCAGGCCCAGCCCCCACACTCAGTGCCCAGGCTGACGTGGGCTGCAGTCACCTGCGATGAGGATGTGTGCCGTGTCCTCCAACCCCGGCCTCTTCCCATAGCGACGTTTAGCTACTGTTCTCAGAGCCCCATCAGGAAGGCAGAGCCGGGTACCAGGACGCTCCAGAGGACCCTCCCCTAGCAAACTGTCCTCATGTGAGGAAGGGAGAGGAGAGAGGGCAGAGAGGGAGGGAGCCTGTTAATGAGCATCCTGATCAGCGGTGGGCTCCCATTCCCACCTCCAGTAGTGATAACCAGAGCAGCAGCCCATTTGGGGTCTGGAAGGCAGGTGTTGGTGCTATACATGGGGCCCTGACTCAAAGATGGGAAGGCACAGTGAGGTTGGTGGGAGCTCAGCTGGGGGCATCGTACCTGCGCAGACTCTGGACGAGGTAGGCAAACGGGCCCATGGGGTAGGGGTCTCCACTGTTACCAGCAGCCACTGCTTCTTCCCAGACCTTAGTCCCCCTGGGCAGTGTCCGCCATGCACTCAGCACTCCATGCAGCTGGTCCACAGTCAGACCTGAAAGCCAAGCTCTCTGAGGCCCTCACCTAACCACACAGTTCACCCTCCCCACAGCCCCTAGTCCCTCTTTGCACTGCCTGCTGAGACCCCAGTGGAACCACAGTCATCCCAACCCAGCCCAACCACTGACCACTGCGTGTGACCTCAAGAGCGGCCAGGGCCTGGGGAAGGACATCGGGCCCGTGCTCTTGCTCCAGGGTGCTCAGGATGTGCTGCAGCAGCAGGGGCACCGTGGCAGGCAGGGTCCGGAGTCTCTCAGACACCTTGGAGGGGACGGGGCTTCAGTCAGCGGTGGGAGAAGCAGCTTTGGTTGCAGGGTAGGAAGGGGCAGCAGGAAGCACAGTGGCAAGGAGTGAGGAAGTGAAGAGCAGGGCTGGGAGAGAAGTGGGAGCGGGTGAGGTGGGGCTGGGGAAGGGGTGATTGCAAGATGGTGAGGACGAGGGATGGGGATGAGAGAAAGAAGCTGAACGAATGGGCAGTGGATTAGGACTTGGAAGATGAGGAGCAACAGACCTGCTCGTACAGCGTGAAGAGCCGCAGGTGGTCGGTGACCAGGCGCAGGTAGAGCGGCAGGCCGGAGCCCCGCTTCACCAGCAGCAGCCGCATCTGACAAGACCCGGAGGACTCGTGTGGGCGCCAGGGAGCCTGCCCACAGCCGGCCCTGCCCGAGCACCAGGCCCACCGCGAGGCAGCACTTCAGGACACAACCCTCCCTCCCCTACACTGCTCTGCCCAGCCGGCTCCTGCCGGAGAACCCCCGTGGCCCAGCCGACCCCACTGACAGCCACCACTTCACTCGGCCCCTCGCCCCAACAGGCCCCAACAGGGCCATTCACCAGGGGGAAAGGCGGGGTAATATTATCAGGAATCACCGTTATCTTATTAACAACTTCCCCTGGCACAGAGTTCCTGAGGAAACACAGGAGCAGGTCTGTGCGAGGCAGCGGGCAGCCTCAGCACCCCAGCTCCCAACCTCGCCCCACGCACCGGCCGGCCCTGGCCGAGATCCAACCTGGTTGTTAAAAGGAGTCTCCTCCAGCCGCTTCCCGTACAGACCCAGCTCCTCTCTCACCAGCTGGGCCCGCGCAGATGGCTCCAGAGGTCCCAGGGCCACCACCTGGGCGCCCTGGCTCTGCTCAAGGGTCTCTCCCAGGCCGGCATCACTAGACACGCTCAGCACCAGGTGTACCCACTGTGATATTTGGGCAAAGGGCAAGAAGGTAGAAAGAAAACCATTAGAGCGGCCCCTGTCTTCCCGGCCATATTCCCTCCTTCTCCTCAACCTGCCTCCCACACCCACCTCCTTCTCACACTCACCCGGGGAATGTTCTTTGGGATCCAGTCTGAGATCAGCTGCCCATTCTGGTCCACCAACCTGTCGGCCCCATCGACGATCAGGACCAGGGTCTGGCCAGGCTGCAGGCCCTGTGCAGACTTGGGCAGCAGCCTCTGCTGCAGCTCCCACACCAGGCCTCTGCACGTGGAGGAGTCAGGGTCAGTGGGAGAGAGAGACGCAGGGGCGGTACCTTGGGGCTCCAGCAAGGCCGGGCTACTTGGGGGTACACACCGGTAGGTGTTGGGGAGGGCGCTCGGCTCTTTCAGTTGGCGATGCAGGTAGGTGCAGAGGCGTCTGAGCAAGGTGAGGGCAAGACCCTGGTCAGGGCGGGCCCCTGAAAAGTGGAAGAAGACTGAGGGGGCCACCTTGGCCCCATCAGGAGCCTGCAGGGCTGACACAAGGGACGCCTACAAGGGGAAGGAGCAGAAAACATGGTCACATTTTACATGCACAAGCTCCCTGTGGCCCCCTCCTTAGCCCACACAGCCCTCCTGCCCTCCCACCCAAGCCCCTGAGACTCTGTACCAGGAAAGCTGTCTTGCCCTGTCCCGACTGCCCAGTCACTAGGCTCAGCCTCCCGTGGTGCAGCATCAGCCTCTGTACTGTGCCCTGAAGAAGGCGTGGTCGGGCAGGACTCGGCGGCTTCTGTAGCTGCTGGAACGTGGCTTGGACCAAGTCATCATCTGGGAGGGACATGGGCTGCTCCAGCTGGGCCCCGGGCTGAGGGCACACGGGACAGTGACTATTCGTGTTGCCATGCTCCTCGGGACCCCCAGGCCTAAAACTCACAGAGCCTCCACTAAGTTACTTCCTACCCAGGACACCCAGACCACCCTACCCCCTCTCCTCCCCTCGGCACTCCTGCTGACCTGTAGGTAAAGCTTCTGGATCACATCCCACACATCCTGAAGAACCAGCTGTCCAAACTCCTCCAGCCCCCCAACATAGGGCCGGCCAGCTGCTACACCCCCCCACTCACAGGGGTATCTGTGGGCAAAGCAAGCACAACCAGAGTCAGAGCAGGCCTGACCACAGGCCACATCTCTCAGTACAGGTGCCCTCTACAGCCACCCCCTGCCAGCTCACCTGCGGCAGGTAATCCCTTTCTGTCTGCTCAGGTAGCTCTTCAGTTCTGAGACCCGATGTGCAGCCTCTTCAGACTCAGAAACAAAGTCAGATTTCCAGGCATCTGGCACAGAGCTGAACACCAAGACCCCAAAAGGGGGGCTAGACCCAGACCCCAGCCTCTCTCCACCAACCCTCAGACATGGCCGTGGGCACTGGGAGTGATCTCCTGACTTCAGCTGCAAGGCTGATTTGGGGCTCAGTCCTATTTCTTATGGTGCTCCCCTCCTACACTCTCAATGCTAGGAAGAGAAGACTGAGCCTGCCTGGCTCTTCGGGAGAGGGAAACTTGACTCCAGTGGCCATACAAAGTACCTGAGGAAGCTGGAATCCCGGAAGTAGATGAGACCTGGGGCAGAGGGCTGCAGGCGTTGGTCCCGATTCAGGAACTGCATCACCTCCATCTCTGTCACAGAGCGTCCTGAAGGGTACTGCTGGGCCTGCGGTGAGGGCAGAGACTGGAGGGTTCAGTCCTAGGTCACACTGACCCTGCCCTCCAGACCCGAGGGGCCCCAGGGCTCCTTCATCTCAGCTGTGTTCCTCCCTCCCTTGCTCCCTCCAGATACAAGCAATAAAATATAGCTAATAGCTAACTTTTTTTTTTGAGACAGAGTCTCACTCTGTCATCCCAGCTACAGTACAGTGGCATCATCACAGCTAACTGCAATCTCAAACTCCTGGGCTCAGGCAATCCTCCTGCCTCAGCCTCCCTAGTAGCTGGGACTATAGGCACACTCCAGGACGCCCAGCTAATTTTTCTATTTCTACTAAAGACTGGGTCTCATTCTTGCTCAGGCCAGTCTTGAACTCCTGACCTCAAGCAGTCCTTTCACCTCGGCCTCCCAGTGTGCTAGGATTACAGGCGTGAGCCACCGCACCCAGCCAATAGTTAACATTTATTGAATGCCTGTCATGTACTAAGCATTCTTTTACAGATTTTTAATTCTCATAATATCCCTACAGTATAGATGTCATTGCTTCCCTTTAATATGAGGGGAAATTGAGGCTAAGTTAGATTAAACTGCTTCCCACAAAGACATATAACCTGTAGAAAACAGAAGAGAGAGGAGAACCCAGATCTGTTTGATGGCAACACCTACACAGACCTACCTGCTAACCCCAGAGGGACACCTCGGAGGAATTTCCCCACCTAGGACTTGGCCACATGCTGTATCTTCTGCCTGTGTTTCACTTCAGGTCTCAAGGACCTGCCTATACATAGTCCTAGGGTTCCTGACAAACTGTGGCTTCTCCTCACCCCTGCCCCGATTTTTGTTTCCTCCCGTGCCCTCCTCCAACCCCGTCTGCCTTACCCAGTGGAAGTGCGGGTGGTCAGGGAGGTTGTAGCTGGGGGGCACGTAGCCGTACCGGGAACCCAGAATCCCCACAAACAGCTGTGCGTTCTCCACCTCCCCGAGGCACACTTCCAGCTGTCTGCAGGCATGGTCAGGGACACACGGGAGTCACTGGGGGCATGGTGTCAGGAGATACAGGCACAAACGGGGAGACAGGGCCCCAGCTCACAGCTGAGCGAAGTGAAGGCAGACTGTCTTGTCAGCACCCATAGGGCAACTCCCTGCCCCCGCCCTCACCCATTCTTGCAGCCCCAGCCCTGCCCACCTCAGTTCCAGCGCGCAAGCCCCTGGTCCCTGACCCAGCCCCTCTTCTCTGTGGCCCCCACACCTGTTCCTACGAGTCTCCTCCTCCGTGACGCCCCAGCGCAGGTCGATGCCGTGGAGGCTGATGCGGTGCAGGGCCGCCCGCGCCTGAAGTGCGGGCAGCACAGATCTCAGCAGCAGGTCCCGCTCCCCGTGCATGTCCCGGAAGGTGGACGAAATGAAAAGCCGGATGCTGCGCCACCTGGAGAGAAGCAGAGGGCTGGGCTCAGTCTGGGGATCAGCCCCACGACCCAATCCATGGTCACTGCTGTGGTCACCCTTCAGCACTGAGAATGAACCAGGTACGACAGACGGCAGAGGGGTGTCCAGCAGGTCTCCAGGGAATAACCTGCTCGTAGTCTCTCAACTGCAGGGCCCCAGAATTTAAACCCCACTTGCTATTTCTCATGCACCCTTCTTTCAGCTAATCATTATTATTAACTTACTATTTGTTCATGACAGCACTGTGAGGTACGCATTACCATTATCTCCATTTTACCAATCAAGAAACTATAGCCCTAAGAAATTAAGCAACTAGCCCAAGAATCAACATTATTTGGGAAAGCCAAGATGAAAAAGCCAGAACCTGTGCTCCTAAGCCCTCTGCCTAAGCTCTGGCTATATGGCCAAAATGTTTGCTACCCTGCCTGCTTTCTATCCTCCTTTCCCTAGTAAAGAAAGGAACTTGTTCAAGATCTGACAACTTCCTTTGCTAGAGAAACCCCTGCCTGGGAAAGAGGAAGCATGCCTTAGTGAAGAGAACAAGCAGCATCTCAACAGAATTTCAGTTCTAGAGCTTTGACAGGTTTTGACCGCAGCCCCTCCCAATGCATAAAGGAATAGAAACACAGGCTGACCCTTGCTGGGAAATAGGAGCCAAGGGGCTTGGAGTATCCTCTTCTAGTGGCCGGAGAGACTGGACCCCTGTCTTTCCTGGTGGTGGTGGAATCTTGAATAGCTTGTCCATTTGGTCCACATGTTCCAGGAGACGGGAGGCCCCACGCTCTGCAATGAACCTGACATAAATAGCAGCAAAATAAATGATAGTAGAACACCAAAGTCAGAATCATGAAGGTCTTCCAAGAGGGGCAGGGGCACAAAGATATGGCCAGGCTAGGTCACCAGTTACCTGGAGCTCCTTGAGAAGATTACCAGAAGCAGACTTCAAATAAACAAGGCTGCAGAACCACAGGAATAAGGGGAAAGAGAAGCAGCCCAGCCCTAGCCTTTCCTGCTGTGCGTGGTAGTCACAAGCTTGGGCCACGGGCAGTTGGGCGAGACTAAGGTGTAAAGACAAAAGCCATCCTAGTCTGGGACCAATCAGCTCTCTACCAGCCATGAAAGTGCCCTGGAGAAGGAGAAAAGTGCACAGGGCTTCCTAATAGGAGTTGAGCAAAACAGGTGACATCCAAAGGAAAAGGCACGAGGGAAAACAAGTAAATGAGAAGGCTAAGGGTGGAGAGAGAGACAAAGTAAAAAGATTTCTGTAATTCAGCATAAACATATGGGATTTTCTCTGGATCAAGAATTGAAAAAAAGCCACATGATGTGACCAACTCTTGAGCTGTTCCCTTAAAAGCAAACAGTGCAATCTCCCATGTCCCTTTTCTTCTTTCTTACTGGATAGAATACAAACTTGGCTGGATACAAAGATAGCTGGAGTTGCAGCAGCCATCTGGAACCATGAGATAGAAGCTGAGCATTTGAGGATGATGGCGTGATGAGACAGAAAGTGCCTGAGGCCCTGTGGCACTGTGTTGCTGCTATGCCTGGACAGCTGTAAAAGAGGAATAAACTTCTATCTTGCTTAAAAAAAGAAGTGAACGAAGTAGAGGCCATAGATAATCTCTTAAAGATATTCAAACAAAGCCCTCAACCCCTTCAGTGTCCATCTTGTACTCACTTCAGTATCCCGTCAGTACAGCCCAATAGTGTCACATCACTGGGATTTGAATCTGGTGATCTGGCAACGGGAAGAAGCAGTCACTAACCACCAGAAACAATGCCTGGAATACAGAGTCGCTGCCCTCTAACACCCTAAGATGGACAAACCCACCTCTGCACCTTTAATAGGGTTATGTGCTAGGCTAGGGCTGGGGTAGACCCTCACAAAGGGACATAGAGCTAGGCTGAAGACTTCAGAGAAGCTTCCAGCATCTGAAGTGCAGCAGACATAAGAAGGCAGAGTTGGGGAAGTGCCTGGCTAATGGGAGTGTCCCATTTGGCAGGGGTAGAGAGGGAACATGGATCACTTACTCTGACAGTGGGCAGGGAGTGTAAGCATCCTTACATGTATAATTCCTTTCTTAGGAGGACACCAACGAAGAGGCACTTGGAATTCACATGCTGCCAGAAAATTTGTTTTGCCGCATCTATCATTTTCTCATCCATTCTTTCGCCAAAGAGGATGACCCTGTCCACCTGTAAGATGAAAGAGGAGGTGCAGAGACCAAGAACAAAAAGATAGGAGAGATGCTAAAGAGCTCAGGACATCAACAGATGAGATCTCTGAGGACTGGGGGATTAAGAGAACTCTGAGAGGAGTAGGAAACTGCCTCTTCTGGGAACACTTAAAATGCAGGAAGCCACTACACCCTGACAGGGTGAGGGCGGCAAATCAAAGTCGAGGTTGGGGTTGGGGCAGTGGTGTGCTGTAGGTGGCTCATTCAGGCACACGAGAGCTCATTGTTAAGTTCTTAGGAATTCTGTGAGCAGTTATTAAACATGGCCATGAAATTACATGAACTTAAAATTAAATAAGTTATATATTTAAAAAGGTAATAAATACAACTCATCACTTCCCCTAATTATTTTACTACATTTTACTATCATCCACTCTTGAGCTCATTTACATCTACTGCATCAGTATTGCAGAAATTACCATACAGTGGTATGCTACTGAGCCCCTCTTCCCAACTCTGCGTTCAGCAACACCATGTTGCTAGCCTGAAATCAGCCACAGTAAGACTGTTTACATCATGGAAATAAGCAAAAGCTATTAGCCAAGACTTATTATTCCAGACAGCTGGTTTTTAAACATTTACCAGCATACCCTGGGGGTTGAGAGAGAGGTTGCATCCAGTAGGGAGCTGATCTGAATATTATCCATGGTTTGAAAGGCCAGCTTTGAGAGCTCAAGAAATGAGATATATCAAGTTCCATGATTTTTGTAAAAAAAAGAAAAAAAATATTTAAAAAAAAAAGAAATGAGATATATCAGTTGTAGAGAAAAATGTGGGGAAGGAGAGTATCTCAAGGACTGGGCAGTACTCACAGGAACCCTTTGGACAGCCAGAGACAGCAGGTATTTCCCAAAAGTATGTAGGGACCATTCATCCTCTTCAACCAAATCCTGAAGGAAAATTACTCACATTACCTTCTTGCACAAGAGATCAATAAGCAACAAACACCACAGTTTGATTGGGAAATCTTCAGAAGTGCATATATCCATGCCTTTACTAAATATTCTGATTTT
This sequence comes from Microcebus murinus, assembly GCF_040939455.1. NCBI lineage: Eukaryota > Metazoa > Chordata > Mammalia > Primates > Cheirogaleidae > Microcebus > Microcebus murinus. Next base: position 71,936,658 of record NC_134109.1, on the reverse strand, counting down.
CCCAGGCCTGTGTCCTTTATATATTTTTGGATGGTAAGGGTAGGTGTCTGACCTGAACTTGGGCCTGGAGCTCCACGGCAGTCTTCAGGATACCTTCTTCTGCCTTAAGCACCGCAGTCTTCAGCGAGCCCCGTCCGCACAGCAAGAGCTCCGCCTGCTCCGCCCTCGCGATCATCATCCCAATCAACAGCAGCACATAGTTCAGCGGGGGCTGGTTGGACATGCAACAGGCTGAAAGGAAGCTCCCCTATTTTGGAATTCACCCTTGCCCACCCAGCCCTGGAGGCCAGACACCTCCACTGGTTTGGAAGAAGGGGAAAGGGGACTAATCCCCAGTAAGGAGGGGTCAAGCTTCAGCAGCCTCAGGAAGAGCTGACTGGGCAGGGGGGTAGAGAAAAGCCAGGATTCCCACACCCCCAAGTTCAACACTGGGATGGAGCATGGTGACAGTAAGACATGTTTTGGCAATAGAAATTTAAAGAGGACTAAGTACCAGGCAAATGTGAAATGTTAGAGTTATGATCCATACAAAGGGTTGAAACCACATCCTGAGAACTGTCCCTAGGAACCAAGAACTGGCCGATACTTGGAAGCAAAGTCGTGTCATTTATTTCAGTCTGAGTGCTTGGCTGGGAGAACTAGGTCTGGGAACAGGATACCTCTCAGGATCACCAGCATCCCATCAACCCCTTAGAGAATGCTTTTCATTAGCCTACCCCTTGTGAGTTGCTCTTGGGACAGAGCTTGTCTGCACAGGCATCTGTCAGATAGACCAAGAGGGTGCGGCCTGGCAGTGGGGGCAGGCTGTGCTTCACAGAGAGGTTCACAGCTGTCTCCAAGGCCTGTCGATACCGGTTCAGCATCTCACTGTCACATTTCCACTGTCTGCAGGCAGGGAAGACACAGACAGGGGCTTAACACAGTCTGCCACTTTGAGGCAGATGGGGAGATGAGAACTTGCCACTCAAGTATTGAGTCGTCTCCCACCCTCTGTAAGCACTGCCACCTCCTTCCACAGCCACCTCCACTGCTGGTACAGAAGAGTAGCGCAGAGCTTCCCTCTGCCCACATTCCACAGGACGCTTCCAATCCACTCTCATGGCAGGAGACGGGAAGTCACCGGGAGACCCGCTCTCTGAACTCACCTGCTACACTTAACACATTAATCCACACATATTCCATGAGGCGAGATTTAACTGCTACATATTTTTAAACGTTTTTTTTTTAATTTTACTACTTTTTTCCTTTTTTTTTTTTTCAACAGATGTCTGAAATGTTATTTTAAATGGTATTTTAAAGAACAAATACTAGGCTGGGCGCGGTGCCTCATGCTTGTAATCCAAGCACTCTGGGAGGCCAAGGTGGGCCAATTGTTTGAACTCAGGAGTTCGAGACTAGCCTGAGCAAGAGCGAGACCCCATCTCTACTAAAAAAAAAAAAAAAAAAAAAAAACAAAGAAATGAGCTGGACAACTAAAAATATATAGAAAAAATTAGCCAGGCACGGTGACGCATGCCTGTAGTCCCAGCTACTCGGGAGGCTGAGGCAAGAGGATTGCTTGAGCCCAGGAGTTTGCAGTTGCTGTGAGGTAGGCTGATGCCACGGCACTCTAGCCCAGGCAACAGAGTGAGACTCTGTCTCAAAAAAAAGAACAAATACTAAATTCTTATGCCATTGATTAGCTATAGAAACCAGGCAATTAAAGAAGAATGAATTGAACATTCATCCCTTCTTTCCTATACAATCTATTTCAGAGTGAGCTTTAGTTGATAAGGGAGGCTCTTTTTAGAATTCTAGTTAATAAATATAAGGGAACGATGGAAAACCTCCATTCTGCAACTGCCAGTGAAACAACTGGTTCAGCAAAGATCATCAGAGGATGAGCCATTAACTACATAGTGAGATTAGGCAATCACTATCTAAAGCACTGATCAATCTTACCATCACTTTGAGTGGGACTACCAGACTTTTGTTCTTCCTGATCTTGTATTCTATCAGGAGGCAAAAAAAAAATCTGATGGTCCCACTCAAATAGTGTACATAGGGTCACCTATGAAATTCTTGCAAAACAACAACAACAACAAAATCTCTGAATCTATTAAAGCCTTTAGAGTTAATGCCCACTGCACATGAAACAGAAAAACAAGATAGATGACACCATAAGGAAGCAGGTTAATCCAGAATGTGGGATTCTATGGGGCACTGGAACCTGGTTTCCACAGCAATCCAATGGCATAAAATTTTTAAAAATTAAAGATCAAATGCAATGTGTAGGCCAGGCGTGGTGGTTCATACCTATAATCTTAGCACTCTGGTAGGCCAAGGCAGGGGGATCACTTGAGCTCAGGAGTTCAAGACCAGCCTGAGCAAGAATGAGACCCCATCTCTACCAAAAATAGAAAAAATTATCTTGGCATGCTGATGGGTGCCTGTAGTCTCAGCTACTTGGAAGGCCAAAGAAGGAGGACTGTTTAAGCCCAGGAGTTGGAGGTTACAGTGAGCTATGATGATGCCACTGCACTCTAGCAGGGATAAGAGAGCAAGACTCTGTCTCGAAAAAAAGAAATGCAATGTGTAGACCTTGTTTAGAGTCAAACCCAGCAGAGTGGCAGTGCAAATAATATTCCTGTTTTGAATAAAACTGTGCAATGATATTTTTAGACAATTAACAAATTTGAATATGGACTAGATAATAGAGAACACCAAGGAATTATTTTCAGTTTCATTAGGTATATTAATAACCATTCTGATTACATAAGACAATGTCCATTTTTTTTTCTTTTTGAGATACAGTCTCACTCTGTTGCCCAGGCTACAGTGCTGTGGCGTCAGCCTAGCTCACAGCAAGCTCAAACTTCTGGGCTCAAGCGATCCTCCTGCCTCAGCCTCCCGAGTAGCTGGGACTACAGGCATGTGCCACCATGCCCGGCTAAGTTTTTCTATATATTTTTAGTTGGCCAATTAATTTCTTTCCATTTTTTAGTAGAGACAGGGTCTTACTCTTGCTCAGGCTGGTTTCGAACTCCTGACCTTGAGCGATCCACCCGCCTTGGCCTCCCAGAGCAATGTCCATTTCTAAAGACAGACATATCAAATATGGTGAGGTAAAATAAAATGCATCATATTATTTGGCATTTGTTTTAAAAACATCTTCAAAAGAAAAAAAGAGAAATTAAAAAAATCAGTAAAGGAAATGTGATAAAATCTAAATAATCATTGAATCTGGCTAACAGTTTTATGGGAGTCTATTATCCTATTCTCATTACTTGTGTGCCTATTTAAAATTTTTCATATTAATTTTTTTAATCTAGAGAATTCAGTAATCTTACCAGTGGTCTCAAACTGAATTAAATTATAATTAATTTAATTTAAATTATACACATAATTTAAATTTTCTAATAGCCACACTTAAAAAGGTAAAAAGAAACAGGTGAAAGTAATGTAATATTACATTTTTTAACTTAATATATACAATATTTTCATGTCAGCGTGTAACTAATACAAAAATTATGAATGAGATATTTTACATTCTTTTTTCAGACTGCCTTCAAAAACCAGCATGTCTCAACTCAGATTAGCCACATTTCAAGTGCTAAATAGCCACATGTGGCTAGTGGCTACCACATTCATTGGTCAGTACAGGAATACTGTTTGGAGTGGCACCTGGGTTTGATTCTTAAACAGTCCTATGCTCAGACATTGATTCAGGAGATTCCTGGTTACTGAGTCCTACTTGAAGGTTAGATGAGTGCTGCATTTGTTTTGAGTGAAAACTAATGTATAATACTGTTGAAGCACTTAAAAGGACAAAGAGCTGGGACTCAAGCCTATAGAACAGGTTATGTGTCTGCCTTTGAGCCAGCATGATGATAACTATCTTTGTGTGTGTTTAGGAGGAGGAGGAGGAGAGACAAGGAGGAAGGAGAAAGGAGGAGGAGAAGAATGGAGAAAGGAGAAAAGGAAAGAAGGAAGGAGAAGAAGAAAGGAAAAGAAAAGAAAAAGAGAAAAAGAAGACAAAGGAAAGAAAAGAAAGAAAGACAGACAGACAGAGGAAGGAAGAAAGAAAATGAATGAATCAAAAAATACAGAGACAGGCCGGGCCTGGTGGCTCATGCCTGTAATCCTAGCACTCTGGGAGGCGGAGGCAGGCGGACTGCTCGAGGTCAGGAGTTCGAAACCAGCCTGAGCAACAGCGAGACCCCGTCTCTACTATAAATAAAAAGAAATTAATTGGCCAACTAATATATATAGAAAAAATTAGCCAGGCATGGTGGCGCATGCCTGTAGTCCCAGCTACTCGGGAGGCTGAGGCAGCAGGATTGCTTGAGCCCAGGAGTTGGAGGTTGCTGCGAGCTAGGCTGACGCCACGGCTCTCACTCTAGCTCGGGCAACAAAGCAAGACTCTGTCCCAACAACAACAACAAAAAATACAGAGACAGAGAAACAAAAACAAACAGATGTTACAGAGAAGAAAAAGAAAGAAAACCGTGCACCAGAGCAGAACCAGAGAGAACATCAGCATGCACTAAAAGAAATGAAGATGCTACATAGACTCCCAGACTCCACAATAACCAATAAAACAATAGCAGAGGCCGGGCGCGGTGGCTCACGCCTGTAATCCTAGCACTCTGGGAGGCCGAGGCGGGCGGATTGCTCGAGGTTGGGAGTTCGAAACCATCCTGAGCGAGACCCCGTCTCTACTAAAAATAGAAAGAAATTAATTGACCAACTAAAAATATATATACAAAAAAAAAACTAGCCGGGCATGGTGGCACATGCCTGTAGTCCCAGCTACTTGGGAGGCTGAGGCAGGAGGATCGTTTGAGCCCAGGAGTTTGAGGTTGCTGTGAGCTAGGCTGATGCCATGGCACTCACTCTAGCCTGGGCAACAAAAGTGAGACTCTGTCTCAAAAAAACAAACAAACAAACAAAAAAAACAATAGCAGATAATAGAGTGGAGGCTCAGGAACAGATTTTGTTTCATGATCTCTCTATAGGACAATGTGAAAGACAAGCTTTGCTGTGTAAGAGATGACTGGACCCAGGCAAATCTGAGCCATTGGGATACTGACAAGCATGTCTTTAAAGAAAAACAGATGACTTCCAACTCATGCCAGGGTGCCACCTATTGCCCATGCTTGGCTCCTGGACAGCACACACATACCTGGCCTTGTGTATTTTCAACTTCTCCCACTTCAGCTGCTCACACATCACAGGGATCCTCATTGCTATCCAAAGATCCCGACGACTTAGGTTGTGAAGGTTCCTTGGAAAAGAACGCTTCCTGCCATTTCTTAAGTTTCTAGTTATTATGCTCCTCATCAGTTGTGTATTAGAAGGAAAGGGCAATGCTGTGTGATGACAAGTAAATATCTAAGTCAGGCAGCTTCTATTCCCTCAACTTGTCCTGCCAGTAATGCATCCTGAGCCCCAAACCCTGAGGCTGGCAAGTGTCTGACCTCTGCCCACCCCACACCCTGAGACTATAAGGCAAGAGGCTGAGGATATCAGTGCTCCTGCCTCACTTATTGTCAGATAGAAGCAAAAGGAGGTGGAAGAAGGGAGATAATACCTTTTTTTCTGAGTTGAGCCTCAAGGTTATTGATGGAATCATGGGCATTAAGGAACCTGAATGGAAACTGCCGACTGTGGATCACCGAATTCTGGAAAGCAAGAGGGGACGGTCATGAGCAGACGACCAGGGAGTATGGGAGCAGTGGGGATCTCAGGGACCAGGACAATGAGGTAACCACTCTATTAGCTTTGTGGGAAGGTAAAGAAGAACAAAATGTATTTAAAGAAGAGACAGAAAAAGGAGAATAAAAAAAAAGAGAAAGAAAATTTGTCATTTTAAAAGTATGATGGCCAGGCATGGTGGCTCACGCCTGTAATCCTAGCACTCTGGGAGGCCGAGGCGGGCGGATTGCTCAAGGTCAGGAGTTCAAAACCAGTCTGTCCAACAGCGAGACCTCGTCTATACTATAGAAATAAATTAATTGGCCAACTAATATATATAGGAAAAATTAGCCGGGCATGGTGGCGAATACCTGTAGTCCCAGCTACTCGGGAGGCTGAGGCAGGAGGATTGCTTAAGCCCAGGAGTTTGAGGCTGCTGTGAGCTAGGCTGATGCCACAGCACTCACTCTAGCCTGGGCAACAAAGCTAGACTCTTTCTTAAAAAGAAAAAAAAAAGTCAAGGGCTATTTTCTGACGAGGTTTTGGCTAATGAGGTCCTGTGCTCCTAGTGGAGGTGACATTCTGAGGCATTCATTCCCTTTAATGTATCTCTCAGCTTCTCGCTCTCACCTTGGTACCCAAAGAAGCCAGTGGCTTGTCAGCTGGGGTTTCTGGGGAGTAGTGTCCCCAGCAGGTAGTTGATAAAAGAAAGGAAGTTCAGGAAGAAGACGATGATTTGGGCCTAAAATACCATGGGTGACAAAAGGTACATAAGTAATCCTAGCACTCTTGGAGACCGAGGCAGGCGGATTGCTCAAGGCCAGGAATTCGAAACCAGCCTGAGCAAGATCGAGACCCCTGTCTCTACTATAAATAGAAAGAAATTAATTGGTCAACTAATATATATAGAAAAAATTAGCTGGGCATGGTGGTGCATGCCTGTAGTCCCAGCTACTTGGGAGGCTGAGGCAGCAGGACTGCTTGAGCCCAGGAGTTTGAGGTTGCTGTAAGCTAGGCTGATGCCACAGCACTCAGTCTAGCCTGGGCAACAAAGCAAGACTCTGTCTCAAAAAAATAAAAATAAAAAAATAAAAGTATGAGAAGAGGTAAAGAAGAAAGATGGGAAGTAGAAAGACGGGAAGAAAGACAGGAACTAACTTAAGAGGGAGTAACAGAAGGACCCCTGTTACTTTTCAGACTCCCTCTGAAGTTAGTTAAATTACAGAATTGCCTCTTCCCGGTAAGTCACTGAGCTCAGAAAATAAAAATGAAAGTTCTTATACTCTACTGACTTCTCAAAGGATTGACTGAACCTCCAAACATGTCTCCCCCGACCTATCTGTATTTCCATACCTATTTACAGCCCACATGGAAATAGCTTGGTGGCTGTGACCTTCCTTAGCCACCTGGAAAAGCCCGGCCTCCAGAACAGCAGTGGCATCTCCACACCTGCGCCTAGTTGCCGGCCCCATGCCTACCTGCCCCGCACACATACCGCATGCTGGAGTCTCTGGAGAATGAGCTCGTGGTGGTGGGCACTGATTCCAACTCGAAGCAGGTTGCACAGGTTCCGAAGCATGGCCATGAAGGGAAGCTTCCCATTTTCTGTGGAAGGTGGGGCACAGGGTGAGAAAAGCAAATTAGGGATAATGACACAGAGGTCAGAGACCAGAGCAAGAAGTTCAGAGGCCATGTACAAAGTTCCAGATGGACGAAGTGAGGAATTGACATATGATATAGAAAGAGCCTTCTATAGTTAAAAAAAATAACAAAAAACAGATAGAAAGAGAAGATTGATGGTAACTTGGTTATTCTTTGATTTGAATTTTTTTCCTTTATCAGGATGGGCAAATTTCTTAAAATTTCCATGTCCTAAACATAAGTTTCTATAGGCATTCCAATATGCCATATTCTGCTCCTACCTTGTTTGGAACAAGTTACACAGATATTGATACAAGTGCAGTCAGAGAGAAGGTACCACTTGTGTCATATGTTGATAAATACTTGTGCATCACCTCACCACATCTGGAATGATAATCTACGATGCCAACATTACTCAAAGCAGGTACTACTGTGCACTTTGGTGTGGTCAATGACAGACCTTATAAATCCAATGGTTTTCAGTGATACAACTATCAGGCAAAAGAGTAACTGTATCATGCCATAGAAGTCTTCTAGTCAGGGTCTAAAATGTAGAGGTATAAATCAGGAGGGGAAGAGTAGAAGGGAATGTGATGGTCAAGGCCACTCTACCAATTAGTTCTTCCCAGACAGAAGCTTTGTTCCCATGCAGGCTCAGCTCCCGCTCCCAGGTCTCTGGTGTGGGAAGCTTCATCCTCTTCCCAGCTCTGCTGGAATCCCATGGCCCGGGGAGGCGACTTCTCGAAAAAAGCTGCAGGTTGGAAGGGTATCTGGGACAGAGAAGAAGGAGCCTATCAAAGCTGGCAAGAAAATAACTCAGAAAAGGAAAAGTGAGTCTGTCTAAGCCACTCAGTCATGTTTCCAGGCTACATCTGCCCCAAGTCTTTACTGGGGTTGAGGACTACCAGGATTAGGGTCATGGACATTGAAAAGTCAAAATGGTTACCCTGATGGAATATATGGAATGTATATGTAGTTTCTCACCTGTACCCCAAAAGGGCTTGGACGTGCTGGGCAGGCTCCCGGATATGCAATCGTTGTACCAACTTCTTCAGCGTGAACCTTGGCTGATCCTTTTTCTTTGCTACTCCACTGTAGCCCCTCTCAAACTGTGGAAACATCCCCACATCCCACAGGGGACTTCATCCATGACCATGGACACTTTCCTTAGCAAACAGAGCCTGAGACTACCCTATATCTATGAGGTAATTGCTTTCTTCAAAATAGGTTTGGGCAAGGAACAGGAACAGAAGCTACACATCTCCAGCAACAACAGTGCCCATTTGAGCAGGAGGAAGCAGCTCGTTGGGGTCACTGTTTCATTCACACAAGTCTAGACTATCAGTGGTTATTGTGGGGTGGCTGGGCTGTGAAAAACAAGATGGGGGCAGAATGAACAGAGAACACCCTTGTTCTTAGAGGGAGGGAAGGGAAAAGCAGCTCTTATCTAAATCACTGAGACTCTAAACAGGGAAATGGAAGCATCAGCACAATGCAAGCTGTGAGGAGTTTAAAAACAGAAAGAATTTGGCTTTCAGAATCTTCTATGGTAGAACAGCTAAGTTTAGGATATATTTATAGGATGAAGAGAAAAGACCAGTTGACCAACTGAGAATGTGGTTTTTCTTCCAATGCTAACATACAATTTCCTAATAATCTGTTTTAATAATGATTATGGACTGGGTACAATGGGTCATGCCACTGTGTAATCCCAGCACTTTGGGAGGCCAAGGCAGGAGGATCACTTGAGGCAGGGAGTTTGAGGTTACAGTGAGCTATGATTGTACTACTGAACTCCAGCCTGGGCAACAGAGCAAGACCCTGTCTCTAAAAAATAAAGAAATAAATAAAATAATGATTATGTTGACGATAGCTAACACTTATTTAGTGCCAGGTATTGTTAGAAATACTTTAAATATAGTAACTGATTTAATCCTCACAACAACCCAATAATGTAGATTCTGCCAACACCCCCATTTTATTTATGAGGAAACTGAGGCAAGAGTAGTTATGTCATTTGACCAAGGTCTTATGCCAGCAAGGGGTAAAGGTGAGACTCAAACCCAGGTGATTTGAATCCAGGTTCTATACCCTTAATTACTAAGTACAATGCCTCATTAAAGCAAACAGATTTTGTTTGGTTTATTTTTAAAACTTCCTATGGAAGGTAGACATTTCATAATGTTTTTAATTCTCTTACCCAACTGGACATGTCACCTGTCAGTAAACTATAACACCAAGGAGACTGAAATGGGGGGAAAACCACGAGCTTTCCCAGTGCTCTCAGAACCTAACCCCCTAATCGTGGCTGAAAAACCCCAGGCAGTAAATTGGCATGTGCCTACCACACTCACTATTAGTATTTCTAAATCTAATGGAATTTTGTTTCTAAATACTAGTCCAGAAAAGACTGTACATGCACATATACAACCCCAGAAAAAAGGACTCACATTTGTCTGTTGATCTTTAAGAAACCAAAGTTTCTTTGGAAAACATCTCTCAGAAAATTGATATCCCGTCTTCTGCAGGAACAGGAGAAGAATTTCGAAAAGGCAAATGGAGGTTGCCACTGGTTAGATTCATTCCAATAGCCCCCAAGGTCCCTCTAAAAGGAAGCCAGCTAGGAAAGAGGCCTGCCCTGCTCTCTCTGGCCCCAGCCCTACCCAACTCCTCTGGATTATTTTGACTCCTTTTGTCCCTGGTGTAGGACTCCCCAGGATCAGCATGTTCCTTTGTCCTTCCCTTCCCAGAGAAAAGGGGCCTAGGTTGTGAACGACTAGGACTGAGGCAGGGACTCACTGGAGGGCTGGGGGGCCGGCGGGGGCGTCTCTTGGCCCGGTGCTTCCGAGGGTTGTACTTAGCCAGCTGGTACTCATCAAACTGGGCAAATTTGTCAGTCATAGCAGCACGGAGGCAGGCAGGCAGGGACACCACCTTGTTCTCATCTCCTTCAGCCAGGCTCTGTCAGAGAGAGAGGAGACCATCAGAAGCGAGACCCAAGCAAATCCTCCAGAACAAAACAACTTCATGACATTACAGGAGAGCGTAGAAAAGGGATCAAGGTCCCAGCCCCAGCCCTAAAATGACAAGTTCTGTGGTACTGGGCAAGTCAGCAGACTTCTCTGATTCTTGTTTTCTTCATTAGAAACAGGATGTCCAGAGTTAGGTCATTTTTTTCTCAAACTTTGGTCCAGTCCTCCTAAATTGTGCTGTCCATGTTGGGCAACCCAGCCTGCTATGGGAAGAAGCTGTCCTGTGTGGGTACCAACACTGAGGAAAGCTGAAGGGAGGCCAAACTGAGAATTTTGTCCAGGGGTGCAATGAGCGCAGGAGAAGGATCCAAGAGAGGACCAAAGCACAGGAAAAACGAGTGCCATACCTGGTAGAACTCAGCTACCTGGATCCAATCAGAAGGCAGCTGGACAATGGCACAGAAGTACCGTCGCAGGTGGGGGCGGCAGACTGGCAAGAAGGCGGCAATGGCCAAGACTTTGTTGGCCACATCTCGGATGTTCAGCTGCTGCCTGGCATACAAAGATGCCTAGGGCACAGGGTGGAGAGAGTTGGCATGTCATCACTTCCCCCACAGCTTCATGCCCTAAACTAACTCACTGATTGGATCTGCCTGCATAAAGCTTTTTCTGCACCCTTCATATTGCCTGCAAAATACAAAGCCCAAGCCTCTTGGCTTGGCATTCCAAGTCCTCCCTACTCTAGCCCTCATCTGCCTTTCTAACATGTCTTCTACTGAGTCCACTGACTGCCTTCCAAGTCAACTAGGCCCTTTCCCTCTTTGAAAGACTTGCATGAACATCCATCAAAAATTTACCCAGAGTTCAAATCATTGATTAAACCTGCCATCTTCCAAAATCTCATAGAAAATATTTTACCCCTCTTCTCTGTTCCAGAAACATTCACTATCTACTACTCCAGCTTATGTTTAATATATCAGAGATATATTTGGTGATATATATCAGAGAAAGTATTTGGCTTCCCTAATAATAATGCAAGCTCCTTAAAATCCAGATCCAAATTTCATTATATCTTAATGACCCTTGAGCCCTAGCATTGAGTACTTACCCTGGGTATTTACCAAATAAACCAATCCCAGTATACTCTTTCCCCACCTTTCACAGAAACCCAGGGACTAGGCCTCAGACTCACCCAGAGATCCTTCCCAAGTGAAGCTCCTCCCACCCCCTCACAGCTCCCAGCAGTCCACTCCCATCTCCTCCTTCACAGCACAATACCTTGAGGATAAACTCAGGCTCCAATGGGGCAAGTTCACTGCAGACTTGAAAGATGGAAGCCCCAGTGGGGTCAGTTTCATTTTTCACATTTACATTTGAGGCCAGAGTAGAGCACAGCAAGCTCATTAGAGCCATCTGGGAATTGAGAAAGAGAGGAGACAGGTAATAAAGGACCCAGTTAAACATCCACGCAGACTATCTTACAAGATCAAGGGCAGAAAGAATGGATCCCAGATTTAGGGTCCAACTGAAAGGTCAGAAAAAAAGATTAGGAAGTAAGGAATAACACCCAGGTAATGTCCCCTCCTGCCCCTTTCATGTGGGGAGGGGACTTTGTTCCCCAACACACACCCCCATCAAACCACCCCCCCCCTTTTCCAACTCTGGAACTTTCACCTTCTTTTCCTGAAGGATGTGGTCAGCAGGCACAGGACAAGATTCAGAGACTCCAGACATAAGCTTCAGGGCCAGCTCCTCCACCTCCTCCTCCTCTCCCAAGCTCAGATTATAAAAAGGTATTTGGGCCCCTTCCTTGTCTTCTGGTTTTTGCTCTTTTTCTGAATAGGACTGACGATCCTAGGGATAGCGGCAGTTATGAATCACAGTAAGTATCCACAGCCACTCAAACAGAGACAGACTGAAGGAGGCTCCTGGGGATAGGAAGAGTCCACGTCTCTATCTAGCACCTCTAAATCCCTCTCCCTTCACCGCCCAGCATTGATCTGTCCCATCCCTGACTCCATGCTCTCACACATCACCTTTCCCTACCCAACCTTCTGAGCCTTTGCCCAGCTGCTCCGTGATCTTTCCCCGACTTTCACCTCCTTATTGAGTCATAGCCTGGGAGCATGGGGCCCCTCATACACCTCTCAGGGTGCTATTAAGATGTGGGGGTCACACACCTTTCACCTCTCACAAAAATCAACTCACGCTGGGTAACAGACTTGAACCTTAGGTGTGAAACTATTAGAATTCTAGAGGAAAATGTTAGAAATACTCTCCTAGACATTGGCCTAGGCAAAGAATTTATGAAGAAGACCCCAAAGGCAATCACAACAGCAACAAAAATAAACAAATGGGACCTGATCAAATTAAAAAGCTTCTGCACAGCCAAAGAAACTGTCAAGAGAGCAAACAGACAACCCACAGAATGGGAGAAAATTTTTGCAAGCTACACATCTGATAAAGGGCTGATAACTAGAATCTATTTAGAACTTACGAAAATCTGCAAGAAAAAATCAAACAACCCTATCAAAAAATGGGCAAAGGACATGAACAGAAACTTCTCAAAAGAAGACAGAATAATGGCCAACAAACATATGAAACATATGATCTCTAATCATCAGGGAAATGCAAATCAAAACCACAATGAGATATCACTCCAGTGAGAATGGCCTTTATCAAAAAAGTCCCCAAACAATAAATGCTGGCGTGGATACGTGAACACTCCTACACTGCTGGTGGGACTACAAACTAGTTCAACCTCTGTGGAAAGCAATATGGAGATACCTCAAAGCAATACGAGTAGATCTACCATTTGATCCAGCAATTCCACTACTGGGCATCTACCCAAAAGATCAAAAGGCACTTTATGAAAAAGACACCTGCACTTGAATGTTTATAGCAGCACAATTCACAATTACAAAGCTGTGGAAACAACCCAAGTGCCCATCAATTCAAGAGTGGATTAATAAAATGTGGTATATGTATACCACATATACCACATTTAATACTACTCAGCTTTAAGAAACAATGGTGATATACCACCTCTTGTATATTCCTGGATACAGCTGGAACCCATTCTACTAAGTGAAGTATCTCAAGAATGGAAAAACAAGCACCACATGTACTCACCAGCAAATTGGTATTAACAGATAAACACCTAAGTGGACATATAGGAGTAACATTTATTGGGTGTCAGGAGGGTGGGATGGGTATGTACAACCACAACGAGTAAGATGTGCAACATTTGGGGGATGGACACGCTTGAAGCTCTTACTCAAGGGGGGAGGGGAGCATGGGCAATATATGTAACCTTAACACTTATACCCCCATAATACGCTAAAATTAAAAAAATAAATAAAAACGAAACAAAAAAGATGTGGGGGTCAGAAGAAAAAGTGCCAAGTCCCAAATCAATCCCCCAGCAGCCTTGGGCTGCTTAACCTCTCCTAACCTCAGTTTCCTCACTCACAACCACCTACCTGATAGGGCCACTGGAAAAGTAAATGGAATAACATATTTATGATTCTTTGCAAATTGCAAAGCCCTAAATCAACATAAGTTGGCAGTAGTTGTAATCCTGACAATAACCCTGTGAATTACATTTTCACTGACTTCATTTTAAAGGTGAGGAAATTAAGGCTCTATGGGTTAAGAGCTTACCCAAGGTTACATAGTTTGAAATTGGCAAAGATAGTATAGGGTTTATATTACCCTTTCCCCTCAGCCCAAACCACAAGTATACACAGAAGCAATGTGCACCCGTCTACAAATTCTGAACTATATACTAATGTGCTTATGTAGACATGTACAAGTAGATGTGTGTTCGCACATGCACACATGGGAAAGTGGGCCCTGGTATAGGCCCTGACGGGGCCATTGGAAAATTACTTAGCAGATGCGTCTCAGGACTGATCTCAAAAGCACCTGATTAACTCTGCTATCATAGTATCATGATGGCTCTCCCAAGCAGAGGCTTTCTAAGGACAGGGACTGATTTTGACCTATTGTCTAGAATCTCCAAAATAGATATGCAGTAAGAGCAAGGATGCTGATGAAGATGGCCTTGGGGTAAAAGGGCACCTCAGAAAAGGCTCTGAGGAATAAGGGTATCCAGACACAAAACAGCACAGAGGGAAACTGAGGCCCTGAAAGCTAGTAACAAGAGCATACAGCAGACATGGCCAGAGTGAAGATGAGTCCCTGGAGCTATTACCGAAGCTGCTGCCTGAACTGTCCCTGTGGCCAGCCTCCAAGTTGGAGGCTCAGAGAGCAGGCAATTGCTGGTGTTCAGGCTATACAAATCAGCTTGCAACGCATGAGATGTCTGGAGACGGTGGAGCAAGGGACTGGCAGACAGAGTGCTCTTTAGAGTGGGGAGGGTGGCCAGGCACCGGTTCTCCAAGGAGAGTATGTCTGGGTGGGCAGATACATGCCCATGTGGTTTCTCCATGGTCTTCAGATCAGGAAGCATGGCCAGGCACCGGTTCTCCAAGGAGAGGATGTTTGGGTAGGCAGATACATGTCCATGTGGTTTCTCTGTGGTCTTCAGATCAGGAAGCATGGCCAGGCACCGGTTCTCCAAGGAGAGGATGTCTGGGTAGGCAGACTCATGCCCAGGGAGTTTCTCCATGGCCGAAACTCAACTAGTATATACCTAGAAAGAGACATAGACAGCAATGAGCACCTGGCTGCACTATGCATGTATTTGTACTGGGAACATATCTTCCCCAAAGCCTTCCTGGCAATGCCAATGATCTGCAGGTAGAAAACCACCAATATTGTTTTTCACAGGACTTGCTTCATCCAGGGAGTATTCTAAGGGGAGGGGTAGGGAAAAGGTAAGGCAGAGACTTAAGATCAGGAAAATTAAATTTTTAAAAAAAGGAATGGCTAGAGAGGAAGAGATATGTCTTTTCATAGGGGGACCCCCCAGCACTATCAGTGTGATCCCTACTTAGTGGAGGCGCCTCACATATAATCTGGACTCTGGATTCTTAGCTCCAGAAAAACAAATATTTTGATCAAGTTGTCTATACTTACCACCTCAACCTCCTTTCCTCCTACTCACTCTTTAACTAAATGGGTTTCTGTCTCCACCAGTCCACATGACTATGTGACACCTATAAATTCCTCTCCCTTCACAACTCAACATTGTGAACAACCTAACTTCCTATACATCTTGGCCTTTATCTTATTTCATCCCTTAAGTAGAATATGACATTGTTGATTACTCTCTCATCGAAGCACTCTTTTCCTTTGGCTTCCATGATGCAACTGTCCTGATTTTCTTTTCTTTTCTTTTTTTTTTTTTTGAGACAGAGTCTCACTCTGTCACCTGGGTAGAGTTCCATGGGCATTAGCCTAGCTCACAGCAATCTCAAACTCCCGGACTCAAGCGATCCTCCTATTTCAGCCTCCTGAGTAGCTGGAACTACAGGCCTATAACACCATGCCTGGCTAATTTTTTTTCTATTTTAGTAGAGACAGGGTATCACTCTTGCTCAGGCTGGTCTCAAACTCCTGACCTCTCGCCTTAGCCTTCCAGAGTGCTAGATTACAGGCATGAGCCACCATGCCCAGCCAACAACACAAATTCTTTTCAGCTTATGAATTGCTGACATATCTCTTCACTCTGGACCTTTGCACAGGCAGATCCCTGGGAGACTCCTCCTTCAACGGCCACCACCCCTTCTCCAACCCTCCTTTATAAGGCCAAGCTCCACTTTCCTCTCACTCTGAGGCCTCAGTTTCATAGTCAATTCCTCCAAGAAGCCTTTGCTGACACCCAGTCCCCAGTCTGGTTTAGGTGATCTTGTCCTTGTTCTCACAACACTCATACTTCCCCTATCACACATAAGAGTACATCATCTGTTTGTCTTTTTCCCACTAGACTGTAAGTTCCTGAGGACAGAGACCCTTTTAGACTTGTTCACCATTGTTTCTACAATTCCTAGTTAGTGGGGGTCAGAGGCTTTTGAGAATCTGGTAAAAGCTATGGAGCTTTTTCACACACAAAAACCCGCCAGTAGCATATACTGTTTTGCACTCAAATTTTAGGGAGTCCATGGAGCCCATTCATGGATCTCCCAAGATCTCCATCAACTGCAAATTAAGAACCTCCACCTGACAGAATGCTTGAATTATACCATTAGGAAGGCATTTGCTTATTTTTTTGGACAAAGGCTTATTTCCCATTCACATTTAAATATTTCAGGAGTCATCCTGGTAAACCAACCACTTTAAACCTTAGTGTGAATGAGCTTATGGACAGGAATTTAGATGACTTGCAAGAAGGCTTGAATGGACTAACCATCCAGGACCAGAAAAGACAACAGTATCTCCCTGGACAAACACATCAAGACTGATGTACCTTGTACACTTTCCTTATGTCTGCAATATACAAGTCCCCAAGGAACAGAGTGGGGAATCTGAGAATTGACTCAGGATTGAAAAAAAAAGAAGTCTCAAAAAGTAAGGTAACAGAAAAATAAGGACAGTTAATTTTTTTTTTTTGCCCTTCTCTAGAGATAACCATTGCTAATAGTTTTATAATAAGTTTCAGACGCTTTCTATGCATGAATACATATATACCTCCTCCACCACCACCACTTTTGCTTTACACAAACAGGATGATACTGTAGAAGCTATTCTGCACTTAGAATATCTTGGAGACCTTGCCGGGTTAGCACGTTAATCCCACCTCTCTTTTAAGTGGCAGTATGACAGTCCCGCCTAGCAAACACACCTCGGGTCTCTGTATTAGGAACACTGCTCATGCTACAGTTTGCTGGTGGCAGCTACTCTCCCCTTCCAACAAGCATCTAGGGCAGGGAAGTAAGAGGGACCAGATTCTCACTAGGTATCTCTTCCTGTGTCCCTCTGTCCCTCCTTTTCCCTCAGCCTTCTCCCCCTTTCTCACCTTCTTTTTCACACACTCTGCCCTCCCAGAGGGGCGTGGAGGAGGGGGCGGATGCACCCCCACCCAGGCTCGTGCTCCACCGAGTCTCCGCTGCTTCCTAACTGGCCCGCGGGGCCCTTCCCACCTGCTCTCAGCTTCCGGCCCAGCGGCCTGGCCCCGGGGCCAGGGCAAGCTCTACCTGCGCTCGCTCGGACCCTGCCCCGACGACGAGCGGGGGCCGCTTGGCGGGGGGCTTCCGAGTTCTCGGCAGCAGGAAGCAGAACCCGGCCCTGGGCTCTGCCAGGGGACAGAGTGGCAGCCGGAGGAGGAGCCGGGCCGCGGGGAGGAGACGCGCAGGCCGGGCGGGGCTGGCGGGCAGCCGAGGGCCAGGCGGGGCCGCGGAAGTGGCCAAGCGAATGCCCAGAGCCGCCTTTCCTGGTGCCTGAGTTTAATTTGTTGTTGTTTTTCTTTTCCTTTTGCCCTCCTTGGTTCTCTTTTCTTCAGTCCTTCAGGCTTCCCGCTCTACCAAATTACTCTTCTCTTTTGCTAATTTTCGTCTTTCTTCTATCTTCAGACACTGTTTATTTTATTTTCTTTCTTTCTTTCTTTTTTTTTTTTTTTTTTTGAGACAGAGTCTAGCTTTGTGGCTCCGGCTAGAATGCAGTGGTGTCAGCACAGCTCACAGCAACCTCAAACTCCTGGGCTCAAGCAATCCTTCTGTCTCAGCCTCCCGAGTAGCTGGGACTACAGGCATGTGCCACCACCCCGGCTAATTTTTTCTATTTTTAGTAGAGATGGGGTCTCACTCTTGCTCAAGCAGTCCTCCCACCTCTGCCTCCCATAGTGCTGGGATTAGTGGCGTGAGCCACCGGGCACGGCCCAGATATCATTTCTTGAAAAAGATTTTGGCATGTTCGCGGCCAAAAGTTATTACACCTTTTTCCTGGTATCAGAGATAGTTGGACTCTTATCTCGTCCTAAAGTTCCTTTGGGCATATAGAATTTAAAGGAGGCTGAAAATTCAAAGCAATGGCCTGTAACCAAGTGCAGACATCAAACAATTAAAGCTGGGTAAACTGAGAGCAAGCCCCTCCGCTCCCGTGGATCCGAAGAGAGATCTATGGATCACAAAGAATCTATCTGGAACCATCCTGATTGGCTAATGCAGAAGCTTTTCTGTGGAGATGGAACCAGGCTCAGGAAATAGACAGTTGACCCTTAGGATGATAATGTGAGTGCCATTTCATAAACAGCAGGATCAAATAGACAGTAGAGGAAGAAATACGCTTTCCTTATGTAAAACAGATTAGCTGTCGTCTAGAAAATATTATTACTTTACTTAGAGAGGTACCCTAGAGTCTCAGGTTTATTACCTGAGCACATTTATTATGAGCTTCAGCTTAGAATTGAGGGCATCCTGTCTTCTCTATTAACTGAGCCAGCTCCCACCTTCCTTCCTTAGAAGCCTCCATTACCACATACTCTATCAGTCCCAACACTTCTTGCAATGGACTTTATGTTTGTGTCCCCCCCCCCCAAAAAAATGTATATATTGAAACCCTAATCGCTATGTGTTGGTATTTGGAGGTGGGATCCTTGGGAGGTAATTAGGTTATAAGGGTGGGGTCCGCATAAATAGGATTAGTGGCCTTGTGAGGAGAAATAGGAGAGCTAGCTACACTTTCTCCACCATGTAAGGACACAAGAAGAAATCAGCCACCTGCAACCCAAAAGAGGGCCCTCATCAGAACCAGACCATGCTGGCACCCTCATCTTGGACTTCTAGCCTCTATAACTGTAGAAATAAATGTTTAGTCTATGGTAATTTGTTATAGCAACCTGAACTAAAACACTCCTTTTTTATAACAAATATTTTAATGTTTTTTATTATCCTGATATGTAATTCATAAATAATGTAACTTAACCTCCACACACAATTTAAAAATTAATAAAATGTTCTTAAGAGATATAAAGGAATAGTATTATAGAAGGAAGGTGATTTATATTTAAATGCTGTGTGTTTGTAGATATGTAAATCCTTGGGCATAGCATCCAAGAAGACACAATGTGGTATTCACATGCTTGTATCTCGATATATATCACCTTGAATGGAACACCTACAAATTCAGAATGATACAGTCATGTTATAATGGTAATTCAAATACCACAGAGTTACTTATTTGAGTAATGTAGTATGTTGAGTAACATAGTATGTTTCAAATACCACAAACAGAGTTACATGATTTTCCAAAATGATAAATAACTTTTGGAAGATTTTTTAATAAAACAAGCTATGGTCATCCCATGATTTTCAGCGGAGTTGCATTCCTGAAAAGTTCAGTGTGTATTAGAACTATACATAAAACACCTTATGTTTATATTTAAAATAAATTTAGATCCAAATTACAATGGATTTTCAGCTACATGAATGACTGGTAAGTTATTCAAAGTCAAAGATGCAGAATGTCCCTGATTGTATGTGAGGGAGTGCCCCGAACAGTTGCTGAATGTCTAACTATCCTGAGCCCTACCACTTAAATGCCTAAAATAATCCTAATTAATTATTGTGAAAGCCAAAAACAAGCAACAAAACCTCCCCACACCTTAGGGGGCAGTACAACCCACATTAAAAACCACCATTGGAGGTCTGTCTGTAGGGAAAAGAAGAATTTGGTGAAAAAACACAAGAGCTAGGAAATCTGAAAGAAAAGGCTATGCAAGGTGATAAGAGTGAGGCATATTGAAGAAGAGATGAGAGGAGTTTGCATAGGGCCTTCCTTCTGAAGACTAAGTCCATAAGGCCTCCTCCCCTTGGAGTATATCTTAGGTAATTGTCCCAACCTCAGAGCCTCCTTCCCTATAGCTCTCTGTGGGAAACACCTGCCCTACCAGTGAAAGAACAGCATATGCAAACACTTACATCATAGTCCAATAAGCACTGAAGTATCTCCAATAAGTATTGAAGTCCAAGAAGTCCAATAAGTATTGAAGTATTGAGAAGACTGGTGATATAGGAAGGATGTGTGAAAAAATAAAAATCTCAGGACCACCCCCCAATTCCTTATGCAAAAGAGCAAGTAAAAGCCTCAGGCACCTGTGAAGAACTAGCCTCACAGATCATTCATTAAGGGAATTCCTTGCTGGCTTCCCATAAGCAAGGGCATGCAAATTGTAGCTTACAGTCTGCAGGCTACATCTAGCTCCTAAAACTAAAGTCTGTTTGGTTTCACACTAATAATGAATTATAAGTTTATCTTCACAGGTGCAGAACAGAAATGAGATAGACATTCTTTCACCTATAGGAACATCTACATAATTGATGGATGCTTCCTTCACTCCCTTTTTCTCTTCTAACATTCACCTTATGTAAAATGTAGATTTTTTCTAGCGCTCACAAGAATGTAATCATTTTGTCTCCTGCCCACCCCTCACACCTTTTTTTTCTGTATGCCTTCAAATACTGACACTTCCAAATTCCCCTTCAGAAAAACAGCCACAGCTTTGTCTATAGTTTCTGTTTTTCCTGGGTGTGCCCTCAATTTATACTTACTAAATCTCCATTGAATGAGATTTTTGCCCCAGTCACTTATTTTGGGTCCACAAATGTTAACTGGTGATGGCTTCCTGATTGTGAAGATCTAGTGCTTACTTTCTGGTTACCTTCAGCAGCAAAGAAATTCAAAGCCAGCAAGGTCTGCACATTGGAACCACCAGGAGACCTTTAAGAAATTCCAAAGCCCAGGCTATACCTTAGACCAATTAAATCACAATCACCCAGAGTAGGACCCAGACATCAGTAGTTTTGAAGTTTCTCAGGAGCTATGATCTGAATGTGTTCCCTATGGACTGAAGAAATGACAAGGTTCATAAATTTGGAAATGGAGCTTTATTTCTCATAAAGGGTTGCAGATGTAGATGATGATTCTAACAGTATGGGAAGCAGAGCCAAAAGCTGGAAACACATACTTTTTTTTTTTTTTTTTTTTTGAGACAGAGTCTCGCTTTGTTGTCCAGGCTAGAGTGAGTGCCGTGGCGTCAGCCTAGCTCACAGCAACCTCAAACTCCTGGGCTCGAGCGATCCTTCTGCCTCAGCCTCCCGAGTAGCTGGGACTACAGGCATGCGCCACCATGCCCGGCTAATTTTTTATATACATATCAGTTGGCCAATTAATTTCTTTCTATTTATAGTAGAGACGGGGTCTCGCTCTTGCTCAGGCTGGTTTTGAACTCCTGACCTTGAGCAATCCGCCCGCCTCGGCCTCCCAGAGAGCTAGGATTACAGGCGTGAGCCACCGCGCCCGGCGGAAACACATACTTTGAGGGAACAGGGAACAGAAATTTATGCAGAGCAGGGTGCCCAAATATACATATTTAACAAACTATAGGAAGGGTATGAATATTTATGAAAGAAGAAATATGCACATGCACAATTGAGCCTCATGCTCTTTGGGAAGACCCATGTTCAGAAAGTGGCAACCTTAGCATTATCCAAGGGTAGAACTTTAGGCCCTCTGATGTCAAAATGTGAAGCAGATATGAAATCTCTGACTGTGTATACTCCATAGACTGGTTAGAACCACTCCATGGTTTGTGGTCTCTTATCAGGAAAGAATGCTGGTCAGTTGTAGTGCTGAAACCACAAAAAGAGAAGAGTGGACCATGAGATTGGTTTCTATTTAGCCCTTAGGGAAGAAAGCCTGATGGCTGTTAGTAAGGGAGGGGGTACAATGAGGCATGTCTGACCTCCCATCCTATCATAGCTGGGAATTCAGTTTTAAGGTTTCTCTAGGGTCCTTTTATCTTTTTTATTTATATATTTTTTTGACTGACACCAAATATGTAACTCAAATATCTGGGGTCCTTTTAGCCAACAGGGGGTCTGTTCAGTTAACGAGAGGGCTTAGGATTTTATTTTAGTTCATGTTCCCAAATTTATATGTTGAAACAATATACAATGTGATAGTATTAAGAGGAGGAAACTCCTCATGAATGAATGGGATCAGTGACCTTGTAAAAGGGCTGAAGGGAACCAGCTATTCCCCCTTTTTTCCCCTTCCACTTTCTGTCATGTGAGGAAGTGGCAGGAAGGCCCTCACCAGTTGCCAAATGCCAGCACCTTGATGTTCACCTTGACCTTAGACTTCCCAGCCTCCAGAGAAATAAATTCCTATTATTTACTTATTTATTTATTATTATTTATAAATTACCCTGTCTTGGGTATTTTGTTATAGCAGCACAAACTGAATAAGACATCAGGTGATACTAATATGCAGCCAAGTTTGTGAACCTCTGCCCCAGGGTCTTGCTAATCAGCATCACCTTGTTAGAAATGCAGAATCTCAGGCCCTACCCCAGACTTACTAAATCAGAATCTTTAATTTTAATAATATTCCCAGATTATTTCCACTCACATTAAAGTTCAAGAAGCACTAATCTAGACAAGTGGGGTAGGGCCTATGTGTCTGCATTTCAAACACTGGGGTTGGGGCCCAGCAATCTGTGTTTTAACAAGTTCTCCAGGTGATTTTGATACATGCTTAAGTTTAAGAACCCATGATTAAAACTAAGATTGTTGCTCATCCCCCTTGAAAATTTCTGATTCAGTGGTCTTGGATGGGACCCAAGAATCTGCATTTCCAGCAAGTTCTCAGGTAATGGTGACTCTGATCTCTGATCTGATAACCATATTTTGGAAACCATTGGTCTAGAATGATTCCTTTAACAGGAGAGACAGTTACTATCTACCACATTGCAGTTCATTAAGGAATATACCTGCTACACCTGAATTGCATATGTATAAATTTAAAATTTGGCTGAATTCTGAGGTTCTTGTCCAACCAGACAGCTACTGAACGATCTTTAAAGGATATTGCAGCTGGGTTTGGGAAGAACCAGATAAACTATCTCTACCTCACAAAAGAGAAAAAAACCCTTCAACTGGCAAAATGTTCATAAAGTCCAAATTCAGCCTATCATTCCTATGGACAGCGCTAAATGCACATTGCCAATATTTGCTTTTTTGAGTCCCGCTTTCCTAGCTAGACACTCCCTCGAGTTGACATAATCTTTCTTCAGAGTACTATCATTTGATTAAATCAGGAGTTTTACCAATCGGATAACTATACCAGAGCTGAGAAGACATTGTGCCATTTCCCACTAGACTAAACTCATTTAGCTCTCACAGAACTATCTTATTTATGAGTTCTTAGAGGACCATTTACTTTCTCCTCCATGTACAGCCTACACCCCTAATTGTTGATCAGTGGCATTGAGCTGTGATAACTAACTGATGGGTATAGTATCCAGACTGATGTGTCTCGGGACAAAGGAGGGCCATCCCTTCAGTCTTTGGAAGGAAGCCCTTTTAGGAAGGGCCCTAATACCTATTAAAATTGCTCACTTCCGATCAGTCCTAGTGCCACTCATTGTCCTTATCCACTTTGATTCAACAAACATCTGCTAGGCACCTATCAAGTGCAAAGGATAGTGTTAGTACCTGGGTAGAATGTACAAAACATGCCTTCTTCTCACGGTTTCGTGGTCTCATAGAGACAGAAACATGCAGAAATTACAAAGACTAAGGTTATATGGGTGGGGTTATGGATCTCAAGCAACTTCCTTGGAGGAGGTGGACTTTGAACTGGGAAGGGCAGGCCTCTGATAAGAAGCTGCAAGGGAAGTGAGCCAGTGGGGAGTGGAAGGGCCTTTGGTTTTACCTGATTTTTTTTTTCTCCTTTGTGAATAATTACCTTTATATTCACAGTATGAAAGACTATACTTTCAGGGATCATGTCTGTAGTTTGTTACTAGATTCACAGTATGTGTTTCTGTTTAATTTAACCACCACCAACTTGAAAGCATAACACAAATTGTGAGATATGGACAAGCATGCACTTACGGGTAGAGCTTGGTACCCCAGACAAGCCATTCTGGGGCATCTGAATGCAGCAGAAGCCAATCAGTAGATTACAAGAACCTTGGTGCCTTCTCCTTTCTGACTCAGAACAACCCTGCATTTTGTCTCATCTGTTGACATTTACCGATATCTTTCTTCATTTTTCTTCAAGGGACATTCCCCACTGACTAGTCTCCCTTAGCAGGTATGGTAGATAAAAGTAGGTCACAAATTCACTACTTCTCCTCCCATTGAGAAGAGGAGTCTGATTCCTTACTTCTTGAATCTGGGCTGACCTAGTGACTTGCTCGACCAATATGATGTGGTAGAAGTTGCAATCTGGAACTTCTGAGGGCAGGTCAAAGGAACCTTGCACCTTCTACCTGGGACTCTGAATACTTGGGAAGCCCTGAGCTGCCAAATGAGTCCAACTACCCTGAGACTGCCACACTGAAGAGGCCACATATAGGTGCTGCAGTTAACAGTCTGAGCTCAGCCTTCCAGCCATCCCCACCAGGCCACCAGCCATATGAAAGAAGCTGTCTTCAGCCCTCCAGACCAGCCCATCTACTACTTGACTATCACCAAATAACTTCTATCAATGACATTTGGAACAGAAAGAATCATCTAGCTGAACTCTGCCTAAGTTTAATGAAACCAATGACACATAAAATTGTGAGATATAATAAGATTGTTGCTGTTTTAAGTCATTAAGTTTTAGGTAGATAAACAGTACACGAGGCCTGTGAACTTTTAGGCAAGTTTACATCAGGATACTCTGTGGTCATCGCACTCCTCTTAAACTTTTTTTTTTTTTTTTTTGAGACACAATCTCACTTTGTTGCCCAGGCTAGAGTGAATGCCGTGGCATCAGCCTAGCTCACAGCAACCTCAAACTCCTGGGCTCAAGCTATCCTTCTGCCTCAGTCTCCCAAGTAGCTGGGACTACAGGCATGTGCCACCATGCCCAGCTAATTTTTTTTCTATATATATTAGTTGGCCAATTAATTTCTTTCTATTTATAGTAGAGACGGGGTCTCGCTCTTGCTCAGGCTGATTTCGAACTCCTGACCTTGAGCAATCCGCCCGCCTCGGCCTCCCCGAGCTCAGCTTTCTTAAACTTTTTAAATCACCTAATTCCTAACACACTGGCACAAGTTCCATTTGTTGGAATTATTCATCTTGGGAAATAGGCTAGCTGAGGTGGATGTTGACCTATGTGGTAAGCAACTCTACCTGGACAAGGAGACTCATATTTACTGGAGTTAGTTATATTCCTCATCATTCATTCAACAAATATTTATTAATTGGTATTGTCGAATTAATCAACATCCAAATCAACCCCTCGGATATATGCGGTGATGTCATGTTTCCCTAATAGCTGTACAGCCCCAGAGTTAGGGTCAACAAATCCAAGGAAACATTGTGGTGATTTATAAGGTTCAGCACTTCTTACTAACCTTATGCTATAGTATCTGGTCTTTGTATCCAGGGAAATAATCCTGTTTCTCAGCCTACAGAGTATTGAGAAGAGGTCTAAATATAAAATAATCAACAGATTTAGTACATTATTTCCATATATTCTTCTGTCTTTTGTATAAAAATTTAATGTTGATTTCCATGTCCCCTTGGGCCCCTTGTTAAAGGGTATTTGCACTAAATAACTCCTGTTTAAAACTCATTTGGGGCTGGGTGCAGTGGTTCATGCCTGTAATGCTAGCACTATGGGAAGCTGAGGTGGGCGGATTGCTCGAGGTCAGGAGTTTGAAACCAGCCTGAGCAAGAGTGAGACCCCGTCTCTACTATAAATAGAAAAGAAGAAATTAATTGGCCAACTAATATATATAGAAAAAAAATCAGCCAAGCATGGTGGCATATGCCTGTAGTCCCAGCTACTCGGGAGGCTGAGGCAGTAGGATTGCTTGAGCCCAGGAGTTTGAGGTTGCTGTGAGCTAGGCTGACGCCACGGCACTCACTCTAGCCTGGGCAACAAAGCGAGACTCTGTCTCAAAAAAAAAAATATCTCATATACCCTGAATGGGGGCCAGAGACTGGTCCTTGCGTCTGCAGTAAGATCAGATGATGCTGATGTGGTAAAAAGATTAGACAAGGCTCTCCATTTGAAAAGTCTCACACCATGTATCATTCTCCAAACAATCCCTAGCTCAACATCCTAATAAATGAAACAGACTGTTGGAAAGAAGAACACACTATGCCTTGCTCTAGCTGAGCTTCTTTGAAATTCACAGCTAGTGCATGTTATAGAAATTGGATGTTAGATTCCTCAAGATCAGGTCTCTAAGCCTCCAGTGGCACTTATCGCCACTAATTGCTCCCACTTGTAGAGTCCAAGTATGAGTTTCATGGATGAAGCCTACCACCCAGTGGAGATGAATCTATTAATATATTAGGGAAGTGGCAAAATAAGGCTCTGGAATACTGGTACAAGTATCTAAACTTTTACCAGCTTAAATACATGCTCAACATTCACACACTGTGTTACTTTGGGTGAATTACTTAACTCCTCTAAGCTTCAGTTTGGTCATCTATAAAATGGGAATAATAATAGCACTCACTTTTTATGGATTGTTTTGGCATTCAAAGAAGATAATGTACATAAAGGACTTAGCAAGCACAAACAATGTCAGCTATAATCTAAAATAAGTAGTTCTTACTCTGGCAAGAGAGTTGGCTTTTGTCAGTGACAGTTTGCTTGAAAAGTATACAGTAAGGCTCAGATTGCCTATCTGATTATGAGTCAAGCTGCTATGTAGTTAGAGGACCTCCAGCCCCCTAGATGTCTTGGCCTCAGTTGGAGTCCTGATGAACTCACTCAGGAGCAACATTAGGTTGGAGTAGCTTGTAACCCTCTGTATGGCGTTCACGGTCTCAGGGACCTGTCGTTACAGTACTCTGGCCTCCTTATTTGGCATCATTTAGCTCTCTAATCTAAAAAGATATGGCCTGGGAACTTGATTTACAGATGACCAAGGCACACTTTTCCAAAAGTGACTAGAGGTCCTTAGGACTACCCCAAGCTCTTGGGCTCATGCACTATAATAACACTATGGCATTTATGGTACAGTTATCATGCTTATTTTGTGGGAGAAGACACTGGAATTCAAGCTGATTAAGGGACTTACTTACCAAGGCAGCAGCTGAATTGAGACTTGAACTCAAGTTACTGATTCTAACTCAGTATGCTTTCAAAGCTATATTTTTTTTCATTATTCTAATATAGATTATTATATTCTAAAAAAACCTATGGTAACAATAGCACGAACATCTATCTCTCAGAGGAAAAAAAGACTATAATCTCACCACTAATGATATATATGTATGTATGTATATATATATATATGTGTATATCTACACATAATCTTTTTGGTAGTCATTTTACCAGGAGCGGTGATAAATTCACACTTTTTCACCTAAAACTCCTTGATCCCAGGGATTAGCCAGGATTTAGAATCTAGTCTGTGGGCTGGGCATGGTGGCTCATGCCTATAATCCTAGCACTCTGGGAGGCCGAGGCTGGAGGATCACTCAAGGTCAGGAGTTTGGAACTAGCCTGAGCAAGAGTGAGACCCCGTCTCTACTGAAAATAGAAAGAAATTAATTGGCCAACTAAAAATATATATAGAAAAAATTAGCCAGACATGGTAGCACATGCCTGTAGTCCCAGCTACTTGGGAGGTTGAGGCAGGAGGATCGCTTGAGCCCAGGAGTTTGAGGTTGCTGTGAGCGAGGCTGACACCACAGCACTCTAGCCAGGGGAACAGAGTGAGACTGTGTCTCAAAAAAAAGAAAGAAAAAAGAATCTAGTCTGTGATCCTCTAAGAGTAATTATGACTGTCCTGTCTATAGACCTGCTCTGTAATGTTTGTCCTAACCAGCCTTTTGGTCCTTCTGTATGAGAGACTACTCTAATGAAAGCCTTCCTCTTCATTATCTAGACTGTGTACCACATACTTTTATGTCATACCCTGTGTAAAGAGAGATTTGAATTATATAACCTCCAAAATCTCTTCATTCCATAATTCTATTAAACAATCTGTGCAGTTTCTCATTCTCTCTTTTTTTTTTTTTTGACATAGGGTCTCACTATTTTGCCCAGGTGGACTCAAACTCCTAGGCTCAAGCAATCTTGCCAGCTCAACTTCCTGAGTAGCTGGGACTACAGGCATGTGCCACCATGCCTAGCAGTTTTTCATCTTGTGATTGGACATTGTTGCTGCTACAGCTTGGAGTATGTGTCTTGGTAAGAAATGATTCTTGCTTTTGCAGCTAGTAGGATTTTCATATGACTTTTGTCTTTCTATTTTTTTTAAACCATCTTGCTATCAATCCAGGTGTCTAGGGCATAATATATATACCATATTCAACAGAGAAAATATTGGGAGAAGAGACTAATTCCATTTTCATTTCAGTAAATAAAATTACATGACGAGTCAAGTAAAGAAAAAAGATAAGGAATAATAAGCTCCAAATGATTCCAAAGCTTCAAGTTTAGGAAATGAGGAAAATGATAGTGTCAACAAAGCATGATGCAACTGAATTGATGACGGTGGTACCTCTAAGTGGAGGTGAAGGCCGCTGAAAACAATCAGACTAGAACCCAGGTGAATCACAAGGTTGCAGATAGAGGAGAGGTGAGCTCTCTGACAGGGAGCATAAAGCAAAGTAAAAGAACATATGCAACCCAGAATCAGGCATAGGAGACAAAGGATGTGTTGAGTCCCACACACTTACTGGTACTACACATTAACCTGCAGTCCAACCCAGTACCTGAGTCAATCTTGAAGAGATGAGACAGATACTAGAAATTCCACCCTCATCAACAAAGGAGGTTGAGGGAAGGGGAGGGAGCTGGCAGGGAGCATCTAAAAGGCCTTGGCTCATTATCTGTTTTACCAAAGATGAGGGTTACCTGATGAGTCAAGTGAAGTCCTGGGCCTCTAGGCAGTCCTTAAAGTAGCCTTTCCAGGTCCCCAGCATGGCTGTGCAGTCTGCATGAATGGTTTCTGTCCTGATTCCTGATTCTCCCTCCGCTCGCCTTCTGGGGTTGGAATACTATTCTGACCCTCAGTCTGTGTGGCTTGGCCCCAAGCTGCTACCTTGTCTACATCTAGTCCCCTCTCACTGAGAAATGGACTGTTGACTGGGGTCCTGCTTCAAATCAGAAATCTCTTCCTCCTCTCTCCTACCCTACCCTCAATTTTAAAACTAAATAATGAAAATCAGAAACTTCTGCAACCAACCACCCCCAACCACATACCTGTGTGTCCTTGCTTATCAGCTCCACCTGAGATGGAGCCATACCCCGTTGGACACTATGACCTGGCTTACGGCCACCCCTGTGGATTGGAGAAATAAGAGAAGGCCCATCTAGGAGAGTGTGTTACCTCTGGAGCTAGGAGAGGTGAAACATTTAGGGTAAGGGCCAGTTTTCAAGCCAGTCAATTCCTGCAAAAAGATGAAAGAGAATGAAGATGGCCACCAATTGTTAGATTTGGTAAGAAGTAGGTCATGGCAACAATGGAATGAGTGGTTTCAGTAGTGTGGTGGAGAAAAGAAAAACAGATTATAGGGAATTTTATTTTGAATGATTGTTATAGTAAAAAAGCTCAGATAAGAATAACTTAATCACTGTGAAACCTTTATTTAATCCTCTCTTTAGGTACAAATCACAAAGAAAATGTTCACAGAAATTTACCCAAGCTTTATAGTTTCTCATCTCCTCTAATTTCCTTCTTCGCTTTCTTTTCTTTTTTTTCTTTTTTGAGACAGAGTCTTGCTTTGTTGCCCAGGCTAGAGTGAGTGCTGTGGTGTCAGCCTAGCTCACAGCAACCTCAATCTCCTGGGCTCAGCTATCCTGCTGCCTCAGCCTCCCGAGTAGCTGGGACTACAGGCATGTGCCATCATGCCCGGCTAATTTTTATATATATATATTTTTTAGTTGGCCAATTAATTTCTTTCTATTTTTTTATAGTAGAGACAGGATCTCCCTCTTGCTCACGCTGGTTTTGAACTCCTGACCTTGAGCTATCCGCCCGCCTCGGCCTCCCAGAGTGCTGGGATTACAGGCGTGAGCCACCGTGCCTGTCCCCTTCTTCTCTTTCTTCATCATTCTTTCTTCTCTTTTCTCTTATATATCCTACTTACCCCTCCTCATTTTCAACTATATACCTAGTCTAACTTAAACAGAGATATAGAAAAAACTTTAGTAAAATAATGAAATCTCAAAAAAAAATAAATAAATAAATAAATAAACACAAGTACTTCTGGGACCAGAATGAAGAAAGGTGCGAGGGAGGCTCCATCGTATATCCCTTAGGAGTGTGAAAATCTGAAAGAGACAATGGTAATGGACAATTGACCTGCACAAAGAACTGACTCTTCTTTTCTCTGAGCTGCCCAGGGGGCAGAAATGAAAATACCAGACAGGAAAGATTTAGGGGAGCTATGGTGGGAGGGACTATACAACTGTTCAATGCAAGCCATTATCTTCAGAAAGGCTCCAGAAAAGAAGGTAGGTGGCAAGAGCAGCAGAATTCTCTGGAGAACCTCTGGAATACCGACTTCCCCTTGCTATGGAGAAACAGGGCACAGCACGTCCCATTCACTTCTCTTTTCCATCTTGAATGCATTCCTCCTTCTCTAACTGGTGAGTTTCTGGACAGCCTTCAAGATCCAGTTCCAAGCACACCCATCTGATGATACCTTCCCAACAGAAGCCGTCCTGGGCAGAGTTCACTCCTGCATCCTCTGGGTTCTCAGATGACTTTGTCCACACTTACAAGTTCACTATAAAATTTGAATTTGTTTCCAAGTCTGTCTGCTGGTCAGAAGCTCAGTGACCTTTGTATCCGTGATGCCTCCTGCAGTGCCTGGCACACGGTAGATAACTAATGACTGCATGAGGGAGAAAGGAGAAGAGAAACAAGGGGGGCGAGGAACGGGGAAGCAGGATGGAGAACAGGAGAAAGGGGAAGCATCTGACAACCTTCCCTGGCCAAGAAAAAGGGAAATGGATTTTTAAAAAACTCTGGGGGAAAGGGACTGAAAGGGAGAAATGACTTTTCTGGGTCTTCTCTGGCTCTTGCTCTTCTCTGCCACTTCCTCTCAGGACTTGTGACCTCACGGCACAACTGTCCTGCTTCCACTCCTGATCTCTCAGTTTGCCCAAAGGGAAGGAAAAAAGCCAGACAGCCGCCTGACTTCTTCCGCCCCATCCCCTCAAACCTCGGGTCATCTGTTTTCCACTGTGGGCCCTTCTCTCTGTGGCCTCTGCCCTCCTCATCTTCCCCCACACAACACTGCACCTCATTGCCCTGGAGGGCCCACAAGCTGTCCAGGTCCAGGTGGGAACTTCTGTCTCAGAAGGAAACCAAGAAGCTCTCAGGAGACCCGGTGTGGTGGCTCACGCCTGTAATCCTAGCTCTCTGGGAGGCCAAGGCGGGCAGATTGCTCAAGGTCAGGAGTTCAAAACCAGCCTGAGCAAGAGTGAGACACCGTCTCTACTATAAATAGAAAGAAATTAATTGGCCAACTAATATATATAGAAAAAAATTAGCGGGGCATGGTGGCACATACCTGTAGTCCCAGCTACTCGGGAGGCTGAGGCAGAAGGATTGCTTGAGCCCAGGAGTTTGAGGTTGCTGTGAGATAGGCTGACGCCACAGCACTCACTCTAGCCTGGGCAACAAAGCAAGACTCTGTCTCAAAAAAAAAAAAAAAAGAAGCTCTCAGGGAAAGCCTGTGGTGTCCAGGCTGGGAAAATGCTAGACTGGGCCCACAAAGTCTCCTGAGAGAGAATATTGTCAAGAGGGTTTGGATATCCCAGGGTTTGGGGAGTAGAAAGGAGCAGGTGCTGGGAAAGGGAAGGGCTGAACAATTTTCAATCCTTCCTTCCATCTCCTTAAACTCTTTCATGGAGGGTCTTTCCACATTTTTTCCTTGATCCATGGGTCAGGATCATGACTGTCCTCTCATGGCCTCCACACTTCAGCTACTGGAGCTTCTTGACTCTCTTCCCAACCAGATGCACTTTCTCCGCCAAGAGTCCCCAGCCTATTGGAGTTGCTCCTGGGTCTCCTCTCCTCACCCAGGTACTTCCCTTTCCACAATGCCATTTCCTCAAGAGTTCTGGAACCACTTTTTCCTCAGTGGAGATCACATATACAAAAGCAGTTTATAAGCTGTAAAGTACTGTCTGAGAATAAAATACTACCAAGATGAAGTCTTCTTTCCCTCCTCCCATAATCTTTGTTCTTCTCTCATGATATTTCTCATCCCTTCCTCCCGCCCTGCACTGGTGCTCCCCCTTCACCCAGCAGGCTTGGTTTGGTGCATGGTGGGAACCAAAGCTATGTGCTGCACTGTGGGCAGTGTCAGGACGCAGGCAGGCATCTCAGCCCGAGGCTTCGGCAGAGTTCCCAGGCAGAGCCATCGGCCCAGGCCAGGACAGTAGGCATGGATAAGGTGGGAGAGGGCATAAGTACGGTGACTGTAGCCCCCCAGCACCAGGAGCTCCCCCTGCAGCACAGCACCTGCAGCCCCCACATGGGGGGAGGGCAGGGGTGCCAGCTGAGTCCAACTATCAGTCTTTGGTTCATAGGCCTCAAAGCTCAGCAGGTCCCCAGTCTCACCTAGCCCACCGGCCACATACAACCGCCCACCCAGAGCAGCCATGACATGGCCAGCCCGAGGTATCCCCATAGGGCTCAGAAGTCTCCCTGGCTTCTCAAGTTTGGGGTCATAGTGTAGCAATGAGGCCAGGTATTGGCCAGTTCCATTACAGCCACCGCTCACGTACAATCGTCCCTCCAAAATGGCAGCTGCATGGGCAAAGCAAGGTGCTGGAAGTGCAGGTGCTGGCCTAAAGGAGAACAGGACACAAGATCAGGCAACTGGCGTCTTCAACTCTCTCTCTCATTTTTTTTTTAGAGACAGGGTCTCACTCTGTTGCCCAGGTGGGAGTGCAGTGGCATCATCACAGCTCACTGTTTCAACCTCAAACTCCCAGGCTCAAGTGATCCTCCCACCTCAACCTTCCCAGTAGCTGGGACAGGAGTGTGCCATCATATCGGCTAATTTTTAAATTTTTGAAGAAACACAGTCTCACTATGTTGCCCAGTCTGGTCTCAGACTCCTGGCCTCAAGTGATTCTCCTGCCTCAGCCTCCCAAAGTGGTGGGATTACAGTCGTGAACCACCGCACCTGGCCTCAACTCTCCTATTCCAAGTCCCTTACTCTCTCCTGGATGCCCCCTTGCCTGCTCACCTCCAGACATTGAGCTCAGGGTTATAGGTCTCCACAGAGTTGAGGGCAACACCATTGTCTCTTCCACCCAGGGCATAAAGCTGTCCATCCAGAGCCACCAGGGGGAAAAAGCTCCGAGCCTGGCACAAAGGTGCCATCTCCTCCCAGTCCTCTTGAGTTGGCTCCCACCTGGACACAGTAGGACAAAAGATGGGAAGAGTGACTCTGAGGGTCTGTGGTTGGCTGGGTCAGCAATTTCTCTCACCTGCCCACCTTGGGGCCTACTACACCCTGTCCACTCTTAGAGGCTCATACCTGAGAGTTGAAGCCAGGGTGTTGGAGTGGCTGTAAAAATCCTGTCCCCCACACACATAGAGTTCACTTCCTGCCAGGCTTGCAGCCCCATGCCGGAAGCGCCCTGGGGCAGGCAGCGCAGGCAGCCACCCCCACTCCACGGTTCGTACCAGTCCCATGCCACAGCGGAAGGCCCGGGCCCACCACACTCTTCCGGATGGCTGTCTTAGGGCCATGTCCGATCTGAGTTCATCACCGCCAATCACCACCAGTGCCCGGTCAGGCTCCCTCCGCCTCTCTTGGCCTGGAACGTCCGCCTCCACCAACAGCTGGTGCAGCAGGTCTGGGGACAGGGATGGGGGTAGCCCGGCTGCCCGCACCCTCCGCAACTCCCTGGTGGACATTCGGCCAAAGCGGACACATCGCAGCAGGGCCTTGGCCTCTGACTCCTGAATCTCAGGGTTGGCAGCTAGCCAATTCCGCGCAGCCACGAAGGCCTCAAACTCCTCCTGGACGTGGAGTTCGTCACTATCCAGCAGCTCAGCCAGGCAGGCAGCTGGTAAAGAAGGGAAAGTGGGGCACAAAGCCACAGCGGGCAGGTGCGTGAGGAGGTAGTGACGTGCTTTGTTCCAGAGCATCTCCAGCCCGGGGGCTTCAGCCATGGGGAACAGGGCCAGGCAACGGGCAGGGCTGAGGCCCCGGGCCAAGGCTTTCTGACACAAATCCAGGCAGGAAGAGCTCTGGTACTGCAGAGCAGCCTGGGCAGCTCTCAGCAGGCCTGGCCACCTTGCCCGCACAACCCCAGAGTAGGCAAAAGAGACGAGGAGTCGCAGGTCCTGGCTAGAGATGGTTCGTAGAGACACCTCCGTGCCCTGGGATTCCCTCATCCCGCTCAGGAGCATGGCGCCAAAGAACTCACTGCCACAGGCCAGGGCTGCTCGGTGCACTGCAGGAGGAGGGAAAAAGCAGAGGAGGACCCAAAGTGTTACAAGACTGCTGGGTACTATCCCGACTTGGTAACCCAACTTTGGCCTCCAAACCACCCAAGGCTACAGGTCAAACCGTGGTATGCACTGAAATACTATGGGTTACTTGTTAAAATGCAGGTTTCGGAGGCCCACCCCCAAAGATTCTGATTCAGTAGCTCTAGACAGAGACCCTAGGAATGTGTATTTTAACATTTTCAAGCACCCTATGTGATCCTCATGTTAGTGACCTGAAGACACTTTCATAAACATTGCTTTAATCTTTTTGGCCAGGTTAGTTAGAAAAAGAGTCTTTAGGAATCAAGTTGAAAAGACAGAATTTTCGAAGAGCAGTACAAAATAAACTTCAAAGAACAGTGTGCAACTTATATAGGTCTCTGTAAATTGTACATAGAATAAAGTTCTTTCTAATTGCCACTGCCAGAGCCACTGACATCAGCCATTCTGTTAGATTTTGCTGGGAAGGTGGTACCACTCAGGAATGGCTGTAATCCAACCTCATCTGCTTGCCATCTCCTCTTGCCGAAAATTTAGTGCTTAAGATTTCTCATGTGTCCCAGCTTACCTCTGCATAACTCTCTCCCCATCTCGGTATAGTTCATGGAATCATGACATTTGAAACTTGAGACCTTAAAAATCACCTAATTCAATTATTTTCATGCAGTGACTGTCTGGGCAGATCATTCCTGTCCACTGTTAGTGACATTAGCCCGCAAAATACATGCTTGTGTACCAATACCTTAGTTATCTGCATGGCTCTCGTGACAATGAAACTGTACTATTAACAAATGCTGTTAAACAATTAGAACTTATGCTCAGCGTCACCTATGGAGTCTTCTGGCCAAAATATTTAACCTAAATCTATTCAATCTTTTGTATCTAAAGTGAAGTTTATAGGAAGTTGAGAGACGAAAGGAACAAGTTAAACAAAGCCCTGAGGGGGAAAAAGATCATATAAATGTACGAAATAGAGCATTCTATAGGATAACTAACTAATCTTGCTTCTTCAAGTCAAGTCATAAAAACAGGGATGGAAGACTATACTAGATTAAAAGAAGTTTAAGAGACATATAACTGGCCACACACAGTGGTTCACTCCTGTAATCTTAGCACTCTGGGAGGCTGAGGCGGGTGGATTGCTCAAGGTCAGGAGTTCAAGACCAGCCTGAGGAAGAGTAAGACCCCGTCTCTACTAAAAATAGAAAGAAATTAATTGGCCAACTGAAAATACATAGAAAAAATTAGTCAGGCATGGTGGTGCATGCCTACATGCCTGGAATCCCAGCTACTCAGGAGGCTGAGGCAGCAGAATTGCTTGAGCCCAGGAGTTTGAGGTTGCTGTGAGCTAGGCTGATGCCACGGCATTCTAGCCTGGGCAACAGAGTGAGATTCTGCCTCAAAAAAAAAAAAAAAAAAAAGGGACATATAACAGTACAGAATAGTCCTTGATTGATTCCTGGGTTGAAAAAAATCAGCTCTAAAAGACACTTTTTGGACAAGTTGGAAAATATAAATGTGGACTAGGTGATATTAAGAAATTATTAATTTTGTTGGGCATAATAAAGGTACTGTGGTTATGAGAAAATGTCCTCTTTTAAAGAAACACATAGTCAAGTATTTATAAATGAAATGTCTCTGGGCACGGTGGCTCACACCTGTAATCCTAGCATTCTGGAAGACCATGGTGGGAGGATCCCTTGAGGTCAGCATTTCAAGACCAGCCTGAGCAAGATCAAGACTCCCATCTCTACCAAAAATAGAAAAAATTAGCTGGATGTGGTGGTGCTTGCCTGTAGTCCCAGCTACTCAGGAAGCTGAGGCAGGAGGATCTCTTGAGTTGGAGGTTGCAGTGAGCTATAATGGCACCACTGCACTTTAGTTGGGGTGACAGAGTGAGACTGTCTCAAAAAAAAAGAAAGAAAAAATATATAAATAAAATATAAATGAGGCCAGGCATGGTGGTCACACCTGTAATCCTAGCACTCTGGGAGGCCGAGGCGGGCGGATTGCTTGAGGTCAGGAGTTCAAAACCAGCCTGAGCAAGAGTGAGACCCTGTCTCTACTATAAATAGAAAGAAACTAATTGGCCAACTAATATATATATAGAAAAAATTAGCTGGGCATGGTGGTGCATGCCTGTAGTCCCAGCTACTCGGGAGGCTGAGGCAGGAGGATCATTTGAGCCCAGGAGTTTGAGGTTGCTGTGAGCTAGGCTGACACCACGGCACTCAGTCTAGCCTGGGCAATAAAGTGAGACTCTGTCTCAAAAAAAAAAAAAAATATATATATATATATATGAAATGTCATGGAATTTAAACTTTAGTAAAAAGTAAATAAAATGAAGAGATGAAAAACATAGTGAAATCTTAATTAACTCTGGTTGATGTGATTGCATGTTCATCTTAATGTTCTCTTTACTTCGCTATGTGAAATGCTTCATAAGAAAAATGGAGGAAGCTTGGTGTGGTAGCTCAAGCCTATAATCCTAGCACTTTGGGAGGTGGGAGGATTGCCTGAGGGCAGGATTTCGAGATCATCCTGGGCAATATGAAGAGCCTGTCCTACAAAAAATAAAAAAGTAGCCAGGTGTAGTGGCAAGTAGCCAGCTACTGGCATGTAGCCAGACAGAGAGAGACCTTGTCTGGAGAGGAGAGGAGAGGAGAGGAGAGGAGAGGAGAGGAGGGGAGGGGAGGAGGGGAGGGGAGGGGAGGGGAGGGGAGGGGAGGGGAGGGGAGGGGAGGGTAGGGGAGGGGAGGGGAGGGGAGGAGAGGAGAGGAGAGGAGGAAAGAAGGAAGGAAGGAAGGGAAAGAAAGGGAGGGGGGAGGAAGAAAGAGAAAGAGAGAGAAAGAAAGAAAGAGAGAGAGGGAGAAAGAAAGAAAAAAAGAAAGAGGGAGGGAGGGAGGAAGAGCTGGGGTGGGGGGAAAGAGAATGCTGCTAGAAGTCCTTTCAGGCAGGTCAGAGAGGGGGCCCAAGCTCCCAGGGAGGTTTATGAACTCCATGCTGCTTTGATCAATTGTGGTATGTTTGCCTCTCCCCAAGGGCAAGTGATGTTGATATGGCTTTCCAATGTCATATCCAAAGCAGGTAGTGACATGGTGCTTCCCAAGTAGTAAATATCAGTGTCAGCTTTCAAATATATATCATCTGAGAAAATTCTACATTCCTACAATCCTATAATTCCTATAATCCTACATTCCTCGAAACAAGCTAAGCCATCTCAGCTTCCACATCATCAATCTATAGCTCAGAGTCAACTGTGAAAGGGCTCACAACCACTTGTATTCACTTCTTACTCATCCCTAGGATTGTCCCCTAGGATTTTAAGGATTCCAAACACTAAGTTGGAACGTTTCTTAGGGAAATAAAGGCAGTGATATGAAGATGTTTAAATTCCAAACCCTACTGCAAATTTTGTAAGTATGAAAATTTAAATCCTCCCTTCATCTAGTACTATCAGAAATGAAAATAAAGACTTTTGGAATCATTTTCCTTCTGGGAGTCCCCAAAGCACTGTGGTTCCCAGTCACTTCTCTAATGGGCAGTAGCCATGTGACTTTGGACATGTCTTGGAGTCTGATTTCTTCATCAGTGATTGTAAGAGCTGAACTAGATAATCTCTAAACTAATCCCTTGTAACTTTAAACTTTTATAAGTTCACATTCCAACTCCCTTTTCGAGGTTCTATGGCAGGGGTTCTCAAACTACGGCCCGAGGGCACATGTGGCCCCCCCGAGGACAATTTGTTCCCATTTTGTTTTTTCACTTCAAAATATGTGCAGTGTGCATAGGAATTTGTTCATAGTGTTTTTTTAAACTATAGTCCAGCCCTCCAACGGTCTGAGGGACAGTGAACTGGCCCCCTGTTTAAAAAGTTTGAAGATCCCTGTTCTATGGTGGTGTGGTATGACGGCACAGAAAGCAGACTGGACTACTGGATGTGGGCTTGTATCCTGGTTCTCACTAGACAACAGCTCTGAATTTAATGTTCCTTATTTGCACTTAGAGATAATGGTATCAACTTCACTAGCTTTCAGTGAGCATTAAAAGAGACGTCATGTGTAAAAATTCCTGACACCCAGTATCTCACTAAGTGTTAGTAGAATCTGAATAATACTCAACTTACTCAACCCTACTTAGCTTTACTGATGATGAGCAGAGTTAACTTCGAATTGCCATGGCCTGGTAGCCTTGAGATTCTGGAAAAAGAGTACCAGCCCTTGCTCATTAGCCACAGGACCCATAAATCCGCCATGGTGTCAAGCACGCTTAGATAAAAGGACACACTGAGTTTTCCACCATGTTCCTCTGGCTTTTCCTGTGTCCTGAACAGGATCCCAAGAAGGGCCTTTGGTTAAACCCTGTTTGAGTCAATCACATTCTGCCTGTTCTACTGTTACTTAGTTCTAGCCAGCTGGCTGGAAACTCCTTGTTACTGGACACAGGGACAGCCGGAGCTTGGAGGGTCAGTTTAAATCTGTCAATGCGCCTAGGAAAATAACTCAACTGCGCATGCCCAGCTTTCAGCCGGGCAAAAGAAGCATCAACGGCCACTGCAGGGAAATTCTGACTGCGGCAGGGATCAAAACCACTATACTGGGGATCAAACCACCTGCTGCTTGCACACATCATTCCGGCAGCAAGTGCACCTGCAGTAATTTAATGCCCCGCAGGCCCTCACCCCGCAGCTGGCAGCCGCCTGCTTCCAGCTTCAGATCACAGCCGACGCCTTCTCGGTATAGGAGCTCAACGCCGCGCAGGTTCTCCCGCAGCTCCTCTGCCTGGCTGGGCTTCTTTCCGTCCTCCCCGGCGTCCCCGGCCTCCTCGCATCTCCGCAGGGCAGCGGCCTTCACCCGGGGCGCTCCTAGCGCCTCGGCTGCGGCCAGCACGTCCCCCTGCGGGGCGGGGCCCAGCACCCCCTCATAGGCGAAGGTCAGCACGGCCTCCCAGCCCCCCGGGGCCACATCCAGGATGAGGGGGGCCCGCGAACCTCCGCAGCCCAGCAGCCTGCCTCGGAAGAGGCTGCTGACCGCCGCCAGGATCACGCGATGCAGCCCGTACACCCGCCCCGCGACCGACACCTCTTCGTCCAGCAGCAGCTTCTGCTCCCGCAGCCGCCGAGCCTCCGCGAAAAACTGGCGCGGGTGCTCCTCGCTGCGCAGCCCCTCGGGCTCCGCCGCGTCGTCACCGTCCTCATCCTCTTCCTCCTCTTCTTCCTCTAGGGACAAGGCTGGAAATGGAAGGTTCCCTGGGACCAGGGGCTCGGGGCCAGGCTCTTCCCGAGGAAAGGAAGGCAAAGTGGGATCCTTGTCCGGGGAGGGAGGCCAGGAGGAGGCTCTCGGAACCGGCAAAGGGAGTTCAAGGCA